>NC_051334.1:168093838-169293838 GCF_015220235.1 Choloepus didactylus
ATTATCCTTAATAGGAAATTGCTGACTATCAGTTTTTTCACTCTTTCTTTGTTGAATGAATCCATCCTCACCATCCTCAGCAGCAGCATACAAGTTTTCTGACACTTCCATTTCACTTCTTTTGTGCTTCTTCCTTTCTTCTTCAACCTTTAACAAAAATTTGACACTTAGGATAATTGTCATTACTTCATTCAATAAAAAGAACTATTTTGTTTTCATTAATCTTATCATTTGGCTCAAGTTTCATTGTCATGATGTTAATCAATAAAATTTTGTTGCCTACTTTAACTTTAGTCATTACACGTCATTGAAGTTTTGGAAACTCTTCTTCATTTCTGTGTAAGTGAAAGAAACAGAATTTCCCAAAATTTCAAAAAGGCTTTTCTTAATTCTGTGCTGTTATTTACATCTACCCATCACCAACATTTTTATCCCCATTTGACTAACAGAGACAGAAAAATAAAAAGACCAATTCACAAAATTTGTCCTTTTCTGCCTTTATCACCTGGACTTTGCATTGAACAGCCAGATCTAGAGGAAATGACACTGTAGGCTTCAGCAAGAGAAAGGGAGCTTTCCCCTTTCCACCCTAAGCTTTCCTTTCTCCCACTGCCTTTTATAATTCTCTTCATTTGGATCCTGGAGATATCAAAAAAGTGAAGTTGCTCACTGAAATATGTGAAGCAAAGTTTCCCACAGAACAAGAAGTAGAGCAAACCTGCTGAACTGTTAAGTGTGGGATTCTAGAAAATAAGCAATGTTCCCAAGTTTTAAATTCAGTAACCACAAAGCTTTATGGGTAAAGGGCATATAAGTACTTATCAACTTTATCCTCATTATCCATTGATAATAGGACTAAAACCCAGAAAGTTTAAATGATTCACCCAAAGCTCCTAAAGCATCAATACCTAGCATTTTATGTCACCAAAAATAGATGATACAATTCTATAATGCTGAGTCATGTAATTTCATCAGATAAATTATGGATAAATTCTCATTAACCAGATAAATTAAAAGTATGACTTTGGCAAAGTAATTTAATTTAATGTCACCTAAAGAAGGGCTCAACTTCTTTTCCCTTTAAAGAAGAATACATCTAGATTTTTGTCTAGCTTTAAAACTCAATGTACCTCAGAACTCAGCTTTCTAATTTTAAGTACTAATTTTTTTGCTGAGTTTATGCTACCTTGATGACAAAACAATACATGTCAAAAACTCTACCAGAGACTGAGAGTATCTTCTTGACCAAAAGGGGGATGCAAAATGAGACGAAATAGTTTCAGTGGCTGAGAGATTTCAAATGGAGTCGAGAGGTCACTCTGGTGGACATTCTTATGAACTATATAGATAACACCTCTTAGGTTTTAATGTATTGGAATAGCTAGAAGGAAATACCTGAAACTACCAAACTCCAACCCAGCAGTCTGGACTCCTGAAGACAATTATATAATAATGCAGATTACAAAGGGTGACAGTGTGATTGTGAAGACCTTGTGGATCACACCCCCTTTATCTAGCATATGGATGAGTAGAAAAATGGGGATAAAAACTAAAGGACAAATGGGGTAGGATGAGGGGATGATTTGGGTGTTCTTTTTTCACTTTTATTTTTTATTCTTGTTCTGGTTCTTTCTGATGTAAGGAAAATGTTCAGAGACAGATTGTGGTGATGAACGCATAACTATGTTATCATACTGTGGACAGTGGATTGTATACCATGGATGATTGTATGGTGTGTGAATGTATTTCAATAAAACTGAATTTAATAAAAAAAATTAAAAATAAAAAAACTCTACCAGACTTTATTAAACAACTTAATGTAAAGATCTGATGCAAACATTTGAAAGTAGTGATTAAAAATATGTGGAAGCATATTTATTTGTTATGAAAAATATCTCAAAGTGTTCACGTTGGAATTATAAAGTCCAAGAGATGGAGTAAAGCACATAAAGCAGCACAAACAAACGCACAATAAATAGACTAGTTTACCTGGAATATTTGTTACAACTCTCAAGGTTAGATATATATTTGTATCCCTTCTCTGTCATTGCTTCTTATTTTATTGTCTGAGGAAATGCATCTTTAAGCCAACAGAAAAAAAAAACTTAAGAACTTATTACTTTCTTTTTTCTTCAATGCTTATCCTTGTTCAGAAAGTCACATAGTATCTGGCTAAATTAGTTTTCCAGCTTATGTGCCACTTGGAAGACTTAGGTTGACTAAGGACACAAATTATGAGAATCTTTCCCTGAACTCCTCCTATCTAGACTGCAGAAATCATGTTTCTAAACAACTACATATTTGGATAACCCCATTTTATACATGAGGTTTTTATAAGTAGAAAATCAAAATGGATCAAATAATTGATAAGGAGAAACAACAAAGAGCAGCAGCAAGTGAACCTCCACCTCTTTTTGAAGTTGAACTTTCTCTTTTTCCAAAGCCCAGAACTCTACTTGCAAAATGCCTATCTCATTCTTAAACTTTTGCATATCTTGCTGTAATCCTTCATTTAGATATACTTTTGATGTGCTGTCACTATACGGTGGAGGAGAATGCACATTTTCTAATTCAGATTCCATGGTTTTATAGTTATTAGCATTGCAATTATCATGCAATGGCTTCTGGAATAAATCTTGCATTGTTTTTGTTTTCTCATAAGTGTGACAGCAAAAAGGTCGTGCTGTTTTGTTTGAATCGTACATTTCATTTCACTGGAGCGGGTAAGCCACAAATCAAGAAGGCTTTCGGGATCGCTAGACTGACGTATATGTCCAATGTCTAATTTCCAATTCATGGTATTTTGGTTTGTATTTTTTGTCTTTCGCATATCAAACTCTTGGTCTTCTTTCACTTCAACTGTAACTACATCTGGGTTCCTTATAATTTTATTTTCTGCATCATTATAAAAACTCTCCTTATTTTTGTGAAAAATATGTTCAGTATCAGGTTTATAATCATTTTCATAGTCTAATTTATTATCATTTAAATCAAGTTTAGAAGATGACTGGCAAGTATATTCCTGGGACCCAGAGGATAAATGAGATGGAAAGACATTTTCGAGACTGGGTTCTCTTTGTTCAGGAAATGCCTGGAATACAACAGAGACAGATACTCCAAATGCATCTTTTTCCTCATCATCAAATACATTATTTATCAAATTAGAGGATAGTTCCTTTAAGTTTGCTCCTTTAGAGTTGTCATGGAGTGGCTCTTCCTCGGGACAAGCATAATTTTAAACTTTTCACAAATTTCACCAAACTTCTGCTTTAACTCATTTGTGATGAGTTTTAAATTACTTTTCCATTCTACCTTGCCTTGTTTGATCCACAGTTCCTCATACTTTTGCATAAAAGGAAGTCCTGAATCTACAGATATATCCTTTCTATCACATTCCTCATTTATTTCTGGTTCTTGAGACATTTATTTGCAGATGGAAAAGTGGAAGATTACTTTGCTTGGTTTGATTCTCAAATGTCTTTTCTGTTGGGGTGCATGTTTTAAAAATAACTTTATCCTTAAGTAATTAAGTATGGACAAAGAAAAATTAGAAAATAATTAAAGTTTAACTCTTAATCTATGTTTAGCTATTCCCAAATAACTGAATTATAACTAAGAAGTGACAAATAACTTGGCTTAGCCTAAAATATGAGAAAAAAATGAAGAAGCAAACCCAATTTTGTCACTGTTTGTTTGGACTAAGCTTAATTCATTATATATTAAATTTACCAGAACTGAATTAGGAGATAATTTTTAATATTACAAAGGTTTCCTCACTTTAAAAACATTTCACCTGATCATGCCTGACAGAGAGAGTCCCTATAGTGCAATTAAGGATGTTTTTTACAGATTAGTAACTGGAGAGTAGGTAAACTTTAAATGATTAAGAACCATGGCCATTAACATCAATCAGGAAGAAAAGCAAATTCCTAAATTTTAATTCAAATTATATACTATGATAGCATTATGTACCTAGATTATCTCCTGTCCAGATCTAATACATTCTAATGTCCACTAATAGGGGTGGCTTAAAATTTTTTAATAATATTTACTGACTGTCTACCCTAAAATAAAATATGTGGAAGACACTAAGGGAAAGAAATTGAAGAGTCATTACCTGTACTCTAACACCAAAAGCCTCATTCTGGAAGGTGTGGTTCTCTTTTTCTTCCAAAGATAAAGTTTTGCTATAAGTTACTAAAGATTCTAGGAATATTTTAAGTTTTATAAGTGGTTAAAATGTTTTAAAATAATAAATTATAATCTATAGATTTTTACCAGTCTAGTCCAAATGTAATTTTACTTGGGCCACGCTCGTTATTAAAGCACCAAAACAAAATTATACCAGAAATTTAAACTTTCACATACCTGTGGTTGGTTGTTTTCACTTCCATCAAGCCTCTCTTGTTCTTCCTCTGATTTCATTTTTAAGTCTAGTTCTGCCGATAAATTATATATTTAGTTAAAATGAACTACTTAGAACAGTTAGATAAAAGATATAATCTTTATAATAATAAACAAAATAACATTTAACCAACTGAAAATATAAATTAAAGTTAATCTTTAGCTGAATATTCACTTCTTTAAGAAATATTCATAATTATCCAGGAAGATTTCCCATAACAGTCTGTGTCTTAAAAGATGAACAACATTTGAGACAGAATAAACGGTATAGGATTTCAGATAAAAGGATATAAACATTTCAGATATATAGGAAATAGGTATACACTGCTAGAGGTGTAAAAGTAATGTAACTTTGGAAGCCATGAATAATGTAGTTGAAGTTTAGCATATTGTTAAAAAAAGTACTGTCATGAAGTAGAGAATAGTGGACAGTGTCCCTTTATATGTTTCTACTGTATTTTTTCAATTTTGTTTTTGGTTGTGTTCATTTATGTTGGGTGGATGAATTTGTGAATGACTCTTTATGATGTTTGTATTTCTTGACTCTGATGGCATCTAGTGTCTCTTCATATACATTATTGAACCATTTGTTGAAGTAATTTTGGATAATTATTTTAATTTTTTCTTCTATTCCCAAAGTTCTGAATATAATCCTTTTATGCACTCTCAAGTGTATTCTAAATATTAACCTGAATGAAATTTTTCCTTCTCCTAATTCCCCTTTGTTATTATATGTTGCTTTGGTTAAAGGAAGAATGCAAATGCCTTGCTAAAAGGTATTCTGTTTGGCTATAGGTTGCATGAGGGGAGTAAACACAAAAGGAAATTTTGCCATGAAATGATTTTTCAATGTCAGGACTATATTATAGAAGTCATACAGAGGTACTCTAGGGTTGAATACTCCACGCTTCTTTATTACCTTCTTTGCTCTCTTTCTTTTCTGATAGCTGTGATTCACACGGGTCATGGAGAGAATAATTCTCTAATAGAAATATAGTTCCAGTACTAAACTTCTCTTTATCTATTAAGGTCATCTGTCCGCATTCTGTGGATGCTGACTGATTCTTGGTGATTGATTGTGATACAAATAGACATTTATCATCAACTTTCAAATCCCCAGATGTTTTGCAATGCTCACTATTGAGGGTCAAACTAGTAGAATCCCAATCTGAAAAATCTGAAAATAAAATTTTCATTTATTAGAATGTAAATAATAATACAAATCTGACTAACTTGCACAAATTCTCTCTTCAGAAAAGCAGTCCTATGTTCTCCTCTCTCACATAAACATACTACTTTTTTGTGGCTGTCTGTATTTTACATGGATCATACCTGCCGTTCACTTAGATAAATTTCGTTAACTGTCTCTCATTTTTTCCTACATTTTTATTGCTTAGGATTACTTTGATTCACTCAGCAATCTCTATTACATATTTTGTTTTTCCACAAGAGCTTTGTTTATTAACAATTACAGTTCTTCAGGGATATGAATTTTTTGTTATTAACAAAATTTATGTCTAAACACTTTAAATTTAAAAATATATGACAATATTTACATGTGTGTATGTTCTAGAAACATGAGTTTAAAAAATGTTTAATGAATTTACTATGTTAAATTTAAAACTACTTTAATACAATGAAATGGTCTTTCCTGAATGCACCAACATTGTCAGAATTCATTTTCTAAGCCTTGGATATACATGAAAAATTTATATGAGACACGATAGCCTTAAATGACCTAATTGTTTCCATGTAAAAACAGGATAAGTCTAAGTCCATGCAAAATCCAGAGTACAGAGTGTCATGATATAGGAAATGAATGTATAATGAAAATATTTTTCCTTTTTTTAAACTCAATTGTCAGATTTGAATTTCTAAAGACAAGTGAAAGAAAAAAGAAATGTAGAAGTGAAACTTTAAAGGCCACTTTGTCACCAAAGGCCCCTTTATCATTTCATAACCATGAACACCTCGGTTTAAAACACTGGTTCTAAACTGTGATCTGAGAACCCCTACAGTCCCAAGATTGGTTCAAAGGGTCCAAGAGATCAAAACTATTTTTATAATAATATTAAGATGTTATTTGCCATTTTCATTCTCATTCTCTTGTAAGTAAGCAGTGGAGTTTTCCAGAGGGCATGTGATAATGTCATAGGTCTAATGGTTAATGGAATGTGTGACTGTGGTTGCTTGTATTTACCAGACCCCTCCCCCACAACACACACACAGAGCCCGCTAATCAGAATATCTGATTGGCTTAAGATCATCAGTATAAAGACACTAAAATGAAATAATTAAAATTAAACACAATTGACATGTGAAGCTTTACCCTAGGTAAACACTGGAAAACACTGGAAAAATCTTAGTGTTCCATTATTAACCTCCATGGCTCCCTAAGTATAGGGATTCCAAACATCTGAACTAAAGCTTACGTTTTAAAAATCTCTTTATCTTTTGCTTGTAAGTTTCTTTCTTTCAAACATGGGTACCAACAATGACATATCTGCATTATTTATATCAAAACTTTCAATTAAATTTTCAAAAAAGAATTCGGCATAAGAAGATGGTGGGCATTTCCGATATCTTGTACTTTTTTTTCAGAGTTAAATTTGTATTGTAAAATTTACCTGATTTGGATGTTTGTACATCCTTGATTCTCACTGCTTTATTAGGTGCAGAATCTTTCATTTCATTGATAGGCTGCATGGGCTTTGAAACAAGACAATTAATAAATAAAGTATATTTCACAATCTGTAGTTAATAACTGAAGATAAAAATATGAAAGTTGTTACCTTCACATGAGGATATTTCTCAGGAGAATCTAAAAGGCAAAAGGAACATATATAATCAAGGACATGTGACTATGATAAAAGCCAAGCCACAGGTTAATGCAGAGGTAGTATCAAGCCGAATCCTCATGCTTAGCTTTGAAAATGATTACTTTAGTTTATATGTGGATTTTCTGGTTAGGACAACAACATGACAGAAATATGAATCTATTATAAATACCAAAGAAAAAAATAGGAATAAAGGTTTAATAAAACATGCAGTTGAGATTTCAAAAGTGAGATTATGTATCAATTGACTAACTAAACTAGAAAAGTACACTTATGTCAGTGTGAACATACTGATTGATGGGAAGAAAAGTGACCCTTAATCAGAGGAGCAAATCATGACCCTAAGAAGATAAATGTCAAAACTGATGGCAGAATGCAACAGCGTATCTTGAATGCAATGCATTAAGGTTATTTATATACCATTATGCTACAAGTATTTAATATTTCATGTTCTTTAATTGGCCCTGTAATTTAGAAAGTAAACACTTGTGATGACAGTTGAGTTGCATGCATAATTCATTTCTCATCACAGAAATAAAGTGATCTGAATTAATCACCTTGGATATACACTTGTAGAATAACAGTTAATAAAAATATTCATTTTTTTCCATACCCATGTGGGCTACTGGTATGCCTACATTTCTTGTATCCTCTAGTTTAGCCATCTTAAAGTTTCTTGATCCACTCATGCAAGAAGGTATATAAAACACATCTAAGAAATAATGTATAATACACTTTCAACATTGAAGTATGATTATCAAAAAGGAAAAATAAATTTAATTGCCACAGAAATAGATATTAATAACCTTTCATATGTAAAATCAGTGCAGTGATTTTTTTAGTGAATTTAGTAAATTGTCAGGGAAAATAAAAATCTTATCATTCAGGGAATGAACTCTATACTTTTTGTTTCCAAAATTAGTTTGGTTTGATATATCACACTAGTCTTGAAAGGATTTTTATGAAACAGCCATCTTACCAAAGAATTAGCTGCCTTACAAAAAAAACAGCCCATGTTTCTCTATTCAAATTAGTCTCATTTGATTAACTAACACCATGCAACACATCTTCAACGCCTGACAGAGAAGGGGAAGAGAACTGAGTAACTGCAGTTTACCCAATTCCAGCACTCCCTCCTGCTTCCAGTATTCTCCAGGGCAGTAATGATCTAATCTTCAGTTTATAGGGAAATACACTAAAGCCAAGTGAGTTCTCTCAAGTTTCCTCAATAACTACAAAATTACCTAGCTAACTTCTTTTCCTCCCTCCCCTGATTTCCCTCCTGCTCTTCAAAAGTCATCTCTAGATCTGGGCTCTAAAGTACCCCTCTTCTGCCTTCTTTTTATGAATTATCCTCACCACTTCTTTTCTCTTTGTTTAGCAGTGGTAACTTGCATCTATAATTTCTATTTCTTTATTTCTTTTGTGCTCCTTACCCTCTCCTATAAACAAAAGCAAAATCATGCCTTTGAACCTTTTATGTCTTAAACTAGGACCCACACCATGGCTAGTCTTCTAGATTCTTTAAGAGGGAAGTCTACACCCTTTCTGTTCAAAGTGTAGTCTCAAGACCAGCAGTATTGGCATCACCTGGGAGCTTGTTAGAAAGGCAGAATCTCAGACCTTCTGACTCAGAATTGACGCTTTTAACATGGTCCCCAGGTGATTCATGAAAATCTGAGCCACTCGGGTTTATTCTGAGTCTGCTTCCACATTTCTTTATTTTCACTTACCCTTTTGGAAATTAAATTCTTCCCTGACACTTCCCCAAAACTGAGACTGGATTAAAAGTCATAAAGTTTCTAATGGACTTTTTATCAGGCTTTAGGGTCCCTGATATCTCCAAAACTGAACCCGCTCTCCTCTTTCAATTCTCTTATTTTGGTCTATGTGATCCATCCTATGAAGTAGCAACACTTTACATGACATAATATTATATACAATTAGAGCTGACCATATTGCTTAAATTCCTCCAAGGTAGATAAAACATAGCTCAGTATGATCAGGAGCCTCCTTCATTAATGCCTTCCAAACAATGGGGAAGAGAGTCAGCAGGAAATTAGCGCTCTAATTCTCAGACAAGCTTGGTGTAGGAATCTCACTTCATATTCTTCCTGCATTTCTAACAGTCTGTTCCTTTTTCTAAAGATTCATTTTATTTGACCACATTCCACTATGCACACCTGATTCTTTTTACTCCCTATACTCTCTGCCTTTCTCATTCATTCTTCTCTTTATGCGGTTCCTCTTCCTTATTTCCTGATTGTCCTTAATTTCACTCCTTTGGTAACACTCATAATTTTTAATCTGTTGCTGGCATCTTCTCTAATCACATACAACTTATCTCCATTTTACTTCTCTTTTTCCACACTATGTATTTAATAGGTAATTTCAATCAGAAAACACCAGTGCTCGTGTGTCAAACATTCTGTCAAACAAATTTTTATAAAATGCAGTTTTACCTTCTATTTGTCCATTTAATATATTTTTTCCTTTCTGATCTGTGACTTCAGATAAATGAGCAACATACTTCTGTGGAAGACTCTCAGAGATGCTCTGTTAAAATAATGAAATGCACAAAGATTTCCTAATCACTTTCTAAGAAAATAACTGAATTTCCTAGTTTAAAAGCAATTAAACTTAAATATAAGAGCATGTATTAAAAATGAAAGCATTTAAATGGAGAACCTCATATATAGTCTCTAGTCCGTATCTAACCTTTATCATCACTTGGTCGTTGATTCTGTAAACTGAGCAAGGAAGACCAGAGCAAACATATTCATATACAAAACACTGATTTATATACCAACAAGAAACTAACTTCAAAACACCTAACTCTAATTTGCATTTCCCACCAAAAATAAAAGGACATTTTAAAAATGATGTATTTAAACAAATTCTTTAATAAGTACATTTGTTATAATGCAGCAGTAAAATGAGATGCTTGGCATAAGGAACTTTGGAGTACGTCACACTGAGTATAAACCGAACATCTTAGAAGTTGTTTCATGTAGGTAAACAAGGACGCGGAGGAACCTAATTATCTTCTATGACAAAATGAGAGCTAATGCTTCATGGCAAAATTTTTTTGATTTTTATTATAGGGAAAATTATTGAATAAAATGACAAAGTAGTAAGAAAAACTTTTCTTTAGGCTTTGTTTAAGTAATAGGAAACAAAAATGAGATATAACATGCAACTCTTTGCACATTAAGAATTATTTCAAAAAAGTATAGTAAGCTTTAATAACAAGAGAATAATAACATTTTTAAGCATCTAAAATATGCCAACCACTTATTATGAACATTTTCTTTTCTATATATAATAAGAAAAAGAATGATTATGATAACAGCTATCCCACTTCTTACTTGCTGCTCACTCCAAGACGTTAGATTAAAATGGTGAATAAGATACACAAGACAGTTGTGGTCCACTGTTGTCTCTGTCCAGAATGTTCTTCTCCCATTTTCAAACAACTGGCTCCTTCTCATCCTTCAGTTGGCAGCTTAAAAGTCATGCTCAGACAGATCTTCTCAAACTACTTAAACCCCACACACATACTCAGCCCAACTAGAAACTCATCCAATAATCTCTACGCTAACATTCTCAGTTTCCTTCATATGAAGCACTTATAGTGACTTGTTTTTCTGCTTCTAACACTACAACATAAGCCCTCATTTTATATTCGGTGTCTAACTGCCCGGCACATAGTTGGACTTCAACAACAGAAATGTATTCAAGACCAAAATGTCTAAAATCTCATCAAGAAAGCCTCAGGTGCCAAATCACTATATAACTACAGGATATCTCCAGTAGTAGTCTACTGAAACCTAACAAACCCAAAATTATAAATCCACACATCTATTCTAACTTCCCCCTTCTGTGATTGACACTTCTGCCATTTTATTTTACTTCAGGTTTAAAGAAGTGTCAACCAATATTTAGTAAGTCACTAAATAGCACAGTGATCATTTTATCTTACATTTGTATAGCATCCTTTATAGTTTTCACAGTTGTTACCAAATTACACATATCTGAAAGGTACATATGAGTACCATTTTTATGAATGAGGTAACTGACATTCAAATGGGTTAAGGAATTTTTTCCAAGATCCCAGAGTTAGTAAGTGACAAAACCAGGTAAACTAACATGACTCTGGACTTCAAATACAGTGCTTGTACCTCGATGCAGCAGTTGCCTGCATGTAAGAGATCAGGCCCTTCCTACCTCCTTCCACAACAGTCACCTTAGTACAGCTTGCTATTACTTTATTATTACATTACTACAAGCATGGCTGCCATAAATGCATTCTATTTTAACTATCCAAAATAGTTTTTACTTATTAAAACACCACTAAACAAAACTGTCTTTATTGTAACCCACATATTTTTACCATTCCCCATGCTTATCCTTCTCCTGAAATATATCTTGCAAACATACTTGACCATCCAAATATAATAATACTTTCAAGCCCCAGGCATCAACTTTTTTCAAGTTGCAAGTTGTGAAAAACCAGTACAATGGGAGACGGGGCAAGATGGCAGCATAGAGAGGAGTGGAATTTAGTTAGTCCCCTAGAACAACTAATAAACAACCAGGAACAACTAGTACATAATTTGGAATAACTGCTGGGGGACAATCGTGACTGTCCACACATCGTACACCAACCTGGATTGGGAGGAATGCCTGAGATCGCAGCATAAAATCTATAAATAAAAACTGTGGAACTGCGCTAGAAGCCCCCTACCCCTATGGCAGGCTAAGTGGCAAAACCTCGCTGTGGTAGAAAACAGTACTGTCTGAGCAAGCAAATATAGCTCAGCCCAGCTCCAATTGGGGTTTTAATTAACAAACGTGAACTGCTGAATACAAGCTACAAACCATTAACAAGCAGACAGAGGCTTTTAGTGATGACTGACCTTAAAGAGCCAGAAGACTTCTCTGTCCCGGGAGGGGGAGCCCAGAAAACCAGGTGTTATCTTTGGCTGCCAGATAAAACTGGGGGGTTGTGGACTGGCTCTGAAAGGGGGCTTTCTGTCCATTTTTCTTTCTCTCAACCTGAGCAGCTCAGTGGAGAATGCCTCAGCCATTTTTAGTTCACAGCACTCTGACCCAGACAGGGGTGGAGATAGCAGAGTAAGGGAGACAAAGGAGCAATTTAAATGCAGATGATAACTCCCTAGGGTTATCATCTACTACTTGCCTTCCCTTCAGAACCAGACACCAGAACCTGGGGGAAAACAGCCAAAACAGAAATTAAGGGGCCACATCTCCTTACACCAGTTGGAAGCAACAGGCTGACAGGTGCCACCTACTGGGCAGGTTAGGAAAAGCACAGTGGCTAGAGGCCTCGCAGGAAAGGCTGTCAATCTCTAAGACACACCTGCAGGGAGACTTTAAACTGAATATAACCCCACTCTGAGATCTGAACCCGTTCTGGTCTGGGAAAATATGATTGGGTAACCAAGGAAAACAGATGCCTAGACAACAGAAAACTACAATCTACACTAGGAAAAACGAAGATAACGGCCCAGTCAAAGGAACAAACTTACACCTCAATCAAGATACAGTTGAAACATTGTTTCACTTTAATGAAACAATCTATTAAAGACTTTCAAAGAAATACGCTAAATCAAATAAAAAACCAAATCAACGAGTTCAGGGAAGATATGGCAAAAGAGATGAAGGCTATAAAGAAAACACTGGGTGAACATAAGGTAGAAATTGAAAGTTTGAAAAAACAACTGGCAGAATCTATGGAAAGGAAAGACACAACACAAGAGATGAAAATCACAATGGAGAAAGACAACAGCAGATCTCAAGAGGCAGAAGAAAACACTCAGAACTGGAGAACAAGACACCTGAAATGCTACACACTAAGGAACAGATAGGGAAAAGAATGGAAAACTATGAGCAATGTCTCAGGGAATTGAATGACAACATGAAGTGCATGAATGTACATGTCACGGGTGTCCCAGAAGGAGAAGAGAAGGGAAAAGGGGCAGAAGCAATAATAGAGGAAATAATCAATGAAAATTTCCCATCTCTTATGAAAGACATAAAATTACAGATCCAAGAAGTGCAGCATACCCCAAACAGTATAGATCTGAATAAACATACGCCAAGACATTTAATAATCAGATTATCAAATGTCAAAGACAGAGAGAATACGGAAAGCAGCAAGAGAAAAGCGATCCATCACATACAAAGGAATCTTGATAAGACTATGTGTGGATTTCTCAGTAGAAACCATGGAGGCAAGAAGGAAGTGGTGTGATATATTTAAGATTCTGAAAGAGAAAAACCATCCAACTAAGAATCCTATATCTGGCAAAACTGTCCTTCAAATATGAGGGAGAGTTTAAAATATTCTCGGACAAACAGACAATGAGAGTTTGTTTACAAGATACCTGCTCTACAGGAAATACCAAAGGGAGCACTACAGACAAATAGGAAAAGACAGGAGTGTGAGGTTTGGAACACAATTTTGGGCAATGGTAGCAATGTAAGTACACTGAACAAAGATGACTGTGAGTATGGTTGAAAGAGGAAGGTTAGGAGCATGTGGGACACCAGAATGAAAGAGGAAAGAGGAAAGATAAAGACTGGGACTGTATAACCAGTGAAACCTAGAGTGCTCAACAATTATGATAAAATGTACAAACGTTTTTTCATGGGAAAAGAACAAATGAATGTCAACCTTGCAAGATGTTAAAAATAGGGTGGTACTGGGGAAAAATACAATCAATGCAAACTAGAGACTCTAGTTAACAGAAACATTGCATTATGCTTAATTTAATGTAACAAAGGCAATACAGCAAAGCTAAATGCCTATAAGAGGGGGACATAAGGGAGGGGTACAGGACTCTTGGCATTGGTGACGTTGTCTGACTCTTTTATTCTAATTTAGTTTAATTCTGTCTTTCGTTTTGTCGCTTTTTAGTTGTCATGTTTTTTTCTTTCTTTTTCTTTTGTCTCTCTACCTTCTTTGACTCTTCCTCCTTTGTGGAAGAAATGGAGATGTCCTTACAGAGATAGTGGTGATGATGGTGAACACATAAATATGTGACTATACAGGGAACCATCGATTGTTTACTTAGGATGGAATGTATGGTAAGTAAACAAAACTGTCTTAAAAACAAAAAAACAGGTTGATGAAGAAACCTTGAGGGCACTATATTGAGTGAAACAAGTCAGACACATAAGGACAAATATTGCATGATCTCATTGATATGAACTAATTATAATATGTAAATTCATAGACATGAAATATAAGTTACCAGGATATTCAATGAGGCTAAAGAATGGGGAGTGGTTGCTTATTATGAGCAGAATGTTTAACTACTTTGAACTTAAGTATTTGGAAATGGACAGAAATGACAATAGCATGTTATTGTGAGAATAACTAACAGTTCTGAACGGTGTGTGAAGATGGTAGAAAGGGGAAGCTTAGAGTCACGTATGTCACCAGAAGGAAAGTTGGAGGTTAAAAGATGGGAATGTATAAAACAGTGAATCTTGTAGTAGACAATGTCTGTGATTAACTGTATAAATATTAGAAATCTCTTTCATGATCTAGAACAAGTGTATGACATCATAACCAGAAGTTAATAATAGAGGGATACATAGGGAAAAAAATATACCTATTGCAAACTATGTACTACAGTTAGTAGTATTTTAACATTCTTTCATCAACAGTAACAAATGTACTATGCCAATACTATGAGTCAATAAATGAGGGTGGGTGGTTAGGGGTATGGGAGGATTTGAGTTTTCTTTTTTTGTCTTTGCTTCTTTTCTGGAGTAATAAAAATGTTCTAAAAATTGAAAAAAAAAATAATTGTGGAGATGGATGCACAGCTGTATGATGGTACCTGGGCAACTGATTGTAGACTTTGGATCTTTGGATAATTGTATGGTATGTGAACAATCTCAATAAAATTAAATTAAAAAAAAACACTATAGTGCAAAACTGTTTCTTTGTGAACCTCATTAGGACTTTTACACATGGAATCATACATTTAGCCATATGTTGACCTGGAATCATTCTCTAGATTTTTAAAATTATTTTTATTAGAGAATTTGTAGGTTTACAAAAAATCTATAGAAAATACAGAGTTCCCAGATACTCCCCCCTCACACATACAGTGTTCCCTATCATTAACACTGTGTATTAGTGTGGTACCATTGTTATAACTGATGAAACAATATTATTATAATTACACTATGAACTATAGTCCATCGTTCACATTAGGGTTCACTGTTCGTGTTGTAGAATTCTACACTTTTTTTCTTTTAATTTTTATTCTAGTAACATTTGTGGTATATAAAATTTCCCCTTTTAACCATAGTCAATTGTAACTGAGTGGTGTTAATTACATTAACAATGCTGTGCTACCATCACCACCATCTAGTACCAAAACTTAAACAGAAACTCAGTGCCAATTAATCATTAACTCCCTATTCCTTACCTTTATCCCAGTACTTGGTAACCTGCATTCTAGTTTCTGACTCTACGAATATGCTTATTCTAATTATTTCATACCACTGAGATCATTTGTCCTTTTGAAAGACAGTCCTGCCAGATATAAATTTCTTGGTTGGCAACTGTTTTCTATTAGCACATTTAATATTTCATCCCACTGCCTTCTTGTCTCCATGGATTCTGATGAGAACTCAGCAGTTAATCTTATTGGAGCTCTCTTGTACATAACATGTTGCCTTTCTCTTGCAGCTTTCACAACTTTCTCCTTGTCCTTGGCATTCAGCATGTTGACTACCATGTGTCTGGACATGATTCTCTTTGACTTTATCCTGTTTTGGGTTCACTGGGCATTATGAATGTCTACATTCACATCTTTTTGTTATATCTGGGAAGTTTTCTAACATTATTTCTTAGAGTAGTCCTTCTGCCCTATTTCTTTTTCTTCTCCTTCTGAGACTCCCATAATGTGCATATTGGTATGCTTGATGGTGTCCCACAGGTCTCTTAGGCTCTGCTACCTTTTTAAAATTCTTTTTTTCTTTCTGCTCCTCAGCCTGAATTATTTCAACTATCTTTTCTTTAGGTTCACTGATTCTTTCTTCTGCCAGTTCCAATATGCTGTTGAAACTCTCTAGGGAATTTTTCATTTCAGTTATTGTGGTCATCAACTCCAGTACTTCTATTTCATTCCTTTCTCAAATTTCTATGTCTTTATTGAGATTCTCATATTGTTCATTTATCATTTTCCTGGTATCCTGTAGTTCTTTCTCTGTGTTTTCCTATTTCTCATTGAGTATATCAAAGATTTTTTAAAGTCTTTGCCCAGTATGTCCAAAGTCTTGTCTTCTTCGATGGTTTCTGAATTGTTCTCTCATTCCTTAGGATGTATTGTCACTTCCTGTTGGCCTTTGTTTGTCTTGTAATCCTTAGTTGCACACTCTCCATTTCTAATATTTTTAATTAACTCTGGGATTTAGTCTCTGAGCTGTTTCTTAAATTTGTATCCAGCTAGTGATATGACAGACTTACTTGAGTATTAGCACTAACAAAATCAACCAACCAACGCAAACAAACAAACAAAACACTTTTCACACTTTTTGCAGTTTGGCTCTGCACTGGCTGACACTCTGCTTCAGAATTCAGCTCTCCTATCAAAAAGATCAGCCCAAGGCAAAACTGAAGGATAGGTTCTTTTCTGTCTTTTCTAAGTTTTTGTCTTGCCTATTCATAGCCTTAGGAATTCCCCCATTTATAGGAATCAGAATGTCCCCTCTATTCCCTAGGAAATAGACTCACTCCCCCTCCAGGGTCCTCTATTGTATGTCTTAAAGCCTATAATCCTTTGCCTCAGGACACTTAATTGTTCCTTACCCCACTTAACTGTTTCCTGCATTGCTTGGTTCTCATACTGCATTAGCTTTCTGAAAGCTGCCTCTCCCATGGGGCACATTCTGGGAGGGAGAGCCAGAAACCAGTGCCCTGGTTCAGTCTTTCAGGCTGTTACACAATAGGTTGGCACCAGCATACAGGCACCCCAGTAAACACGCAGGGGTTGTTCTCCTTTCTTCAGAACAGGGCCAGGGTCTCACAATGGGAGCACCACCCACCCTGTGCTGGGGAGGGGGTAGAGGTAGGCCAGCAAGGGCACCACAAACTTCTCCTACCAGTTTTTAGTGGCCCTTTTTTCCATTTGGCACTTGCCCATTTACTGCAACCCTTTAACTGTTTTCCGGACTTTTGAGGAAGATGGCTCTGCCAGAGTTTGCTAGTTGTTCACAGACTCTGTGAGGAAACGGCACCTTGGAGCGTCTTATGATGCCATCTTGGTCGACTGGAAGCCTCTCTAGAAAAACTTAACTTCAGAACCTAAATTGGTTGTTTATTGTTATGGTGCCCGCGAGTTAGAGTACGAGACAGCCAAACAGAATTTAAAGAGCCTTTATTTAACCTGCCGGTGACTGCCGCCTGTCACTCCGCGCAGGGAGTTCAGCAAGCAGCAGCCCCCACCAGAGAGTTCTTGAGACTTATATAGGCAGAAACCACATCCTGAAAATGCAAGCAAGCTACTTTGACAAAAGCAGAGTTGGTGGTTAATTAATGGGTGCTTAAGATCTTTAGCAAGCTTGAGAAGTTTTCTCAAGGCCAGTGCAATGATTAATTATTGAAATGGTTACGCTTGGCTAATGTGTACATCTGCAAGTCTTACTCCCTAAAACGGCACAGTTTCACTCCCTTCCTCTCAGGGCTTAATGTTTACTTTGCAGTCATTACCAGCTGTGGGGGAAGGGGACTCTCTTGTTATAGATTTAGGGGAGGGAGCTCACTTTAGGGCCCCACTTCATTTATGACTTCTAAGACTTGCTTTTTGCTTATATACACGGGCTTCATTAAATGGATCCTGCAAATTAGTGAATTATATTATGCAGCAGTTTTGTACTTAGTATAATTACTTGATTAATTATACATTGAAAAACATAACAAAAGAATTCCCTGTGGGTATATACAGAGATGAGAATGTAAAGTCAAAACATCCTCTTTTACTTTTTAACATCACTCAATGCTTACACTTTAAAAAATAATAGACTCTACTTCAGAATCCCAAGGTGATTCTATATCTTCCTTTTCACCCAATCCTAAAGCTGGCATCATATCTATAAAGTGTAGCCACAGACACATTAATGAGAACATTCATTACCATGACTATTAAATACATGTATGTCTAGCTGCATTCATGAATATTTCAATGAAACAAAAGTTAAAGCAGAAAAGAACTTCAGAGGGTCGAAGTAGTTTCAGGAAAAAGTTGGTAGTAGTTTGAATACTTAGAAAGAAAGACAGCAAAAGAAAAATATTTAAAACAAATGATGTCATATTTAGAGCAACATATTTTCAATTAGGTTTTTTATAATCATATTTAAGCAAACAAAAATTTTCATACTTACCACTTCTATCATCTTTGTGTGCTCCAACAACAGAAGTCATATTGCCACTATTCGTTTGTTCTCTTGGAGCACTTTCAGTAATACCAATACCAGCTTCTTTTTCTATAATTGCTGGCTTTCTTGTTCCTTCCTGTAATTGAAAAGGAGAAAAAAAAAACAACTTCAGAAAGCATTACATTCATTTGCTCACTCACTCGTTCAGTTAGTACATCAGCAATATGGCAACAAACATTTATTGTGTCTATCAAAATCGTAGGTACTATCCTGGAAGTAGCTGTAATAATAAATAAGAGAGAGTTTCTGTCCCATGTTCTAGATGGGGTAGAGATACATAAAAACAAATAAGGGTAGAAAAGTTGTCATTCACTAGTTATACAACTGAAGTGGATAAAGAACAGTAAGGGTACTTAAGAGAGAATGGTCTATTCTATCTGGGGAGCTCCAAAAATGCTGCAAAGATAGGGCTATATCTTGAAAGACAGAAAGGTACAGAGGAAGGTGTGAAGGGCATTCTAAATGGGATGGCAGGAGCAAAAGGATGTGGCATAAAACAACCTGTTAAAAGAGTGTACAAAAGTAGTGTGGTTAAAATAGAACACAGTTATTGGGAATGGGATGGAGGGATAAAACTGGAGAATTAGGGCCAGATCACAGAGGTGTCATGGTAGAATGTGAACTTTCCCCCTTAGGTAATGGGAATCCACTGTAAGCTGGTAAGCAGAGGAGTCACACCATCACAAATATATTTTAGGAAGGTCATACTGGCAGCAATGTAAAGACGAGGATAAGGGGAGCAAGACCAGAAAAACTATTTCAAAATTACGGTAAGAAAGTAAATTAGGGTAATGAGAGTAGGGAGAGAAGTGAAAGGACACATGAAAAGCTGGTAAGAAGGTAGAAAATCCTCAACTTGGTGACTGAGTGGATGTCTTGACTGGGAGGGCTGGAGTCCAGAATTTTTCCCACTTACTTGTTTCCAGTAGTGCTGTTTACTAAAATGGGGAAAATGGATGACAGAGTAGACTAGAAAGAGTCAGGAAGGGTCAGTGACAAAGTCTTCAATTTGGGACGTAGCCAACTGGAGATATCCAGGGGACCAAGAAGAAAGATTTGGATACATTTGGAGTAGGCGTAGATGACCTTACTCAGAAGAAGCATATGGGAAAAAAAGATAAATATTTGTAAAATACGCTAAGCTGGGATTATTAAATAATGCAGACCTATACTGAACTCTGAAATCTTGAAAATGTAAACAAGAGAAGGAAATAAAACCACAGAATTCAAGTTTCTAATCATGTATTTTAACATCTCGTTCAAAGATAAAAAATAAATATTCTTTTATTAATATATGCAAATATTCATTTCTGACATATTATGGTAATACACAGTTTTACATTTAATGAAAGGATTTAATTCCAAAACAATTCAAAATATTACAAAAAGGTTCATCTTAAAATATTAATCTTAAAGGAAGTTTTAAACTACATAAGAGAAATGCTTACATGATTATAGAATTATGAGGCATTTTAAGTACCATTATGATATTAAAAAAGACATAAAATCCCATTTGAAAATTCACAAGGTTTATTTCCGTATGAATAGCATACAATAATTTTCTATCATATACCACACAGGATGGTAGTTAAAGACTGGAGAAAGGACAGAGCATTAAAAAAATCAATAAAACTCTGATTATCCAAATGGAAGATTTTAAAGTCTTCAAATATGCCTATGATTATCAAGCAGGAACTAAAAAAAATGAAGTCAATACGATCCCTGGGTTTTAGATAAGATATATGTGCAAAGTTTAACAACTATGAATACTAAAGTTAACATTTCCTGAAAATAATGAAATGTACTGGCTGCTGGAGTTACTTTAAAAAATAAAAAAATCATCTGCCAGAGACAATTGTGTATGCTCTACTAGCAGCCTTTACTTCCTTATGATTATATGCTTAAATAATTTTAGAAAAAAAATCATAAATTGTGATTTCACCCATTTGATATGTGTATGCAGGTGTCCATTACATGCAGACAGTATTTAGGTAAAGATCAATCAGAATCTCTCTAGAAAAAAAAAAAGTCTACTTTTTTTCTTTAATTTAAGAGTGTTTCAGCTTAAAATTTATTTTCTCATTTAATGGATGCAGATTTAGAGCCTCATTTATACAATCAGAAATTTCAATCTTATTTATAACACTAATGAGTGAAAAGACTAAATGTTTATTTACTTATCTATCTCTTTATTCTTAAGAGATCTAAAACAGCTACTGAGTAGGTACCAAAGAGTAGGACAATTAAGTTAGATATCACAAGAAACAAAAGGGCCAATTATCGTAATTCACAGTAAATCTAATAAAGCTTAAAACAGATTTCACTATGAACAGATGACCCTATGAACACAGAGTTTGCTAAATTAAATACAAGAAATTAGTAAACATAAAAGGAGTAAAGATTAAATTTTCTTTCAGTTCTTCAAAGAAAATCAGCAATAAGTCATTCAGAAGAGTCTGAGTATTTTCTTTCATTACCTGGCTTTCTTTTCTTAATCTGCATTTAAAAAATTTCTATCATGTTCTATAATAGAGTTCCTGCTCTCATTTAACCCCACTATTTCTTTTTGTGTTTTTATAATAATCTCTTTCATCTTAACTCTCTTCAACCTCTATATTCATCTTACCCTTTGTGAATGAATTCTTCTCCCTCATCCCCCTTCTCATTGACATATTTGTCTACTTGTTCTTTTTGGTGGCCTTCTAATTCCTTCCTTCTGTAATGTCACACCAAAGAACTGTACAGTACCAGCAACTCTTCATAAATCTCAACCCTGTTCATCTATCCTGCTAGCTCTTACACTTGTTTTCTATTATGATCTTGGGGAGTTCTATTTCTTTCTAGAATCCTTGTCATCTTTAAGTTGATACACAATTAAGAGAATGGAGGGTACAGAATGTGGAAAAAGCATGGAAAAAGCTAAAAACAAAACAAAACACAACTTTACCTTTGTAGCACCAGGGACTGCTGAAGACTCGAGGGGAGGTTTTAGAAGAGGGTCAGGTGATGGAAAGGCAGCATGAGAGAGGCCCCGGACTCTGACTGGCAACTTTGGGAGAGTTTCATCCACATCTTCTTTATGTGCAATATCAGAACTACTGTCCTCCAACAAGGTTCTATTTTCTGGTCTCACAATGCCACTATTTTCTTCTACTGCAGTAAAGACAAAGTAAAGAGTATACAAAAATATCTGTAATTTCAAATCAGTGAATAAAACAAGATTGGGCAGTCTTTAAATAGCTTACTGTTTTTCCTGAATTGCTGATAAGCAGTCATTAGCTTTGTTAAGCTTGGTTTGGGAAGAGTCTAGAAAAAATAATAGTTTTAAGAATGATAAGTAACAAATTTGATAAAATATGTATAATTATAATATTAACTATTACTTTATGATCTAATACAAAGAACACAGCTTTGGAGATATTGTCATTCAGATGTGGATTCGAATCCCAGTTCTGCTATTTACTAACTCACCTACATTGTCCCACGGGGAAGGATTATGAGAAATTGTATAGTTTATCCCCAAAATGCTACTCCCTTTACCCATAACTGATATGATACAAAAAACTATGCTATTATCTCTGAGACACCTGAAACTCAGAGCTAGAGCTCAGCAGATATGAATGTCAGTATTAGTGCATACAGCCACAGTCAAAAAAAAAAAAAAAAAAAAAAAAAAGCTGAAAAAGAGCCCAGGCTTCAATTAGTGATATGAATGAAGCGGGTCTGGTTAAGACCAGGGCAAGCCAGGCCAAAGGGTAAAGGTTGAAACTGATAGTGTTTTAAAACTTCAACTTCCATATGAGACCAAGGGAAGAGATATCTATTTGGTAAAGGATCTAAATTTTCTAAACGGTACAACTCTACAGTCGATTTGTTCAAACACCACAATTGCATGGAACTTTGAATAGGAAGTGAGATACCGTAGGTTAGTATAGGCTGGAGTGAAATAGTGACACATCCCAGAGTAATTTGGGCAGATAATAAAAAATATATTTACAGCCTCCCCCTCCCCAGCCCCGAGGATCTGGGGGAAGGTGCGAATGTGTTGGACATCCTCACCTGGACTGGTGTTGATGTTGTCACAAACACTGGGACTGGCGGTTTGATGTGCTGAGCCCTCGATCATGGGACTTGCCCTTATGAAGCTCGTTACTGCAAAGGAGAGTCTAAACTTGCATGTAATTGTGCCAAAGAGTCTCCCCGAGTACCTCTTTGTTGCTCAGATGTGGCCCTCTCTAACTGAGCCATCTCGACAGGTGAACTCGCTGCCCTCCCCACTACGTGGGACCCGACTCCCAGGGTTGTAAATCTCCCTGGCAACGCAGAATGACTCCCGGGGATGAATGTGGACCCGGCATCGTGGGACTGAGAGTATCTTCTTGACCAAAAGGGGGATGCAAAATGAGACGAAATAGTTTCAGTGGCTGAGAGATTTCAAATGGAGTCGAGAGGTCACTCTGGTGGACATTCTTTTTTTTTTTTTTTTTTTTCAATTTTTAAGCTGTTTATTGGAAACCAAAGACGTATTTTTAAAAACCCACTAATTATTTGCCATACAAGAACAAAATTCAAATAATATAAATATTTAACATTTTTTGTATAAAATTAGTAATATGAGAAAGAGATGCAAACCAACCAAGAGGTAAAAAGTTTCGGGCAATAACACTGTGTACAATCATCTCCTACTCAAGTGACCATGCAGGCTGATAGTTTATTTTCCCTTTGTTAACAGTTTTCAAAAGGTAGCCCTGCATTGGACCACCAAAATTTTTTTTTCTTCCTTTTTATTTATTTATTTATTTTTTTAATCATCATTTTATTGAGATATATTCACATACCACGCAGTCATACAAAACAAATCGTACTTTCGATTGTTTACAGTACCATTACATAGTGGTACATTCATCACCTAAATCAATCCCTGGCACCTTCATTAGCACACACACAAAAATAACAAAATAATAATTAGAGTGAAAAAGAGCAATTGAAGTAAAAAAGAACACTGGGTACCTTTGTCTGTTTGTTTCCTTCCCCTATTTTTCTACTCATCCATCCATAAACTAGACAAAGTGGAGTGTGGTCCTTATGGCTTTCCCAATCCCATTGTCACCCCTCATAAGCTACATTTTTATACAACTGTCTTCGAGATTCATGGATTCTGGGTTGTAGTTTGATAGTTTCAGGTATCCACCACCAGCTACCCCAATTCTTTAGAACCTAAAAAGGGTTGTCTAAAGTGTGCGTAAGAGTGCCCTCCAGAGTGACCTCTTGGCTCGTTTTGGAATCTCTCTGCCACTGAAGCTTATTTCATTTCCTTTCACATCCCCCTTTTGGTCAAGAAGATGTTCTCCGTCCCACGATGCCGGGTCTACATTCCTCCCCGGGAGTCATATTCTACGTTGCCAGGGAGATTCACTCCCCTGGGTGTCTGATCCCACGTAGGGGGGAGGGCAGTGATTTCACCTTTCCAGTTGGCTTAGCCAGAGAGAGAGGGCCACACCTGAGCAACAAAGAGGCATTCAGGAGGAGACTCTTAGGCACAAATATAGGGAGGCCTAGCCTCTCCTTTGCAGCAACCGTCTTCCCAAGGGTAAAACTTATGGTAGAGGGCTCAACCCATCAAACCACCAGTCCCCTATGTCTGTGGTCATGTTAGCAACCATGGAGGTGGGGTAGGCCAATACCCCTGCATTCTCCACAGGCTCCTCAAGGGGGCACTACATCTTTTTTTTTTTTCCTTGTTTTTCTTTCTTTTTTTTTTAACTTTCCCTTCTTTTTTAAATCAACTGTATGAAAAAAAAAGTTAAAAAGAAAACAAACATACAATAAAAGAACATTTCAAAGAGACCATAACAAGGGAGTAAGAAAAAGACAACTAACCTAAGATAACTGCTTAACTTCCAACATGTTCCTACTTTACCCCCAGAAAGTTACATAATATAGCAACATTTCTGTGAACTTGCTCCTACTATATCCATCAGAAATTAACAGACCATAGTCATTCCTGGGCATCCCCAGAACGTTAAATAGCTTATCTGTTCTTCTTGGATTATTGTTCCCCCTTCCTTAATTGCTCTCTACTGCTAGTTCCCCTACATTCTACATTATAAACCATTTGTTTTACATTTTTCAAAGTTCACATTAGTGGTAGCATATAATATTTCTCTTTTTGTGCCTGGCTTATTTCGCTCAGCATTATGTCTTCAAGGTTCATCCATGTTGTCATATGTTTCACGAGATCGTTCCTTCTTACTGCCGCGTAGTATTCCATCGTGTGTATATACCACATTTTATTTATCCACTCATCTGTTGAAGGACATTTGGGTTGTTTCCATCTCTTGGCAATTGTGAATAATGCTGCTATGAACATTGGCGTGCAGATATCTGTTCGTGTCACTGCTTTCCGATCTTCCGGGTATATACCGAGAAGTGCAATCGCTGGATCGAATGGTAGCTCTATATCTAGTTTTCTAAGGAACTGCCAGACTGACTTCCAGAGTGGCTGAACCATTATACAGTCCCACCAACAATGAATAAGAGTTCCAATTTCTCCACATTCCCTCCAGCATTTGTAGTTTCCTGTTTGTTTAATGGCAGCCATTCTAACCGGTGTTAGATGGTATCTCATTGTGGTTTTAATTTGCATCTCTCTAATAGCTAGTGAAGCTGAACATTTTTTCATGTGTTTCTTGGCCATTTGTATTTCCTCTTCAGAGAACTGTCTTTTCATATCTTTTGCCCATTTTATAATTGGGCTGTCTGTACTATTGTCATTGAGTTGTAGGATTTCTTTGTATATGCAAGATATCAGTCTTTTGTCAGATACATGGTTTCCAAAAATTTTTTCCCATTGAGTTGGCTGCCTCTTTACCTTTTTGAGAAATTCCTTTGAGGTGCAGAAACTTCTAAGCTTGAGGAGTTCCCATTTATCTATTTTCTCTTTTGTTGCTTTTCTTCCTTTTTAAAAGGCTGGAACCCTTTTATTTACAAATACTCTTCTCAGTCTTTAAGTCTGAATAAGGAAGCATCTAGCAACTTAAAAAAAAATAAAGAGTGACCTCATATTTACTTCAAATTAAAACCTGTTCTGTTCTGGTTCTAAGCAAAACTAAAAAATGAGCACAGTTCAGGAGAGCTCTTTCAGCAATAAATAATTGTTTCACAAAAGTACTGCTGTAAACAAGATCATTTTCAACCAATGGCAAATTTAAAGTTTCTAGTAGGGATACACAGGGTATATAAGGCCAAAAAGCAAATGGTTATTAAAAAATCAACTAATCAAAATTAATTATAAACCTGCTTTTTCAGATATCCTTTTTTCTCTACAAATGTTTAAATGGATCAGAAAGTTCAGACTGTAATGATCTAAAGACCCTGAACCGGCTCTGAAAGTAATTACAAACTAGAATGTTTGATACTGTAAATTTTGACATTGGTTAACCAAAACTAAATTATCTGAGCAAATGTAAACAAGCCTCAATTTTCAAAATAGAAAAAGATTAACCTGTAAACATTAAAAAGCTACCCCTAAATTATAAATACCATCATCCAGCTATATATATATATTACTGAGGAGTCTTGTTTTACATGTTTCAGATATCATTTTATGAAATGAGATGTCTTAGTTTTGCTTAACAGGCTTCTATGCAGTCAAAGGTTTTTATAACCAGTTTAACCACTTTTGCTGGAGAAACTGTTTTGGTCTTTATAGAATCCCATAATAGGTATCACCTAGCTCTTTCTGCAGTAAGAGGAGGTTGTTTGCATCATGGCCACATTTTTATCTTGCTTTGTAAAATAAATGTAATTTACCTTATGAGATCTCAAAGCCACGTCTCTTTGAACATGGGGAACATGTAGCTTTTCTGAATGCATCAGACCTCATTCTGGCAACTTTTCTCTTCTTTCAAATTTGAAATATTTAAAAGATGAAAACCACCTCTGACAGTTATTTTAATGATAGAATAGATGTTTTTTTAAAGGTACTGTAACTTTGACTTGATACTTGATCCTTTCAATGTAAAATGTAAGCTTAGAACAAAGTACTATGATTTACGAGGCCTTGTTGGGAAGGGGTGGACTGGTTTTAGTAATCATGACAATGATTTGGCACTAAGAATTATATTTTCATAAATTTTAAAGAAAAGAGGCTTTTAATGTTCTGTCTTTCCTTTTGAAGCCTTCTCCATTATTATATTCTTCTATGCAAACTACATTCAAATAACTATCCTATATACAAACCAATATTGAATATTCAAAAATCAGTTGAAAATTAATTAAATTAAAATCAGCTTATTTGAAATAACAATTTCTCCCTAGGGAAGGATCAGACAGGTAACAAACTGCCCATGTTTTGTGTCATTTTCTAATATTCAAAAAGAGCCATACAAAGCACCAGTTAGGGCAGAACTAATGACTTTTCTCACATTTCACATTAAGCTTTGAAAAAAAATGTGAAATTACGTACATTTTTCAAAACCTCCTCTTAAAGAACAAGAGACTTTCTTTTATCAGATTCATATACTTTGTCCTGTATCAACTCCACATACCCCAACACCTCCACCAAGTGCTCTTTAATAAAAATAAACTTGTATACCTGGTCCAACAGTATATTCATTTCTTTGAAATGTTGTACTATACATTCACCTGGTATTTTCCAAAAGCAATTATTCAAACACATCTTAATGATCTCTCTACACCCTGAATATGCATGTAACGTTAAGTAAGAACTTGAATTTCCCTTTATTCTTATTTTCATTAATAATATAAGCCTTTCCTAAATATCAAGTTCTTGAAATGAATTTAGGCAATGAAATAGATAAGTTATATTGAATAGCTTCTAGAAAAAAAAAGAAACATTCTGATAGACTGGGCTTTCAAAATATTTCTTTGTCTTTCTTATTCATTTTCCTTAGGGTACAGATAAACATTTAAAGGTTTTTCTTCCAGGTTTGGCTCAGTGACAGTGAAAACAGACAACATTCAAGTACTGTTAGGCAAACGCAGCCGAACAAGGATAAGTGTTGACATAGAACACTCTGCAAAGGAGAACTATCTTAATTAACCTACAGTAAATTTGACCAAAAAAACCTTTTGAAATTGTTTTTACTTTAGCATCCGTGGCATCCTGCCAAAGGTCCTGAAGGTCTTGTACGTGTCCATGAGACGTCATCATTTTTTCATAGATGGAAGGATGATAAGGAGTTTTACCTTCCCCAGAAAAAAACACATGGGATTGTGGTACTATCCCCATTTTATTGGCACAGAGGCCCATGAACACAACGTCTATGTAAAGACTAGAGTTAAGTGTCTGTGATGCCTCGTAGACTTTGGCGGCTACATCACTGGAGATCACATAGGCAGCTCCAGCGGTATAGTCAGGGTAAGCTGGCCACTGGTACATGTCATAGGAGACGTAGTATTTGCTGCTTTTGTCTCTGATGGGAGGAGAACCACGGTGAACATGGCCAATCCAAAAATCTTGAACACCAATTTGTTTTAAACTTTGAAGGTATTCAATAAGATTTGGCATGTGAATAAATATATCATCGTCTGCAGTCATAAGGAATCTGGCATGTGGACAAAATGTATTTGCCCACCTAAACTGCAGAAGTAATTTAAGAGTAAGATTGTAGAAAGAATCAACAAAGTCTTGCTGAATTATATCGTTGTACATTTGGTTTTCCAGTTCCAGTTTTCTTTGCATTTCTTCTCTCTTCAGTGGATTAGAAGGAGTTCCTAAGGCAAACAGAGTTTTGATGTTGGCATTAAGTTGAGATCGAACATACTTATCATTGCCCCATGTTTTTCTAATTGCAGAATGACGGCCGTAGTTTTCAGGAGCACTCTTTACAAACAGTAAAAGCAGGACATCTTGGGCTTGACACTTTTCTTTGTGGTTAATCAAGTACTGGTAGCTGGTAGCCCCCTCTGGGCTGTGCTTAAGAGTCAGGCTATCATTCACAAAGTCATAGCTATTTATGAGGTATCTGTAAGAGTAGGACTTCATATGGTTCACTATTGGATTATCATTCAGTCCCCCAAAAAACGTAAGGCTTAGTATAAAACAAGTGGCAAATAACTGAACAAACTGCCATTTTTTGACTCTTCTGCCACTAACAAACATTCTGATGTCCATTCAGGTCTGTTTTTATTTAGGATCAGTTTTAAACAGGTGCTTGCTTCTTTGAAACCAGAGCACTTTGTATTGTTCAAAACAGATGTCCATCTTAATACATATTGACCATTACAAATTTTAAAAGGGGCTTCTAATTTCACAACATACTTCCTCTTAATACCGTTTTTTTCTGTGAGTGCAAAAGAATGGAACACACTGTAAAACAAGGCCACTGGCACATCAAAGTTTTTCCACCTTGGCATCCATGTAGCTCTTCCATGTACTTCGTTTTTGTGAATGTTAGATGAAACCTGACGTCGTGGAGCTACCAGGTGTGAGCGAGTGTGTCTTTCCCTCCTGCCGACTTTCTCCTGGTCCAAAGTGGGTAGAGGAGACTCCGAGAGCTACCTTGGGCGAGGAGGCGCCGCGCAGGGCGCCTGGCGGCCGGGCCAGGCAGGGGCGGAGCCGAGGCTGAGACGCTGTGCCTGGTGGACATTCTTATGCACTATATAGATAACACCTCTTAGGTTTTAATGTATTGGAATAGCTAGAAGGAAATACCTGAAACTACCAAACTCCAACCCAGCAGTCTGGACTCCTGAAGACAATTATATAATAATGTAGATTACAAGGGGTGACTAGTGTGATTGCGAAGACCTTGAGGATCACACTCCCTTTATCCTAATGTATGGATGAGTAGAAAAATGGGGATAAAAACTAAAGGACAATGGGCTGGATGGGGGGATGATTTGGGTGTTCTTTTTTCACTTTTATTTTTTATTCTTATTCTGGTTCTTTCTGATGTAAGGAAAATGTTCAGAGATAGATTGTGGTGATGAATGCATAACTATGTTATCATACTGTGGTGATTGTATGGTGTGCGAACGTATTTCAGTAAAACTGAATTTAATAAAAAAAAAAAAACTATGCTATCCGTTAGATTGTTTTCTTAACCAAAATAATCTAGAACAAAAACTTATCCCTGGGTAGTTTAGAGTATTATTGAAAAATACTGGCATTATGAAATTTAAATTATTTGTTATAGTTTGAAATGTGTTTAGTGTCATGTTTGCATGATGTGCTGGTTTGGATGTATGATGTCCCCCAAAACACCATGTTCTTTAAAGCAATCTTGTGGGGGCAGACAAAATAGTGTTGATTAGTTGGAATCTTTGGGTTAGTTTGTTTCCATGGAGATGCGACCCACCCATCTGTGGGTAATACCTTTGATTAGATTATTTCCATGGGGGTGTGGCCCTGCCCATTCAACATGGGTCTTGATTAGTTTACCTGAGACCTATAAGAGCTCAGAGAGAAGGAGCTCAGTGTTGCAGCCAAGAGGGACATTTTGGAGCCGGCCACTGAAAGCAGACTTTCATTAGCCCAGAGTTTGCCTGGGCAAAATGAAGAGAACACCCCCAGATGCCTACAGAGGAACATCCTGGGAGAAAGCCATTTTGAAACCAGAAACCTAGAGCAACGAGATGCCAGCCACATGCTTTCTGAGCTATTAGAGGTTTTCCAGACTTCATCGGTCATCCTTCAGCAAAGGTACCTGTGCCAGTTTGTATATATTACATCCCCCAGAAAAAGCCACATTCTTTGATGTAATCTTGTGGGGGAAGAGGTATTAGTGCTGATTAGGTTGGAACTTTCTGATTGAGTGTTTCCATGGAGATGTGACCCACCCAGCTGTGAGTGACAACTTTGCTCAGGGTGTGACCTCTAACAGAATGTTTCCATGGAGGTGTGGCCCCGCCCATTCAGCATGGACCTTGATTAGTTCACTGGAGTCTTATAAAGGGGCTCACAAACAGAAGAACCTCAGAGCTGCAACTTACAGAGACATGTTGAAGACAGTCGTTGAGAGCATCTGTGCGTGATATTTTGAAGAGCTGCTGCAGCTAACAGAGGACAAAATGCCCCAAACACAACATTTTGGAGACACCATTTTGGAACACAACCTGGGAGCAAGTGGATGCCAGCCACGTGCTTTCCAAGCCAACAGAGGTTTTCTGGATGCAAACAGCCATCCTTCAGTGAAGGTACCCAACTGATGATGCCTTACCTTGGACACTTTATGGCCTTAAGACTGTAACTGTGTAAACAAATAAGCCCCCTTTATAAAAGCCAATCCATTTCTGGTATTTTACAAATGGCAGAATTAGCAATCTGGAACACATAATTTATATAGTCATCCAATTTATCTCATGCGGGGGGGAAAATGTGGTAGTTTAATTCTTGGTACTATCTTACCAAGGGTTAGAATGGGTTAGAATTGCAGAAAGTACAGATCACTTCTTTTGTCAAAAAGCTAAAGACAAATGATTGTTTAAATTCATCCCCTTCCAAGAAAGAGAAGAAAAAAAAGAGAAAAAATCCTTGAGGGGCAATGACTGATGAATGAAAGTTGGCACACATACACAGACACACACACACAGCTATTAAGTATGCTTCAGTGTACTACAATGGATACAGAAAAATGACTGAGAAAACATGAAGAACTGTTTACTGTGAAGGAAAATTTAGGCTTAGAGTAAATAAAAAAGAAAAGGAAAAAACAGGGTTGAGAGGCATGTGACATGACTGACAGACAATCAAATACAAGCTTAGCCAAGACAGAAAAAGAAAAAACAGAATTACGAAAACGTATGTGGAAAAATGTGTGTGTGTGTATGTATGAATCTCACAGATAACTACAGACCTTTGTTGACAGTAAGCCCCTAAAAACAATGGTTTGTATTACTCTATGATTGTGTGTTTATAAATAGTATGTAATAGTTTTAATTTTATCATTATAAAATAAGTCATTCAATTAGTTGAACACAGTCTTCTACCACTACACAAAAACTCTAAATTATTACTAGAGAAAAAGAAAAATGGAAAAGGAAATGTTCCTAACACATCAACTCACTACTTAAGAGAAAGAACAGGTAATCAGAATTTCTAAGGAATAATGTTTGGCTTGCATACATATATTTAATAGAACATGGGTTGGGGCTAAAAAGGTTGATAAATTTTTGTGTACACCCTAATCTAAGCTCATTATTGGAGGGCACCAGAAAATATACTATGAACTTCTTTCTTATTCATAACATATTCCCTCAACATAACTCAAATGAAGTTATACATCCTAAATATTAAAAGGGAATATTAAATTTAAGCCATAGTTTTAGAAATTCAAATAGATATATAATGCATATTACATTAGTTGTAACGCCCTGTTATAGAGAAATCCATGTCTGCTCATTTAGTCAGATTCAAAGACATTAAAATGGTTCTAACAAGCAAGACCTTATTCTAGGTGCTCCAGGATATATGCAAAAATATTTCTTATCTTCCAGTAGCTTATAAAGATGCAGGGGCCCTAAAATGAATTTAAATAACTATAATACAAAAACTTCTGAAATCTGGATTTTTTTGAATGTTATGCAAGGGATTTGAATGGGTATTTTTAAAAATCATAATACCAATAGTTTCTGAAACTAGAAATTTTAACATATGGTCATTAAGAGTCTGCTTCTAGAGCTGGTTATTATTCTAGGCAAATCATGTAATCTGCAATTAGATGAAGAGTTTCAAATATACTCTTCATAGAATGATTTAGAAAACCCAGTAGAATCTCTTTGTAGCAGAGATTTTGGAGGAGAGAATTTTAATATCTAAATTCTGACTATTTCTAATATTGTTTTAATGTAAATAAAGAGAAAGGATGGAAACAGAGAAAAAGTTCTCTCCTAAAAACTACAGGATACAAAAATAAAGAGTCCAAGAGAAAAAAAAAAAACAAAAACTATATGGTATATGCTGTATAGTTTTGGAACTGTAAGGTAACAGAGAGATTCCTTGATTATTAAAACATGATTGGATCCATTAAAAATTTCATTGAGCCATAAGAATTATAAAAGTCATATTAGTATGACTTAAAAGTCACACTAAGAATCCTTATCCTTAACCATATTTCATATTTCCTCCACTGTGGGAAAGTTTTCCTCAATATAATTTTATTGTCGCTATGTATTTTCCTGCCAATCCATTTTTTCAGCCTCCACTCCCCAATCTTCAGTTTTTACCAAAGCAAAAAAATAAAATAAAATTCAATACTCATGTTTCTACAAAATGTTTTTCTTTGTCCAGCTCTCCATTACAAACATAAAGCAATGATAGGCAGACCAGTACTAAATTTTAAGACTAAATAAAACTAAATTCAGAGCAGGAAAATTAACTTCATGAGAGAGCACTTCACCTTGGTATCAAAATCGAAGTCTTCTTTATCTGATGTAGGCCATGGATCATCAATGCCAGGTTTGTTGGAAAGCCTTTAGAGCAAAAACATACAACAAAATGACTAAGTTCATTTCTTTTTTAAGAATCTGTTGAAAAGCTGGCTATCTATATATTAAACAATGTTTCTTGACATAATTAAAATTTGGCTTAATAAAAAGCAGTAAGTTATTTAATTCTGATTCCACTTCTCCCAAGATATGAAATACTCAATGAAGACTCACTCTTGGTCCCCATCACAAAAAGTGCCAGCCAATCTACTGGCAAAGCCTGAGAATATTTTTTATCAACAAAGTCCTGGGTGCTGAACTGAAACTCTCAACTGATGTAACTTTTGTTACTTGAAGTGGAACAAAACTGATAACCAAAAACAAGGTAGAAAGATACACTGCCCCTTCTCCATGGTCTGTTCCTGGTTTAAAGGCTAATCTCTGTCAAATACGTAGTCTTGGTTCTTTAGCACCTTCTCAAGAAGGTGAAAGTACTGCTCGCCTTCCCTCCCTTTACTCTAAAACAGCACAGGGGGTCCCTGAAATGTTTGAAAACAAAATGTACAAAAGCCAAAGAACAAATTCATATGTTGCTAGTGGGACTATTATTTCCAGAGAGATTAAAACATTAAACATTACAAAATCCAATTTTTTTCCTGCCTTATTCAGGCCCACATAAACTAGCAAGACCATAAAAACCCAAACAGGCTCTGAGATACCCCAGGAGAGAGACTGCTGTGAAACAGGCTCCTGGTAGTTGGACCTCTCTCTCCCTAAGTGCTGTCTAGGGATCTTCCTTCCTATGGGCTCTCACTCCTGTATCCCTCCTTCTGCAGGGCTCAGTGGCAGTCCCAATATTTAAATCTTCAGTCTATGAAGATGGATTTCTGGAACAAGGATGGGCTTAAATGGCCAAGAGAAGGAGCTCTTCTACTTCTAGACAATGGAGTCTGAGTAACTGACCCCCAAAACAGACATCCTACCAACTACCCAAGTGAATCTCACTGACTGATCTGACAACCACCCACACCCCACCCTTCCCCTGCATGTACAATGGAAGGACATCAGTAAATAGGGCAAAGGGTCATGGTTAAGGGACAACTATGCTTGGCCACAGACCTGGATAATCCAGCAACCTCCAGTCCCCTTGTACACAAGGGGGTCTGAGCCACCCTCTTTAAATAGGGGTGGAGGCAGATGAGACCACATTCCTATCTGCTGTGAAGAGACTCTTCCCAGAGGCTCAATTTATTATAACATTTTTCAACAGAACTAATCTTGAACTCTGTTAGTTCCTCCAAATAAAAAAATAAAAAAGCAGCCACCTGTTCAGTATCCCCTTGAACCCCTATGCCTTTCTAGAAAACTTCCAACATCCTATGTCCTTCATCCCTATAATTTTTCTTTTATCAAATGTGTCATAAACCCTGATATTCTGAGATCTCTTTTCTAAAACCCTTATTCTTATCTAACCCAGTGTGGTTCCTCTTCAAACTTGCCTCCCCTGCTAACTCCATGTTTACCCTCTTCCACTGTGGCAACTAAATCCACTGCCCACCTTTCTATTATTAACATACTCACTGTGCTGGTTTGAGTCTTTTATGTACCCCATAAAAAGACTATATTCTTTTAATCCACTCTTGTGGGGGCAGACCTACTATAGGTAGGATCTTTTGATTAGGTTGTTTCCATGGAGATGTGACCATCCAATTGTGAGTGGGACCTTTTGATTAGATTATTTCCATGGAGAAGTGACCCCACCCATTCAAGGTGGGTCTCAATAAGTTTACTAGAGTCCTCTATGAGAGGAAAAAAGGCAGAGACATTTTGAAGAGAGCTCAGATAACCAACACAGACCCAGAAGTTTGAAGACGCTAAGCTAAGAGATGAAACCCAGAGCTTGTCCCAGAGAAGCTAAGTGAGAACTCACAGATGCTTAAGGAGAAAGCCGCTGGAATTAGAAGCTGAAAGCAATGCAACCCAGGAGCAATGGACCAGGGACGCCAGCCACATGCCTTCTCAGCTGACAGAGGTGTTCCAGACGCCATCGGCCTTTTCCTCAGACAAGGTATCTGCTACCTTTTGATGCCTTAATTTGGACATTTTCATGGCCTTAGAACTGTAAATCTGTTAACTAATAAACCCCCACTGTAAAAGCCAATCCATTTCTGTTATATTGCATTTCCGGCAGCTTTAGTAAACCAAAACACTCACCTACACGATGCTAAAGAAGAAAGAGCATTGGGCTCAAACTTCAGAAACCTGAGTTCAAATCTCATTTCTGCCACTTACTATATGTAGGATCTAGATAAGTCACTTTAACCTCTGTGTTTCATGTTCTCAATCTGAACAACCACTTGGTAAGAACTATGAATGGAGGTTGAAGTACTAGAGGGTGTTAGGATTAATTAATCTTGATCATTCCTTAATATCCTGAAATTCTATGTTCTTATGATCCTGTCTATAGGAAAATGGGACCACTTAGCTGGGAGAAACAGAAAAAAAAATAATAGAACAAAAGAAACACCAAGAAATGCAGAGAAGAAAGTAAAAAAATCAAGAAAAGCTTATTTTTAAATTCATGAAAGAAACAGATAGATTTAAAATGCATAGGGTTTCTATTTGGAATGATGGAAATGTTTTGGTAATGGATGGTGGTGATGGTAGCATGACATTGTGAACATAATTGACACTGATGTGTATGTCTAAATGTAGTTAAAGGGGGGAAATGTCAGGTTGTATATATGGTAATAGAGTAAAATTAAAAAAAAAAAATCCATGGAACTGCACAACACTAACAATGAACCCAAAGTTAAACCACTGACCATAGTTAATAATGCAATTATAAAAATGTGCTTTCATCAGTTGTACCACACCAACGCAGGGTGTTAAAATGGTGTGGTGTATGGGAATCCTGTATTTGATGCATGATTGTTCTGTAGACCGACAACTTCTCTAATTAAAAAAAAAACTGAATGGAAGGGAAATTATTGAGCCAGCAAGTACAGACAGTTCTTTCAAAGATCATCTTTCAGAGGTAGATGATCTAATTTTCTTTTCGTTTACCTGTAGTTTTAAATCTTACATAATGTTTACATAGTACTTTTATAACACTTTTAAGTTTTTTTCTTACTTGAGCACATGTGGCACTAAATGGCTAAAAATAAATGCCAGACCAGAGCACTAAATGATAAATTCATAAAATTATAGTGCTAAAAGGCACCCTTGAAAATGTCCTAGATATATAATGATAATATAACCTGGTTATCATTTTGCTTATATTTATAAGACCACAGAAAGACTAAAAGTTTCAAGGGCAGTATTTCCTGCTGGATGAAAATAATCTAATTACAGGATATTTTATACAAGTCAAATACACAAAATCATTAGTCATATTTAAATATTGACTCTACTAGGATTTTTCCCCAATATACTGAATGTTGCATGGAAGATGGAATGAGTTGCCATGTGCGATCCCTCAGCAATATTCAGATTAATTTGAGGGTTCAACCTTAGAGTGCCAATGCATGGGAAACAAAAACCAAAAATCTAACTAGCAATTTTGTTGTCTCAAGGTAGGACCAGTGTAGCATGCTGCTTCCTTTTGAAACTGAGAAGATATTACAAATATTCTAACAAATGTTTGCTCAAGACATGTCACAAAACTAAATGCTTAAATGTATTTTAATTGTGGAAAAAAAATTAATACAATGTAGATCTACCTCATTTTTAAAAGACTAAAAGTTTCAAGGGCAGTACATTATTTTATGGATATGACTATTTCCTTATTGATGGGTAGTTACACTACATCCAGCTTTTTGATATGATACAATAATTATCCTTCACCTAAATGTATGTATATATATAACATATTTATATAAATATCCCCAAGGTACATAAATGGATATTATAGATCCTTAACATATACAACACATATATATTACTCCACAACATATAATAGACTTAACGTGTGTGTGTGTTTGTGTGTTTGTACAAGTGCATGTTTTTCTATAGGATCTAGTCCCAGAAGCAAAGCTGTTGGATTAAAGGGATGAGATTTCTGATACATACTATTAAATTACCCTTCAAAAAGAATTTACCAATTTTATCTACCAACAGGGTATGAGAATGTCTTTTTCCTCACATTTTCCAATCTTGGTTATTTTTTAATATATTTCTCCATAGGATTGCAAAAAAATGGTATCTCATTTCTGTGTTAATTTGCATTTTTCTGATTACCAAAGTTGAATATCCCTTGTAAAACTACAAAAGTTATTAATCTTGATGATTAGCCCAAATCAGAATTAGTTTTATAGCAAAACAATAATATCAACTGTTATAAATTTAGGTTTACCTATTAGAATCATTATCCTTAATAGGAAATTGCTGACTATCAGTTTTTTCACTCTTTCTTTGTTGAATGAATCCATCCTCATCATCCTCAGCAGCAGCATACAAGTTTTCTGATACTTCCATTTCACTTCTTCTGTGCTTCTTCCTTTCTTCTTCAACCTTTAACAAAAATTTGACACTTAGGATAATTGTCATTACTTCATTCAATAAAAAGAACTATTTTGTTTTCATTAATCTTATCATTTGGCTCAAGTTTCATTGTCATGATGTTAATCAATAAAATTTTGTTGCCTACTTTAACTTTAGTCATTACACGTCATTGAAGTTTTGGAAACTCTTCTTCATTTCTGTGTAAGTGAAAGAAACAGAATTTCCCAAAATTTCAAAAAGGCTTTTCTTAATTCTGTGCTGTTATTTACATCTACCCATCACCAACATTTTTATCCCCATTTGACTAACAGAGACAGAAAAATAAAAAGACCAATTCACAAAATTTGTCCCTTTCTGCCTTTATCACCTGGACTTTGCATTGAACAGCCAGATCTAGAGGAAATGACACTGTAGGCTTCAGCAAGAGAAAGGGAGCTTTCCCCTTTCCACCCTAAGCTTTCCTTTCTCCCACTGCCTTTTATAATTCTCTTCATTTGGATCCTGGAGATATCAAAAAAGTGAAGTTGCTCACTGAAATATGTGAAGCAAAGTTTCCCACAGAACAAGAGTCAGAGCAAAGCTGCTGAACTGTTAAGTGTGGGATTCTAGAAAATAAGCAATGTTCCCAAGTTTTAAATTCAGTAACCACAAAGCTTTATGGGTAAAGGGCATATAAGTACTTATCAACTTTATCCTCATTATCCATTGATAATAGGACTAAAACCCAGAAAGGTTAAATGATTTACCCAAAGCTCCTAAAGCATCAATACCTAGCATTTTATGTCACCAAAAATAGATGATACGATTCTATAATGCTGAGTCATGTAATTGCATCAGATAAATTACGGATAAATTCTCATTAACCAGATAAATTAAAAGTATGACTTTGGCAAAGTAATTTAATTTAATGTCACCTAAAGAAGGGCTCAACTTATTTTCCTTTTAAAGAATACATCTAGATTTTTGTCCAGCTTTAAAACTCAATGTACCTCAGAACTCAGCTTTCTAATTTTAAGTACCAATTTTTTTGCTGACTTTATGCTACCTTGATGACAAAACAATACATGTCAAAAACTCTACCAGACTTTATTAAACAACTTAATGTAAAGATCTGATGCGAGAGGCGGGGCAAGATGGTGGACTGGTGAGCTGTATGTTTTAGTTACTCCTCCAGGAAAGTAGGTAGAAAGCCAGGAACTGTGTGGACTGGACACCACAGAGCAATCTGACTTTAGGCATACTTCATACAACACTCATGAAAACGTGGAACTGCTGAGATCAGTGAAATCTGTAAGTTTTTGTGGCCAGGGGACCCGCACCCCTCCCTGCCAGGCTCAGTCCTGTGGGAGGAGGGGCTGTCAGCTCCGGGAAGGAGAAGGGAGAACTGCAGTGGCAGCCCTTATCAGAAACTCATTCTACTGATCCAAACTCCAACCATAGATAGACTGAGACCAGACACCAGAGAATCTGAGAGCAGCCAGCCCAGCAGAGAGGAGACAGGCATAGAAAAAAACAACACGAAAAACTCCAAAATAAAAGCGGAGGATTTTTGGAGTTCTGGTGAACATAGAAAAGGGAAGGGCAGAGCTCAGGCCCTCAGGCTCATACGCAAATCCCAAACAAAAGCTGATCTCTCTGCCCTGTGGACCTTTCCTTAATGGCCCTAATTGCTTTGTCTCTTAGCATTTCAATAACCCATTAGATCTCTGAGGAGGGCCCTTTTTTTTTTTTTTTTATCCTTTTTTTTCTCTAAAACAATTACTCTAAGAAGCCCAATACAGAAAGCTTCAAAGACTTGCAATTCGGGCAGGTCAAGACAAGAGCAGAACTAAGAGAGCTCTGAGAGAAAAGGCAATAATCCAGTGGCTGAGAAAATTCACTAAACAACACAACTTCCCAGGAAGAGGGGGGTGTCTGCTCACAGCCATCATCCTGGTGGACAGGAAACACTCCTGCCCATCGCCAGCCCCATAGCCCAGAGCTGCCCCAGACAACCCAGTGTGACGGAAGTGCTTCAAATAACAGGCACACACCACAAAACTGGGCGTGGACATTAGCCTTCCCTGCAACCTCAGCTGATTGTCCCAGACTTGGGAAGGTGGAGCAGTGTGAATTAACAAAGCCCCATTCAGCCATCATTTCAGCAGACTGGGAGCCTCCCTACACAGCCCAGCAGCCCAGAACTGCGCTGGGGGGACGGTACTCACCTGTGACGTAGCACAGTCATCACTCAACAGAGGACCAGGGGGTGCACAGCCTGGAAGAGGGGCCCACTTGCAAGTCTCAGGAGCCATATGCCAATACCAAGGACTTGTGGGTCAGTGGCAGAGACAAACTGTGGCAGGACTGAACTGAAGGATTAGACTATTGCAGCAGCTTTAAAACTCCAGGATCACCAGGGAGATTTGATTGTTAGAGCCACCCCCACTCCCTGACTGCCCAGAAACACGCCCCATATACAGGGCGGGCAACACCAACTACACACGCAAGCTTGGTACACCAATTGGACTCCACAAGACTCACTCCCCCACTCACCACAAAGGCTAAGCAGGGGAGAACTGGCTTGTGGAGAACAGGTGGCTCGTGGACGCCACCTGCTGGTTAGTTAGAGAAAGTGTACTCCACGAAGCTGTAGATCTGATAAATTAGAGATAAGGACTTCAATTGGTCTACAAATCCTAAAAGAACCCTATCAAGTTCAGCAAATGCCAAGAGGCCAAAAACAACAGAAAATTATAAAGCATATGAAAAAAACAGACGATATGGATAACCCAAGCCCAAGCACCCAAATCAAAAGATCAGAAGAGACACAGCACCTAGAGCACCTACTCAAAGAACTAAAGATGAACAATGAGACCATAGTACGGGATACAAAGGATATCAAGAAGAACCTAGCAGAGCATAAAGAAGACATTGCAAGACTAAATAAAAAAATAGATGATCTTATGGAAATTAAAGAAACTGTTGACCAAATTAAAAAGATTCTGGACACTCATAGCACAAGACTAGAGGAAGTTGAACAACGAATCAGTGACCTGGAAGATGACAGAATGGAAAATGAAAGCATAAAAGAAAGAATGGGGAAAAAAATTGAAAAAATCGAAATGGACCTCAGGGATATGATAGATAATATGAAACGTCCGAATATAAGACTCATTGGTGTTCCAGAAGGGGAAGAAAAGGATAAAGGTCTAGGATGAGTATTCAAAGAAATTGTTGGGGAAAACTTCCCAAATCTTCTAAACAACATAAATACACAAATCATAAATGCTCAGCGAACTCCAAATAGAATAAATCCAAATAAACCCACTCCGAGACATATTCTGATCACACTGTCAAACACAGAAGAGAAGGAGCAAGTTCTGAAAGCAGCAAGAGAAAAGCAATTCACCACATACAAAGGAAACAGCATAAGACTAAGTAGTGACTACTCAGCAGCCACCATGGAGGCGAGAAGGCAGTGGCACGATATATTTAAAATTCTGAGTGAGAAAAATTTCCAGCCAAGAATGCTTTATCCAGCAAAGCTCTCCTTCAAATTTGAGGGAGAGCTTAAATTTTTCACAGACAAACAAATGCTGAGAGAATTTGCTAACAAGAGACCTGCCCTACTGGAGATACTAAAGGGAGCCCTACAGACAGAGAAACAAAGACAGGACAGAGAGACTTGGAGAAAGGTTCAGTACTAAAGAGATTCGGTATGGGTACAGTTAAGGATATTAATAGAGAGAGGGGAAAAATATGACAAACATAAACCAAAGGATAAGATGGCTGATTCAAGAAATGCCTTCACGGTTATAACGTTGACTGTAAATGGATTAAACTCCCCAATTAAAAGATATAGATTCGCAGAATGGACCAAAAAAAATGAACCATCAATATGTTGCATACAAGAGACTCATCTTAGACACAGGGACACAAAGAAATTGAAAGTGAAAGGATGGAAAAAAATATTTCATGCAAGCTACAGCCAAAAGAAAGCAGGTGCAGCAATATTAATCTCAGAAAAAACAGACTTTAAATGCAGGGATGTTTTGAGAGACAAAGAAGGCCACTATATACTAATAAAAGGGGCAATTCAACAAGAAGAAATAACAATCGTAAATGTCTATGCACCCAATCAAGGTGCCACAAAATACATGAGAGAAACACTGGCAAAACTAAAGGAAGCAATTGATCTTTCCACAATAATTGTGGGAGACTTCAACACATCACTCTCTCCTATAGATAGATCAACCAGACAGAAGACCAATAAGGAAATTGAAAACCTAAACAATCTGATAAATGAATTAGATTTAACAGACATATACAGAACACTACATCCCAAATCACCAGGATACACATACTTTTCTAGTGCTCACGGAACTTTCTCCAGAATAGATCATATGCTGGGACATAAAACAAGCCTCAATAAATTTAAAAAGATTGAAATTAGTCAAAGCACATTGACCACAATGGAATACAATTAGAAGTCAATAACCATCAGAGACTTAGAAAATTCACAAATACCTGGAGGTTAAACAACACACTCCTAAACAATCAGTGGGTTAAAGAAGAAATAGCAAGAGAAATTGCTAAATATATAGAGACGAATGAAAATGAGAACACAACATACCAAAACCTATGGGATGCAGCAAAAGCAGTGCTGAGGGGGAAATTTATAGCAAGAAACGCATATATTAAAAAGGAAGAAAGAGCCAAAATCAAAGAACGAATGGATCAACTGAAGAAGCTAGAAAATGAACAGCAAACCAATCCTAAACCAAGTAGAAGAAAATCTAACACCGGTTAGAATGGCTGCCATTAAACAAACAGGAAACTACAAATGCTGGAGGGGATGTGGAGAAATTGGAACTCTTATTCATTGTTGGTGGGACTGTATAATGGTTTAGCCACTCTGGAAGTCAGTCTGGCAGTTCCTTAGAAAACTAGATATAGAGCTACCATTCGATCCAGCGATTGCACTTCTCGGTATATACCCGGAAGATCGGAAAGCAGTGACACAAACAGATATCTGCACGCCAATGTTCATAGCAGCATTATTCACAATTGCCAAGAGATGGAAACAACCCAAATGTCCTTCAACAGATGAGTGGATAAATAAAATGTGGTATATACACACGATGGAATACTACACGGCAGTAAGAAGGAACGATCTCGTGAAACATATGACAACATGGATGAACCTTGAAGACATAATGCTGAGCGAAATAAGCCAGGCACAAAAAGAGAAATATTATATGCTACCACTAATGTGAAATTTGAAAAATGTAAAACAAATGGTTTATAATGTAGAATGTAGGGGAACTAGCAATAGAGAGCAACTAAGGAAGGGGGAACAATAATCCGAGAAGAACAGATAAGCTATTTAACGTTCTGGGGATGCCCAGGAATGACTATGGTCTGTTAATTTCTGATGGATATAGTAAGAACAAGTTCACAGAAATGTTGCTATATTAGGTAACTTTCTTGGGGTAAAGTAGGAACAGGTTGGAAGTAAAGCAGTTATCTTAGGTTAGTTATCTTTTTCTTCCTCCCTTGTTATGGTCTCTTTGAAATGTTCTTTTATTGTATGCTTTTTTTTGTTTTTAATTTTTTTTTCATACAGTTGATTTAAAAAAGAAAGTTAAAAAAAAAAAAAGAAAAACAAGGAAAAAAATATGTAGTGACCCCTTGAGGAGCCTGTGGAGAATGCAGGGGTATTGGCCTACCCCACCTCCATGGTTGCTAACATGACCACAGACATAAGGGACTGGTGGTTTGATGGGTTGAGCCCTCTACTATAGGTTTTACCCTTGGGAAGATGGTTGCTGCAAAGGAGAGGCTAGGCCTCCCTATAATTTTGCCTAAGAGCCTCCTCCCGAATGCCTCTTTGTTGCTCAGATGTGGCCCTCTCTCTCTAGCTAAGCCAACTTGAAAGGTGAAATCACTGCCCTCCCCACTACGTGGGATCAGACACCCAGGGGAGTGAATCTCCCTGGCAACGTGAAATATGACTCCCGGGGAGGAATGTAGACCTGGCATCGTGGGACGGAGAACATCTTCTTGACCAAAAGGGGGATGTGAAAGGAAATGAAATAAGCCTCAGTGGTAGAGAGATTCCAAAAGGAGCCGAGAGGTCACTCTGGTGGGCACTCTTACGCACACTTTAGACAACCCTTTTTAGGTTCTAAAGAATTGGGGTAGCTGGTGGTAGATACCTGAAACTATCAAACTACAACCCAGAACCCATGAATCTCGAAGACAATTGTATAAAAATGTAGCTTATGAGGGGTGACAATGGGATTGGGAAAGCCATAAGGACCACACTCCACTTTGTCTAGTTTATGGTTGGATGAGTAGAAAAATAGGGGAAGGAAACAAACAAACAAACAGACAAAGGTACCCAGTGTTCTTTTTTACTTCAATTGCTCTTTTTCACTTTAACTATTATTCTTGTTATTTTTGTGTGTGTGCTAATGAAGGTGTCAGGGATTGATTTAGGTGATGAATGTACAACTATGTAATGGTACTGTGAACAATCGAATATACGATTTGTTTTGTATGACTGCGTGGTATGTGAATATATCTCAATAAAATGAAGATAAAAAAAGATCTGATGCAAACATTTGAAAGTAGTGATTAAAAATATGTAGAAGCATATATATTTGTTATGAAAAATATCTCAAAGTGTTCACGCTGGAATTATAAAGTCCAAGAGATGGAGTAAAGCACATAAAGTGGCACAAACAAGCACAATAAATAGACTAGTTTAGCTGGAATATTTGTTACAACTCTCAAGGTTAGATATATATTTGTATCCCATCTCTGTCATTGCTTCCTATTTTATTGTCTAAGGAAATGCATCTTTAAGCCAACAACAAAAAAAAAAAACTTAAGAGCTTATTACTTTCTTTTTTCTTCAATGCTTATCCTTGTTCAGAAAGTCACATAGTATCTGGCTAAATTAGTTTTCCAGCTTATGTGCCACTTGGAAGACTTAGGCTGACTAAGGACACAAATTATGAGAATCTTTCCCTGAACTCCTATCTAGACTGCAGAAATCATGTTTCTAAACAATTACATATTTGGATAACCCCAATTTATACATGAGCTTTTCATAAGTAGAAAATCAAAATGGATCAAATAATTGATAAGGAGAAACAACAAAGAGTAGCAGCAAGTGAACCTCTACCTCTTTTTGAAGTTGAACTTTCTCCTTTTCCAAAGCCTGGAACTCTACTTGCAAAATGCCTATCTCATTCTTAAACCTTTGCATATCTTGCTGTAATTCTTCATTTAGATATACTTTTGACGTGCTGTCACTATACGGTGGAGAAGAACGCATTTTCTAATAAAGATTCCATGGTTTTATAGTTATTAGCATTGCAATTATCATGTAATGGCTTCTGGAACAAATCTTGCATTGGTTTTGTTTTCTCATAAGTGTCTGTGACAGCAAAAAGGTTCTGCTTTTGGAGGCAGGGCAAGATGGCAGACTGGTGAGCTGTATGTTTTAGTTACTCCTCCAGGAAAGTAGGTAGAAAGCCAGGAACTGCGTGGACTGGACACCACAGAGCAATCTGACTTTGGGCATACTTCATACAACACTCATGAAAACGTGGAACTGCTGAGATCAGCGAAATCTGTAAGTTTTTGTGGCCAGGGGACCCGCGCCCCTCCCTGCCAGGCTCAGTCCCGGGGGAGGAGGGGCTGTCAGCTCCGGGAAGGAGAAGGGAGAACTGCAGTGGCTGCTCTTATCGGAAACTCATTCTACTGATCCAGACTCCAACCATAGATAGGCTGAGACCAGACACCAGAGAATCTGAGAGCAGCCAGCCCAGCAGAGAGGAGACAGGCATAGAAAAAAAACAACACGAAAAACTCCAAAATAAAAGCGGAGGATTTTTGGAGTTCTGGTGAACATAGAAAGGGGAAGGGCCCTGAGGCGCATATGCAAATCCCGAAGAAAAGCTGATCTCTCTGCCCTGTGGACCTTTCCTTAATGGCCCTGGTTGCTTTGTCTCTTAGCATTTCAATAACCCATTAGATCTCTGAGGAGGGCCCGTTTTTTTTTTTTTTTTTTTTTTTTTTAATCCTTTTTTCTTTTTCTAAAACAATTACTCTAAGAAGCCCAATACAGAAAGCTTCAAAGACTTGCTATTTGGGCAGGTCAAGTCAAGAGCAGAACTAGGAGAGCTCTGAGACAAAACGCAATAATCCAGTGGCTGAGAAAATTCACTAAACACCACAACTTCCCAAGAAAAGGGGGGTGTCCGCTCACAGCCATCATCCTGGTGGACAGGAAACACTCCTGCCCATTGCCAGCCCCATAGCCCAGAACTGCCCCAGACAACCCAGTGTGACAGAAGTGCTTCAAATAACAGGCACACTCCACAAAACTGGGCGTGGACATTAGCCTTCCCTGTAACCTCAGCTGATTGTCCCAGAGTTGGGAAGGTAGAGCAGTGTGAATTAACAAAGCCCCATTCAGCCATCATTTCAGCAGACTGGGAGCCTCCCTACACAGCCCAACAGCCCAGAACTGCCTTGGGGGAACGACACTCACCTGTGACATAGCACAGTCATCCCTCAACAGAAGACCCGGGGTGCACGGCCTGGAAGAGGGGCCCACTTGCAAGTCTCAGGAGCCATACGCCAATACCAAGGACTTGTGGGTCAGCGGCAGAGACAAACTGTGCCGGGACTGAACTGAAGGATTAGACAATTGCAGCAACTTTAAAACTCTAGGATCAGCAGGGAGATTTGATTGTTAGAGCCACCCCCCCCCTCCCTGACTGCCCAGAAACACGCCCCATATACAGGGCAGGCAACACCAACTACACACGCAAGCTTGGTACACCAATTGGACCCCACAAGACTCACTCCCCCACTCACCACAAAGGCTAAGCAGGGGAGAACTGGCTTGTGGAGAACAGGTGGCTCGTGGACGCCACCTGCTGGTTAGTTAGAGAAAGTGTACTCCACGAAGCTGTAGATCTGATAAAATAGAGATAAGGACTTCAATTGGTCTACAAATCCTAAAAGAACCCTATCAAGTTCAGCAAATGCCACGAGGCCAAAAACAACAGAAAATTATAAAGCATATGAAAAAACCAGACGATATGGATAACCCAAGCCCAAGCACCCAAATCAAAATACCAGAAGAGACACAGCACCTAGAGCAGCTACTCAAAGAACTAAAGATGAACAATGAGACCATAGTACGGGAGATAAAGGAAATCAAGAAGACCCTAGAAGAGCATAAAGAAGACATTGCAAGACTAAATAAAAAAATGGATGATCTTATGGAAATTAAAGAAACTGTTGACCAAATTAAAAAGATTCTGGACACTCATAGTACAAGACTAGAGGAAGTTGAACAACGAATCAGTGACCTCGAAGATGACAGAATGGAAAATGAAAGCATAAAAGAAAGAATGGGGAAAAAAATTGAAAAAATCGAAATGGACCTCAGGGATATGATAGATAATATGAAACGTCCAAATATAAGACTCATTGGTGTCCCAGAAGGGGAAGAAAAGGGTAAAGGTCTAGGAAGAGTATTCAAAGAAATTGTTGGGGAAAACTTCCCAAATCTTCTAAACAACATAAATACACAAATCATAAATGCTCAGCGAACTCCAAATAGAATAAATCCAAATAAACCCACTCCGAGACATATACTGATCACACTATCAAACACAGAAGAGAAGGAGCAAGTTTTGAAAGCAGCAAGAGAAAAGCAATTCACCACATACAAAGGAAACAGCATAAGACTAAGTAGTGACTACTCAGCAGCCACCATGGAGGTGAGAAGGCAGTGGCACGATATATTTAAAATTCTGAGTGAGAAAAATTTCCAGCCAAGAATACTTTATCCAGCAAAGCTCTCCTTCAAATTTGAGGGAGAGCTTAAATTTTTCACAGACAAACAAATGCTGAGAGAATTTGCGAACAAGAGACCTGCCCTACTGGAGATACTCAAGGGAGCCCTACAGACAGAGAAACAAAGAAAGGACAGAGAGACTTGGAGAAAGGTTCAATACTAAAGAGATTCGATATGGGTACAATAAAGGATGTTAATAGACAGAGGGGAAAAATATGACAAACATAAACCAAAGGATAAGATGGCTGATTCAAGAAATGCCTTCACGGTTATAACGTTGAATGTAAATGGATTAAACTCCCCAATTAAAAGATATAGAATCGCAGAATGGATCAAAAAAAATGAACCATCAATATGTTGCATACAAGAGACTCATCTTAGACACAGGGACACAAAGAAACTGAAAGTGAAAGGATGGAAAAAAATATTTCATGCAAGCTACAGCCAAAAGAAAGCAGGTGTAGCAATATTAATCTCAGATAAAATAGACTTCAAATGCAGGGATGTTTTGAGAGACAAAGAAGGCCACTACGTACTAATAAAAGGGGCAATTCAGCAAGAAGAAATAACAATCGTAAATGTCTATGTACCCAACCAAGGTGCCACAAAATACATGAGAGAAACACTGGCAAAACTAAAGGAAGCAATTGATGTTTCCACAATAATTGTGGGAGACTTCAACACATCACTCTCTCCTATAGATAGATCAACCAGACAGAAGACCAATAAGGAAATTGAAAACCTAAACAATCTGAGAAATGAATTAGATTTAACAGACATATACAGGACATTACATCCCAAATCACCAGGACACACATACTTTTCTAGTGCTCATGGAACTTTCTCCAGAATAGATCATATGCTGGGACATAAAACAAGCCTCAATAAATTTAAAAAGATTGAAATTATTCAAGGCACATTCTCTGACCACAATGGAATACAATTAGAAGTCAATAACTATCAGAGACTTAGAAAATTCACAAATACCTGGAGGTTAAACAACACACTCCTAAACAATCAGTGGGTTAAAGAAGATATAGCAAGAGAAATTGCTAAATATATAGAGACGAATGAAAATGAGAACACAACATACCAAAACCTATGGGATGCAGCAAAAGCAGTGCTAAGGGGGAAATTTATAGCACTAAACGCATATATTAAAAAGGAAGAAAGAGCCAAAATCAAAGAACTAATGGATCAACTGAAGAAGCTAGAAAATGAACAGCAAACCAATCCTAAACCAAGTACAAGAAAAGAAATAACAAGGATTAAAGCAGAAATAAATGACATAGAGAACAAAAAAACAATAGAGAGGATAAATATCACCAAAAGTTGGTTCTTTGAGAAGATCAACAAGATTGACAAGCCCCTAGCTAGACTGACAAAATCAAAAGAGAGAAGACCCATATAAACAAAATAATGAATGAAAAAGGTGACATAACTGCAGATCCTGAAGAAATTAAAAAAATTATAAGAGGATACTATGAACAACTGTATGGCAACAAACTGGATAATGTAGAGGAAATGGACAATTTCCTGGAAACATATGAACAACCTAGACTGACCAGAGAAGAAATAGAAGACCTCAACCAACCCATCACAAGCAAAGAGATCCAATCAGTCATCAAAAATCTTCCCACAAATAAATGCCCAGGGCCAGATGGCTTCACAGGGGAATTCTACCAAACTTTCCAGAAAGAACTGACACCAATCTTACTCAAACTCTTTCAAAACATTGAAGAAAATGGAACACTACCTAACTAATTTTATGAGGCGAACATCAATTTAATACCAAAACCAGGCAAAGATGTTACAAAAAAGGAAAACTACCGGCCAATCTCCCTAATGAATATAGATGCAAAAATCTTCAACAAAATACTTGCAAATCGAATCCAAAGACACATTAAAAAAATCATACACCATGACCAAGTGGGGTTAATTCCAGGCATGCAAGGATGGTTCAACATAAGAAAATCAATCAATGTATTACAACACATTAACTAGTCAAAAGGGAAAAATCAATTGATCATCTCAATAGATGCTGAAAAAGCATTTGACAAAATCCAACATCCCTTTTTGATAAAAACACTTCAAAAGGTAGGAATTGAAGGAAACTTCCTCAACATGATAAAGAGCATATATGAAAAACCCACAGCCAGCATAGTACTCAATGGAGACAGACTGAAAGCCTTCCCTCTAAGATCAGGAACAAGACAAGGATGCCCGCTGTCACCACTGTTATTCAACATTGTGCTGGAAGTGCTAGCCAGGGCAATCCGGCAAGACAAAGAAATAAAAGGCATCCAAATTGGAAAAGAAGAAGTAAAACTGTCATTGTTTGCAGATGATATGATCTTATATCTAGAAAACCCTGAGAAATCGACGATACAGCTACTAGAGCTAATAAACAAATTTAGCAAAGTAGCGGGATACAAGGTTAATGCACATAAGTCAGTAATGTTTCTATATGCTAGAAATGAACAAACTGAAGAGACACTCAAGAAAAAGATACCATTTTCAATAGCAACTAAAAAAATCAAGTACCTAGGAATCAACTTAACCAAAGATGTAAAAGACCTATACAAAGAAAACTACATAACTCTACTAAAAGAAATAGAAGGGGACCTTAAAAGATGGAAAAATATTCCATGTTCATGGATAGGAAGGCTAAATATCATTAAGATGTCAATTCTACCCAAACTCATCTACAGATTCAATGCAATCCCAATCAAAATTCCAACAACCTACTTTGCAGACTTGGAAAAGCTAGTTATCAAATTTATTTGGAAAGGGAAGATGCCTCGAATTGCTAAAGACACTCTAAAAAAGAAAAACGAAGTGGGAGGACTTACACTCCCTGACTTTGAAGCTCATTATAAAGCCACAGTTGTCAAAACAGCATGGTACTGGCACAAAGATAGACATATAGATCAATGGAATCGAATTGAGAATTCGGAGATAGACCCTCAGATCTATGGCTGACTGATCTTTGATAAGGCCCCCAAAGTCACTGAACTGAGTCATAATGGTCTTTTCAACAAATGGGGCTGGGAGAGTTGGATATCCATATCCAAAAGAATGAAAGAGGACCCCTACCTCACCCCCTACACAAAAATTAACTCAAAATGGACCAAAGATCTCAATATAAAAGAAAGTACCATAAAACTCCTAGAAGATAATGTAGGAAAACATCTTCAAGACCTTGTATTAGGCGGCCACTTCCTAGAATTTACACCCAAAGCACAAGCAACAAAAGAGAAAATAGATAAATGGGAACTCCTCAAGCTTCGAAGTTTCTGCACCTCAAAGGAATTTCTCAAAAAGGTAAAGAGGCAGCCAACTCAATGGGAAAAAATTTTTGGAAACCATGTATCTGACAAAAGACTGATATCTTGCATATATAAAGAAATCCTACAACTCAATGACAATAGTACAGTCGGCCCAATTATAAAATGGGCAAAAGATATGAAAAGACAGTTCTCTGAAGAGGAAATACAAATGGCCAAGAAACACATGAAAAAATGTTCAGCTTCACTAGGTATTAGAGATGCAAATTAAGACCACAATGAGATACCATCTAACACCGGTTAGAATGGCTGCCATTAAACAAACAGGAAACTACAAATGCTGGAGGGGATGTGAAGAAATTGGAACTCTTATTCACTGTTGGTGGGACTGTATAATGGTTCAGCCACTCTGGAAGTCAGTCTGGCAGTTCCTTAGAAAACTAGATATAGAGCTACCATTCGATCCAGCGATTGCACTTCTCGGTATATACCCAGAAGATCGGAAAGCAGTGACACGAACAGATATCTGCACGCCAATGTTCATAGCAGCATTATTCACAATTGCCAAAAGATGGAAACAACCCAAATGTCCTTCAACAGATGAGTGGATAAATAAAATGTGGTATATACACACGATGGAATACTACGCGGCAGTAAGAAGGAACGATCTCGTGAAACATATGACAACATGGATGAACCTTGAAGACATAATGCTAAGCGAAATAAGCCAGGCACAAAAAGAGAAATATTATATGCTACCACTAATGTGAACTTTGAAAAATGTAAAACAAATGGCTTATAATGTAGAATGTAGGGGAACTAGCAATACAGAGCAATTAAGGAAGGGGGAACAATAATCCAAGAAGAACAGATAAGCTATTTAACGTTCTGGGGATGCCCAGGAATGACTATGGTCTGTTAATTTCTGATGGATATAGTAGGAGCAAGTTCACAGAAATGTTGCTATATTAGGTAACTTTCTTGGGGTAACGTAGGAACATGTTGGAAGTTAAGCAGTTATCTTAGGTTAGTTGTCTTTTTCTTACTCCCTTGTTATGGTCTCTTTGAAATGTTCTTTTATTGTATGTTTGTTTTCTTTTTAACTTTTTTTTCATACAGTTGATTTAAAAAAGAAGGGAAAGTTAAAAAAAAAAAAAAAAAGATGCAGTGCCCCCTTGAGGAGTCTGTGGAGAATGCAGGGGTATTCGCCTACCCCACCTCCATGGTTGCTAACATGACCACAGACATAGGGGACTGGTGGTTTGATGGGTTGAGCCCTCTACCACAGGTTTTACCCTTGGGAAGATGGTTGCTGTAAAGGAGAGGCTAGGCCTCCCTATGGTTGTGCCTAAGAGCCTCCTCCCGAATGCCTCTTTGTTGCTCAGATGTGGCCCTGTCTCTCTAGCTAAGTCAACTTGAAAGGTGAAATCACTGCCCTCCCCACTACGTGGGATCAGACACCCAGGGGAGTGAATCTCCCTGGCAACGTGGAATATGACTCCCGGGGAGGAATGTCGACCTGGCATCGTGGGACGGAAAACATCTTCTTGACCAAAAGGGGGATGTGAAAGGAAATGAAATAAGCTTCAGTGGCAGAGAGAATCCAAAAGGAGCCGAGAGTTCACTCTGGTGGGCACTCTTACGCACACTTTAGACAACCCTTTTTAGGTTCTAAAGAATTGGGGTAGCTGGTGGTGGATACCTGAAACTATCAAACTACAACCCAGAACCCATGAATCTCGAAGACAGTTGTATAAAAATGTAGCTTATGAGGGGTGACAAGGGGATTGGGAAAGCCATAAGGACCACACTCCACTTTGTCTAGTTTATGGATGGATGAGTAGAAAAATAGGGGAAGGAAACAAACAGACAAAGGTACCCAGTGTTCTTTTTTATTTCAATTGCCCTTTTTCAGTCTAATTATTAATCTTGTTATTCTTGTGTGTGTGCTAATGAAGCTGTCAGGGATTGATTTGGGTGATGAATGTACAACTATGTAATGGTACTGTGAACAATCGAAAGTACGATTTGTTTTGTATGACTGCGTGGTATATGAATATATCTCAATAAAATGAAGATTAAAAAAAAAAAAAAAAAGACATAATGCTGAGCAAAATAAGCCAGGCACAAAAAGAGAGATATTGTATGTTACCACTAATGTGAATTCTGTGAAAAATGTACAATGTTTCATACTGTAGAATGTAGGGGACCTAGAGATACCAATTAGGGGAGGGGGAATGATAATCTAATAAGAACAGATAAACTACGGAGGGTAATCTCAATGTTATGGGAATGCTCAGGAATGATTATGGTTTGTAAACTTTCTTGGATATAGTAAGATCATGTTGGAAGCAATAGAGTTATTTTAGGTTTTTTTTTTCTCTTATTCCTTTGTTTTCTTAGGGGTTGTTAATTTTCTTGGGGTATGGTAGGAACATGTTGGAAGCAATGTAGCTATTTTAGATTATTTGTTTTTCTTACTCCTCTGTTTGGACATGGTTTATTAATTTTCTTGGGGTATGGTAGGAACATATTGGAAGCAAAGTAGTTATTTTAGGTTATTTGTTTTCCTTAATCCATTGCTTTGTTTGAAATGTTGTGGGGTTTTTTTGGTTGATGTTTGCCTGTTTGTTTTTAATTTTTTGATAAACAAAGTTAAAAAATTGAAAAAAAATCAGTAGAAAAATGGGAGTAAAAACTAAATGACAAATAGGGTGGGATGGGGGGATGGTTTGGGTATTCTCTTCACTTTTATTTTTTATTCTTATTCTGATTCTTTCTGATGTAAGGAAAATGTTCATAAATAGACTGTGGTGATGAACGCATAACTATATGATCATACTGTGAACAGCTGATTGTATACTATGGATGACTGTATGGTTTGTGAATATATTTCAATAAAACTGAATTAAAAAAAAAAAAAAACTGAAAAAAAAAAAAAAAAAGGTTCTGCTTTTTTGTTTGAATCGTGTTTCATTTCAGTGGAGCGGGTAAGCCACAAATCAAGAAGGCTTTGGGGATCACTAGACTGACGTATATGTCCAATGTCTAATTTCCAATTCATGGTATTTTGGTTTGTATTTTTTGTCTTTCGCATATCAAACTCTTGGTCTTCTTTCACTTCAACTGTAACTACATCTGGGTTCCTTATAATTTTATTTTCTGCATCATTATAAAAACTCTCCTTATTTTTGTGAAAAATATGTTCAGTGTCAGGTTTATAATCATTTTCATAGTCTAATTTATTATCATTTAAATCAAGTTTAGAAGATGACTGGCAAGTATATTCCTGGGACCCTGAGGATAAATGAGACGGAAAGACATTTTTGAGACTGGGTTCTCTTTGTTCAGAAAATGCCTGGAATACAACAGAGACAAATACTCCAAATGCATCTTTTTCCTCATCATCAAATACATTATTTATCAAATTAGAGGATAGTTCCTTTAAGTTTGCTCCTTTAGAGTTGTCATGGAGTGGCTCTTCCTCGGGACAAGCAGTAATTTTAAATTTTTCACAAATTTCACCAAACTTCGGCTTTAACTCATTTGTGATGAGTTTTAAATTATTTTTCCATTCTACCTTGCCTTGTTTGATCCACAGTTCCTCATACTTTTGCATAAAAGGAAGTCCTGAATCTACAGATATATCCTTTCTATCACATTCCTCATTCATTTCTGGTTCTTGAGACATTTTTTGCAGATGGAAAAGTGGAAGATTACTTTGCTTGGTTTGATTCTCAAATGTCTTTTCTGTTGGGGTGCATATTTTAAAAATAACTTCATCCTTAAGTAATCAAGTATGGACAAAGAAAAATTAGAAAATAATTAAAGTTTAACTCTTAATCTATGTTTAGCTATTCCCAAATAACTGAATTGTAACTAAGAAGTGACAAATAACTTGGCTTAGCCTAAAAGATGAGAAAAAAATGAAGACACAAACCCAATTTTGTCACTGTTTGTTTGGACTAAGCTTAATTCATTATATATTAAATCTACGAGAATTGAATTAGGAGATAATTTTTAATATTACAAAGGTTTCCTCACTTTAAAAACATTTCACCTGATCATGCCTGACATAGAGAGCCCCTATAGTGCAATTAAGGATGTTTTTTTACAGATTAGTAACTGGAGAGTAGGTAAACTTTAAATGATTAAGAACCATGGCCATTAACATCAATCAGGAAGAAAAGCAAATTCCTAAATTTTAATTCAAATTATATACTATGATACCATTATGTACCTAGATAGATTATCTCCTTCTGTCCAGATCTAATACATTCTAATGTCCACTAATAGGGGTGGCTTAAAATTTTTTAATATTTACTGATTGTCTACCCTAAAATAAAATATGTGGAAGACACTAAGGGAAAGAAATTGGAGAGTCATTATCTGTACTCTAACACCAAAAGCCTCACTCTGGAAGGTGTGGTTCTCTTTTTCTTCCAAAGATAAAGTTTTGCTATAAGTTACTAAAGATTCTAGGAATATTTTAAGTTTTATAAGTGGTTAAAATGTTTTAAAATAATAAATTATAATCTATAGATTTTTAAGTCTAGTCCAAATGTAATTTTACTTGGGCTACGCTCGTTATTAAAGCACCAAAACAAAATTATACCAGAAATTTAAACTTTCACATACCTGTGGTTGGTTGTTTTCACTTCCATCAAGCCTCTCTTGTTCTTCCTCTGATTTCATTTTTAAGTCTAGTTCTGCTGACAAATCCATATATTTAGTTAAAATGAACTACTTAGAAAAGTTAAAGATATAATTTTTATAATAAACAAAATAACATTTAACCAATTGAAAATATAAATTAAAGTTAATCTTTAGCTGAATATTCACTTCTTTAAGAAATATTCATAATTATCCAGGAAGATTTCACATAACAGGCTGTATCTTAAAAGATGAACAAAATTTGAAATGGAATAAACTGTATAGGATTTCAGATAAAAGGATATAAACATTTCAGATATACAGGAAATAAGTATACACTGCTAGAGGTGTAAAAGTAATGTAATTTTGGAAGCCATGAATAATGTAGTTGAAGTTTAGCATGTTGTTAAAAAAAGTACTGTCATGAAGTAGAGAATAGTGGACAGTGTCCCTTTATATGTTTCTACTGTATTTTTTCAATTTTGTTTTTGGTTGTTGGGGGGATGAATTTGTGAATGACTCTTTATGATGTTTGCATTTCTTGAGTCTGATGGCATCTAGTGTCTTTTCATATGCATTATTGAACCTTTTGTTGAAGTAATTTTGGATAATTATTTTTATTTTAACTTCTATTCCCAAAGTTCTGAATATAATTCTTTTATGCATTCTCAAGTGTATTCTAAATATTAACCTGAATGAAATTTTTCCTTCTCCTAATTCCCCTTTGTTATTATATGTTGCTTTGGTTAAAGGAAGAATGCAAATGCCTTGCTAAAAGGTATTCTGTTTGGCTATAGGTTGCATGAGGGGAGTAAACACAAAAGGAAATTTTGCCATGAAATGATTTTTCAGTGTCAGAACTATATTATAGAAGTCATACAGAGGTACTTTAGGGTTGAAGACTCTACGCTTCTTTATTACCTTCTTTGCTCTCTTTCTTTTCTGATAGCTGTGATTCACACGGGTCATGGAGAGAATAATCCTCTAATAGAAATACAGTTCCAATACTAAACTTTTCTTTATCTATTAAGGTTATCTGTCCAAATTCTGTGGATGCTGACTGATTTTTGGTGATTGATTGTGATACAAATAGACATTTATCATCAACTTTCAAATCCCCAGATGTTTTGCAATGCTCACTATTGAGGGTCAAACTAGTAGAATCCCAATCTGAAAAATCTGAAAATAAAATTTTCATTTATTAGAATGTAACTAATAGTACAAGTCTGACTAACTTGCACAAATTCTCTCTTCAGAAAAGCAGTCCTATGTTCTCCTCTCTCACATAAACATACTACTTTTTTGTGGCTGACTGTATTTTACATGTATCATACCTGCCGTTCACTTAGATAAATTTTGTTAACTGTCTCTCATTTTTTCCTACATTTTTATTGCTTAGGATTACTTTGATTCACTCAGCAATCTCTATTACATATTTTGTTTTTCCACAAGAGCATTGTTTATTAACAATTACAATTCTTCAGGGATATGAATTCTTTGTTATTAACAACAAAATTTATGTCTAAACACTTTAAATTTAAAAATATATGACAATATTTACATGTGTGTATGTTCTAGAAACATGAGTTTAAAAAATGTTTAATGAATTTACTACGTTAAATTTAAAACTACTTTAATACAATGAAATGGTCTTTCCTGAATGCACCAATATTGTCAGAACTCATTTTCTAAGCCTTGGATATACATGAAAAATTTATATGAGACATGATAGCCTTAAATGACCTAATTGTTTCCATGTAAAAACAGGATAAGTCTAAGCCCATGCAAAATCCAGAGTACAGAGTGTCATGATATAGGAAATGAATGTACAATGAAAATATTTTTCCTTTTTTTTAAACTCAATTGTCAGATTTGAATTTCTAAAGACAAGTGAAAGAAAAAAGAAATGTAGAAGTGAAACTTTAAAGGCCACTTTGTCACCAAAGGCCCCTTTATCATTTGATAACCATGAACACCTCGGTTTAAAACACTGGTTCTAAACTGTGATCTGAGAACCCCTACAATCCCAAGACTGGTTCAAAGGGTCCAAGAGATCAAAACTATTTTTATAATATTAAGATGTTGTTTGCCATTTTCATTCTCATTCTCTTGTAAGTAAGCAGTGGAGTTATCCAGAGGGCATGTGATAATGTCATAGGTCTAATGGTTAATGGAATGTGTGACTGTGTTTGCTTGTATTTACCAGACCCCTCCCCCCAACACACACACAGAGCCCGCTAATCAGAATATCTGATTGGCTTAAGATCATCAGTATAAAGACAATAAAATGAAATAATTAAAATTAAACACAATTGACATGTGAAGCTTTACCCTAGGTAAACACTGGAAAACACTGGAAAAATCTTAGTGTTCCATTATTAACCTCTATGGCTCCCTAAGTATAGGGATTCCAAACAGGGAACTTTAGGATGTCTAAACACAGAAACATCTGAATTAAAGCTTACATTTTAAAAATCTCTTTATCTTATGCTTGTTGGTACATGGGTACCAACAATGACATATCTGCATTATTTATATCAAAACTTTCAATCAAATTTGCAAAAAAGAATTTGGCATAAGAAGATGGTGGGCATTTCCGATATCTTGTACTTTTTTTCCAGAGTTAAATTTGTATTGTAAAATTTACCTGATTTGGATGTTTGTACATCCTTGATTCTCACTGCTTTATTAGGTGCAGAATCTTTCATTTCAACGATAGGCTGCATGGGCTTTGAAACAAGATGATTAATAAATAAAGTATATTTCACAATCTGTAGTTAATAACTGAAGATAAAAATATGAAAGTTGTTACCTTCACATGAGGATATTTCTCAGGAGAATCTAAAAGGCAAAAGGAACATATATAATCAAGGACATGTGACTATGATAAAAGCCAAGCCACAGGTTCATGCAGAGGTAGTATCAAGCCAAATCCTCATGCTTAGCTTTGAAAATGATTACTTTAGTTTATATGTGGATTTTTTGGTTAAGACAACATGACGGAAATAGGAATCTATTATAAATACCAAAGAAAAAAATAGGAATAAAGGTTTAATAAAACATGCAGTTGAGATTTCAAAAGTGAGATTATGTATCAATTGACTAACTTAACTAGAAAAGTATACTTATGTCAGTGTGAACATGCCGACTGATGGGAAGAAAAGTGACCCTTAATCAGAGGAGCAAATCATGACCCTAAGAAGATAAATGTCAAAACTGATGGCAGAATGCAACAGCATATCTTGACTGCAATGCATTAAGGTTATTTATACCATTATGCTACAAGTATTTAATATTTCATGTTCTTTAATTGGCCCTGTAATTTAGAAAGTAAACACTCGTGATGACAGTTGAGTTGCATGCATAATTCATTTCTCATCACAGAAATAAAGTGATCTGAATTAATCACCTTGGATATACACTTGTAGAATAATAGTTAATAAAAATATTCATTTTTTTCCATACCCATGTGGGCTACTGGTATGCCTACATTTCTTGTATCCTCTAGTTTAGCCATCTTAAAGTTTCTTGATCCACTCATGCAAGAAGGTATATAAAACACATCTAAGAAATAATGCATAATAAACTTTCAACATTGAAATATGATTATCAAAAAGGAAAAATAAATTTAATTGCCACAGAAATAGATATTAATAACCTTTCATATGTAAAATCAGTGCAGTGATTTTTTTAGTGAATTTAGTAAATTGTCAGGGAAAATAAAAATCTCATTCAGGGAATGAACTCTATACTTTTTGTTTCCAAAATTAGTTTGGTTTGGTATATCACACTAGTCTTGAAAGGATTTTTATGAAACAGCCATCTTACCAAAGAATTAGCTGCCTTACAAAAAAACAGCCCATGTTTCTCTATTCAAATTAGTCTCATTTGATTAACTAACACCATGCAACACATCTTCAATGCCTGACAGAGAAGGGGAAGAGAACTGAGTAACTGCGGTTTACCCAATTCCAGCACTCCCTCCTGCTTCCAGTGTTCTCCAGAGCAGTAATGATCTAATCTTCAGTTTATAGGGAAATACACTAAAGCCAAGTGAGTTCTCTCAAGTTTCCTCAATAACTGCAAAATTACTTAGCTAACTTCTTTTCCTCCCTCCCCTGATTTCCCTCCTGCTCCTCAAAAGTTATCTCTAGATCTGGGCTCTAAAGTACCGCTCTTCTGCCTTCTTTTTATGAATTATCCTCACCACTTCTTTTCTCTTTGTTTAGCAGTGGTAACTTGCATCTATAATTTCTATTTCTTTATTTCTTTCACACTCCTTACCCTCTCCTATAAACAAAAGCAAAATCACGCCTTTGAACCTTTTATGTCTTAAACTAGGACACACACCATGGCTAGTCTTCTAGATTCTTTAAAAGGGAAGTCTACACCCTTTCTGTTCAAAGTGTAGTCTCAAGACCAGCAGTATTGGCATCACCTGGGAGCTTGTTAGAAAGGCAGACTCTCAGACCTTCTGACTCAGAATCGACATTTTTAACATGGTCTCCAGGTGATTCATGAAAATCTGAGCCACTCAGGTCTATTCTGAGTCTGCTTCCATATTTCTTTATTTTCACTTATACTTTCAGAAATTAAATTCCTCCCTGACACTTCCCCAAAACTGAGACTGGATTAAAAGTCATAAAGTTTCTAATGGACTTTTTATCAGGCTTTAGGGTCCCTGATATCTCCAAAACTGAACCTGCTCTCTTCTTTCAATTCTCTTATTTTGGTCTATGTGATCCATCCTATGAAGTAGCAACACTTTACATGACATAATATTATATACAATTAGAGCTGACCATATTGCTTAAATTCCTCCCAGGTAGATAAAACATAGCTCAGTATGATCAGGAGCCTCCTTCATTAATGCCTTCCAAACAATGGGGAAGAGAGTCAGTGGGAAATTAGCGCTCTACTTCTCAGACAAGCTTGGTGTAGGAATCTCACTTCATATTCTTCCTGCATTTCTAACAGTCTGTTCCTTTTTCTAAAGATTCATTTTATTTGACCACATTCCACTATGCACACCTGATTCTTTGTACTCCCTATACTCTCTGCCTTTCTTATTCATTCTTCTCTTTATGCCATTCCTCTTCCTTATTTCCTGACTGTCCTTAATTTCACTCCTTTGGTAACACTCATAATTTTTAATCTGTTGCTGGCATCTTCTCTAATCACATACAACTTATCTCCATTTTACTTCTCTTTTTCCACACTATGTATTTAATAAGTGACTTCAATTAGAAAACACCAGTGCTCGTGTATCATTCTGTCAAATGAATTTTTATAAAATGCAGTTTTACCTTCTATTTGTCCATTTAATATATTTTTTCCTTTCTGATCTGTGACTTCAGATAAATGAGCAACACACTTCTGTGGAAGACTCTCAGAGATGCTCTGTTAAAATAATGAAATGCACAAAGATTTCCTAATCACTTTCTAAGAAAATGACTGAATTTCCTAGTTTAAAAGCAATTAAACTTAAATATAAGAGCATATATTAAAAATGAAAGCATTTAAATGGAGAACCTCATATATAGTCTCTAGTCCATATCTAACTCTTATCGTCACTTGGCCGTTGATTCTGTAAACTGAGCAAGGAAGACCAGAGCAAACATATTCATATACAAAACACTGATTTATATTCCAACAAGAAACTAACTTCAAAACACCTAACTCTAATTTGCATTTCCCACCAAAAATAAGAAGACATTTTAAAAATAATGTATTTAAAAGAATTGGGGTAGCTGGTGGTGGATACCTGAAACTATCAAACTACAACCCAGAACCCATGAATCTCGAAGACAGTTGTATAAAAATGTAGCTTATGAGGGGTGACAAGGGGATTGGGAAAGCCATAAGGACCACACTCCACTTTGTCTAGTTTATGGATGGATGAGTAGAAAAATAGGGGAAGGAAACAAACAGACAAAGGTACCCAGTGTTCTTTTTTACTTCAATTGCTCTTTTTCACTCTAAGTATTATTCTCGTTATTCTTGTGTGTGTGCTAATGAAGGTGTCAGGGATTGATTTGGGTGATGAATGTACAACTATGTAATGGTACTGTGAACAATCGAAAGTACGATTTGTTTTGTATGACTGCGTGGTATATGAATATATCTCAATAAAATGAAGATTAAAAAAAAATAATGTAATTAAACAACTTCTTTAATAAGTACATTTGTTATAATGCAGCAGTAAAATAAGATGCTTGGCATAAGGAACTTTGGAGTACGTCACACTGAGTATAAACCGAACATCTTAGAAGTTGTTTCATGTAGGTAAACAAGGACGCGGAGGAACCTAATTATTTTCTATGACAAATGAGAGCTAATGCTTCATGGAAAAATTTTTTTGATTTTTATTATAGGGAAAATTATTGAATAAAATGACAAAGTAGTAAGAAAAACTTTTCTTTAGGCTTTGTTTAAGTAATAGGAAACAAAAATGAGATATACCATGCAACTCTTTGCACATTAAGAATTATTTCAAAAAAGTATAGTAAGCTTTAATAACAAGAGAAGAATAAGAACATTTTTAAGCACCTAAAATATGCCAACCACTTATTATGAACATTTTCTTTTCTATATATAATAAGAAAAAGAATGATTATGATAACAGCTATCCCACTTCTTACTTGCTGCTCACTCCAAGATGTTAGATTAAAATGGTGAATAAGATACACAAGACAGTTGTGGTCCACTGTTGTCTCTGTCCAGAATGTTCTTCTCCAACTTTCAAACAACTGGCTCCTTCTCATCCTTCAGTTGGCAGCTTAAAAGTCATGCTCAGACAGATCTTCTCTAACTACCTAACCCCACACACATACTCAGCCCAACTAGAAACTCATCCAATAATCTCTACGCTAACATTCTCAGTTTCCTTCATATGAAGCACTTATAGTGACTTGTTTTTCTGCTTTTAACACTACAACATAAGCCCTCATTTTATATTCGGTGTCTAACTGCCCGGCACATAGTTGGACTTCAACAACAGAAATGTATTCAAGACCAAAATGTCTAAAATCTCATCAAGAAGGCCTCAGGTGCCAAATCACTATATAACTACAGGATATCTCCAGTAGTAGTCTACTGAAACCTAACAAACCCAAAATTATAAATCCACACATCTATTCTAACTTCCCCCTTCTGTGATTGACACTTCTGCCATTTTATTTTACTTCAGGTTTGAAGAAGTGTCAACCAATATTTAGTAAGTCACTAAATAGCATGGTGATCATTTTATCTTACATTTGTATAGCATCCATTATAGTTTTCACAATTGTTACCAAATTACACATATCTGAAAGGTACATATGAGTACCATTTTTATGAATGAGGTAACTGACATTCAAATGGGTTAAGGAATTTTTTCCAAGATCCCAGAGTTAGTAAGTGACAAAACCAGGTAAACTAACATGACTCTGGACTTCAAATACAGTGCTTGTACCTCGATGCAGCAATTGCCTGCATGTAAGAGATCAGGCCCTTCCTACCTCCTTCCACAACAGTCACCTTAGTACAGCTTGCTATTACTTTATTATTACATTACTACAAGCATGGCTGCCATAAATGCATTCTATTTTAACTATCCAAAATAGTTTTTACTTATTAAAACACCACTAAACAAAACTGTCTTTATTGTAACCCACATATTTTTACCATTCCCCATGCTTATCCTTCTCCTGAAATATATCTTGCAAACATACTTGACCATCCAAATATAATAATACTTTCAAGCCCCAGGCATCAACTTTTTTCAAGTTGCAAGTTGTGAAAAACCAGTACAATGGGAGACGGGGCAAGATGGCAGCATAGAGAGGAGTGGAATTTAGTTAGTCCTCTAGAACAACTAATAAACAACCAGGAACAACTAGTACATAATTTGGAATAACTGCTGGGGGACAACCGTGATTGTCTACACATCATACACCAACCTGGATTGGGAGGAATGCCTGAGATCGCAGCATAAAATCTATAACTAAATACTGTGGAACTGTGCTAGGAGCCCCCTACCCCCATGGCAGGCTGAGTGGCAAAACCTCACTGTGGTAGAAACCAGTACTGTCTGAGCAAGCGAATATAGCTCAGCCCAGCTCCAACTGGGGTTTTAATTAACAAACATGAACTGCTGAATACAAGCTACAAACCACTAACATGCAGACAGAGGCTTTTAGTGATGACTGACCTTAAAGAGCCAGAAGACTTCTCTGTCCCGGGAGGGGGAGCCCAGAAAACCAGGTGTTATCTTTGGCTGATGGATAAAACTGGGGGGTTGTGGACTGGCTCTGAAAGGGGGTTTTCCATCCATTTTTCTCTCTCTCAACCTGAGCGGCTCAGTGGAGAATGCCTCAGCCATTTTCTTTTTTTTTTTTTTTTTTAATCATCATTTTATTGAGATATATTCACATACCACGCAGTCATACAAAACAAATTGTACTTTCGATTGTTTACAGTACCATTACATAGTTGTACATTCATCACCTAAATCAATCCCTGACACCTTCATTAGCACACACACAAAAATAACAAAAATAATAATTGGAGTGAAAAAGAGCAATTGAAGTAAAAAAGAACACTGGGTACCTTTGTCTGTTTGTTTCCTTCCCCTACTTTTCTACACATCCATCCATAAACTAGACAAAGTGGTGTTTGGTCCTTATGGCTTTCCCAATCCCATTGTCACCCCTCATAAGCTACATTTTTATACAACTGTCTTCGAGATTCATGGGTTCTGGGTTGTAGTTTGATAGTTTCAGGTATCCACCACCAGCTACCCCAATTCTTTAGAACCTAAAAAGGGTTGTCTAAAGTGTGTATAAGAGTGCCCACCAGAGTGACCTCTCGGCTCCTTTTGGAATCTCTCTGCCACTGAAGCTTATTTCATTTCCTTTCACATCCCCCTTTTGGTCAAGAAGATGTTCTCCGTCCCACGGTGCCAGGTCTACATTCCTCCCTGGGAGTCATATTCCACGTTGCCAGGGAGATTCACTTCCCTGGGTGTCTGATCCCACGTAGGGGGGAGGGCAGTGATTTCACCTTTCAAGTTGGCTTAGCCAGAGAGAGAGGGCCACATCTGAGCAACAAAGAGGTATTCAGGAGGAGACTCTTAGGCACAAATACAGGGAGGCCTAGCCTCTCCTTTGTGGACTGGCTCTGAAAGGGGGTTTTCCATCCATTTTTCTCTCTCTCAACCTGAGCGGCTCAGTGGAGAATGCCTCAGCCATTTTCAGTTCGCAGTGCTCTGACCCAGACAGGGGTGGAAATAGCAGAGTAAAGGAGACAAAGGAGCTATTTAAATGCAGATGATAACTCCCTAGGGGGTGTATCCTCCATAAAAGGAAGGAGGTGAGGCCCAGCTCTACTACTTGCCTTCCCTTCAGAACCAGACACCAGAACCTGGGGGAAAACAGCCAAAACAGAAACTAAGGGGCCGCACCTCCTTACACCAGTTGGAAGCAACAGGCTGACAGGTGCCACCTACTGGGCAGGTTAGGAAAAGCACAGTGGCTAGAGGCCTTGCAGGAAAGGCTGTCAATCTCTAAGACACACCCGCAGGAGACTTGAAACTGAATATAACCCCACTCTGAGCTCTGAACCCGTTCTGGTCTGGGAAAATATGATTGGGGTAACCAAGGAAAACAGATGCCTAGACAACAGAAAACTACAATCTACACTAGGAAAAACAAAGATAACGGCCCAGTCAAAGGAACAAACTTACACCTCAATCAAGATACAGTTGAAACATTGTTTCACTTTAATGAAACAATCTATTAAAGACTTTCAAAGAAATACGCTAAATCAAATAAAAAACCAAATCAATGAGTTCAGGGAAGATACGGCAAAAGAGATGAAGGCTATAAAGAAAACACTGGGTGAACATAAGGTAGAAATTGAAAGTTTGAAAAAACAACTGGCAGAATCTATGGAAATGAAAGACACAACACAAGAGATGAAAATCACAATGGAGAAATACAACAGCAGATCTTAAGAGGCAGAAGAAAACACTCAGGAACTGGAGAACAAGACACCTGAAATGCTACACATTAAGGCACAGATAGGGAAAAGAATGGAAAAATATGAGCAATGTCTCAGGGAATTGAATGACAACATGAAGTACATGAATGTACATGTCATGGGTGTCCCAGAAGGAGAAGAGAAGGGAAAAGGGGCAGAAGCAATAATAGAGGAAATAATCAATGAAAATTTCCCATCTCTTATGAAAGACATAAAATTACAGATCCAAGAAGTGCAGCATACCCCAAACAGTATAGATCTGAATAAATATACGCCAAGACACTTAATAATCAGATTATCAAATGTCAAACACAAAGAGAGAATACAGAAAGCAGCAAGAGAAAAGTGATCCATCACATACAAAGGAAGCTTGATAAGACTGTGTGGATTTCTCAGTAGAAACCATGGAGGTAAGAAGGAAGTGGCGTGATATATTTAAGATACTGAAAGAGAAAAACTGCCAAACAAGAATCCTATATCTGGCAAAACTGTCCTTGAAATATGAGGGAGAGTTTAAAATATTCTCAGACAAACAGACAATGAGAGTTTGTTTACAAGATACTTGCTCTACAGGAAATACCAAAGGGAGCACTACAAATAGTAAAAGACAGGAGTGTGAGGTTTGGAACACAATTTTGGGCAATGGTAGCAATGTAAGTACACCGAACAAAGATGACTCTGAGTATGGTTGTAAAAGGAAGCTTAGGAGCATGTGGGACACCAGAACGAAAGAGGAAAAAGGAAAGATAAAGACTGGGACTGTATAACCAGTGAAACCTAGAGTGCTCAACAATTATGATAAAATGTACAAACATGTTTTTACATGGGGGAGAACAAATGAATGTCAACCTTGCAAGATGTAAAAAATAGGGTGGTATTGGGGAAAAATACAATCAATGCAAACTAGAGACTCTAGTTAACAGAAACATTGTATTATGCTTAATTTAATGTAACAAAGGCAATACAGCAAAGCTAAATGCCTATAAGAGGGGGACATAAGGGAGGGGTACAGGACTCTTGACACTAGTGACGTTGCCTGACTCTTTTATTCTAATTTAGTTTAATTCTATCTTTCCTTTTGTCGCTTTTTAGTTGTCATGTTTTTTTCTTTCTTTTTCTTTTGTCTCTCTATCTTCTTTGACTCTTCCTCCTTCTTTGTGGAAGAAATGGAGATGTCCTTACATAGATAGTGGTGATGGTGGTGAACACAAAAATATGTGACTATACAGGGAACCATCGATTGTTTACTTAGGATGGAATGTATGGTGGGTAAACAAAACTGTCTTAAAAAAGAAAAAACAACAGGTTGATGAAGAAACCTGGGGGGCACTATATTGAGTGAAACAAGTCAGACACATAAGGACAAATATTGCATGATCTCATTGACATGAACTAATTATAATATGTAAATTCATAGACATGGAATATAAGTTACCAGGATATTCAATGAGGCTAAAGAATGGGGAGCGGTTGCTTATTATGAGCAGAATGGTTAACTACTTTGAACTTAAGTATTTGGAAATGGACAGAAGTGACAGTAGCACATTATTGTGAGAATAACTAACAGTGCTGAAGGATGTGTGAAGGCGGTGGAAAGGGGAAGCTTAGAGTCACATATGTCACCAGAAGGAAAGTTGGAGGTTAGAAGATGGGAATGTATAAAACAGTGAATCTTGTAGTGGACAATGTCTGTGATTAACTGTACAAATATTAGAAATCTCTTTCATGAACTAGAATAAATGTATGACATCATAACCAGAAGTTAATAATAGAGGGATACATAGGGAAAAAATATACCTATTGCAAACTATGTACTACAGTTAGTAGTATTTTAACATTGTTTCATCAACAGTAACAAATGTACTATGCCAATACTATAAGTCAATAAATGGGGGGGGGTGATTGGGGGTATGGGAGGATTTGAGTTTTCTTTTTTTGTCTTAATTTCTTTTCTGGAGTAATAAAAATGTTCTAAAAATTGAAAAAAATTAATTGTGGTGATGGATGCACAGCTGTATGATGGTACCTGGGCAACTGATTGTAGACTTTAGATCTTTGGATAATTGTATGGTATGTGAACAATCTCTATAAAATTAAATTTAAAAAAAACACTATAGTGCAAAACTGTTTCTTTGTGAACCTCATTAGGACTTTTACATATGGAATCATACATTTAGCCATATGTTGACCTGGAATCATTCTCTAGGTTTTTTAAATTATTATTTTTATTAGAGAATTTGTAGGTTTACAAAAAAATCTATAGAAAATAGAGAGTTCCCATATACTCCCCCTCACACATACAGTGTTCCCTATCATTAACACTGTGTATTAGTGTGGTACCATTGTTATAACTGATGAAACAATATTATTATAATTACACGATGAACTATAGTCCATCGTTCACATTAGGGTTCACTGTTGGCATTGTAGAATCCTATGGTTTTTTTCTTTTAATTTTTATTCTAGTAACATTTGTGGTATATAAAATTTCCCCTTTTAACCATAGTCAAATGTAACTGAGTGGTGTTAATTACATTAACACTGCTGTGCTACCATCACCACCACCTAGTACCAAAACCTAAACAGAAACTCAGTGCCAATTAATCATTAACTCCCTATTCCTTACCTTTATCCCAGTACTTGGTAACCTGCATTCTAGTTTCTGACTCTATGAATATGATTATTCTAATTATTTCATACCACTGAGATCATTTGTCCTTTTGAAAGACAATCCCACCAGATATAAATTTCTTGGTTGGCAACTGTTTTCTATTAGCACATTTAATATTTCACCCCACTGCCTTCTTGTCTCCATGGATTCTGATGAGAATTCAGCAGTTAATCTTATTGGAGCTCTCTTGTACATAACATGCTGCCTTTCTCTTAGCTTTCACAACTTTCTCCTTGTCCTTGGCATTCAGCATGTTGACTACCATGTGTCTGGACATGATTCTCTTTGACTTTATCCTGTTTTGGGTTCACTGGGCATTATGAACATCTACATTCACATCTTTTTGTTAAATTTGGGAAGTTTTCTACCATTATTTCTTGAGTAGTCCTTCTGCCCTATTTCTTTTTCTTCTCCTTCTGAGACTCCCATAATGTGTATACTGGTATGCTTGATGGTGTCCCACAGGTCTCTTAGGCTCTGTTAACATTTTAAAATTCTTTTTTTCTTTCTGCTCCTCAGCCTGAATCATTTCAACTATCTTTTCTTTAGGTTCACTGATTCTTTCTTCTGCCAGTTCCAATCTGCTGTTGAAACTCTCTAGGGAATTTTTCATTTCAGTTATTGTGGTCATCAACTCCAGTACTTCTATTTTGTTCCTTTTTCAAATTTCTATGTCTTTATTGAGATTCTCATATTGTTCATTTATCATTTCCCTGGTATCCTGTAGTTCTTTCTCTGTGTTTTCCTATTTCTCATTGAGCATATCAAAGATTTTTTTAAATCTTTGTCCAGTATGTCCAAAGTCTTGTGTTCTTCGATGGTTTCTGAATTGTTATCTCATTCCTTAGGATGGATTGTCACTTCCTGTTGGCCTTTGTTTGTCTTGTAATCTTTAGTTGCACACTCTCCATTTTTAAAATTTTTAATTGTTAACTCTGGGATTTAGTCTCTGAGCTGTTTCTTAAGTTTCTATCCAGCCAGTGATATGACAGACTTCCTCGAGTGTTAGGCACTAACAAAACCAACCAACCAATGCAAAGAAAAAAAAAAAAAAAACACCTTTCACAGTTTTTGCAGTTTGGCTCTGCACTGGCTGACACTCTGCTTCAGAATTCAGCTCTCCTATCAAAAAGATGAGCCCAAGGCAAAACTGAAGGATAGGCTCTTTTCTGTCGTTTCTAAGTTTTTGTCTTCCCTATTCATAGCCTTAGGAATTCCCCCATTTATAGGAATCAGAATGTCCCCTCTATTCCCTAGGAAATAGACTCACTCCCCCTCCAGGGTCCTCTATTGTATGTCTTAAAGCCTATAATCCTTTGCCTCAGGACACTTAATTGTTCCTTACCCTGCTTAACTGTTTCCTGCATTGCTTGGTTCTCATACTGCATTAGCTTTCTGAAAGCTGCCTCTCCCATGGGGCACATTCTGGGAGGGAGAGCCAGAAACCAGTGCCCTGGTTCAGTCTTTCAGGCTGTCACACAATAGGTTGGTGCCAGGATACAGGCACCCCAGTAAACACGCAGGGGTTGTTCTGCTTTCTTCAGAACAGGGCCAGGGTCTCACAATGGGAGCACCACCCACCCTGTGCTGGGGGGGGCAGAGGTAGGCCAGCAAGGGCACCACAAACTTCTCCTACCAGTTTTTAGTTGCCCTTTTTTCCATTTGGCACTTGCCCATTTACTGCAACCCTTTAACTGTCTTCTGGACTTTTGAGGAAGATGGCTCTGCCAGAGTTTGCTAGCTGTTCAAAGACTCTGTGGGGAAACGGCACCTTGGAGAGTCTTATGATGCCATCTTGGTCGACTGGAAGTCTCTCTACAAAAACTTAACTTCAGAACCTAAATTGGTTGTTTATGACTTCTAAGATTTGCTTTTTGCTTACATACACTGGCTTCATTAAGTGGATCCTGCAAATTAGTGAATTATACTATGCAGCAGTTTTGTACTTAGTACATAATTACTTGATTAATTATACATTGAAAAAAATAACAAAAGAATTCCCTGTGGGCATGTGCAGAGATGAGAAAGTAAAGTCAAAACATCCTCTTTTACTTTTTAATATCACTCAATGCTTACACTTTAAAAAGTAATAGAATGTACCTCAGAATCCCAAGATGATTCTATATCTTCCTCTTCACCCAATTCTAAAGCTGACATCATATCTATAAAGTGTAGTCACAGACACATTAATGAAAACATTCATTACTGTGAATATTAAATACATGTATGTCTAGCTGCATTCATGAATATTTCAACGAAACAAAAGTCAATGCAGAAAAGAACTTCAGAGGGTCGAAGTAGTTTCAGGAAAAAGTTGGTAGTAGTTTGAATACTTAGAAAGAAAGACAGCAAAAAAAATATTTAAAACAGATGATATCATATTTAGAGCAACATATTTTCAATTAGTTTTTTTATAATCATATTTAAACAAAGAAAAATTTTCATACTTACCACTTCTATCATCTTTGTGTGCTCCAACAACAGAAGTCATATTGCCACTATTCGTTTGTTCTCTTGGAGCACTTTCAGTAATACCAATACCAGCTTCTTTTTCTATAATTGCTAGCTTTGTTGTTCCTTCCTATAATTGAAAAGGAAAAAAAACAACAACTTCAGAAAGCATTACATTCATTTGCTCAGTCACTCATTCAGTTAGTACATCAGCAATATGGCATAAACATTTATTGTGTCTATCAAAATCGTAGGTACTATCCTGGAAGTAGCTATAATAATAAATAAGAGAGAGTTTCTGTCCCATGTTCTAGATGGGGTAGAGATACATAAAAACAAATAAGAGTAGAAAAGTTGTCATTCACTAGTTATGAAACTGAAATGGATAAAGAACAGTAAGGGTACTTAAGAGGGAATGGTCTATTCTTTCTGGGGAGCTCCAAAAATGCTGCAAAGATAGGGCTACATCTTGAAAGACAGAAAGGTACAGAGGAGGGTGTGAAGGGCATTCTAAATGGGATGGCAGGAGCAAAAGGATGTGGCATAAAACAATCTGTTAAAAAAGTGCACAATAGTGTGGTTAAAATGGAACACAGTTATTGGGAATGGGATGGAGGGATAAAACTGGAGAATTAGGGCCAGATCACAGAGGTGTCATGGTAGAATGTGAACTTTCCCCCTTAGGTAATGGGAATCCACTATAAGCTTGTAAGCAGAGGAGTCACACCATCACAAATATATTTTAGGAAGGTCACACTGGCAGCAATGTAAAGACGAAGATAAGGGGAGCAAGACCAGAAAAACTATTTCAAAATTACGGTAAGAAAGTAAATTAGGGTAATGAGAGTAGGGAGAGAAGTGAAAGGACACATGAAAAGCTGGAAAGAAGGTAGAAAATCCTCAACTTGGTGACTGAGTAGATGTCTTGACTGGGAGGGCTGGAGTCCAGAATTTTTCCCACTTACTTGTTTCCAGTAGTGCTGTTTACTAAAATGGGGAAAATGGATGACAGAGTAGATTAGAAAGAGTCAGGAAGGGTCGGTGACAAAGTCTTCAATTCGGGACGTAGCAAATTGGAGATATCCAGGGGACCAAGAAGAAAGATTTGGATACATTTGGAGTAGGCGTAGATGACCTTACTCAGAAGAAGCATATGGGAAAAAAAGATAAATATTTGTAAAATACGCTAAGCTGGGATGATTAAATAATGCAGACCTATACTGAACTCTGAAATCTTGAAAATGTAAACAAGAGAAGGAAATAAAACCACAGAATTCAAGTTTCTAATCATATATTTTAACATCTGGTTCAAAGATAAAAAATAAATATTCTTTTATTAATATATGCAAATATTCATTTCTGACATATGGTAATACACAGTTTTACATTTAATGAAAGGATTTAATTCCAAAACAATTCAAAATATTACAGAAAGGTTCATCTTAAAATATTAATCTTAAAGAGAAAAAGATTCTAGTAGAGGCGGGGCAAGATGGCAGACTGGTGAGCTGTATGTTTTAGTTACTCCTCCAGGAAAGTAGGTAAAAAGCCAGGAACTGCGTGGACTGGACACCACAGAGCAATCTGTCTTTGGGCATACTTCATACAACACTCATGAAACGTGGAACTGCTGAGATCAGCGAAATCTGTAAGTTTTTGCGGCCAGGGGACCCGCGCCCCTCCCTGCCAGGCTCAGTCCCGGGGGAGGAGGGGCTGTCAGCTCCAGGAAGGAGAAGGGAGAATTGCAGTGGCTGCTCTCATCGGAAACTCATTCTACTGATTCAAACTCCAACCATAGATAGACTGAGGCCAGACACCAGAGACTCTGAGAGCAGCCAGCCCAGCAGAGAGGAGACGGGCATAGAAGGAAAACAACACGAGAAGCTCCAAAGTAAAAGCAGAGGATTTTTGGAGTTCTGGTGAACACAGAAAGGGGAAGGGCGGAGATCAGGCCTTGAGGCGCATATGCAAATCCCGAAGCAAGGCTGATCTCTCTGCCCAGGGCACCTTTCCTTAATGGCCCTGGTTGCTTTGTCTATTAGCATTTCAATAACCCATTAGATCTCTGAGGAGGGCCGTTTTTTTTTTTTTTTTTTTTTTTAAATCCTTTTTGCTTTTTCTAAAACAATTACTCTAAGAAGCTCAATACAGAAAGCTTCAAAGAATTGAAATTTGGGCACGTCAAGTCAAGAGCAGAACTAAGAGAGCTCTGAGACAAAAGGCAATAATCCAGTGGCTGAGAAAATTCACTAAACAACACAACTTCCCAAGAAAAGGGGGGTGTCCGCTCACAGGCACCATCCTGGTGGACAGGAAACACTCCTGCCCATCGCCAGCCCCATAGCCCAGAGCTGCCCCAGACAACCCAGTGTGACGGAAGTGCTTCAAATAACAGGCACACACCACAAAACTAGGCGTGGACATTAGCCTTCCCTGCAACCTCAGCTGAATGTCCCAGAGCTGGGAAGGGGGAGCAGTGTGAATTAACAGAGCCCCATTCAGCCATCATTTGAGCAGACTGGGAGCCTCCCAACACAGCCCAGCAGCCCAGAACTGCCCTGGGGGGACGGCACTCACCTGTGACATAGCACAGTCATCCCTCAACAGAGGACCCGGGGTGCACAGCCTGGAAGAGGGGCCCACTTGCAAGTCTCAGGAGCCATACGCCAATACCAAAGACTTGTGGGTCAGTGGCAGAGACAAACTGTGGCAGGACTGAACTGAAGGATTAGACTATTGCAGTAGCTTTAAAACTCTAGGATCATCAGGGAGATTTGATTGTTAGGGCCACCCCCCCTCCCCGACTGCCCAGAAACACGCCCCACATACAGGGCAGGCAACACCAACTACACACGCAAGCTTGGGACACCAATTGGGCCCCACAAGACTCACTCCCCCACTCACCAAAAAGGCTAAGCAGGGGAGATCTGGCTTGTGGAGAACAGGTGGCTCGTGGACGCCACCTGCTGGTTAGTTAGAGAAAGTGTACTCCACGAAGCTGTAGATCTGATAAATTAGAGATAAGGACTTCAACTGGTCTACAAACCCTAAAAGACCCCTATCAAGGACAGCAAATGCCACGAGGCCAAAAACAACAGAAAATTATAAAGCATATGAAAAAACCAGACGATATGGATAACCCAAGCCCAAGCACCCAAATCAAAAGACCAGAAGAGACACACCTAGAGCAGCTACTCAAAGAACTAAAGATGAACAATGAGACCCTAGTACGGGATATGAAGGAAATCAAGAAGACCCTAGAAGAGCATAAAGAAGACATTGCAAGACTAAATAAAAAAATGGATGATCTTATGGAAATTAAAGAAACTGTTGACCAAATTAAAAAGATTCTGGACACTCATAGTACAAGACTAGAGGAAGTTGAACAACGAATCAGTGACCTGGAAGATGACAGAATGGAAAATGAAAGCATAAAAGAAAGAATGGGGAAAAAAATTGAAAAACTCGAAATGGACCTCAGGGATATGATAGATAATATGAAGCGTCCGAATATAAGACTCATTGGTGTCCCAGAAGGGGAAGAAAAGGGTAAAGGTCTAGGAAGAGTATTCAAAGAAATTGTTGGGGAAAACTTCCCAAATCTTCTAAACAACATAAATACACAAATCATAAATGCTCAGCGAACTCCAAATAGAATAAATCCAAAAAAACCCACTCCGAGACATATACTGATCACACTGTCAAACATAGAAGAGAAGGAGCAAGTTCTGAAAGCAGCAAGAGAAAAGCAATTCACCACATACAAAGGAAACAGCATAAGACTAAGTAGTGACTACTCAGCAGCCACCATGGAGGCGAGAAGGCAATGGCACGATATATTTAAAATTCTGAGAGAGAGGAATTTCCAGCCAAGAATACTTTATCCAGCAAAGCTCTCCTTCAAATTTGAGGGAGAGCTTAAATTTTTCACAGACAAAGAAATGCTGAGAGAATTTGCTAATAAGAGACCTGCCCTACTGGAGATACTAAAGGGAGCCCTACAGACAGAGAAACAAAGACAGGACAGAGAGACTTGGAGAAAGGTTCAGTACTAAAGAGATTCGGTATGGGTACAATAAAGGATATTAATAGAGAGAGGGAAAAATATGGCAAACATAATCCAAAGGATAAGATGGCCGATTCAAGAAATGCCTTCACGGTTTTAACGTTGAATGTAAATGGATTAAACTCCCCAATTAAAAGATATAGATTCGCAGAATGGATCAAAAAAAATGAACCATCAATATGTTGCATACAAGAGACTCATCTTAGACACAGGGACACAAAGAAATTGAAAGTGAAAGGATGGAAAAAAATATTTCATGCAAGCTACAGCCAAAAGAAAGCAGGTGTAGCAATATTAATCTCAGATAAAATAGACTTCAAATGCAGGGATGTTTTGAGAGACAAAGAAGGCCACTACATACTAATAAAAGGGGCAATTCAGCAAGAAGAAATAACAATCGTAAATGTCTATGCACCCAATCAAGGTGCCACAAAATACATGAGAGAAACATTGGCAAAACTAAAGGAAGCAATTGATGTTTCCACAATAATTGTGGGAGACTTCAACACATCACTCTCTCCTATAGATAGATCAACCAGACAGAAGACCAATAAGGAAATTGAAAACCTAAACAATATGATAAATGAATTAGATTTAACAGACATCTACAGGACATTACATCCCAAATCACCAGGATACACATACTTTTCTAGTGCTCACGGAACTTTCTCCAGAATAGATCATATGCTGGGACATAAAACAAGCCTCAATAAATTTAAAAAGATTGAAATTATTCAAAGCACATTCTCTGACCACAATGGAATACAATTAGAAGTCAATAACCATCAGAGACTTAGAAAATTCACAAATACCTGGAGGTTAAACAACACACTCCTAAACAATCAGTGGGTTAAAGAAGAAATAGCAAGAGAAATTGCTAAATATATAGAGACGAATGAAAATGAGAACACAACATACCAAAACCTATGGGATGCAGCAAAAGCAGTGCTAAGGGGGAAATTTATAGCACTAAACGCATATATTAAAAAGGAAGAAAGAGCCAAAATCAAAGAACTAATGGATCAACTGAAGAAGCTAGAAAATGAACAGCAAACCAATCCTAAACCAAGTACAAGAAAAGAAATAACAAGGATTAAAGCAGAAATAAATGACATAGAGAACAAAAAAACAATAGAAAGGATAAATATCACCAAAAGTTGGTTCTTTGAGAAGATCAACAAGATTGACAAGCCCCTAGCTAGACTGACAAAATCAAAAAGAGAGAAGACCCATATAAACAAAATAATGAATGAAAAAGGTGACATAACTGCAGATCCTGAAGAAATTAAAAAAATTATAAGAGGATATTATGAACAACTGTATGGCAACAAACTGGATAATGTAGAAGAAATGGACAATTTCCTGGAAACATATGAACAACCTAGACTGACCAGAGAAGAAATAGAAGACCTCAACCAACCCATCACAAGCAAAGAGATCCAATCAGTCATCAAAAATCTTCCCACAAATAAATGCCCAGGGCCAGATGGCTTCACAGGGGAATTCTACCAAACTTTCCAGAAAGAACTGACACCAATCTTACTCAAACTCTTTCAAAACATTGAAAAAAATGGAACACTACCTAACTCATTTTATGAAGCTAACATCAATCTAATACCAAAACCAGGCAAAGATGCTACAAAAAAGGAAAACTACCGGCCAATCTCCCTAATGAATATAGATGCAAAAATCCTCAACAAAATACTTGCAAATCGAATCCAAAGACACATTAAAAAAATCATACACCATGACCAAGTGGGGTTCATTCCAGGCATGCAAGGATGGTTCAACATCAGAAAAACAATCAATGTATTACAACACATTAAAAACTCGAAAGGGAAAAATCAATTGATCATCTCAATAGATGCTGAAAAAGCATTTGACAAAATCCAACATCCCTTTTTGATAAAAACACTTCAAAAGGTAGGAATTGAAGGAAACTTCCTCAACATGATAAAGAGCATATATGAAAAACCCACAGCCAGCATAGTACTCAATGGTGAGAGACTGAAAGCCTTCCCTCTAAGATCAGGAACAAGACAAGGATGCCCGCTGTCACCACTGTTATTCAACATTGTGCTGGAAGTGCTAGCCAGGGCAATCCGGCAAGACAAAGAAATAAAAGGCATCCAAATTGGAAAAGAAGAAGTAAAACTGTCATTGTTTGCAGATGATACGATCTTATATCTAGAAAACCCTGAGAAATCAACGATACACCTACTAGAGCTAATAAACAAATTTAGCAAAGTAGCGGGATACAAGATTAATGCACATAAGTCAGTAATGTTTCTATATGGTAGAAATGAACAAACTGAAGAGACACTCAAGAAAAAGATACCATTTTCAATAGCAACTAAAAAAATCAAGTACCTAGGAATCAACTTAACCAAAGATGTAAAAGACCTATACAAAGAAAACTACATAACTCTACTAAAAGAAATAGAAGGGGACCTTAAAAGATGGAAAAATATTCCATGTTCATGGATAGGAAGGCTAAATGTCATTAAGATGTCAATTCTACCCAAACTCATCTACAGATTCAATGCAATCCCAATCAAAATTCCAACAACCTACTTTGCAGACTTGGAAAAGCTAGTTATCAAATTTATTTGGAAAGGGAAGATGCCTCGAATTGCTAAAGACACTCTAAAAAAGAAAAACGAAGTGGGAGGACTTACACTCCCTGACTTTGAAGCTTATTATAAAGCCACAGTTGCCAAGACAGCATGGTACTGGCACAAAGATAGACATATAGATCAATGGAATCGAATTGAGAATTCAGAGATAGACCCTCAGATCTATGGCCGACTGATCTTTGATAAGGCCCCCAAAGTCACCGAACTGAGCCATAATGGTCTTTTCAACAAATGGGGCTGGGAGAGTTGGATATCCATATCCAAAAGAATGAAAGAGGACCCCTACCTCACCCCCTACACAAAAATTAACTCAAAATGGACCAAAGATCTCAATATAAAAGAAAGTACCATAAAACTCCTAGAAGATAATGTAGGAAAACATCTTCAAGACCTTGTATTAGGAGGCCACTTCCTAGACTTTACACCCAAAGCACAAGCAACAAAAGAGAAAATAGATAAATGGGAACTCCTCAAGCTTAGAAGTTTCTGCACCTCAAAGGAATTTCTCAAAAAGGTAAAGAGGCAGCCAACTCAATGGGAAAAAATTTTTGGAAACCATGTATCTGACAAAAGACTGATATCTTGCATATACAAAGAAATCCTACAACTCAATGACAATAGTACAGACAGCCCAATTATAAAATGGGCAAAAGATATGAAAAGACAGTTCTCTGAAGAGGAAATACAAATGACCAAGAAACACATGAAAAAATGTTCAGCTTCACTAGCTATTAGAGAGATGCAAATTAAGACCACAATGAGATACCATCTAACACCGGTTAGAATGGCTGCCATTAAACAAACAGGAAACTACAAATGCTGGAGGGGATGTGGAGAAATTGGAACTCTTATTCATTGTTGGTGGGACTGTATAATGGTTCAGCCACTCTGGAAGTCAGTCTGGCAGTTCCTTAGAAAACTAGATATAGAGCTACCATTCGATCCAGCGATTGCACTCCTCGGTATATACCCGGAAGATCGGAAAGCAGTGACACGAACAGATATCTGCACGCCAATGTTCATAGCAGCATTATTCACAATTGCCAAGAGATGGAAACAACCCAAATGTCCTTCAACAGATGAGTGGATAAATAAAATGTGGTATATACACACGATGGAATACTACGCGGCAGTAAGAAGGAACGATCTGGTGAAACATATGACAACATGGATGAACCTTGAAGACATAATGCTGAGCGAAATAAGCCAGGCACAAAAAGAGAAATATTATATGCTACCACTAATGTGAACTTTGAAAAATGTAAAACAAATGGTTTATAATGTAGAATGTAGGGGAACTAGCAGTAGAGAGCAATTAAGGAAGGGGGAACAATAATCCAGGAAGAACAGATAAGCTATTTAACGTTCTGGGGATGCCCAGAAATGACTATGGTCTGTTAATTTCTGATGGTTGTAGTAGGAACAAGTTCACTGAAATGTTGCTATATTATGTAACTTTCTTGGGGTAAAGTAGGAACATGTTGGAAGTTAAGCAGTTATCTTAGGTTAGTTGTCTTTTTCTTACTCCCTTGCTATGGTCTCTTTGAAATGCTCTTTTATTGTATGATTGTTTTCTTTTTAACTTTTTTTTTCATACAGGTGATTTGAAAAAAGAAGGGAAAGTTAAAAAAAATAAAAAAATAAAAAAATAAAAAAAAAAGATGTAGTGCCCCCTTGAGGAGCCTGTGGAGAATGCAGGGGTATTCGCCTACCCCACCTCCATGGTTGCTAACATGACCACAGACATAGGGGACTGGTGGTTTGATGGGTTGAGCCCTCTACCATAAGTTTTACCCTTGGGAAGACGGTTGCTGCAAAGGAGAGGCTAGGCCTCCCTGTATTTGTGCCTAAGAGTCTCCTCCTGAATGCCTCTTTGTTGCTCAGATGTGGCCCTCTCTCTCTGGCTAAGCCAACTTGAAAGGTGAAATCACTGCCCTCCCCCCTACGTGGGATCAGACACCCAGGGAAGTGAATCTCCCTGGCAACGTGGAATATGACTCCCAGGGAGGAATGTAGACCTGGCACCGTGGGACGGAGAACATCTTCTTGACCAAAACGGGGATGTGAAAGGAAATGAAATAAGCTTCAGTGGCAGAGAGATTCCAAAAGGAGCCGAGAGGTCACTCTGGTGGGCACTCTTATGCACACTTTAGACAACCCTTTTTAGGTTCTAAAGAATTGGGGTAGCTGGTGGTGGATACCTGAAACTATCAAACTACAACCCAGAACCCATGAATCTCGAAGACAGTTGTATAAAAATGTAGCTTATGAGGGGTGACAATGGGATTGGGAAAGCCATAAGGACCAAACACCACTTTGTCTAGTTTATGGATGGATGTGTAGAAAAGTAGGGGAAGGAAACAAACAGACAAAGGTACCCAGTGTTCTTTTTTACTTCAATTGCTCTTTTTCACTCTAATTATTATTCTTGTTATTTTTGTGTGTGTGCTAATGAAGGTGTCAGGGATTGATTTAGGTGATGAATGTACAACTATGTAATGGTACTGTAAACAATCGAAAGTACAATTTGTTTTGTATGACTGTGTGGTATGTGAATATATCTCAATAAAATGATGATTAAAAAAAAAAAAAAAAATCTTAAAGAGAAGTTTTAAACTACATAAAAGAAATGCTTACATGATTATAGAATTATGAGGCATTTTAAGTACCATTATGATATAAAAAAAGACATAAAATCCCATTTTGACATTCACAAGGTTTATTTCCATATGAATAACATACAATAATTTTCTATCATATAACACACAGGATGGTAGTTAAAGACTGGAGAAAGGACATACCATTAAAAAAATCAATAAAACTCTGATTATCCAAATGGAAGATTTTAAAGTCTTCAAATATGCCTATGATTATCAAGCAGGAACTAAAAAAAATGAAGTCAATACGATTCCTGAGTTTTAGATAAGATTTATGTGCAAAATTTAACAACTATGAATACTAAAGTCAGCATTTCCTGAAAATAATGAAATGTACTGGTTACTGGAGTTACTTTAAAAAGTAAAAAATCATCTGCCAGAAACAATTGTGCATGCTCTATTGGCAGCCTTTACTTCCTTATGATTATATGTTTAAATAATTTTAGAAAAAAAATCATAAATTGTGATGTCACCCATTTGATATGTGTACGCATGTGTCCATTACATGCAGACAGTATTTAGGTAAAGATAAATCAGAATCTCTCTAGAAAAAGTCTACTTTTTATCTTTAATTTAAGAGTGTTTCAGCTTAAAATTTATTTTCTCATTTAATGGATGCAGATTTAGAGCCTCATTTATACAATCAGAAATTTCAATCTTATTTATAATAGTAATGAGTGAAAAGACTAAATGTTTATTTACTTATCTCTCTCTTTATTCTTAAGAGATCTAAAACAGCTACTGAGTATGTACCAAAGAGTAGGACAATTAAGTTAGATATCACAAGAAACAAAAGGGCCAATTATCGTAATTCACAGTAAATCTGATAAAGCTTAAAACAGATTTCACTATGAACAGATGACCCTACGAACACAGAGTTTGCTAAATTAAATACAAGAAATTACTAAACATAAAAGGAGTAAAGATTAAATTTTCTTTCAGTTCTTCAAAGAAAATCAGCAATAAGTCATTCAGAAGAGTCTGAGTATTTTCTTTCATTATCTGGCTTTCTTTTCTTAATCTGCATTTAAAAAATTTCTATCATGTTCTATAATAGAGTTCCTGCTCTCATTTAATCCCACTATTTCTTTTTGTGTTTTTATAATAATCTCTTTCATCTTGACCCTCTTCAACCTCTATATTCATCTTACCCTTTGTGAATGAATTCTTCTCCCTCATCCCCCTTCTCATTTACATATTTGTCTAGTTGTTCTTTTTGGTGGCCTTCTAATTCCTTCCTTCTGTAATGTCACACCAAAAAACTGTACAGTACCAGCAACTCTTCATAAATCTCAACCCTGTTCATCTATCCTGCTAGCTCTTACACTTGTTTTCTATTATGATCTTGGGGAGCTCCATTTCTTTCTAGAATCCTTGTCATCTTTAAGTTGATACACAATTAAGAGAATGCAGGGAACAGAATGTGGAAAAAGCATGGAAAAAGTTAAAAACAAAACAAAACACAACTTTACCTTTGTAGCACCAGGGACTGCTGAAGACTCGAGGGGAGGTTTTAGAAGAGGGTCAGGTGATGGAAAGGCAGCATGAGAGAGGCCCTGGACTCTGACTGGCAACTTTGGGAAGGTTTCAACCACATCTTCTTCATGTTCACTATCAGAACTATTGTCCTCTAACAAGGTTCTATTTTCTCGTCTCACAATGCTATGATTTTCTTCTGCTGCAGTAAAGACAAAGTAAAGAGTATACAAAAATATCTGTAATTTCAAATCAATGAATAAAACAAGATTGGGCAGTCTTTAAATAGCTTACTGTTTTTCCTGAATTGCTGAGAAGCAGTCATTAGCTTTGTTAAGCTTGGTTTTGGGAGAGTCTAGAAAAAAAATAATAGTTTTAAGAATAATAAGTAACAAATTTGATAAAATATATATAATTATAATATTAACCATTACTTTATGATCTAATACAAAGAACACAGCTTTGGAGACATTGTCATTCAGATGTGGATTCAAATCCCAGTTCTGCTATTTACTAACTCACCTACATCCTCCCATGGGTAAGGATTATGAGAAATTGTATAGTTTATCCCCAAAATGCTACTCCCTTTACCCATAACTGATATGATACAAAAAACTATGCTATCCGTTAGATCGTTTTCTTAACCAAAATAATCTAGAACAAAAACTTATCCCTGGGTAGTTTAGAGTATTATTGAAAAATACTAGCATTAAGAAATTTAAATTACTTGTTATAGTTTGAAATGTGTTTAGTGTCATGTTTGCATGATGTGCTGGTTTGGATGTATTATATCCCCCAAAACACCATGTTCTTTAATGCAATCTTGTGGGGGCAGACGTATTAGTGTTGATTGGTTGGAATCTTTGGATTAGGTTCTTTCCATGGAGATGTGACCCACCCATCTGTGGGTAATATCTTTGAATAGATTATTTCCATGGGGGTGTGGCCCTGCCCATTCAACATGGGTCTTGATTAGTTTACTGGAGACTATAAGAGCTCAGACAGAAGGAGCTCAGTGTTGCAGCCAAGAGGGACATTTTGGAGCCGGCCACTGAAAGCAGACTTTTACTAGCCCAGACTCTGCCTGGGCAAAATGAAGAGAACACCTCCAGATGCCTACAGAGGAACATCCTGGGAGAAAGCCATTTTGAAACCAGAAACCTGGAGTAAGCAGATGCCAGCCACGTGCCTTCTGAACTAATAGAGGTTTTCCGGAGGTCATCGGCCATCCTTCAGTGAAGGTACCTGTGCCAGTTTGTATATATTATGTCCCCCAGAAAAAGCCATATTCTTTGATGCAATCTTGTGTGGGGGCAGAGGTATTAGTGTTGATTAGGTTGGAACTTTCTGACTGTTTCCATGGAGATGTGACCCACCCACCTGTGAGTGACACCTTTGCTTAGGGTGTGACCTCTGATTGAATGTTTCCATGGAGGTGTGGCCCTGCCCATTCAGCGTGGACCTTGATTAGTTCACTGGAGTCTTAAAAAGGGGCTCACAAACAGAAGAACCTCAGAGCTGCAACTTAGAGAGACATTTTGAAGATGGCCATTGAGAGCAGCTATAAGTGATATTTTGAAGAGCAGCTGCAGCTAAGAGAGGACAAAATGCCCCAAGCACAACATCTTGGAGACACCATTTTGAAACACAACCTGGGAGCAAATGGACACCAGGCACATGCTTTCCAAGCTAACAGAGGTTTTCTGGATGTAAATGGCCATCCTTCAGTGAAGGTACCCAACTGATGATGCCTTACCTTGGACACTTTATGGCCTTAAGACTGTAACTGTGTAACCAAATAAGCCCCCTTTATGAAAGCCAATCTATTTCTGGTATTTTGCAAAATGGCAGCATTAGCAAACCAGAAGAGTACCCTATTATTGATGCCTTTGTTTGGACACTTTTATCACCTTAGGACTATAGATTTGTAACCTAATAAGCCCCCTTTATAAAAGCCAATCCATTTCTGGTATTTTACAAATGGCAGAATTAGCAAATCGGAACACATAATTTATATAGTCATCCAATTTATCTCATGTGGAGGGGGGAATGTGGTAGTTTAGTTCTTGGTAGTACCTTACCAAGGGTTAGAATGGGTTAGAATTGCAGAAAGTACAGGTTGCTTCTTTTGTTAAAAAGCTAAAGACAAATAATTGCATAAATTCATCCCCTTCCAAGAAAGAGAAGGAAAAAAAAGAGAAAAAATCCTTGTGGGGCAATGACTGATGAATGAAAGTGAGCACACACACACAGATACACATACACAGCTATTAAGTATGCTTCAGTGTACTACGATGGATACAGAAAAATGACTGAGAAAACATGAAGAACTGTTTACTGTGAAGAAAAATTTAGACTTAGAGTAAATAAAAAAGAAAAGAAAAAACAGGGTTGGGAGGCATGTGACATGACCAGTCAATCAAATACAAGCTTAGCCAAGATAGAAAAAGAAAAAACAGAATTACAAAAACGTATGTGGAAAAATGTGTGTGTGTGTGTATGTATGTATCTCACAGATAACTACAGACTTTTGTTCATAGTAATCCCCTAAAAACAATGATTTGTATTACTCTATGAATGTTTGTTTATAAATACTATGTAATAGTTTTAATTTTATCATCATAAAATAAGTCATTCAATTAGTTGAACACAGTCTTCTACCACTACATGAAAGCTCTAAATTATTACTAGAGAAAAAGAAAAAGGGAAAAGGAAATGTTCCTAACACATCAACACACTACTTAAGAGAAAGAACAGTTAATCAGAACTTCTAAGGAATAATGTTTGGCTTGAATACATATATTTAATAGAACATGGGTTGGGGCTAAAAAGGTTGATAAATTTTTGTCTACACCCTAATCTAAGCTTATTGGAGGGCACCAGAAAATATACTATGAACTTCTTTCTTATTCATAACATATTCCCTCAGTATAACTCAAATGAACTTATACATCCTAAATATTAAAAGGCAATATTAAATTTAAGCCATAGTTTTAGAAATTCAAATAGATATATAATGCATATTACATTACTTGTAATGCCCTGTTATAGAGAAATCCATGTCTGCTCATTTAGTCAGATTCAAAGATATTAAACTGGTTCTTACAAGCAAGACCTTATTCTAGGTGCTCCAGTATATACGCAAAAATATTTATCTTCCAGCAGCTTATAAAGATGCAGGGGCCCTAAAATGAATTTTAAATAACTATAATACAAAAACTTCTGAAATTTGGATTTTTTTGAATGTTATACAAGGGATTTGAATGGGTATTTTTAAAAATCATAATACCAAAAGTTTCTGAAATTAGAAATTTTAACATATGGTCATTAAGAGTCTGCTTCTAGAGCTGGTTATTATTCTAGGCAAAACATGTATTCTGCAATTAGATGAAGAGTTTCAAATATACTCTTCACAGAATGGTTTAGAAAACCCAGTAGAATCTCTTTGTAACAGAGATTTTGGGAAAGAGAATTTAAATATCTAAGTTCCGGACTCGGGCAAGATGGCGGCATAGAGAGGAGTGGAAGCTAAGTAGTCCCCCTGGAACAACTACAAAAAACCAGAAACAACTAGTAAATAATCCAGAATAACTGCGGGGGGAAAAACGAGACCACCCACTCATCATACACCAACCTGAATTGGGAGGAATGCCCGAGAACACAGCATAAAATCTGTAAGTAAAACCTGCGGAACCAAGTCGTGAGACCCCCTCCCCCATAGCCCGAGCTGCAAAGCCTTGTGGTGCCAGAGAGAAGCTCTCTCCCAGCAAGCGAATATAGCTCAGCTGAGCTCCAACTGGGGTTTTAAGTAGCGAGTGTGAACTGCTCACTACAGGTACGCATCCCCAAAAACACACAGAGGCTTTGGGTGACGACTGACCTGGGAGAGCTGGAGGGTCGCCTTGGACCGGGTCTGAAGGGGACTGTTTCTTTTTTGGCTCAGTGGAGAAAGCCCCAGTCATTTTCAGTTTACAGGGCTGTGACTCGGGGAAGGGCGGAGACTGCACAAGCAGAGAGTGAGACCATTGAAATGCTAATGACCTCCACCTGGGGGGTCTGTCTTCTCTAGGAGGAAAGGGGTGGGGCCCTTTCCATTCAGAACCAGACCCTAGAGCCTGGGGGAACACGGCCACACCTCCTCACACCAGTCAAGAATTATAGGCTGACAGGCGCCACCTGCTGGGCAGAAAAGCACAGTGACCCGAGGCATCAAAGGGTGGAGAAATTTTCTAAGACCCACCCTCAGGGAAACCAGATACTGAATATTTCTTCCCTCTGGGACCTGAGCCTGCTCTGGTCTGGGAAAACCTGATTTGGATAACCAAGGAAACCATGCCTAGACAACAGAAAATTACAACCTACACTAAGAAAAACAAAGTTATGGCCCAGTCAAAGGAACAAACGTACACTTCAACTGAGATACAGGAATTTAAACGACTAATGCTAAATCAGTTCAAAAAGTTTAGAGAAGATATTGCAAAAGAGATAGAGGCTGTAAAGGAAGCACTGGACATGTATACGGCAGAAATCAAAAGTTCAAAAAAACATCTAGAAGAATCTATGGAAATGAAAGGCACAACACAAGAGATGAAAGACACAATGGAAACATACAACAGCAGATCTCAAAAGGCAGAAGAAAACACTCAGGAACTGGAGAACAAAACACCTGAAAGCCTACACGCAAAGGAGCAGATGGAGAAAAGAATGAAAAAATATGAACAACGCCTCTGGGAACTCAAGGATGAAACAAAGTACAATAATGTACGTATCATTGGTGTCCCAGAAGGAGAAGAGAAGGGAAAGGGGGCAGAAGCAATAATAGAGGAAATAATTAATGAAAATTTCCCATCTCTTATGAAAGACATAAAATTACAGATCCAAGAAGCGCAGCGTACTCCAAACAGAAGAGATATGAATAGGCCTACACCAAGACACTTAATAATCAGATTATCAAATGTCAAAGACAAAGAGAGAATCCTGAAAGCAGCAAGAGAAAAGCGATCCATCACATACAAAGGAAGCTTCATAAGACTATGTGCGGATCTCTCAGCAGAAACCATGGAGGCAAGAAGGAAATGGTGTGATATATTTAAGACACTGAGGGAGAAAAACCGCCAACCAAGAATCCTGTATCCAGCAAAGCTGTCCTTCAAATATGAGGGAGATCTCAAAATATTTTCTGACAAACAGACAATGAGAGACTTTGTGAACAAGACACCTGTCCTACAGGAAATACTAAAGGGAGCACTACAGGGTGATAGAAGACAAAAGTGCGTGGTTTGGAACACAATTTGGGGAGATGGTAGCACAACAATGTAAGTACACTGAACAAAGGTAACTATGAATACGGTTGAGAGAGGAAGGTGGGGAGCATGTGAGACACCACAAGAAAGGAGGAAAGATAAAGACTGGGACTGTGGAACTTGGTGAAATCTAGAGTATTCAACAATTGTGATAAAATGTACAAATATGTTCTTTTACGAGGGAGAACAAGCAAATGTCAACCTTGCAAGGTGTTAAAAATGGGGAGGCATTGGGGGAGGGATGCAATTAGCATAAACTAGAGACTGCAACTAATAGAATCATTGTATTATGCTTCCTTTAATGTAACAAAGGTGATATACCAAGGTGAATGCAGATAAGAGGGGGGTATAGGGGAGGCATGTTAGACACTTGACATTGGTGGTATTGTCTGATTCTTTATTCTACTTTGATTTAAGGTTATTTTTCCTTTTGCTGCTTCCTAGCTGTCATTTTTTTTCCCTCTTTCTTTTGCCTCTCTACCTTCTTTGACTCTCCCTCCTGCCTTGTGCAAGAAATGTAGATGCTCTTATATAGATAGTGGTGAAGGTGGTGAACACATAAATGTATGACCATGCAGAAAACCATCGATTATTTACTTGGGATGGAATGTATGGTGAGTGAACAAAACCATATTAAAAAAAAAATGGGTTGATGACAAAACCTCGAGGGCAATATACTGAGTGAAATAAGCCAGACACATAAGGACAATTATTACAGGGTCTCACTGACAGGAACTAATTATAATATGTAAACTCATAGACATGAAATATAAGGTACCAAGATATAGGACGAGGCTTAAGAATGGGGAGTGGTTGCTTAATATGAGGAGAATGTTGAATTAGGATGAACTCAAATGTTTGGAAATGAACAGGGGTGTTGGTAGCAAGATGTGAGAATAACTAACAGCGCCGAATGGTGTGTGAATGAGGTGGAAAGGGGAAGCTCAGAGTCATATATGTCACCAGAAGGAAAGTTGGAGGTCAGAAGGTGGGAATGTATAAAACTGAATCCTATGGTGGGCAATGTCCATGATCAACTGTACAAATACTAGAAATCGCTTCCATGAACCAGAACAAATGTATGACAATACAATTCGAAGTTAATAATAGAGGGGCATATAGGGAAGAACTATATACCTATTATAAACTATATACTACAGTTAGTAGTATTTCAACATTTTTTCATAAACAGTAACAAATGTACTATATCAATACTATGAGTAAACAATTGAGGGGGGTTGGTTAGGGACAGTGGAGGATTAGAGTTTCCTTTTCTTTTCTTTTTTTTTCATCTTTCACTTTATTTCTTGTCTGGAGTAATGAAAAGTTTCTAAAAATTGAACAAAAATTAAGTGTGATGGATGCACAGCTGTATGAGGGTACCCAGGGGCAAGTGATTGTACACTTTGGATCTTTGGATAATTGGATGGTATCTGAACAATCTCAATAAAAATGAAAAAAAAAAATACAAAAAAAAAATATCTAAGTTCCAACTATTTCTAATATTGTTTTAATGTAAATAAAGAACCAAGGATGGAAATAGAGAAAAAGTTCTCTCCTAAAAACTACAGGATACAAAAATAAAGAGTCCAAGAGAAAAAAAAAACAAAAACTATATGGTATATGCTGTATAGTTTTGGAACTGTAAGGTAACAGAGAGATTCCTTGATTATTAAAACATGACTGGATCCATTAAAAATTTCATTGAGCCATGAGAATTATAAAAGTCATATTAGTATGACTTAAAAGTCACGGTAAGAATTCTTATCCTTAACCATATTTCATATTTCCTCCACTGTGGGAAAGTTTTTCTCAATATAATTTTATTGTCACTGTGTATTTTCCCGCCAATCTGTTTTTTCAGCCTCCACTCCCCAATCTTCAGTTTTTACCAAAGCAAAAAAATAAAATAAAATTCAAACACTCATGTTTCTACAAAATGTTTTTCTTTGTCCAACTGTCCATTACAAACATAAAACAATGATAGGCAGACCACTACTAAATTTTAAGACTAAATAAAACTAAATTCAGAGCAGGAAAATTAATTTCACCAGAGAGCACTTCACCTTGGTATCAAAATTGAAGTCTTCTTCGTCTGATGTAGGCCATGAATCATCAATGCCAGGTTTGTTGGAAAGTCTTTAGAGCAAAAATATACAACAAAATGAGTAAGTTCATTTCTTTTTTAAGAATCTGGTGAAAAGCTGGCTATCTAAATATTAAACAATGTTTCTTGACATAATTAAAATTTGGCTTAATAAAAAGCATTGAGTTATTTAATTCTGATTCCACTTCTCCCAAACTATGAAATACTCAATGAAGACGCACTCTTAGTCCCCATAACAAAAAGTGCCAGCCAATATACTGGCAAAGCCTGAGAATATTTTTCATCACCAAAGTCCTGGGTGCTGAACTGAAACTCTCAACTGACGTAACTTTTGTTACTTGAAGTGGAACAAAACTGATAACCAAAAACAAGGTAGAAAGATACACTGTCCCTTCTCCATGGTCTGTTTCTGGTTTAAAGACTAATCTCTGTCAAAAATGTAGTCTTGGTTCTTTAGCACCTTCTCAAGAAGGTGAAAGTACTGCTCCCCTTCCCTCCCTTTACTCTAAAACAGCACAGGGAGTCCCTGAAACGTTTGAAAACAAAATGTACAAAAGCCAAAGAACAAATTTATATGTTGTTAGTGGGACTATTATTTCCAGAGAGATTAAAACATTAAACATTACAAAATCCAATTTTTTTCCTGCCTTATTCAGGCCCACATAAACTAGCAAGACCATAAAAACCCAAACAGGCACTCAGATACCCTAGGAGAGAGACTGCTGTGAAACAGGCTCCTGGTAGTTGTACCTCTCTCTCCCTAAGTGCTGTCTAGGGATCTTCCTTCCTATGGGCTTTCACTCCTGTATCCCTCCTTCTGCAGGGCTCAGTGGCAGTCCCAATATTTAAATGTTCAGCCTATGAAGATGGATTTCTGGAACAAGGACGGGCTCAGATGGCCAAGAGAAGGAGCTCTCTACTTCTAGACAATGGAGTCTCAGTAACTAACCCCCAACACAGACATATTGCCAACTACCCAAGTGAAGCTCACTGACTGATCTGACAACCACCCACACCCCACCCTTCCCCTCCATGTACAACGGAAGGACATCAGTAAATAGGGCAAAGGGTCACGGTTAAGGGACAACTACACTGGGCCACAGACCTGGATAATCCAGCAACCTCCAGTCCCCTTGTACGCAAGGGGGTCTGAGCCACCCTCTGTAAATGGGGGTGGAGGTAGATGAGACCACATTCCTATCTGCTGTGAAGAGACTCTTCCCAGAGGTTCAAGTTATTTTAACATTTTTCAATAGAACTAATCTTGAAGTTTGTTAGTTCCTCCAAATAAAAAAAATAAAAATAAAAAAAGCAGCCACCTGTTCAGTATCCCCTTGAACCCCCTATGCCTTTCTAGAAAACTTCCAACATCCTATGTCCTTCATCCCTATAATTTATCTATCAAATGTGTCATAAACCCTGATATTCTGATATCTCTTTTCTAAAACCCTTATTCCTATCTAACCCAGTCTTGTTCCTCTTCAAACTTGCCTCCCCTGCTAACTCCATGTTTATCCTTTTCCACTGTGGTAACTAAACCCACCGCCCACCTTTCTATTATTAACATACTCACTGTGCTGGTTTGAATCTTTTATGTACCCCATAAAAAGACTATATTCTTTTAATCCACTCCTGGATTAAACATCAATTGCTTCCTTTAGTTTTGCCAGTGTTTCTCTCATGTATTTTGTGGCACCTTGATTGGGTGCATAGACATTTACGATTGTTATTTCTTCTTGCTGAATTGCCCCTTTTATTAGTATGTAGTGGCCTTCTTTGTCTCTCAAAACATCCCTGCATTTGAAGTCTATTTTATCTGAGATTAATATTGCTACACCTGCTTTCTTTTGGCTGTAGCTTGCATGAAATATTTTTTTCCATCCTTTCACTTTCAATTTCTTTGTGTCCCTGTGTCTAAGATGAGTCTCTTGTATGCAACATATTGATGGTTCATTTTTTTTGATCCATTCTGCGAATCTATATCTTTTAATTGGGGAGTTTAATCCATTTACATTCAACGTTAAAACCGTGAAGGCATTTCTTGAATCGGCCATCTTATCCTTTGGATTATGTTTGCCATATTTTTCCCTCTCTCTATTAATATCCTTTATTGTACCCATACCGAATCTCTTTAGTACTGAACCTTTCTCCAAGTCTCTCTGTCCTGTCTTTGTTTCTCTGTCTGTAGGGCTCCCTTTAGTATCTCCAGTAGGGCAGGTCTCTTGTTAGCAAATTCTCTCAGCATTTCTTTGTCTGTGAAAAATTTAAGCTCTCCCTCAAATTTGAAGGAGAGCTTTGCTGGATAAAGTATTCTTGGCTGGATATTCCTCTCTCTCAGAATTTTAAATATATCGTGCCATTGCCTTCTCGCCTCCATGGTGGCTGCTGAGTAGTCACTACTTAGTCTTATGCTGTTTCCTTTGTATGTGGTGAATTGCTTTTCTCTTGCTGCTTTCAGAACTTGCTCCTTCTCTTCTATGTTTGACAGTGTGATCAGTATATGTCTCGGAGTGGGTTTTTTTGGATTTATTCTATTTGGAGTTCGCTGAGCATTTATGATTTGTGTATTTATGTTGTTTAGAAGATTTGGGAAGTTTTCCCCAACAATTTCTTTGAATACTCTTCCTAGACCTTTACCCTTTTCTTCCCCTTCTGGGACACCAATGAGTCTTATATTCGGACGCTTCATATTATCTATCATATCCCTGAGGTCCATTTCGAGTTTTTCAATTTTTTTCCCCATTCTTTCTTTTATGCTTTCATTTTCCATTCTGTCATCTTCCAGGTCACTGATTCGTTGTTCAACTTCCTCTAGTCTTGTACTATGAGTGTCCAGAATCTTTTTAATTTGGTCAACAGTTTCTTTAATTTCCATAAGATCATCCATTTTTTTATTTAGTCTTGCAATGTCTTCTTTATGCTCTTCTAGGGTCTTCTTGATTTCCTTCATATCCCGTACTAGGGTCTCATTGTTCATCTTTAGTTCTTTGAGTAGCTGCTCTAGGTGTGTCTCTTCTGGTCTTTTGATTTGGGTGCTTGGGCTTGGGTTATCCATATCGTCTGGTTTTTTCATATGCTTTATAATTTTCTGTTGTTTTTGGCCTCGTGGCATTTGCTGTCCTTGATAGGGTTCTTTTAGGGTTTGTAGACCAGTTGAAGTCCTTATCTCTAATTTATCAGATCTACAGCTTCGTGGAGTACACTTTCTCTAACTAACCAGCAGGTGGCGTCCACGAGCCACCTGTTCTCCACAAGCCAGATCTCCCCTGCTTAGCCTTTTTGGTGAGTGGGGGAGTGAGTCTTGTGGGGCCCAATTGGTGTCCCAAGCTTGCGTGTGTAGTTGGTGTTGCCTGCCCTGTATGTGGGGCGTGTTTCTGGGCAGTCGGGGAGGGGGGGTGGCCCTAACAATCAAATCTCCCTGATGATCCTAGAGTTTTAAAGCTACTGCAATAGTCTAATCCTTCAGTTCAGTCCTGCCACAGTTTGTCTCTGCCACTGACCCACAAGTCTTTGGTATTGGCGTATGGCTCCTGAGACTTGCAAGTGGGCCCCTCTTCCAGGCTGTGCACCCCGGGTCCTCTGTTGAGGGATGACTGTGCTATGTCACAGGTGAGTGCCGTCCCCCCAGGGCAGTTCTGGGCTGCTGGGCTGTGTTGGGAGTCTCCCAGTCTGCTCAAATGATGGCTGAATGGGGCTCTGTTAATTCACACTGCTCCCCCTTCCCAGCTCTGGGACATTCAGCTGAGGTTGCAGGGAAGGCTAATGTCCACGCCCAGTTTTGTGGTGTGTGCCTGTTATTTGAAGCACTTCCGTCACACTGGGTTGTCTGGGGCAGCTCTGGGCTATGGGGCTGGCGATGGGCAGGAGTGTTTCCTGTCCACCAGGATGGTGGCTGTGAGCGGACACCCCCCTTTTCTTGGGAAGTTGTGTTGTTTAGTGAATTTTCTCAGCCACTGGATTATTGCCTTTTGTCTCAGAGCTCTCTTATTTCTGCTCTTGACTTGACGTGCCCAAATTTCAATTCTTTGAAGCTTTCTGTATTGAGCTTCTTAGAGTAATTGTTTTAGAAAAAGCAAAAAGGATTTAAAAAAAAAAAAAAAAAAAAAAAAAAAAAAAAAAAAAAACGGCCCTCCTCAGAGATCTAATGGGTTATTGAAATGCTAATAGACAAAGCAACCAGGGCCATTAAGGAAAGGTGCCCTGGGCAGAGAGATCAGCCTTGCTTCGGGATTTGCATATGCGCCTCAAGGCCTGATCTCCGCCCTTCCCCTTTCTGTGTTCACCAGAACTCCAAAAATCCTCTGCTTTTACTTTGGAGCTTCTCGTGTTGTTTTCCTTCTATGCCCGTCTCCTCTCTGCTGGGCTGGCTGCTCTCAGAGTCTCTGGTGTCTGGCCTCAGTCTATCTATGGTTGGAGTTTGAATCAGTAGAATGAGTTTCCGATGAGAGCAGCCACTGCAATTCTCCGTTCTCCTTCCTGGAGCTGACAGCCCCTCCTCCCCCGGGACTGAGCCTGGCAGGGAGGGGCGCGGGTCCCCTGGCCGCAAAAACTTACAGATTTCGGTGATCTCAGCAGATCCACGTTTTCATGAGTGTTGTATGAAGTATGCCCAAAGACAGATTGCTCTGTGGTGTCCAGTCCACGCAGTTCCTGGCTTTTTACCTACTTTCCTGGAGGAGTAACTAAAACATACAGCTCACCAGTCTGCCATCTTGCCCCGCCTCCCCTTAGCAGTTTCTTATAGTTTTCTATGTAAAGGTCTTTTGTGTCCTTGGTTAAGTTTATTCCTAAATAGTTGATTCTTTTGGTTGCTATTGTAAATGGGATTTTTTTCTTGATTTCCTCCTCTTGTTGCACATTACTTGTGTATAGGAACACTACAGATTTTTGCCGGTTGATCTTGTAGCCTGCTACTTTGCTGTATTCATTGACTAGTTCTAGTAGCTTTGCTGTAGATTTTTCTGGATTTCCTACATATAGAATCATGTCATCTGCAAATAGTGAAAGTTTTACTTCTTCCTCTCCAATTTGGATGCCTTTTATTTCTTTTTCCTGCCTAATTGCTCTAGCTAGAACTTCCAGCACAATGTTGAATAGCAATGGTGATAGTGGGCATCCCTGTCTTGTTCCTGATCTTAGAGGAAAAGCTTTCAGTCTCTCCCCATTGAGTGTGATGTTAGCTGTGGGTTTTTCATATATTGCCTTGATCATATTGAAAAAGTTCCCTTCTATTCCTATCCTTTGAAGTGCTTTCATCAGGAAAGGATGTTGAATTTTGTCAAATGCCTTTTCTGCATCAATCGAGATGATCATGTGGTTCTTCTGCTTTGATTTATTGATGTGGTGTATTACATTAATTGATTTTCTTGTGTTGAACCAGCCTTGCATACCTGGAATAAATCCCACCTGGTCGTGGTGTATGATTCTTTTAATGTGCTGCTGGATTCGATTTGCGAGTATTTTGTTGAGGATTTTTGCATCTATATTCATTAAAGATATTGGTCTATAATTTTCTTTTTTTTGTAGTATCTTTGCCTGGTTTTGGTATTAGGGTGATGATGGCTTCATAGAAAGAGTTAGGTAGCTTTCCCTCTTCTTCAATTTTTTTGAAGAGATTGAGCAGGATTGGTACTAATTCGTTCTTGAATGCTTGGTAGAATTCACATGTGAAACCATCTGGTCCTGGGCTTTTCCTTTTTGGGAGCTTTCTGATGACTGACTCAATCTCTTTACTTGTGATTGGTTTGTTGAGGTCATCTATTTCTTCTTGAGTTAATGTTGGTTGTTTATGCTTTTCTAGGAAGCTGGCCATTTCATCTAAGTTGTCTAGTTTATTAGCATATAGTTGCTCATAGTATCTTCTCATTATCTCCTTAATTTCTGCAGGGTCGGTAGTGATACTTCCTTTCCCATTTCTGATTGCATTTATTTGCATCTGCTCTCTCTTTTTTTTTGTTAGCCTAGCCAGTGGTCCATCGATTTTATTGATTTTCTCAAAGAACCAACTTCTGGTTTTGTTGATTCTCTCTATTGTTTTCCTGTTCTCAATTGCATTTATTTCTGCTCTAATCTTTGTTATTTCTTCCCTTCTGCTTGCTTTGGGGTTAGTTTGCTGTTCTTACTCTAATTCCTCCAGGTGAGCAGTTAACTCTTCAATTTTTGCTCTCTCTTCTCTTTTAATATAGGCATTCAGGGCAATAAATTTCCCTCTCATCACCGCCTTTGCTGCATCCCATAAGTTTTGATAAGTTGTGTTTTCATTGTCATTTGCCTCGAGGTATTTACTAATTTCTCTTGTAATTTCTTCCTTTACCCACTGGTTTTCTAAGAGGGTGTTGTTTAGCCTCCATATGTTTGTGAATTTTATGACCTTCTGCCTTTTATTTATTTCCAACTTCATTCCATTGTGGTCTGAGAAAGTGTTTTGTATAATATCAAGATTGTTAAATTTGTTGAGACTTGCTTTGTGACCCAACATGTGGTCTATCCTAGAGAATGTTCCATGAGCACTTGAGAAAAAAGTGTATCCTGCTGTTGTTGGATGTAGTGTTCTATAAATGTCTGACAAGTCTAGTTCATTTATCATACAATTCAACATCTCTGTTTCTTTAGTGATCCTCTGTCTAGATGTTCTATCCATTGATGAGAGTGGTGTATTGAAGTCTCCAACTATTATTGTAGAGGTATCTATTTCTCCTTTCAGTGATCGCAGTGTTTGCCTCATGAATTTTGGGGCATTCTGGCTTGGTGCATAAATATTTATGACTGTTATGTTTTCTTGATGAATTGACCCTTTTATTAATATATAGTGTCCTTCTTTGTCTCTTTTAATTGGTTCGCTTTTGAAGTCTAACTTGTCTGATATTAATATAGCTACTCCCGCTTTTTTCTGGTTGTTGTTTGCATGAAATATCTTTTTCCAACCTTTCACTTTCAGTCTATGTTTGTCCTTGCGTCTAAAGTGAGTTTCTTGTAGACAGCATATACATGGGTCCTGTTTTTTAATCCATTCTGCCAGTCTGTGTCTTTTTATTCGGGAGTTTAATCCATTTACATTTAGTGTTATTACTGTAAGGGCAGTACTTTCTACTACCATTTTGTTTTTTGGAATTTATATGTCATATCTTATTTTTTCCTCTCCTTTTACCTTTCCTGATAATCTTCATTTCTGCACTCTTCTCCAACTCTCTCTCTCCTGTCTTTTCCTATCAGCCTGTAGCACTCCCTTTAGTATTTCTTGTAGCGCCGGTCTCTTATTCACAAACTCTCTCAGTGTCTGTTTGTCTGAAAATGTTTTAATCTCTCCCTCATTTTTGAAGGAAAGTTTTGCTGGATATAGAATTCTTGGTTGGCAGTTTTTCTCTTTCAGTATCTTAAATATATCATGCCACTGTCTTCTTGCCTCCATGGTTTCTGCAGAGAAATCTGTACATAGTCTTATTGACCTTCCCTTGTATGTGATGGATTGCTTTTCTCTTGCTGCTTTCAGAATCCTCTCTTTGTCTTTGACATTGGACAATCTGACCAGTAAGTGTCTTGGAGTAGGTCTATTGGGATCTATTCTATTTGGGGTACGTTGTACTTCTTGAATCTCTAATTTTCTGTCTTTTATAAGAGTTGGGAAATTTTCAGTGAATATGTCTTCTATTACTCTTTCTGCCCCTTTTCCCCTCTCTTCTCCTTCTGGGATACCCATAACACGTATATTTCTGCGTTTCATGTTGTCACTCAGCTCCCTAAGACCCTGCTCATATTTTTCCATTTTTTTCACCATCTGTTCTTTTGTGTGTATGAATTCGAATGACCTGTCTTCCAGTTCACTGATCCTTTATTCTGCCTGTTCAAATCTACTGTTGTGTCCCTCCATTGTGTTTTTCATCTCCTCCATTGTGGCCTTCATTCCCATGAGTTCTGCCATTTGTTTTTTTAAGTTTATGAATTCTTCTTTATGGTCAGCCAGTGTCTTCTTTATATCCTTCAGCTCTTTTGCTATATCTTCCTTCATTTCATCAAATTTATTTAGCATTAGTTGCCTCCACTCCTGTGTCTCAGCTGAGCTATTAGTTTATTCCTTTGGCTGGTCCATGTTTTCGTGTTTCCTGGTATGGCTTGTTATCTTAAGTTGTCTAGGCATCGGATTCTCTTGATTAGTTTATTTTGGAGCTTGTTTTCTGTCTTTTACCTAGTGGTTTTCTTGTTGGTTGGCTTTGTTCTCTGGCCTCTGCTATTCAGTTCAACTTATTCTAGACCTCTAACTTAGGTTCTATTTAGTTGATCAGAATTTTTCCCCTCTTGTTTTTCCTGTTTCTTGCTCTGCCTCTATGTAACCTTTTTGTGAGTGGGTCTCCTCAGATATGGTCGACCCTAGTCATATTTTCCCAGTCTAGTGAGGCCCAGGTCTCATTGGGAGGGTACGGAGTTTTCCTGAGAATGAGACCCTCCTATGAGGCCTTTAGAATTGGTGCTTTTCCTCTCCTGTCCAGCAGGTGGTGCTGGCCAGCCCGCAGCTCCCCCACCAGTGTAAGGAGGTGTGGAGACTTTAGTTCTCCTGGTGACTCTGATCCTGTCAGGGGCGTGGCTGACTGAAGCCGGAATCTGAATTCCAGCCCCTGGGGTCTGAATTCCCAGAAGGAGGACTGCCAGTTGAGCTGGACCTCCCTCCACTCTCCCAATCCTCAGAACTCCAGTTGTCTCTCAGGGGCACTATTCCCTTCTCCCCTCTCCTCTTTGGGGCCTCTCCAGGTAGATTCCTTGGTCAGCCTGAGTTGCCAATTAAAGACGGGGCTGGAGGCCTTCAGTAGTGAATACGGAATTCAAAGACACTGTGGGTACTCTGTCTCCCCCAAGCCCAGCCTAGTCCCTCAACCTGGGCTTTCCGATAGAAAATAACCACATATATTACTTTTAGATTTAAAAAAAAAAAAAAAAATAGAAAAGAAATCAAGAAAAAGAAAAAAGGAAAAAAGAAAAAAAAAAGAGTCTCTTTTAAAAGTCTTTCCCCAGCCTGGAAGTTTTGTCAGTGTCAGAATAGAGCATTTAAAGATATGCTTTGGGCTACTGTCTGATAATTACTCTCCAACCACTTCAGTTCCACCCCTGCCGGGGGCTATTGAAATGCAAAAAGATAAGGGATCAGTGAGAAGCCAGAAGGGACAAAATGTAGGGGGAAAAAAATGGCTTTTTTGGAATCTGGGAATGGGTGCCCGCTTTTACGTGCCCCCACTTCTCGGAGCCCAGCCCTTCTTTAGCATCCCAGCTCCCAAAGTTAGTTAATTAATTTGTTAATTAATTCTGCAGTTGAGGCTGGTTTGAGCCTCCCTTCTTGCCCTCAGCAGATTGCTGTTTTTTGGTTTTTTTTTTCCCCCCCTTTCAGGGAGCCGGCAACAAGACAGTCTGTGAGGTCTGGGTGGGGAGGGGCGCCAGACCCCTGGTCCGGGGAACTTACAATGTTCGCTGCAATCTCAGCTTTTCCTCCAATTGCAAACTTGCGTCCAATGTGTGACTGGTTACTGGAGACCCCGAAAACACTGTTTCATACAGTTCTTGGGTAATTGCCAGCTGCTCTAGGGGAGAGATGAAATTCTGCTCCTCACCACTCCGCCATCTTGCCCCGCCTCCCAGCACTGTGTTTTAATTTATATGAAAAATGAAGCCAATATAGTGAGGTCTTGTTGGTATGACAAATTGTAAAATAAGCGGTGTCTCAAAAAGGACTTGCTTTTCTGACTTCTGTACTATCAGTAGGTGTCTTTAAAAAAACATGTACTGGTGTTAGAGCATACTAAGTTTTTCAGTTCTTACTGGTTGGTCATTTGTTTATGGTACCCGTAAGGTGGTGCTGAGCTCCTATTTTAAAGACAGTTTTTTTTTAGTGACACAAATCACTATGCAATAACTAATATTCATTTACTAAATATAATCCATTTGTTGCAAAAATAAAATAAAATACCCATTTTTACAATGTGTCCAATTTGTTGTGATGTGATTATACAGGAAATATACAACATTCTAACTTAAAATTCTTTTTTGTTATTTACAGAAACATATATGGGATTTCAGGGGTCATGATTAAATAAGTAAATTTCTTTTCAGACAATATACTGTTTCAGAATATAAACTGCTTACAATTAACTTCTTAAAAAATTCTGAATTCTAGACTATTAAGCAAGAAAAAACACACAAATTTACACATTGATTTTTTAACTTGCTCTTTTATTATATCAAAACTTTCTTGCTCTGATTTTCTTTACCTATGGTAGAACCATGAAGCGTAATTCCACTGTCAGAAGTCTTACCTGGATTATTATTTTGCGAGGAACTCATGAGTAGCTTTTTTTCTTTATACTCAGAAATCAGTTGGTGACAGCTATGTATAAAAAAAAATTGGATAATATTACTACTTTAATGCCCATAATAAAGAACATTTGTCATATACATTAAATGATTCTCAAAAGATTCAGATGATGACAGAGCTAAGAATTCAGAACTTTAATTATCCCATATACTACAAAATACAAGCTCTGCAAACTTTTTATTAAGCATTTAACTGAAGAAGAAGAAAAAAATAAAAATAAGGTGAAGTGGTCCTGAATTCAGGGCAGTAAATTAGCTGGAGTTAGTGGGACACAGTGGAAACTTTCCTACACTCAGCAGCAGTCCTAGCTCTGTAACACAAACTATTTGTCCTTAGACAAGTTCCTGCTCTGAGGCTCAATGTCTTCCTCTACAAACCAGGGATCTTTCTGTCCCACTTCACCAAGAGTTATGAGGATTTAATGGGCTAATATACAAAACACTGCTCATAGAAATAGTCAAGCAATGGAATAATTTGTCTTGAACTTTATTGCTGAAACTATTTTGGTATCTCAACTAAAACCCAATGCAGTTTTCTCATAAGTTTAAACATACAAATATTTCAGTCTTCAAAAAATGCTATTAAGACCTAATTTTGGATATTCTTTGTGGTTTGTAATTTCAGAGCATCTTAGCTACTATATAACTTGTAACTAAATATGCTTATATTATAAATATACTACCTCAATAAATTAGATAACATAATTGGCACCTGTTATTGTAGTTAATCACACCAAGGGCAGAAAACTAATAGAGGTCAAGACCTGGCTTGGACTACTACTCATTCTTTACCAACCCAAACTCTGATCTTTATTAGAACGATGCTTAATTTCCATGTTTATCTTCTATTGTCTTGGAAGATGTAACCCTTCTTTAATACATGGATACTGATGTGTCATGGAGGAGACTTAGCTCTCCTAAGTCCAACTAACCTATCATAGATCCAGAGAACTCTGCTGAATGGCCGCCTTGTGAGGCAGAATTTGAAACTTATGCAAGCTTTGAAAAGTTGACATGAAGATGCAAGTCCTTGGGAGATTTTCATTATTATGGAAATAGATCACTTGAGGGGCTGACCTTAATTATGGAATCTAAACAAGTTGGTACCCACTACTACTCTGGGGAAAGATGATATGGGACTTTCGACAGCCTAAGAAAAGGTGCTCCACAGGACTAAAGGGGCCTTGGGGTACAGATTTAGTAGCAAAGATGAAAGAAACTCTGATCTCTTCCTGCAGGATTATATGAACCTCTCTGACAATCAGAATGGTTCCAACTAATATCTGCTGGCAGAAAAGGCAAACTCGGGCCTCAAAGGGTAATTCACCATGATGATCTAGGCTCCATACAATGTACTGGGGGGAGAGAAAGGGGAATATCAGTTTGCTTACTAAGTGTGCAGTTAAAGCTAGAAGGCCCAGCAGCCAGGGCAGGATACTGGTGTTCTGGAAACAACGGCTGAGCATATAAGCACACATGAACCGAAAAAAAGTTGTAACTCTGAAGACTAAGTGTGGGTCACCACTGAAGACTGTGAGGGGTCTGGATCAGCAAAGACATCCTTGTAGGAAAGGTCAATCATGACTGGACTGTACGACCAGACTTCAACAGCAACACTGCAGCAACAGAAGCAACGGAAACACTAGAATGTCCTTCTTTCCTCCACTTGACTTGTGAAAGAAGATTGTGTTTTTTGACTTAGTAAATCCCACTGGATTCTTGCAAAATTCAAGGGGGTGGGGATAGGTGATAGCACCAAGGGGAAATAGAGGATTTTCTGCAAACCTGGACATTTCAAGACTCAAATAATTAATTAGAAAAATCCAAGATGTGACCCTATTTGTACCCCATGCATAAAGGTGATACTTGGAATAAAATTGATAAAATTTAGGAGCACTAAGAATAAAGGTCTTAAAAATCCTGAGCCTTACCTCTTCCCATCAAGAATGTGGCAGTCACTGCTCCTTCTAACTTGTCTAGCCTCAGAATGCACTTTGCTTCTTATATAGTTTCTGGCTGCTGACATGAACTAACTCACAGCCATTCTAAGACATCCTGAACCAAACTACAAAATCTGCCTCACCAGTTTTCTTGGTAACAGTTATGATTATCTTAAACCTCACTGATTAGTAATAACTAGTATATAATATAAACACTTACATATTAAAACCATTAGAAAGAGCATATTCTTCTGCAGTCCATCCACAGGAATCTCGAGAAAAGACATCAATACCTTTCTGAAGAAGAAGACTGACTATATTTGGTGAGTCAAAAATTACAGCAAGCATGAGGGCTGTTCTAAAATAACAAAAAGATAACTTCACCCTCAAGAACTTTAATTAAACTACTTAAACAGCTAATTTGATATATACTTTACCAAGCTAATATTTTCCCTGTCTGTAGAGCAGTGACTAGGTACAGACACTAACAGACATAAACATCTTGGTTGCTCATGTGATTATCTTCATAAATTACCTCCAAGGCTACAAGGAAGGGAAAAAGCAAAAGGAAGCTTGTCCTACTGTGGTATTAGTAGATAATTTAAAGTCCCTTGATGGACAAGAAACTATACTGAGGTCACTTATCTGAAGTAGGCGAAGATTTAAAGGAAGGATTCTTCATTTCTTCCCTATTCTGACATAGTTAACACATTGTAATTCAAATTCAACTAGGGATAAGTGAAAGCTTTGCAGGCTTAAAATAATATTAATAATAATGGTAATAATAACAGTTAGTTATATTAATGATGCTGATGAGCATGTGGTAGGCATTGAATTAAATGCCATATATATAAATACATATATATTCTACCTTACAAGCACCATTGAAGCATGTATTAGTATCCTCCCTTTCATATCAGAAAACATATTTGGTGAGGTAAGTAATGTTCCCAAGGTTACAACCCTACTAAGTAGGAAAACCAGGAATTAAACTCAGTCTTCAGTGCATCTAAAGCCCATCTCTTTTCTCTTTATCATCCACCTATGTCTTATCTTCATTAAAGGAAATGATTATTTAATGAAAGCTATTTTCCTGCCCTCTGCCCATACCATTTAAAAATAAAAACATCCTTAAGATACTAGAATGAAAAAAGATAAAAAATGATTAGCCCATAACTGGAAAGAGTCATAGTCAAGTAGCAATAATCTAATGTCAGTATTATTCAAAGTAAGCAAGTTAAAGCAGTCATCCAAAAGAAAAAATGACTTTCAATATTTATGTTTAATAAAGCATCTTTTAAGGAAAAGTATATAAGAAGCAGAGATTAATACTATGTGGGAATTAAGAAATTCAGTGTTTTCTCATGTTGAACCACCCCTGCATGGTTATTGAGTTCTAGCTCCATTCCATTATGGTCAGAGAATGTGCTTTGAATAATTTCAATCTTTTTAAATTTATTGAGGCTTGTTGTACACCAGCATATGATCTATCCTTGAGAACATTCCATGAGTACTAGAAAAGAATGTATATCCTGCTACTTTGGGATGTAATGCTCTACAAATGTCTGTTAAGTCTAATTCTTTTATCACATTGTTTAGATTCTCAATTTCCTTATTGGCTCTCTGTCTGGTTAGTCTATCTATAGAAGAGAGTGGTGTATTGCAGTCTCCCACAATTATTGCAGAAACATCTACTGCTCCCTTCAGTTTTGCCAATGTTTGTCTCATATACTTTGGGAGCACCCTGACTGGGTGCACAAACATCTATGATTGCTATTTCTTCTTGGTGAATTGTCCCTTTTATTAATATATAGTGCCCTCCTTTGTCATTTATGACATCTTTGCATTTAAAGTCTACTCTATCTGATATTAGTATTGCCACCCCTGCTTTCTTTTGGCTCCTACTTGCATGGAATATTTTTTCCATCCTTTCACTTTCAATCTCTTTGTGTCACTGCATCTAAGATGGGTCTCTTGTAAACAGCATATCAATGGATCATACTTTTTAATCCATTCTTCCAATCAGTATCTTTTAATTGGGGAGCTTAATTCATTCACAATCAGTGTTATTACTGTGCAGGCAGTTCTTGAATCAACCATCTTATCCTTTGGATTTTAGTTCTCAGATATATTTTCCCTCTCTCTTTCTCTTCCATTTTAGTTACCCTTACTAATACTTTTCAGTTCTGTGCCCTTCTCCAGACCTCTCTCTCCTTTCTTTTTCTCAGCCAGTAGAAATCCCTTTAATATTTCTTGCAGGGCAGGTATTCTAGTTTGCTAATGCTGCCAGAATGCAAAACACCAGAAATGGACTGGCTTTTATAAAGGGGATTTATTTGGTTACACAGTTACAGGCTTAAGGGCATGAAGTGTCCAAGGTAACACATCAGCAATCGAGTACCTTCACAGGAGGATGGCCAGTGGTGCCCAGAAAACCTCTGTTAGCTGGGAAGGCATGTGGCTGGTGTCTGCTGCAAAGTTCTGGTTTCAAAATGGCTTTCTCCCAGGACATTCCTCTCTAGGCTGCAGTTCCTCAAAACTGTCACTCTTTGTTGCACTTGGGGTATTTGTCCTCTCTTAGCTTCTCCGGAGCAAGAGTCTGCTTTCAACGGCCATCTTCAAACTGTCTCTCATCTGCAGCTCCTGTGCTTTCTTCAAAGTGTCCCTCTTGGCTGTAGCTCCTCTTCAAAACATCACTCACAGCTGCACTAAGTTCCCTCTCTCCATCAGCTCATTTATATGGCTCCAGTGACTCAACTTAGACCCACCCCAAATGGGTGGAACAACATCTCCATGGAAATTATCCAATCAGAGTCATCACCCACAGCTGGGTGGGGCACATTCCAAAGAAACACTCAAAGAATTACAATCTAATCAACACTGATAACATCTGCCCATACAAGATTCCATCAAAGATAATGGCTTTTGGGGGACACAATATATTCAAACTGGCACAGCAGGTCTCTTGTTAACAAATTCTCTCAGCATTTGCTTGTCTGTGAAAATGTTAAACTCTCCCTCAATTCTGAAGGAGAGCTTAGCTAGATAAAGAATTCCTGTCTGGGAATTGTTCTCTTTCAGTATCTTAAATATGTCATACCACTGCTTTCTCACCTCTGTGGTGCCAGCTGAGTAGTCAGTACTTAGTCTTATGAGCTTTCCCTTGTATGTGGTGAATCACTTTTCTCTTGCTGCATTCAGGACTTTCCCCTTCTCTTCAGCATTTGACAATCTGATTAGTATATGTCTTAGAGTGGGTTCATTTGGATTTACTCTATTAGGAGTTCATTGGGCATCTTGCTTTTGCATATTTATGTTTTTTAGAAGGGTTGGGAAGTTTTCCCCAACCATGTCTTCAAATACTCTTCCTAGCCCTTTTTTCTTCTCTTCTCTTTCTGGGACACAATAATTCTTATATTTGTGCACTTCATGTTGTCTATCATTTCCCTGAGATGCATTTCAAATTCTTGATTTTTTTCACCATTTGTTCTCTGATGCATTCACATTCAATTGCTTTGACTTCTAGTTCACTTATTCTTTCTTCTGCAATATTATATAATGTAATACAACATATTAAAAATTGAAAGGGAAAAATCAAGTGATCATCTCAATAGATGCTGAAAAAGCATTTGACAATATTCAGCATCCTTTTTTGATAAAATCACTTCAAAAGATAGGAAATTGAAGGAAACTTACTCAATATGATAAAGGGCATATATGAAAAACCCACAGTCAGCATAGTGTTCAACAATGAGAGACTGAAAGCCTTCCCCCTAAGATCAGGAATGAGACAAGGATGGCCACTGTCATAACTGTTATTCAGTGTTGTGCTAGAAGTTCTAGCCAGAGCAATCTGGCAAGACAAAGAAATAAAAGGCATCCAAATTGGAAATGAAGGAGTAAAACTGTCATTATTGCCAGATGATATTAATCGTATATTTGGAAAATCCTGAGGAATCGACGACAAAGGTACTTGAGCTAATAAACAAATTCAGCAAATTGGCAGGATACAAGATTACTGTGCAAAAGTCAGTAATGTTCCTATATACTAGAAATAACCTAATGAAGGGACACTCAAGAAAAAATTCAATTCACAATAGCAATTTAAAGAATCAAGTGCATAGAAATAAAGTTAACCAAGAATGTAAAAGACTGCTACATAGGAAATTACATAACTTTACTAAAAGAAATAAAAAAGAACCTAAATAGGTGGAAATTTTCCATGTTCATGGATAGGAAGGCTAAATAAACATCAAGATGTCAATTCTACCCAAACCGATCTACAGATCAACGCAATTCCAATCAAAATTCCAAAAACTTTTCAGACTTGGAAAAGCTAGTTATTAAATTTATTTGGAAGGGAATGGGGCCTCAAATTGCCAAAAACATTCTAAAAAAAAAAAAGAACCAAGTAGGAGGACTTACACTTCCACACTTTAAAGCCTACTATAAAGCCACAGTAGTCAAAACAGCATGGTACTGGCACAAAGATAGACATATAAATCAATGGAATCAAATCAAGAGTTCAGAAATAGACCCCCAGATCTATGGTTGACTGATTTTTGATACGGCCCCCAAATCCACTGAACTGGGACACAACAGTCTCTTCAACAAATCAGCTGGGAGAACTGGATAGCCATATCTAAAAGAATGAAAGAGGACCCATACCTTATACCCTAATTCAAAAATTAACTCAAAATGGATCAAAGATCTTAATGTAAGAGACAGCACCATAAAACTCTTAAGAGATAATGTAGGGAAACATCTTCAAGACGTAGTATTGGGAGGTTACTTCTTAGATCTTACACCCAAAGCATAAGCAACAAAAAATAGATAAATGGAAACTCCTCAAAACCAAAAAGCTTCTGTACCTCAAAGGAATTTGTGAAAAAAGTAAAGAGGCAGCCAATGCAATGGGAGAAAATATTTGGAAAGCATATATCTGATAAGAGACTGATATCCAGCATATATAAGGAAATCCTACAACTCAACAATAGTACAAACAGCCCAATTATAAAATGGGCAAAAGATATGAAAAGACATTTCTCTGAAGAAGAAACACAAATAGCTATAAAACACATGAAAAAACATTCATCTTCACTAGCTGCTAGGGAAATGCAAATCAAAACTACAATGAGATACCATTTCATACCAACAAGAATGGCTACTATTAAACAAACAGGAAACTACAGATGCTGGAAAGGATGTGGAGAAATTGGAACTCTTATTCATTGCTGGTGGGAATGTATAATGGTACAGCCACTGTGGAAGACAGTTTGGTGGTTCCTCAGAAAACTAGATATCGAGTTACCCTAAGATTCAGCAATTTCACTTCTCAGTATATACCCAGAAGATCTGAAAGCAGTCACATGAACAGACATTTGTACACCAATGTTCATAGTGGCACTGTTCACAATTTCCCAAGGTGGAAGCAACCCAAGTGTCCTTCATCAGACGAGTGGATAAACAAAATGTGGTAATATACATATGATGGAATACTGTGCAGCAGTAAGAAGGAATGAGGTCCTGAAACATATGACAACATGATGAACCCTGAAGACATAATGCTGAGTGAAATAAGTCAGACACAAAAGGAAAGATATTGTATGTTACCACTACTATGAACTCCCTGAACAATGTAAAATCAGTGTCTTATAATGTAGAATATAGGGGACCTGGACCTAGACAGAAGCTAGTGAAGGGGGAATGATAACCTAGTATGTACAGACATGTTAATAACAGTGAACCTAAATGTATGGGAATGGACAGGGGTGATGACTGTTCATTATTGAGACTGTAAGTATTCAGTGCCACATTGAAGGCAAACATGATTGAAAGGGTTTGTTTAAAGGTATGCATCCCGCAAGTGCTTGCATGATCTACTTCTAAGGTATGACACGGGTACAAAGAGTTAACAACAGAATGGTATATGGGAAAAACTACATATTGCACATTATAGACTATATATGAATAGTATAGACTATATTTAATAGGAATACCTTACCAGTACCATAGTAATACCAGGGTTAAATAACCAGGGGCTGATAAGAGCTTTGGGGTATTTGGGGTTATGATAATTGTTTAAAAATTTGACAGTGACAATGACTGTACAACTAAGTAAAGATAATGTGAGACATTGATTGTTTATCTTGGACAGAATATATGTAACATGAAATTAGGAACCCCCTACTTAATAAGTCAAGCTCCTGATCTAGAGGCTTACTCTAGTGAAACTAATGGCTGTAAAGAAGCTAAGCCTACCTATAATTATGCCTAGGAGTCACCTCCAGAGAACCTCTTTGCTTTTCAGATATGGCCTTTTTCTCTCTAAGCCCAATTCTGCAAATAAATTCATTAACCTACCCCCTCTGTAGGACATGACTCCCAGGGGAGTGAATCTCCCTGGTGACATGGGACATGACTCCTAGGAATGAGTCAGGCCCTGCCATTGAGGGACTGAGAATGCTTTTTTGACCAAAAGGGGGATAAAATTAACAAAATAAGGTTTCAGTGGCTAAGAGATTTCAAATAGAGTCAAGAGGCTATCTTGGAGGTTACTCTTATGCAAGTTCCAGGTAGATATTCCAAATGCCTACAGTATGCCAAGCCCTAATCAACAGTAGTCCCAAAATACTCAAGAATACCTAGATCCCTATCTGAGACTCTATAAAAGTTTCACTAAGTTTACTTTTCAGAAACTTGAATCCCCCAGACTGTTCCTATGCCAGATAAATCCTAAAATCCCAGAGGCAACAGCCTCTCCAAGAACATCAACCAGATGCATGCCCCTTCCCCATAATGTTGACACCCCTTTTTAATTATGAACAAGTTATGCTGGTCACTGCACAGATATCCCTGAAGACTGAGACGGTAATCAACTGACAAGACAGGATTTAACAAAGGATTAAGAATATTGAATCTTTACATAATTTTTTTTTTACTTTCTAGGGTACTAGAATAGCTAGAAGGAAATAACTGACATGGTGGAACTGTAACATATAAGATGCTTTGAACTTTGCTCTATAGCAACTTGTTAAACTATACTTTGAAAGTTATCACATTTCTGTATTTACATTATATTTCACAATAAGGAAATAACTGAAAGGGTGGAATAGTAATCCATAACATTCTTTGAAATTTGCTCTATAACTACTTGCTAAATCGTACTTTGAAAGTTAGCATCTTTCTGTATATGTTATACTTCACAATAAAAAACATTAAAAAAAGAAATTCAGTATTGCATCTGAAGTAAAATAAAAATTAGTCTGTAATTTACAAAATCATTACGAGATCATATGACAAAAAAATCAGATTATAAATCACAAACATCAACCAGTATCATAAAGGAATATGAAATCTTGCTACATCCTGGATTTCATGGTGCCCCATCAGAAAAACTACTTTTCTACTATCTGATGATTTGTGTTGATATTTTTCACCATATAAAAATAATCATAAGTTAATCCTTTTCTTATTAATTCAATCTCTCTGACATGAGTGGTTCTTACCACTGTAGAACACCACTGAGATTTAAAAAAAGAAAGAACTACTGTACCTTTTTGACTTATCAACTGCATGTATATTTGCTCCTTTCTTTACTAAAAATTCCACCATTTGCTGTTTGCTTTCATCTACAGCAAGTAAAAGTGGTGTCAAGTCATCCTGAAAATTAGTAAAAACAATTTATAATTTACAAAATTACCTATTTTCTCAAGTGAATTTAAAACCTTAAAAAAGATCACTTCAGTTTCATCTCATATTTGTATGGCCAATTCCCTTTATAATTTGGAGATTTGGCCAAAAAAGGAAAGAGTAAGTAATAGAGTACATAACAAAAACTGGATTTAATTTTCCTGGGTAGCAGTGGAACAGAGCCTAGTAAACTCAAACTGTACCTTAATTTCATTGTGCATAAAATCCTTTCCTCCCAGCTTCCCATCAAGATATTCAAGATTTGAGAGCAGAGGCTAGACTCTCATCTAAGTGGCTATTTCTGCCAGAATAGGATGTCAGTTAATTATTTGTTTTTCTGTCTCATTGCCCAATTCACTCAATCTGATTTCCTCACAGACTGCCTAAAACTGATCTCTAGGCAAGTTTACAACTCACCCTTTTCCAAACTGAGAATTATCATCCACAGAATTGAAGAGCACCTTGCCTAAACATAAAAACTGAAAAAAAAATCTTCTCTTGATATTTTCCCTCAATTACTAAATTTCCAAATTGATTTGAATATTTCTGATTGTTCTCTCCTTTTTCTTTTCCTTTTTTTTCTCTTTTAAATTAAGCCTTGGTCACTGAAAGATAAATCACTTTTACATAAACATTTTTTTATAAAACAGGAACTGTCAAAAGCAGCAAGAATTCTATTTATTGTAAAATGCTTTTGTCTAGTTTATTTTAATAAAGCCTGTTTCCAAATGAAATATGTAAAACAGACCCTACTTATGTCAAGATTAAAATAAATTTATTTCAAATATTTTGTAAATGAAGCTAGTAGATCTCTACCTTGTTTCTTGCCTCAATATTTGCATTGTATGAAAGCAGTTTGGCTGCTAGTGGTATATGCTCAGCACAGGCAGCATAGTGGAGAGCCGTGTTGCCACAGGCATCCACAATATCTGGGTCAGCACCATGCTGTAGCAGAATGGTTGCACATTCCTCTTCCTTGCATTGTATAGCCTGTCAGTATTAGAAGGAGAAACAGACTTCAGATTCTAGGAATTAATAAACAGTTCAAATATTTCACCGATTAGTTATACGAATCTGTTTTTATCCTCAGTATTTAAGTCAAATCCATCTCATGCTGAAACAGTTGGCCACTACATACCTTCATCAGAGCTGTCCTTTGTTCACCGTCATAGAGGTTCAACTGGCACTTTCTCTCTACCAGGAGAGTTACCACTTCTGCATAGCCATTGGCACAGGCCAGATGCAGAGCGGTCCTATAAAAGGGAGAGGACTTTTTAGGAACTTATAGTCACTATCTCAAGATGTACAATTATTAGTGTATTTGTAAACATTAAAGAGCATGTTACTCCTATGCCTTCAAAACAAAGACTTATTTTCTTCTGAAGTTTAATATTTGTTAGCACATATTACTTACTACATTAATGAAAGAGCACGGCTTTTGGATTCAGCCCAACTTGGGTTGGAATCCTATTTCAACTCTGTGACTTATTAGCTATCAGCCTTTCTGTGCTTCCACTTCCTTATCAGTAAAATGGGGAGAAAAATAGTAGCTATCTCACAGGACACCAGTGTGATGCTTAAATCAGAATCCATACAAAGTCTTTATAACAGGTCCTGGCAGAAAAAACAGCTCAATAAATGTTAGCTAAAATTATTATTCCTACTGAACAATGATAACATTTCAACTAAGTAAAATGATACAGTTATACTTATTTTGCAGTTATGTATTAAGAATTAGAGAAAAAGCGTATTTCCGTGATTCAAAGATGCTCATTTTCTCACATTTTAATAGCTCTGACATTGGAATGCAACTTAACATTGATGATGTCTTACAACCATAGTTAGCTGCATTTTAAAAAATTTCTTATTGATACATAAAACAATGGGACATCTTCAGTGGGACATCTCACAATTCACAGTGCCTTACATTAAGAGAAATATGGTACATACAACAGGTTTACTGAAGTTCAAGTCATTTGGTTGGCATTTGAATAAAGTTTAGTTCTTAAAAGTGCTATGGGGAAAGAGGGCTGAAATAAAACAACAAAAGGAATTAAAAGGATAAAGTAATTGTTACTTTGGTTTTCAAGAAACTAACTCAGCCAAAGGAAACTCAGAATTTAAATGAATAGGTATAGCTCATTTTATTCAATATTTAGAAGTATACAATGTATGTAAGTCATGTATTTCCAAAGATTAATATTAATATTTAATGTTGTTATAAATTTTTAGAAGGCAATTAAAGTATTTCTCTGTACTTATAAAATTTTAGCTGTGTCCTTATGAATATAAAAAATAAAAGTAGAAAATATAAATGATTATTCCTATTGCAAAAGTATTGCTTTAATTTATGAAGTTTTCTTTTTACAATTTCCTACTTTCAGAAATGCTTTTGCATGAAGGGAGAGAGGAAAAACTTCAATTCACATTAAGTCTTAATACTTCAATTTTAAATTTCTCAACTTGCTCAGACTAGGCAGGTAAACTTGAAGTTTTTAAGGACAAAAAGATCCTGATAGAAAAATGTGTCTGCTGTATAACAGGTTTTGAGGCTATGTTTGATGAAAAAAACAGATGCAAGAATGGCTCAAATAATGGATAAATACAGTTGGAGAGTACAATATTTTTAAAGAAAACTTTATAATCACCTGCTCTTTTTGTCCTTGTCATTCACGCCATTTTTTCCGAGCAACAGGATCTGCTGCACTTTGGCCACTTTGCCGCGACTGGCGGCCCTGTGGATCTTGCCAAGGTCCTGGTCCCGGAGGAGGTACCCCCAACCCGCCGGCCCTGCCGGAGCTCAGCGACGGATTGCTCTTCCTCCTCCCGAAGCCGAAAATCCTCTTCATCGCTGAGACACCGGCTCCGGAGACACCTCAGCTGTCCCTCGGCTCTTCGCCGTCCCCCGAGCCCAGAACCAGCGCTAGAGGGGAACCCGCCCAATCTCCGTCACACAGACACACAGGGAACATCAACGCCTCTTGGCCCAGAATAACTGTAGCCAAACGGTTAGCTAAACGGAAGCGCGCATGCGCGCGTGCCGATGTTTGCCATGAGGCTGCCCTTAGCTCCAGCTTGTGCGCCCTGAGGCCCCCCCGGCTTTGTAATTTCCCAGTGGTCAGGGTTTGTTGCTGCTGACATGCATGAGGATAGGATTGTTGTTATCTTATTATTAACAAATTGGGTGCTTGTATTTGTGTGTGACAGAGAACATATACTCAGATTACTTCTTTTTTAAGTTTTGGTTAATATTCCTTATGACCTAACCTATGGTCCTTTTGCTGACACTTGTAGAAACAGAAAGCATTCTCTACTTTAAGGACTTACGGCTTCATTTATATCTGTTAACCAACATTATCATGTGGCTGATATTTGCAACATTTTCACTTATTTATTTCTGTCAGCTTGTTCTGTCCAAAACTGGGAAGCTTGTTAAACTTTTCCCAAACAATATAATATCTTAGCAATTTAATGTAAATTTGGTGAGTGCATTTTAAGCATCTCTGGATGCTTTGTGATTTGCCCCGTAAATATTCATGACTGTGATCCCTCCATTGACATTTCATTTTAATTGAGTGCTTTCAGAGACTGTCCTTGACTTATTTGAGGATCATGTGTTTGAAACAAATCAAACTTGGTACAATTTTCAAGTGTTTTTTTTTTTTCTTTTTAAACTTCTTTTACAGATGAATTGGATAAAGACTTGGAACATTCACTTTTTATATGCGGTTTCTTTTGTATTTATTTACATAATTCATTTGGCAAATTGGTAAGTGTTAATATTTATTTTCCCAGAGGTTTTGAAATATATGTGTCAGAGTTTAATGTTTTAAAGTTTGGAATGATTGTGTGAAAGGTGCACAGAAGATTTCATTTAACCATTATTTTCTTTTAAAAACAAATTATGATATTGGAAATACATACCAAAAATTATATATACAGATGCAGAAGACAGAAGCATAGTTTTCAATGTTTCATGATGTTTTAGGAGTGAATTCTAAATTTTATCAATGTTTATTACTTTTATTTCTTGATAAAATGTTTTGTCCTTTTATATATATGATAAACATGAAAACAATGAATACATATACATCTACATGTATATAATTAAAATGTATGGCTTTATTAACTTTGATGCAAAAAGAATGAGGGACAGATTTATAATGGGTGGAATTTGCTCTTTAAAGTCAGATTAATGCTTAATTATGAGTTCTGTTCCTAAATATAAAATTTCATATGTTAATGAAAAGATAAAGAGCATCAAGTAAAACCTAGTGTGTATTTTACTAAATAATTGTGATGAGCATTTAAGTTCTAATTATTTCAGTGTTGGCTTTTATTATATTATAGTGTGTGTGTGACTAATATAAGTTTAGGACCAAAGTTAATATTAAGTGACTAAATTGACAATAGACACAAAAAAATGAGTTTAATGAAATTCTAATGAAAGATTTGCTAAAATGTAAATTATATACATTTTTTTCTGGATTATTTTCCCCACTTCAAAAAAAGAAACAATACATTTTTCTGTCCTGTGCTAAATGTCCAAGTGTTTTTAACTTTAGGGGGAAACAATACTGGAATCTTTCAAAATTGTTTTTTTCTTTAACTTTCAAAATTGTGGACCCCATAGTAACCTTCATGAGCCTAGACTCCAACCCACTCCTTTCACCAATAAGTAAAGGGAGGAAGAACCACATGACTTGAACCCAGTGTTAGCCAAGGTGGTGCCTCCTTGTTCCTAGTGCAGGGATGATTTTAATGCCTGTTCCCCCAGGAGATTACTTTCCTTTGCTTAAGAATGAGTTTTCGGCAAGATGGCAGACTGGTGAGCTGTATGTTTTAGTTACTCCTCCAGGAAAGTAGGTAAAAAGCCAGGAACTGCGTAGACTGGACACCACAGAGCAATCTGTCTTTGGGCATACTTCATACAACACTCATGAAAACGTGGAACTGCTGAGATCAGCGAAATCTGTAAGTTTTTGCGGCCAGGGGACCCGCGCCCCTCCCTGCCAGGCTCAGTCCCGGGGGAGGAGGGGCTGTCAGCTCCGGGAAGGAGAAGGGAGAATTGCGGTGGCTGCTCTTATCGGAAACTCATTCTACTGATTCAAACTCCAACCATAGATAGACTGAGACCAGACACCAGAGACTCTGAGAGCGGCCAGCCCAGCAGAGAGGAGACAGACATAGAAAAAAAACAACACGAAAAGCTCCAAAATAAAAGCAGAGGATTTTTCGAGTTCTGGTGAACACAGAAAGGGGAAGGGCGGAGATCAGGCCTTGAGGCGCATGTGCAAATCCCGAAGCAAAGCTGATCTCTCTGCCCTGTGCACCTTTCCTTAATGGCCCTGGTTGCTTTGTCTATTAGCATTTCAATAACCCATTAGATCTCCGAGGAGGGCCGTTTTTTTTTTTTTTTTAAATCCTTTTTGCTTTTTCTAAAACAATTACTCTAAGAAGCTCAATACAGAAAGCTTCAAAGAATTGAAATTTGGGCACGTCAACTCAAGAGCAGAACTAAGAGAGCTCTGAGACAAAAGGCAATATTCCAGTGGCTGAGAAAATTCACTAAACAACACAACTTCCCAAGAAAAGGGGGGTGTCCGCTCACAGCCACCATCCTGGTGGACAGGAAACACTCCTGCCCATCGCCAGCCCCATAGCCCAGAGCTGCCCCAGACAACCCAGTGTGACGGAAGTGCTTCAAATAACAGGCACACACCACAAAACTGGGCGTGGACATTAGCCTTCCCTGCAACCTCAGCTGAAGGTCCCAGAGCTGGGAAGGTGGAGCAGTGTGAATTAACAAAGCCCCATTCAGCCATCATTTGAGCAGACTGGGAGCCTCCCTACACAGCCCAGCAGCCCAGAACTGCCCTGGGGGGACGGCACTCACCTGTGACATAGCACAGTCATCCCTCAACAGAGGACCCGGGGTGCACAGCCTGGAAGAGGGGCCCACTTGCAAGTCTCAGGAGCCATACGCCAATACCAAAGACTTGTGGGTCAGTGGCAGAGACAAACTGTGGCAGGACTGAACTGAAGGATTAGACTATTGCAGCAGCTTTAAAACTCTAGGATCATCAGGGAGATTTGATTGTTAGGGCCACCCCCCCTCCCCGACTGCCCAGAAACACGCCCCACATACAGGGCAGGCAACACCAACTACACACGCAAGCTTGGTACACCAATTGGGCCCCACAAGACTCACTCCCCCACTCACCAAAAAGGCTAAGCAGGGGAGATCTGGCTTGTGGAGAACAGGTGGCTCGTGGACGCCACCTGCTGGTTAGTTAGAGAAAGTGTACTCCACGAAGCTGTAGATCTGATAAATTAGAGATAAGGACTTCAACTGGTCTACAAACCCTAAAAGAACCCTATCAAGTTCAGCAAATGCCACGAGGCCAAAAACAACAGAAAATTATAAAGCATATGAAAAAACCAGACGATATGGATAACCCAAGCCCAAGCACCCAAATCAAAAGACCAGAAGAGACACACCAACTAGAGCAGCTACTCAAAGAACTAAAGATGAACAATGAGACCCTAGTACGGGATATGAAGGAAATCAAGAAGACCCTAGAAGAGCATAAAGAAGACATTGCAAGACTAAATAAAAAAATGGATGATCTTATGGAAATTAAAGAAACTGTTGACCAAATTAAAAAGATTCTGGACACTCATAGTACAAGACTAGAGGAAGTTGAACAACGAATCAGTGACCTGGAAGATGACAGAATGGAAAATGAAAGCATAAAAGAAAGAATGGGGAAAAAAATTGAAAAACTCGAAATGGACCTCAGGGATATGATAGATAATATGAAACGTCCGAATATAAGACTCATTGGTGTCCCAGAAGGGGAAGAAAAGGGTAAAGGTCTAGGAAGAGTATTCAAAGAAATTGTTGGGGAAAACTTCCCAAATCTTCTAAACAACATAAATACACAAATCATAAATGCTCAGCGAACTCCAAATAGAATAAATCCAAAAAAACCCACTCCGAGACATATACTGATCACACTGTCAAACATAGAAGAGAAGGAGCAAGTTCTGAAAGCAGCAAGAGAAAAGCAATTCACCACATACAAAGGAAACAGCATAAGACTAAGTAGTGACTACTCAGCAGCCACCATGGAGGCAAGAAGGCAGTGGCACGATATATTTAAAATTCTGAGTGAGAGGAATTTCCAGCCAAGAATACTTTATCCAGCAAAGCTCTCCTTCAAATTTGAGGGAGAGCTTAAATTTTTCACAGACAAAGAAATGCTGAGAGAATTTGCTAACAAGAGACCTGCCCTACTGGAGATACTAAAGGGAGCCCTACAGACAGAGAAACAAAGACAGGACAGAGAGACCTGGAGAAAGGTTCAGTACTAAAGAGATTCGGTATGGGTACAATAAAGGATATTAATAGAGAGAGGGAAAAATATGGCAAACATAATCCAAAGGATAAGATGGCCGATTCAAGAAATGCCTTCACGGTTTTAACGTTGAATGTAAATGGATTAAACTCCCCAATTAAAAGATATAGATTCGCAGAATGGATCAAAAAAAATGAACCATCAATATGTTGCATACAAGAGACTCATCTTAGACACAGGGACACAAAGAAACTGAAAGTGAAAGGATGGAAAAAAAATATTTCATGCAAGCTACAGCCAAAAGAAAGCAGGTGTAGCAATATTAATCTCAGATAAAATAGACTTCAAATGCAGGGATGTTTTGAGAGACAAAGAAGGCCACTACATACTAATAAAAGGGGCAATTCAGCAAGAAGAAATAACAATCGTAAATGTCTATGCACCCAATCAAGGTGCCACAAAATACATGAGAGAAACATTGGCAAAACTAAAGGAAGCAATTGATGTTTCCACAATAATTGTGGGAGACTTCAACACATCACTCTCTCCTATAGATAGATCAACCAGACAGAAGACCAATAAGGAAATCGAAAACCTAAACAATCTGATAAATGAATTAGATTTAACAGACATCTACAGGACATTACATCCCAAATCACCAGGATACACATACTTTTCTAGTGCTCACGGAACTTTCTCCAGAATAGATCATATGCTGGGACATAAAACAAGCCTCAATAAATTTAAAAAGATTGAAATTATTCAAAGCACATTCTCTGACCACAATGGAATACAATTAGAAGTCAATAACCAGAGACTTAGAAAATTCACAAATACCTGGAGGTTAAACAACACACTCCTAAACAATCAGTGGGTTAAAGAAGAAATAGCAAGAGAAATTGCTAAATATATAGAGACGAATGAAAATGAGAACACAACATACCAAAACCTATGGGATGCAGCAAAAGCAGTGCTAAGGGGGAAATTTATAGCACTAAACGCATATATTAAAAAGGAAGAAAGAGCCAAAATCAAAGAACTAATGGATCAACTGAAGAAGCTAGAAAATGAACAGCAAACCAATCCTAAACCAAGTACAAGAAAAGAAATAACAAGGATTAAAGCAGAAATAAATGACATAGAGAACAAAAAAACAATAGAAAGGATAAATATCACCAAAAGTTGGTTCTTTGAGAAGATCAACAAGATTGACAAGCCCCTAGCTAGACTGACAAAATCAAAAAGAGAGAAGACCCATATAAACAAAATAATGAATGAAAAAGGTAACATAACTGCAGATCCTGAAGAAATTAAAAAAATTATAAGAGGATATTATGAACAACTGTATGGCAACAAACTGGATAATGTAGAAGAAATGGACAATTTCCTGGAAACATATGAACAACCTAGACTGACCAGAGAAGAAATAGAAGACCTCAACCAACCCATCACAAGCAAAGAGATCCAATCAGTCATCAAAAATCTTCCCACAAATAAATGCCCAGGGCCAGATGGCTTCACAGGGGAATTCTACCAAACTTTCCAGAAAGAACTGACACCAATCTTACTCAAACTCTTTCAAAACATTGAAAAAAATGGAACACTACCTAACTCATTTTATGAAGCTAACATCAATCTAATACCAAAACCAGGCAAAGATGCTACAAAAAAGGAAAACTACCGGCCAATCTCCCTAATGAATATAGATGCAAAAATCCTCAACAAAATACTTGCAAATCGAATCCAAAGACACATTAAAAAAATCATACACCATGACCAAGTGGGGTTCATTCCAGGCATGCAAGGATGGTTCAACATCAGAAAAACAATCAATGTATTACAACACATTAAAAACTCGAAAGGGAAAAATCAATTGATCATCTCAATAGATGCTGAAAAAGCATTTGACAAAATCCAACATCCCTTTTTGATAAAAACACTTCAAAAGGTAGGAATTGAAGGAAACTTCCTCAACATGATAAAGAGCATATATGAAAAACCCACAGCCAGCATAGTACTCAATGGTGAGAGACTGAAAGCCTTCCCTCTAAGATCAGGAACAAGACAAGGATGCCCGCTGTCACCACTGTTATTCAACATTGTGCTGGAAGTGCTAGCCAGGGCATCCGGCAAGACAAAGAAATAAAAGGCATCCAAATTGGAAAAGAAGAAGTAAAACTGTCATTGTTTGCAGATGATATGATCTTATATCTAGAAAACCCTGAGAAATCGACGATACACCTACTAGAGCTAATAAACAAATTTAGCAAAGTAGCAGGATACAAGATTAATGCACATAAGTCAGTAATGTTTCTATATGCTAGAAATGAACAAACTGAAGAGACACTCAAGAAAAAGATACCATTTTCAATAGCAACTAAAAAAATCAAGTACCTAGGAATAAACTTAACCAAAGATGTAAAAGACCTATACAAAGAAAACTACATAACTCTACTAAAAGAAATAGAAGGGGACCTTAAAAGATGGAAAAATATTCCATGTTCATGGATAGGAAGGCTAAATGTCATTAAGATGTCAATTCTACCCAAACTCATCTACAGATTCAATGCAATCCCAATCAAAATTCCAACAACCTACTTTGCAGACTTGGAAAAGCTAGTTATCAAATTTATTTGGAAAGGGAAGATGCCTCGAATTGCTAAAGACACTCTAAAAAAGAAAAACGAAGTGGGAGGACTTACACTCCCTGACTTTGAAGCTTATTATAAAGCCACAGTTGCCAAAACAGCATGGTACTGGCACAAAGATAGACATATAGATCAATGGAATCGAATTGAGAATTCAGAGATAGACCCTCAGATCTATGGCCGACTGATCTTTGATAAGGCCCCCAAAGTCACCGAACTGAGCCATAATGGTCTTTTCAACAAATGGGGCTGGGAGAGTTGGATATCCATATCCAAAAGAATGAAAAAGGACCCCTACCTCACCCCCTACACAAAAATTAACTCAAAATGGACCAAAGATCTCAATATAAAAGAAAGTACCATAAAACTCCTAGAAGATAATGTAGGAAAACATCTTCAAGACCTTGTAATAGGAGGCCACTTCCTAGACTTTACACCCAAAGCACAAGCAACAAAAGAGAAAATAGATAAATGGGAACTCCTCAAGCTTAGAAGTTTCTGCACCTCAAAGGAATTTCTCAAAAAGGTAAAGAGGCAGCCAACTCAATGGGAAAAAATTTTTGGAAACCATGTATCTGACAAAAGACTGATATCTTGCATATACAAAGAAATCCTACAACTCAATGACAATAGTACAGACAGCCCAATTATAAAATGGGCAAAAGATATGAAAAGACAGTTCTCTGAAGAGGAAATACAAATGGCCAAGAAACACATGAAAAAATGTTCAGCTTCACTAGCTATTAGAGAGATGCAAATTAAGACCACAATGAGATACCATCTAACACCGGTTAGAATGGCTGCCATTAAACAAACAGGAAACTACAAATGCTGGAGGGGATGTGGAGAAATTGGAACTCTTATTCATTGTTGGTGGGACTGTATAATGGTTCAGCCACTCTGGAAGTCAGTCTGGAAGTTCCTTAGAAAACTAGATATAGAGCTACCATTCGATCCAGCGATTGCACTTCTCGGTATATACCCGGAAGATCGGAAAGCAGTGACACGAACAGATATCTGCACGCCAATGTTCATAGCAGCATTATTCACAATTGCCAAGAGATGGAAACAACCCAAATGTCCTTCAACAGATGAGTGGATAAATAAAATGTGGTATATACACACGATGGAATACTACGCGGCAGTAAGAAGGAACGATCTGGTGAAACATATGACAACATGGATGAACCTTGAAGACATAATGCTGAGCGAAATAAGCCAGGCACAAAAAGAGAAATATTATATGCTACCACTAATGTGAACTTTGAAAAATGTAAAAACAAATGGTTTATAATGTAGAATGTAGGGGAACTAGCAGTAGAGAGCAATTAAGGAAGGGGGAACAATAATCCAAGAAGAACAGATAAGCTATTTAACGTTCTGGGGATGCCCAGAAATGACTATGGTCTGTTAATTTCTGATGGATGTAGTAGGAACAAGTTCACTGGAATGTTGCTATATTATGTAACTTTCTTGGGGTAAAGTAGGAACATGTTGGAAGTTAAGCAGTTATCTTAGGTTAGTTGTCTTTTCCTTACTCCCTTGTTATGGTCTCTTTGAAATGTTCTTTTATTGTATGTTTGTTTTCTTTTTAATTTTTTTTTTCATACAGTTGATTTAAAAAAGAAGGGAAAGTTAAAAAAAAAAAAAAGAAAGAAAAAAGACAAACAAGGAAAAAAAAAAAAAAAGATGTAGTGCCCCCTTGAGGAGCCTGTGGAGAATGCAGGGGTATTTGCCTACCCCACCTTCATGGTTGCTAACATGACCACAGACATAGGGGACTGGTGGTTTGATGGGTTGAGCCCTCTACCATAAGTTTTACCCTTGGGAAGACGGTTGCTGCAAAGGAGAGGCTAGGCCTCCCTGTATTTGTGCCTAAGAGTCTCCTCCTGAATGCCTCTTTGTTGCTCAGATGTGGCCCTCTCTCTCTGGCTAAGCCAACTTGAAAGGTGAAATCACTGCCCTCCCCCCTACGTGGGATCAGACACCCAGGGAAGTGAATCTCCCTGGCAACGTGGAATATGACTCCCGGGGAGGAATGTAGACCCGGCATCGTGGGATGGAGAACATCTTCTTGACCAAAAGGGGGATGTGAAAGGAAATGAAATAAGCTTCAGTGGCAGAGAGATTCCAAAACGAGCCGAGAGATCACTCTGGTGGGCACTCTTACGCACACTTTAGACAACCTTTTTTAAGTTCTAAAGAATTGGGGTAGCTGGTGGTGGATACCTGAAACTATTAAACTACAACCCAGAACCCATGAATCTCGAAGACAGTTGTATAAAAATGTAGCTTATGAGGGGTGACAGTGGGATTGGGAATGCCATAAGGACCAAACTCCACTTTGTCTAGTTTATGGATGGATGTGTAGAAAAGTAGGGGAAGCAAACAAACAGACAAAGGTACCCAGTGTTCTTTTTTACTTCAATTGCTGTTTTTCACTCTAATTATTATTCTTGTTATTTTTGTGTGTGTGCTAATGAAGGTGTCAGGGATTGATTTAGGTGATGAATGTACAACTATGTAATGGTACTGTAAACAATCGAAAGTACAATTTGTTTTGTATGACTGCGTGGTATGTGAATATATCTCAATAAAATGATGATTAAAAAAAATAATAATAATAAAAAAAAAAGTTGTGAAAAAAAAAAAAAAAAAGAATGAGTTTTCAACATTCTACTGGAAAGGGTATTGTTTTGTTTGCTAAAGCTGACAATGTGGCACCACATTTGTGCACTTCTGAAACCAAAAGTGAAACATAAGACAAAGTAGCAGGTACATTTAAGGTTTCAAGCTTAAGTTGGCTTGGAGGGTCTATTAAAATAATGTTTTAAAAATCCTGATACAGATTCTACACAGTCTGACAAATGTGCCCACAGGGCAGCCGGGCCGTGTTCCAGACTGTGGCTGGCAGCGCCGGGGAACACTCTCCGGGGCTCGAGCACCCCCTGCTCAGCTGGCTCCCTGCAGCCCCCGTGGGTGATTCCTGCTTATTGACTGATTCCAAAATAAAGCAGTCAGTCACTGCACGACACGGACCAAGGTCCCCTCAGAGCATGGAGTTCAGAGGCTGACACACAGTTTCCCAGGTGAGGGGCTCGTCCAGACAGAATGGGGGCTCATCCAGGCTGAGTGGGGGCTTGTCCAGCCGGCTCTGAACCCAGTTTTCAAGCAGGCTGATGGGTGCTGGGGCAGCCCACGCTGGGTGCTGGACGCTCCCAGCAGGCGTGTCCAGCAAGCGCACGGGGCAGGGGCACGCACAGGTAGAAGCCAGCGCCCCAGCCCTGAAGAGCTTGTCCCCAGTGGGGGTGCTGAGGGAGAGCACAGGAACCACAGCCGCACTCCACAGGGGGGGACGGGCAGTACCCACTGAGCGGTCAGCACACCCAGCCCTGGGCTAAGAGCCTGGGTCCCCTGTCCCCTCGAATCAGGCCTCCCCAAAACCCCATGAGGGGGCCCCTGGGAACCCCCTCGACAGATGAAGGTGCAGCCACATAGCCAGAAGGGGTGCAGTGGGGTGTGAACCCAGATCTGGGAGTCCAGGCCTGTGCTCGGCTGGCCCCCACGCCCCAGGAGGGAAAGGGGGTCCCAGGATGTGGCTCAGCCAGAGGGGGAGGAGCCTGGGGGAGGCCAGGGGCAGCCGGGAAGGAGCAGATGCCACGCAGCCATCTGGAACTCGGACAGAGGATGTTGACAGGATGGGGGGACAGATGGATGCAGGACTTCCTTGCAGCACAGATACAAAGCCAAGAGCCAGGGCTGCTCCCAGACCCTGGCGAGGAGCCGCCCGAGCCCTGCCCACCCGGCCCCACATCAGAGCCCCCCCGCTGGGCCTCAGGCCGTAGGGAGCCCTTACTGCGAGGCACTGACCACCGGCAGGCCCCCCCCTGCCAGCAGGCCCAGCCTGACTTGCAGTTAAGCCCGTTTAGCCCAATTCCACCCACAGAGCTGAAACGGCATGTGGGGGAGTGCGGGTGGGAGGATGGAGGACGGATATGGGCCTGGAGGTAAGGGGACAGGCCCAGGGGACAGGTGAGAGGCCAGGCCCGGGGGCAGGTGAGGAAGAAGGCCCAGGAGCATCGCAGCCAGAAGGGCAGAGGTGAGCAGAATCGGGCCCAGCACTGGCTTCCAGCCGGGCTCTCTCTCCCACCCACTCAAACAGCCGAGGATGGAGCCGAGGGCCTATTTCGCTGTCGGAGGGAGGAAAAAAAGGGAGCAGAGCGCCCGCGGCCCAAACCTGGGCTGGGGAGAGGAGGCCTCTGCCCCCAACCAGCAGTGTGACCTCAGCCAGTGCACTCCCCTGTCCCCTCCCTCACCTCTGAGCCAGGGCAGAGCCTCCCCAGAGGGGTGCCCTTCAGGGCCTCTGAGAGGAAGTGCCAGTGCTAGGGGATCAGAGGCCCCCAGAAACAAACCCTCTTAGACCAGGGCACGGCCCAGGCAGAACCAGGGAATTCCAGCTTTCACCAGCTTTGCAGCCCACCCTGGCATGTCACCATCAGCAAGGAGATGGAGAGACACGGCCAGAGGGATGTGTGTCTGACCTAGAGGGGGTCCTGTTGCCTCCCCAGCTCTGCAGCCAGGTCCCAGAGAACACAGGTGCACCCCCCCACCCCATCCATCCCAGAAAAACAGTCGCACACCTCCCCACCCCCATCACCCGGGAAAATCCCCGAATTGAGCCAGGAGCAGCCACCAGAAAGAGAGCTGAGAAAGTCGCCTTAAATCCCAACTTATTTAAGGAGTCCTGGGAGACAGAGAGGCCTAAGTTTGTGTTTAGTCTTGCCACATACTCTCTGCATGATGGGGGCACGTCACCAGACCTGAGCTCCAGCCACCTCATCTATGAAACGGGGTGCTGGCCCCTGCCCCAGGATCCCACCTAGCACAGGGCAGAATGGATAAGAATGGGCAGCTGCCATTTCTTTTGTCATCAAACCACTGTGGATAAAGTTCATCGCTAGCAAAAGAGCAGCGCCACAGAGAGGCCACCAACTTCCCCTCCCAGACCCTCACTCGTGTTTCCTTAATTGTGAACATCCCAGTGGAACTCGCCGGCTAACCCTTCCCCTCCCTCCACACAGGCTCACGGAGCCGGCCTGGGCCGGCCACTGGCACACAACGGTCCGTGTGACTAGGCCACCCTATGAGACCCCAGGAGCGTTGAGGAGGAGCCAGCCCCAAAGGGTGACACTGGCCATTGCCCAGCTAATGAGCCTGACATTGCTGGTGTCGGTATCGCCACCCCAACCGCCAGTGGCTCCAGGACCCGCAGACAGCCTGGGGTACCCACACCCAGCTCAGGGGCAGGGCCAAGCCGCCTGCCACAGCCAGCGCCAGCCCCATCCTGCCCAAACCACGGCTGGAAGGGGCAGTTCCGGGACAGACTCTGCCCACCCCACGGCCCCGGACCCCAGCCTCCCCGCCAGGCAGCCGGAAACCCTGCCCAGAGCTAGCAAGCCCGAGCAGACCCTGCGGCCCGCAATCAAAGGCAGACGCTCGGTGCAAGGCCCGCTCGGTGCAAGGCCCAGCGCCCCATTACCAGCCCTGCCCTTCCTCCCCCAAGACTCTCCAGGTGAAGAAGAACCGGGAAAGTACTTCCCAGCCGCCGGCAAGGCTGCGGGGACAGATAAGAACGGACCTGTAAAACCGCTCTGCAGTAGTGGCCCAGGTGAGTTATCATCTGCAAAGGAGCTTAAGGGGGCTTCCCCCTCAGGGCCGGCCTTTGCAAGCTGCCGCCACCCCCGTCTCCAGACCCTGACCACAGGAAAGGGCAGAGGCCACGAAGGCCACCCTGGGACCGCACTGAGTGTGACTCACTCGTCTCCCCATGTCAGGCCCCTCGTGAATGGCCGTTGTCCACGCCTAGTCACCGAGGGCCGCCAGGGGAGAGGCTACTGGGCTGGGGTGATGGTGGAGCCTCGACACCCCCTCTGCCTCCCCAGCCACTTGGCTGCCCGCATGGGCTGGAGATTCCGTGACCCCGAGGGCGCGACGGGAGTCTCGGTTCTGCTTAAGTCTTGGCCAGATTCCCTTCAAGGGGCCAAGAAAAGCAGCTCCGGTGGCCGGACATTTTCCGGCGGGCCGGGCGGCCCCACATGCGCCTCCACCGTGACAAAGGCCACCCTTGCGGGCCAGACGCGGACGGGGGCAGGGTGCGGGGCCGGAGGAGGGGATCGGAACTCCCGCCGGTGGCTGGCGGCCCCGGGGCACGGAGGAGGCGAGGGAGGCAGGGGGCGGTGCGGGGCCTACCCGCTCCCTCCCGGCCCCGAGGGCGCCGGCTCCCCGCCCCGCCCCGGCCCCACGACGCCGGCTGCTCCTCCGCGGCGCCCGGCCACCAGGTGCGAAGCCCGAGGACGCCAGCTCTGGTGCGCCGGGCCGCCGGGGTCCAGACCGGAGAACGGGCGCTCCCCGGGCTGGGAGACTTTGGTCAACTCGGCGCCCCCTCTCTACATCGCACCGCCCTCCCGCCGACGTCCCTGAGTGCTGGCGTCCGCACAACGGGCGGCAGAACCCCCGAAAGCCCGGGGCGGCCCGGCTGTCGCGGGCCCCTCCCGCCGCGCCCGGCAGCTCACCTGGGACATCTGCGGCCAGAAGTTGATGTCCTTGAGGTCGATGGAGCCGGGGGAGAGGTTGCGCAGCAGCTGGCACAGCAGGACGCCGTCGCGCAGTGCCTGGGCCAGGTCGAAGACCACCGCCGAGGGCCACACGAGTCGGTGATTGGGAGGCAGGACCTTGCAGTCGATGAGCCAGCGGCCGCACTGCTGCTACTGCTCCATGGCGCCCGCGCAGGGCAGGGCTCAGGCCAAAGTGTGGCGGCCGAGGGCATCCCGCCCGCGCGGGGCTCGGCGGCCGGGGCGGGGCCTCGCGGGCGACCCGGGGTCCGGCGGCGCCGCCGCGCTTCCCTCCGCCTCCGACTTCTCCTGCGCCTCCGGGCTCCGGCTGGTCTTCCGGCTCACGGGTCGCCGCTCCCCCCCTTCACACACACAAGTCCCCCCGGGCCTCGGGCCGGGCTCTACACCGCCCGCGCCGCAGCGCTCCCCGGCCCGCCCCGCCCCGCCCCCCCGGGCGCTGCATTCTGCGCTCGGGGCGCCCCGCGGCCGCCGCCGCTCCTGCCCCGCCCGAAGAAAAAGGCCCGGCGGGTCGCTCGCTCCGCGCCTCTCGCGCCCCGGCCGGCCGCGCTCCACGCCCGGCGCTCCGACTCGGCGGCTCCGGGACGCAGGGGGCGTGGGGGGCGCGGCCAGGGCGGAGGGCGGGGCCCGGCGGGGGCGGCCCGGCCCCCCACTTCCTGTACCCCCGCGAGTCATATCTGTGCTGCAAATATTTACAAAAGTTCTTGCAACTCTACGTCACCTGCTCAGGAAATTTCTTTCACCCTCCTATCTGAAAATTATTGTTGGGGTGGCTACCTTGCAACTCACAGGCTGATGTCTTGTGCAGACTATGCCTCCATAGGACTGTCAGCTGGCTGATGATTAGGTTTACCCCTGGACACTTACCTCAAATTAGCTTCATCTCTATGTCCTGTAGCCTGGAGGTAAGCCCTGTTTTAAGTTTCATACTCCCTCCAGGTCCAATAGCCATGGGTTCTGCTTACATTGGGAGAAATGTAAACAAGGAGTTGAAGATACATTTGGAAGAATACAGATTGTGAAAGTCTTTAAATTCCAGCCAACCACATTGATTCATCTAGAATAGCCCTTTATAGGGTGTGGCCCTAGGATGCCTGGAGGTTCCCAAGACCCTTTCCAGAGGTAATCAAGGTTCAATCCATTTTCATAATAAAACTATGACAATGTGTTTCTTTTTCTCTCTCATTCTCTCATGAGTATACAGTGGAGTTTTCCATAGGCTACATGGTGTGTGATATCGCAAAAAAACTGAAGGCAGTAAAACCTAAGAGAATTCAGCTGCCTTCTGTGCAATCCATCATTACATAGATTTGCAGACATGTTAAACGATGGCACTCATTCACTGGAATTCTATTTTGTTTTGGAGAATATCCTTATTTTTTATAATGGTATATATGTTAATGTGGATTTTTTATTTTTATTTAAAAATGAATTAAATATTTAACATTTTCTCAATTTTGATTTCTAATATGATAAACATCAATAAATATAAACCCACATGAAAAAAATCCCTTTTGAGTCCTCAATAACCTTTAAGAATGTAGAGAGGTCACGAGATCAATAAAGATGAGGGCAGTGATGTTGACTGGAGGGAATCAAGAATGATGCAAGTGTTGGGCAGGGAAGTGGCATGATGAGAGCTGTGTTTAAGGATCCTGACCTGACAGCCAAGAGTAGGAGCAATTGGAGGAGAAAGACTTTAATGACCTATTTTCAAGCGGTGTTAGAAGTTTGCAGCCACCATCCAAGGGAAACGGATGGTTGAGGGTGGAATGCTGACACAGAAATCGTGTGTAGGGAGTGCATTGCAGATGCCCTACACTGCATTGCAGACTCTACCTACGAGTTGGACAACAGAAGATTGTTTTTATCTCTCCTGGGTTGTTTCTCCAAGATTGCCAGGGGCTGGTCAATTGTTCCTTCTTAGACATGGACATAACCACGGGGCATTTGAAACATCAGTATTTCCAGAAGAAAATTTTTTTTGCTGTGCAAAATGGAGTAAATGTAAGAAATGCCACGTTTGATATATTAGTAGGATAAAAACAAACAAAAATACCATAGAACTGTACAACACAAAGAGCAAACACTGATATAAACTATGGACTATATTTAATAATATAATAATACTGTTTCATCAATTGTAACAAAGGTACCACACTAATGCAAAATATTAATAACGGGAAAGTGTGTGTATAAGGGGGCATATATGGGAACACTGAACTTACTGCATGATTTTTCTGTAAACATACAATTGCTCTAAAAAATAAATAAGTAAACAATGACAAGAAAATAATGGCACATTTGTAAAAGAGAAGAGCATAGCATAAGTCTTTTATGGCATAATAATTGTTTTCACACTGTGACACTATAAAATTGTCTTGAATTTGACAAGACAAAGTTGGCATCAAGAGCAGAAATCACTCTAGTTCTTCTTTAGTTGTGCTGCAGGAAAACTAAGCCCACTGTTTTGCCTCCTGCAGTAGGAAAGGAGACAGACAGAAACTCTTCCTCTTGTATTTTTCAGGGATGACAAAAAACTGGAGGGCCCATTCATTTCCATAATAAAGTGGTCCATAAGGCATAATAAAATCAAGGCAAAATACCAGGCTCAATGCTTTGGAGAGAAATGGTGACACCTTTCTGAATAGAGACTCAGGGAGGCAATTTATTCAAGCAGAAAAATCAATTTTGTTTGTTGGTACAGTAACACCTCCTGGACAGTGAATTATCCTTAATTTATATTTATGTACTCAAATCATACATTTTGCAGTTTATATCAATTTAGAATATTAGGAAATTACAGATTTACACTAGAGAATAAGACAAGTAGTAGAAAAGATTTAAGACTTGAGCAAGCCTATACCCTCACTTCTTCACACCCACTCACAATTCTCTTGCTTTCCACTGTCCTCAATCTTTGTCATTTTTTAAAAGAAATGTTCCTTTTATTTTGATAGCACACTACAAAACATTTGACTAATTCCCTGGAACAAAAATGTTGGTAACATCCTTAAACCTATGGTGGAATGGCTGTGGTCAAGTATGACCACCAAAATAACTGACTTGAATGTCAGGGCTTGGGTCTACATTTTTAAAGAAAGTAGTGTCTCCACTTTTCCTCCCTAGTTTGATGTATCCTACTGCTCAGCTGATTTCCTGAAATAACCTCCTACTTCTGTTATTTCCATTGTAATCTATTTTCCCTGCAGCACCAGGTTATAGTATTAAAATAAAATTTTAAAGACCCACAATTATGTCATTTCTCTAGGGAAAGCCATCAATGGCTACACTGCACATACTGACTCCTTATAATTGCCAGTATCCATGGGCTGATGACTGACTCCATGGCAGGCTTCTCTACCCAACTGTCTCAGTTTTCCAGGCTGCTCTGACAAATACCACACAATGAGTTGGCTTAAACAACAGGAATTTATTGACTCACAGTTTCAGGAGCCACAATTCTATATCAAGGTGTTGGCTAGAAGGTTTGTTTCCTCCTGGGGTTGGTTCCGGGAGGTTGCCAATCTTGGGTTCCTTGACTTTGCCATCACACAGCAATGTCTTCTCCTTTCTCTTCCAGGTTCTGTGGACTTCTGCCTTCTGGCTCCTCCCCATAGCTTTCCCTATGACTCAATTTCTTAGGTTTATAACAGACTCCAGTCATCCGGATTAAGTCCACCCTCTTTCACTTGGGCCACACCTTAACTAATAACATCTTCAAGAGATCCTATTTACATGTTCATACCCTCAAGAATGCAGATTGAGATTAGGAACATGTCTAAATTGGGGTTCATAAGTCAATCCACCCACTCTTTTTCACTCAGGAGGTATTGCTTACATGGGCCTCCTTTCAGTTCTTCTAAGGAGTCAATCTCTCTCCCACCATGAGGCCATGGCAGATATCAGGAACCTTCTTCCTAAGGCTTTGCGTGGCCCCAGGTTCCATTAAAATCACTTCCTCACACATGTTCCTGCTTGTCCAATCTTAAACAGCTCTTTCCTGTTATTTTCTTTTTTGGTACCTTGTCTTTTTCCACATAGAAGTTGTTAATTTTATAACCATATCAGTGTTCATATTAAGTAACATTTCCTCCTTGATGTCTTTGTTGATACTGTCCAATGTTCATTAAAGTCTCCCTCACTGGATTCCCATAGCATTTTTTTTATATGTTTACTTTTATTTTAGATAATTGAGTATCTTTTATTTAACTGCTCTCCGTATTACAATTCTCACACCACATCTCCCAAGTAGATTGTAACCATTTTGAGAAAAGGGACAATGCCAGGCTTCTCTCATACCTCTTATTACCAAAGGCAATACCTGCATATTAAAGACACCAATATTTGTTGAATTTTGTTGGAGCAAGTCTGTTAGGAACTGGGAATGGAACATCCATTGCTCTCCATCATTTATGAGCCTTCTTTCCATTGCCAGCTATGCCAGCTCTGCACCCAGGCAGTGACCCTTCATTGCCAATACATTTGCCATTGACTTGGCAATTGTGCTACTGTGCCAGCATAAACAGAACTTTTTTATTCACACATTCAGCGCAATACGCTCTCCTATTCTGAAGTGGAATACGTTTCTGAGTATGATTGCTTTTGAAGAGCAAAGTCTCCGTAAGAAGAAGCTGGAAAGAGTTTGCTCCTGCTCTGACTGCATGTTTTAATCATCATTCTTTGCCCCTCCAGCGCATCCGCCCATTTCAGAAGCCAGGCTCATGATTTTGATGTACCATCATGGCTAAATACAGTATATCATTTCAGCAGGCTCTTCACATCGCATTTTTGTTAATGATGCTTTTTATTTACCAGAACCATAGGCAATATAATATTACTCTCATTCAGTGAGCCCAGCAGGAGACTTTTTAAAAGTGTAATGCATTTGCTCTAATGTCTCTGATCAGGTGGATCTGGCCTGGAAAAACTCCAAGTTGGATAATTACATTTCCACTACCTGTAATTTCCACCACCCCTTTGAGAGCTTGTAACATTCTTCTCCTTTTATACTCAACACAAATGTGATGTTTGCCGAACACTATTTTAAAAAGAAAAGAAAATCAGCCAGGCTGAACTGCAGGGAGGTGAGGGTAGAACAGTGAGGAAATTGGGTGGTCAAAATAAGCCCTTTTAAAATTGCAACGTCATTGAAGTTTGTCTTTATTTTCCCTCGTTCCTTCACAATCTGCATCTTCTTTTGCATCTCTTCTATGAGACACCTTCCCTCACTTTCATATAAACAGTATTCTCATGCTATTCTGATTTCCTCAGTAGTGAGAGAAAGCCATATAATGAAATCATTCTTATATAGCATACATATTATATTTGATAACCTGTCCAGAGATACTTGGACTTTAAAAAGGATAACTACTGGAAGAAGCAAGGCATAATGCAAAGGGGCAGTTTTCCAAAGGCAGAATTTTAGGGCCCACATGCTGTGAGAAAGAAGAAAATCTCAAGTGATGGGTACAGTCCCGTGCACCTTAAATCCTATCACATGCCACACTGCTTTTTAAGATAAAAATAAATATTGGATTCCACATTCATGGCCTCTAATAGGTTACATTATCATGCAAGGTTCTCTGCAAGCATGGAGTGACAGGGTCATGGAGAACATTTTAACAGAATCCAAGATCAGAAATTTTTGAGATAAGATTCATTTTCAATCCTGACTAGTGGAATGAGATGGATGGCCATGGCTGGATATAGATTCCTGTATTATAATCACATGATTATTTTTAAAGGGAAAACTTTTCTTTGAGTGTGTGAGGTCTGTTTTGTTGGTGATTCACCCTGTTTTTTAATGGGCATGCATGATGCACTCTTACTACTTTCATCTCTCTCTTCCCTTTGGGGACCTGGGTGCTCACAGTGACCCAGTGCAGCCCGTGTCAGCCGCCGTCCTGCCCCCAACTATCTCACTCAAAGCTCTGCTGGAGAGTCACGTGTGGGTCACCATCTAGGCAGCTGTTCTCTGACACTGAGAGCTGACATCACCGAGCCGGGTGTGTACTTATAGAACATTAATGCAGTCTACAATATTACGGCTGTCAAAATTGGCAAATGGAAATTTTATTCCATACATTCTCCTTTTTCTCTTCCTAATGTGCCTTGCTTTTCTTTATTCTATACAGGCTTATGGGGAAATTTGTTATATATCCAAATGGATTACTTTTCTTTGCTTCTCTGATATTATGGACAGGCTGTGCCAGTTTGAATGTATTGTGTCCCCCAAATGCCATTATCTTTGTGGTCTTGTGTGGGGCAGACGTTTTTGGTGCTGGTTAGATTTGCTTGGAATGTGCCCCACTCAGCTGTGGGTAATGATCATTTTGATGAGATGTTCCCATGGAGGCATGGCCCCACCCATTCGGGGTGGGCCTTGATCGGTGGAGCTACATAAATGAGCTGACTGGGGGGGGGGGGAGGAAGAGAGTGCAGCTGGGAGTGATGTTTTGAAGAGGAGCAAGCTTGCTAGTAGAGGAACGTCCTGGGAGAAAGCCGTTTTGAGGCTGGAGCTTTGGAGCAGATGCCAGCTGCCTTCCTAGCTAACAGAGGTTTTCCGGAGGCCATTGGCCATCCTCCGGTGAGGGTACCCGATTGTTGATGTGTTACCTTGGACGCTTTGTGGCCTTAAGACTGTAATTGTGTAGTGAAATAAACCCCCGTTTTATAAAAGCCTATCCATCTCTGGTGTTTTGCATTCTGCAGCATTAGCAAACTAAGACACAGGCATATGCCATTTTTACCTAGAAACTGTTTGAGGCAAGGCTGAGCATATGATGGATTCCTCTGCTGTGTTGAAGTCACACATCTTAAGGGAGTTGATCACGTACCAATCCACATCTGGAGGGAGTGAGGTTGGGGAGACAGGACAGCATCAATGGTGGCTTTGAGGTCCAAAATGAGAGCTAATTTTTTGAGCAAGATGATAATTTAAATTTTAGAAATGTTGCATTTTAGGTGCTGGAAAGACATCAGATGGAAATACATTTGAGAGTGATGCTATACAAAAGAAAGAAAAAAAAATGGTATTATTAGACTCGTCTTTTCTTTCCAGACCTTTTTAAATGCAACCAAGGGGAAAAAGCTGGGCCTATATTCAAAGTCATCAATATTTTGTTCTCCTGGTTTGACAGTTCTTATTCCTGAGTTCCCCTTGTCCCATTTTGGTGTGGATTTGGCTCACATTCTCAGGGTAGCAGCTTCTATTTGTGATACAGATTTGGATTAGTTATGACCTTTGAATACAATCAGCCCAGAGCTTCCTGTATTTTCCCAATGGTTTTAGTACCACAAACACAGTCAATTGATGACACACTTGGAATCTTTGTCTTGCAGTATCTTCAAGTTCCATGATTCTTTCTGAGGATCAGAGTTCTCCTATATTTATTTTTACTATCCTTTTCTAACTTCACTATTTGATTAAATGTCAGGGTTTATTAAAACCCAGTTCACCAGCCTCCCCACTCTTTGGTCATTGCTTTCTCCCTCAGAAATTTTATCCATACTACAGTCTGTCCAACACACTAGAATTAGTGCTGGCATAGTTTCTCTGTGAAAGCATCAATAGTAAATGTTTTAGGCTTTGCAGACCGTGTAAGGACTCTATTGCCTATTTGTCTTTGTTTGTTTTTACAACCCTTCAACAATTAAAAAAAAACAAAAAAAAAACCCCACAAAAAACACATTCTTAAATCTCGTGTCATACAAAAAAAAAAAAAAAAAAAAGCTCTTTGGACCCGTACTAGAGGCCAAAAGGAGGAAAGAGAATGTATTCACATTCTGAAAAGGGGTGAAGAAGACTGAGAATGGATGATAAACTGCTGCTAAAAATTAGAGGAAAAAGTGTTGCTTTTAAAGTAATTTTACTAGAATACTACTTTTTGGAGAAATGGCAATCACTTCTAGCTTATCTATTCTGCAAGTGTGACTTTTATATTGTACTTCAAGTAGAGTCAATATGTATCACTGGCCTTCTATAAAGAATTTAAATAGCCCCGAGAGTCTGTTATATTCTTTCAAATCAAGTACAGTGTGTTTCTAGTTTCTCCTTAGAGAATAAACACATCTCCTGTTGACCTGGAACTAGAACTGACTTCATGAATAGGCAGTGCCTGAGTAAGGCTGTGCACTCAACAAGCTGTGTGATGAGATGACCTTTCAGAACGTCTTTCACTCTTTTGGCATCCCACTCTTACCAAGCTACTATTTTGGGTCCTGAAGGATTTTGTTTTGTCTTTGAAAATTCACATTTAAAGGAAGATATTAACACCATAATCCATGTTATCTGTCACCTGGCTTAGTCATATTGGTAGGCAGATCTTTTAGAGAAAGATTTTGCAGGAGATGAGACAAACTAGCAATGTGAAGGAGAAGAAGGGAAACAGGGCTGCCAGAAGAGAAAGTAGGAGACAGACAAACAAAAAATCTTCCACACTTACAAATTTTGTTTGATTAGACTTCCTTCAAGAACCTCCATTTCTTAGTAACAGGATGATTGGCTACTATGTATCATAAATCTATACTAATATTCAGAGAAGTGAAGCCCAGGTAGAGCCATGATATTCAAGAGACATGTCCTTTCCTTCACAGCTGTTGAAATAGCTCAGCCCAAACAACCTACAATTAGTCCACTACCTGGGAAACCTCTGCTGTCTTCCATCAAATTTGGAATAAATAATTTTTTTTTTCCTTCTGGGTTTACTCAATAAACAAGCCACCAAACACACACATACATATCAAGCAGAGGAGCCAATTTCCTTGACTTGATGAAACATTTCCAAACAGAAAAATGCTGAATTAATATTACTGAAACTCAAAATGCATGCTGAAATAATGGGTTCATTCATGACTCCAGAGGGATTCTGATTCTTGCAATAAGAGGTATTAATTTGAAAATAGTTCCTATAAGGTTTTTGATGTTACACATCCAGTATTTCCTTCAGGACTCTAAGATATTTGTTATCATTTAAAAAATTCATCTAGTGTTTTAAGCTCTCTTTCAGTTCTCTGGTATTCCTTTGGTGCCTAGCACAGGGCCTGTCCATTAAAGAGATCCAAAAGAGACATGTTGCCTGATTGATTAAATCTTATCCCAAAGCTCCCCTTCAACCTTATAAATCTCTCCCATCTCAAATTTGTCACTCTGAATACGTGAGAAAGAGAAAGGACATTGTACCCCTCTGTGTCCTGCCTTAGTTCCTCATTGCCCTTACATCAAGTTAAAAAGATTTATTTCTTTTAATCAGCCCTGATCAAGCAGTTCCTCTAACCACTTAACCTCTCAGGATGTTTTTCCCATTATTTCTGAAAATTTGTCTTCAGCTGTCTGCTCTCAAGGTGTCCAGAAAGAGCCAAAGCAATGCAGCAGGACAGTCTAGTAAACAGACTGAAAAGGTGACAACCTAATTAGTAGAAATAAGGATTCTGTCTACTTCCACTCACATGCAGACACATACATGCACACACGTGTGCACACATACACACATGGATGCTCAGTCTCCTTCATGATCATCCATACTAAAATTCTAACCAACAGACAGGTTTTATTCATGCATTTGGAGTGTTCAAACTCCAGGACCTAACCACCTAGCATCTAATAAATGCCTTGCCAAATAGGAAGGAGCTGGGGCTAGAGTTACTGGGGGAAATTGACCCAGGAGAGGAAAGAGGAAAGGGAGTAGGGATTTGGAAAATTGGTAGAGCTTTCCTTCACCAAGTAGTGGAAGGGCACCAGAAACAGACTTTCTGATTTCACAATTGTTTTGAGGAAACAGTAAAATACCATTTTCTAAAAGCCCAATAAAATGGCACCTCTCTGGATGTCAATGTTATTAGGTTACTTGGTGCCATAATTTAAAGCCAATTCAATTTTCAGTTGCCTTTGTTGTAGGCCTAAACATACCTAATTTTCGAAATATCCAAACTCTTGTCGATGTTGACAACCTCATCACTCAGAGACAACACTGTCTAGTTTTGGCATTTCTCTTTGTGTTTTCACTGGAATTCCAAACTGGCAGAGAATATAAGAGTGACAGGCACTCGGGAGCATCATCCTCCTTAAAAACAGTGAAACTCCAAGAAGATGATCATCAAATAATACTAAGATTCAAAAACATTCAAAAGTCATCATTTTCTGGAATGTGCGGAATAATTAAATGCAACATCAGCATGACATCAGCGGTAGATAATTTTCAGCCAAAAATGTCATTCTCTTGCATTAACTTGAGGGTTGTTGGATTTTTTTGTCTCCATTTCACCAGAGTACAAAACATTGTGACACACTTAATATTTCTTCCGCCAAGATGTTCACTGATTCCTCACCCTCTACAGAGCTGTTGATTTCATCCTGCATTTAGCTGCCAAAAAAGCGATTGCGTGTGCAGCACCAGTAACAAAGTGAAAATGAATTATGCATCAGAAGGAACTGCATTTGAGTCAAAAAACTTAGACTTCAGCATCTTCAAATTACAATATGATTTAAGAAGGAATACATTTAAGGAGATAGCAATGGACTGAGGTGAAAGGGTCAGCACTGACCCAGTTTAATATAATTTAGTTTTCAATTATTTATTTTTTAAAGAGCTACTAAGCACACTGAATCTCTTTAATGGCAATGCCAAAAGTATGGAGACTGGAGAAAAGCCATGAATAATAGTGACAGATTGTTATGCATGGGAAGGTTATAGGGTCTGCTGCAAACTGAAGCATTCACCAAAGCAGAGAGAGCAAACAAGGAGCAGCCTGTGATGAAAGCAAGGGAGATGGCTCCCTTCTCTGGCCTGTGATGACGGACAGACTCTACTTTCTATGGGATCTAACTGGTTCTGTCAAAAAGGCAGTTAAGCCGATCTGTCCATGAGAATTCTGTACTTCTTCTTTTGACACTTGAAACCTGTAACTGTTTACACATGGAACATGTAATTGTTTACATTGTCCACCTTTAATAAAATATTCCTGCACATTCTTTGAACACCTGTGCTGTGACTAGAACTGTGAAAACTGCTGCAGAGGACAAGAGACAACAACTTGTCCCCTTCTTTAGGAAATCAGTCATCAAGTTGACGGACTGGAAGTAATTAGAAAAATATATAGGCATAAATAGAGGAAATTGATGTGCTGAAGAATCTGATGTAAACAAAAAGTCTTTTCTAATACACAGGAAGAAGCAAAAAGCCATGCCAAAGTAGAAGACCTTGGACTAAGATTAGGGAGCTCCATGTTCATCCATCAACTAGCGAAGGGAAAGTGACTGAAGAAAACATGAGACCTTTAAGATCACGGTTGGTGCTCTGTCACATAGGACCTTTCTGCTCCCACCCCTCCAGATGTCAGGGTGTTCAGCAGATCATCAGGAAACTTTTGGTTAAATAATTACTTCCCCAGTACTTTCCCAAACATGGCCCATGTTTGAGTGCCAATGAAGGCAGTCAGTGACATAATTAAGACAAGGTTGAGTACAGGTCTGGCTGCACCCAGACACTCTTGTGATTGGTGTCTCTTCTCTGCCAATGCTTCCACTCCCAGGTGGAGGAACTTCCTCTTCAATCACAATTTTTCAAACATAGGCACTGTGGTATTTTGGGTGTGATCCAGTGTATTTTATGATTTGGGCCATGAATAGAGGGCTAAAAGGGAAAGACATTACCTTATTACATCACCTTCAAATCATAGCTTTTATCCTTTCACATGAGTAGTTGTTGAGTCCACGACTATAAAAGAAGATATGAAGGACACAAAAGCAATAGAATTCTATATGCTCCTTTTCTCTCCAGGTTCTGATGTTTCTGCTTCATGGTGTCTTATTAAGCTTTCCAAATTATGTCTTTCATCACTTCACTCCCCTGTTAGAATCCACAATAGTTCTTATTGCCAATGGACCAAAGTTAAAATTCTTTAGCTTGCCTTTAAAGACACACAGTGATAATCAAGTACCTTTTTCCTTCCTACATTTTTTATTAGTTTGTCATGAAATCCTTATTACATCGAAATTTCCAATTCCCCAACTATTTATTCTTGCTTTTTTCCCATCCTGGACTGTACTTTGTTCTCAGACTCTTCACATTTTTACCCTACAATGGGGTTGACCTCAAACCCTAAAAGATGTGGCTGTAACCAGGGCATCCTTTACAATGTTGGGAATATTTCTACGAACCCAGTGTACCGACTGAAAGAATAAAGTGTCTATGTTATTATCTAAAGGCAAATCCCAAACTTAGAGTGTAAATGAGGAATAAACACTCACAGCTTTAATTTAACTCTCAGTTCCCAACTTCTCTTCCCAGACAGACACCTCAAGCAATGGAAGTGAGCAGCATCCCACGGTCTTGGGCTAGGCTTATAGAGAATGATGATTTGGCAAATAGCATAGGGCTTATAACCCCTGAAGACAGTTCAAATGAAACCTTATTTCAAGGGGCCCAAGAGGAAAGGCATAATTTATGGCCAGAAAATATGATTAAATTAGGGGGACATGACTAGAAGAAGAAACATGGAAAGTTTCTCCAAGGCTATGACCATTTTTACTAAACACATGTATTCTTATCATGAATGAATGAAGATGGCCAGATTAAATATTCCCGAGTGAGTCAATTTAAGACCAAAATTTCTCTTATTTATAATAGCTCCAAAATGAAAGGACCTCCAATCTCCAAGAGCAGGGAGCTATTTCTACAGGGACACTGACTCTGTCTGCTTTATCTGTTACCGAATCACAAGAAGTAGGAGAGGGTCATGTATACAAGGAACAATTGTTAAATATTTATTTAAGGAATAAGTGCTAAATGAATAACTCACATTTTATAACATGAAATATCATGTCATTATTAAAATTTTTAAAGTATAGAAAAGACTTCTGTGATAACCAATTTAAAAAGTAGGTTACTAAATAAGTGTGATATAAATCTCATTTTATGAAACATTTTATAGTGTGTGCATAGAAAAACATCTCAACCATATTTCCCCTTAATTTGGGGCATTAAAATTATGAAGTAAAAGCAAATATTTGCTTTTTACAAATTTATAAAGAATATGCATTTTGTTTAAGTAAAAAGGAGTTTATCTTTAAAAATACAATAAAAGTGAAGACTAGTCAACATAACTTTGATTATACCCACCTCAAGCTCATGGGGCATATCAGAAGCTTCCAAATTCAAACCTTTGGAAGTGAACAAGGTTTGGTGAAGGAAACATACACCTGATAGGCAGAATGAAACTACATCTCTGAAGTACCCACTGTGCGAGTAAAATGTCACAATCAATGTTAAATTGCATGGGTAACCAAAACAGGGATTGAATTGATGTTTCTAAATATGCTGAAGTGAAAAAAAGCCAGGAAGGATCTAGGCCACCTTATACTATTAAGTTGCATCCTATAAATAACACAGTTTAGAAGACCCACAAATGGAGAATTACAGTAGTCTAGACTTAAAGTATTAAAGGGGTTTACCAACACTGTCACATTGTTCTTGCTGAGCTGGGGCTTTGCTTCTAGGAGGAAGAAAAGATGCTCCAGTGACAGTCGCAGGATGTTTACCCATTGATGAATCAGATGTCAACATGACACAAAGGCACTTAAAACTTCGGGATGCTTTTAAAATCACATTCCGTAAACGAGTTACCAGAGAAGCAGCCTCATTTGGCAAGCACTTCAAGCTGAGGAACTGAACTTTGATGCGATTTTGATTCAGTTTCATCAGATTGTGTGACAGCCTTCAGTGCTCACCCTGGATAAAGTCCTCATGGCAAAGTCCTCATGGCTTCTTCTCTTCATCATTTATTGGCGTATGCTGCAGCGTGGAATCGATGCCTCCTGAGAACGGCTGCAGCTCTTTATTTCAACTCCCTCACAGCATTTTCCTGTTCCACTTTACTTATTTGGATGCTTACCCTCTCAATGGCGTGCATTAAAATATACTTAAATTGCAAAGCATTATGAAATTGTTACTTCTTATTGCACCACTGCAAGATGCTTGAGAGCAGGGAATATATCCTATTCATTTTTCCTGTCAGTGATTATCAACTGTCATGCCAATATCATTTTGTGAGTGGCTACACTATGCAGAAATTGTGCTAAGGACTCTGCATGCATCCTTTCTGCTGCTCAGATTTTCCTGCAAGGTATTGTTCCCATTTTACAGACAAAAACTGATCTTCAAAACGTGTAATTTATTTGCAAAATCATAGAGCTGCTACATACTGTCATACTGCATCCTGCAGCTACAACTACTACTAATCATAAGTAAATGGTCAGTGAGTAAAATGCTCCACAATCCATCTCTAAAGATATGAACAGAACTATTTTTCATTCCATACCTAAAGGAAACAGGATTCACTGGGAATTGAAATTGATTGCAATAATGCCTTTCCCATTTGAAAGCTCAATATAAATTGCATGGTTGTTTAATTACTCTCACCCCATATCAAAAACAAAACAAAACAAAAAAAACCCAAACAATCTGCCCCCTCCCCCAATTTAGCAAATGGTATGTTGCTGATTAAATCTGAGAGAAGACGAGTTCAAATTAATCAAACAAGGTTTTATTGTACAACTTGTTAGACCTTTTAATATGATAATAATCATTGCAAAAGTGCCAAGAAACGGCTACTACGTGAATTATTTCTCAAACTTATTCCACCAAGGAAACCTTTTTCTTTGTGGAGTTTCTTACTAGGAAAGCTAGAGCACTCAGAATTATTCATCCTGCTCAGTGTATTTATTGTTTACACACAAATGTATAAAGACCAACTACATTAGATCACAATTTAATTTTGTGCAGTTATATTTCAGGGGATGTAATCTGGCTATTGGTAGACTAATATTACGAGAACTTTTTAACTGACGTATTATTTTCTCAAGAAGAAAAAACTAAACGTGAGAGAAATTTTCTGCATTACTGTATGTAAATAAATAAGGTACATTTCATGAAAGTCTATGAAAAATGTCTGCATAAGAAAAATGAAAGAGAAATGGGTCAAAACATCAAACCCACATATTCAAAAAGGAAGAATTATTTTACTGATTAAAAAAACACTAAATTAAACAGAGCATCAAATTAAAGAGAAAAATATGGTTATAGCATGGCAACATTTTCCCACTTTTACACATGTATATACAGATACGACTAAATAATAGAGATGGAAATTAAATGAAATTGCATTAAAATATGTGTTTATATGCATGAAATATATGCATTTAAAAAGGGTATTCAAGATTTCTTTGATATAATTATTCTGTAGTTTATCTGGAAGACTAAACAAATACAAGTTAGCAAGACATTCTAAAGAAAAGAGAAATAAAGAGGAGGGGCTCTATTATATTAAACTTACTATAAACCTACAATAACAAAAGAGTATGGTAACAGTGCAAAAACAAACAAACAAATCAAAAACAAAAACAAGGACATCTTATAGACCAGAAAGCCCTATTTCATAAAAAAAAAAAAAAATGAGTATAGAATACAGGTGAGTATCTAAGAGTAGATTAACTATTTAGGGAAAACAGATCCTCATCTAACACTAAAAACAAATTTCTAAATGGATTAAAAAGCTTAATTTTATCATAGCATTATTTTTTAAATTATTGGAGAAAAATATAGTACATAATTACTTGACCATGTAAGTTTTTTTTTTAACAGAGAACCAATCCAAGATATGTAAAATCTTAGAAGATCTTACTACATAAACATTTTACATATCTTTATGTTAAAAAGGAAAAAACTATCAGGGTAAAGTATTAGCAATGAATATAAGTAGACGTTTACTATATCCTAAATATAGTACCAAAAAATATTAAGAGTACTTATATATAAAATTTTAAAAACCATTATTTTTAGAGAAATAAAACAAGCAGAAAATTCAGTGGAAAGTGAATATCTCAATCACATAACTTCAATAGAAATAGCTAAGATATAAATTAAAACTATTAATACACAGGTAGATATGATAAAAGTGGCACACCAAAATATTAACAGTATTAATATTTATACCACGGCATTTCAAAATGATTTTACTTTTGTCTATTTTTTCAAATTATTTTATAATCATATACTTAGATTTTTATAATTAGAAAAACAATGAAAGATATTTTTAAAAAGTCACGACACAGCAAGGTATATTTAAGGCAAGTATTTTTGGTGAAATATTAATGTAATGTTTTTGAGTGCTATTTAATGCATGGGATAATTTCCACAATAAAACAATGAATGCAAGAAACAAAATCCTGATTTTTAAAATGTTCATTTACTTAATTTGGGTCAGAAAAAAAAAATATTGGGGCAATTTTTATTGTCTTTCAAGTTTTCTGCATTTTCTGCAAGGATCACTCTACTTTCATAGTTAGAGAATACATATTTAAACATAATGTGCTAATTTCTGTTGCCATTATAAACTTATTGGAGAGTGTATTTCCAAGAAAGCTTGGATGGAATATGGTATAAAATATGATATTAAGCTTTCCTGTGTGTTTCAAAGTACAATTCACATTACTTTTGAATTCTGATACTAGTCAGGAAAAAAAAAAGCACTACTTATTGTTATGAAGAGTCAAGTTTCATTATTGGTGTGCTCATACTCAACAAGTGTTAAACATCAACTGAACATTAAAGGAGCACTGTACAGAGACTACAGGTGGCAGGTGTGAGGCTTTGTGAAGATATTAAAGGTGATGTATCATTGTCTCACGGAGAGAGACATAGGGTCCTCTGATTTTTATATTCCTTGGTAGATCAGAAGGAAAGTTCCAAGAACAAAGGGACAAAAGGATTTAAACAGAACCCAATAATAAATGAGAAACAGAAGTCCACACTCCACTTGTTGAATAACCAGGTTCCCCCACATTGTCCTTTACAAAACAGTAATTCTACATAGATTCTACATATCTGGTCCATGGATTTAGTATTTCTTTGCATATGGTCTCATGTATATGTGCTGGTTTTTAAATATTATACCAGTATGTAGATTTTATTACTTTATTTTATTTTATTTTTGTTTGTGTCTCCCAAATGTTTGAGGGAACAGAAATAGACTGAAAAGATAGTTCATAATTAAGGATCCAAAGGAAATAATATCCCTTAACAAGACTTATTCATATCAATTCATTTGAATGAAAACTGATTGCATCTGTAGCTACATAATTACCTTCCAAAGTGAATTTCACTCAACACACCCAATGGATGGAAAGAAGTGATACCATCATGGTCTGTCTAGAAATATGGTAAGTGATATCTCAAATTCAGGAAACTCAATGCATGAATATTCAAGGAATACACAAACTATTCTATACCAAGGCACCATATCTAAGCACCACCTGATACCAGGCTTATTCTATTACCGTCAATCAGGTGGGCAATTAAGAACATGAAGACAAGAAGAATTTCCCTCTCTTCAAACACCAGTTTTCTCCTACATTATCCAATACACATGCTCATATTGCAATTAGGTTGCACACTCATTGCATTTATGATGAAACATATGGAAACTTAATTCTCTGAGAAGGTAAACAATAAACCCTGGGAATATCACTCACTTTCAGCAGACTGAAATCCTCTAATCACCTGCCACCATTCCCTGCCTTTTTCTGAGCTTATTTGCCTCTTTGGATCTCAGCATGTGATTCTCATTAATGGCAGCAGATGGGGCGCTGGAGTGTCAGGTGAGCATGCTTGGACATTAAACTAGGCCCCTGCAAACCACCAGGCTCAAGGGATAAGGCGAGAAAGTGGGAATTTCCCAGTCCTAGTAATGCTTTCTGACATACAAAAAGGGAAAATAGTTACACCCTTCACTGCATCACTGTTGGAAACTAATTTGTTTTGACATTCGGAGAAGTAATCTGATGTTCATATTTATTTCGAGCGGGGAAAAAAAAGCTGTATTAGCTAAAAACAAATTTCATGAATAAAACCATGGATATAGAATCAAACATATACATCCACTGAAGTGTAAGAAATTAACTGAAGAAATTAACTGTTGCTTCATAAACTTTTTTTTTTAAATAAATTCAAAGTTACATGAATAGTTGCAAAAACAATACGAGCTCCATACACAGAATTCCATCATACCCTGACCCCCCTCCCCCGATAGCTCAATCCACCAACTTTAACATGCTGTCACATTACTATTTCTTTCCCTTCCTCCCTCCCTCCCTATCATCCATCATATATTTCTCTGTCTTCTGAACATGAGTTAGCTGCACACATCCTTGAACATACACTATAATTCACGTATGTACTTCCCATGAACAAGAACATTCTTTTATGTAATTCCATTAAGCGCAGCTAAGAAGTATAACAGATTCAACAATGATACAGTGCTTACATTCTATATTTCCTTTTCCTTATGTCTCAACTGTGTCCCTTCAAGCCACCTGTCCTCCACCCTCCAATACCATCCAAGTTCATCCTTAGCATTCAATCGTGATCTAGTTAGACTTTTTTTTTTTTTTCTTTTTTCAATTGTGGAAACATATATACAGCCTAAATCTTCCCATTCCACCCCCTCACTAGCCTTCCATTAGTGGGATTAATCACATTTAGAATGATGTTATGCTCTTTCCCACCATCCATTACTAGAAATCTCCCTTCACCTCAAACAGCAACCCTACACTCCTTTCTTAACTCCCATTGCCCCTTCCCCCATTTCTCTTAACCCAAACTCTACTTTTCATCTCTATGGTTAGATTCTCTGATAATTTCTTTGTGTTTACTGTGGGGCTTAAAATTAACCTCTTAAATCCCTATCAATCTTGTTTTTCTTTGATACCACCTTCACTTCAATAGGGCACATAAACTATGTTCCTATACTCCTTCATTCCCCCACCTTTATATAGTTGTCTGAAATTACATATTTTACATTGAGTTCAAAACCACTGATTTGTCCTTAGTTTGTGTATTTTTTATCATGTAGGAAGTAAATAGTGGAGTTATAATTAAAAAATTATTGACTTCTATTTGTATTCCATTGTGTTCGGAGAATGTTCTTTGAGTATATTCAATTTTTTTTTTTTTTTTAAATTTCCTGAGGCTTGTTTTATGTCCCAGCTTACGGTCCCTTCTGGAGAAAGATCTGTGATCACTAGAGAAAAATGAGTGTCCTGGTGATTTGGGATGTAAGGTAGTATATATGTCTGTTAAAATTTTCTATATCTCTTTCTCCTTTCTTTGTCTCTCTGTTAGTAGGGCTTCCTTTAAAATCTGAAGTAGGACAGGTCTTTTATTGGCAAAGTCTCTCAGCATTTGTTTGTCTGTAAAAAATTTAAGCTCTCCCTCAAATTTGAAGGAGAGTTTTTGCTGGATAAAGTATTCTTGGCTGGAAATTTTTCTCTCTCAGAATTTTAAATATGTCATGCCACTGCCTTCTCGCCTCCATAGTGGCCGCTGAGTAGTCACTACTTAGTCTTATGTTGTTTCCTTTGTATGTGGTGAATTGCTTTTCTCTTGCTGCTTTCAGAACTTGCTCCTTCTCTTCCGTATTTGAGAGTCTGATCAGAATATGTCTTGGGGTGTGTTTATTTGGATTTATTCTATTTGGAGTTCACTGGGCATTTATGCTTTGTGTGTTTATATTGTGTAGAAGGTTGGGGAAGTTTTCCCCAACAATTTCTTTGAATACTCTTTCTAGACCTTTATCCTTCTCTTCCCGTTCTGGGACACCAATGAGTCTTAAGTTTGGACGTTTTATTTTATCTATCATATCCCTGAGATCCATTTCGATTTTTTCAATTTTTTTCTCCATTCTTTCTTTTGTTCTTTCATTTTCTGTTCTGTGGATTTCTAGGACACTGAGATGTTGTTCAGCTTCCTCTAGTCTTGTATTGTGAATATCCAGAGTCTTTTTAATTTGGCCAACAGTTTCTTTTATCTCCATAAGATCTTCTATTTTTTTATTTACTCTTGCAATGTCTTCTTTATGCTCTTCTAGGGTCTTCTTTATGGCACTTATATCCTGGGCCATGGTCCTCTTGATGTCCTTTAAATTCTTTGCCATGTTTTCATTCTTTGATTGTAGTTCTTTGATTAATTGTGCGAGGTACAATGTTTCTTCGGAAATCTTGATTTGTGTGTTTGGAGCTGGATTCTCCATATTGTCTGGTTTTATCATATGCATTAAGATTTTCTGTTGTTTTTGGCCTCTTGGCATTTGTTTTGCTTGATAGGGTTCTTTCAAGTTGTAACAAAAAAAAGGATATCGATCTAATTTTTCAGAGACACAGTTTGGTGACATACACTTTCTCCAACTAACCAGCAGATGGCGTCTGTGAGTCACCTATATCCCTCATGTCAGTTCTCAGCCTTTTTTTCCACAGCGTGTGGGGAAATGATTCTTGTGGGTTCAGTTGGAGAACTCAGTTTGGGCATCTACCCTGAATGTGGGGCGTGTGTACGGGTGGCCAGGAAGGAAGGGCAGTTCTACTGTTCAAATCTCCCAGGTTCCAGGAGTTTCAAGGCCGCCGCAAGAGTCTAAGCCTTCATTTCAGTTCAGCCCCAGACCCTCTCTCTCGCTGTCCCACCAACCACTGGACTTGGCATAGCCTCCCTGGGTTCTCCGAGCAGGTCCCCCCTCCCAGCCGCGATCCTCCAGGAGCTCAGCCAAGGGAATGCCGTGCTACATCACCAGTGTGCACCATCCCTCAAGGGAAGCCCTGGGCCACAGGGCTGTGCCGCGGGGCTCTCAGCTCATTTCAGAATGCAGAATGTCTGAGGCTGTCTTTACTGCAATGCCTTGCGGGCTGAGAACAGCTGAGGTTTTCTCCACAGAGAGCGAGGGACAGAAAAACTCCCAGGTTCACCCGTCAGCCAGAGATAGCACCCGATTCTCTGGGCTCCCTACCCTGAGACAGATAAGTCCCCCGACTCTCCCAAGGTCAGTTGTCACCAAAAGCCTCTGTCTGCTTATTGAGGATTCGCTGCATGTATTGAGCAGTTAATATTAAAACCTCACTTGGAGCTGGGCTGAGAGTGCACGGCGCGGCTTCCGTGAGGGAGGGGCTCTCGGCTCTCAACGCGGGTCCGCAGTTTTACTTACAGATTTTATGCTGTGATCTCGGGCATCCCTCCCAATTCATGTCGGTGGATGTTGAGTGTACAGTCACGTTTGTCTCCCCGCTGTTATTCCAGGTTATTTACTGGTTTTTTGTTCATTTATGAATTGTTCTGGGGGAGACTAAGTCTTCCACTTCTTTCTATGCCGCCATCTTCCCACAATCTCCCGATAAACTTCTCTTTAAAGGAATCTGATTTGTATCACCTTGAAACCCTTCCCTACTTCTCTCTTGGCACTACTAGCACCCAGGACACAGCTGTCTCCATGAACACATGGAAACATTTTACCCAGAACATTAGCTCGCATTAATCCAAACCACTTGTTCATGCTTCTCCTTCCAAAAAGCCTTATAAATGATCTTGATTGAAGGGCTATTTCAATACTATTCTTGGCACAATGACAGTCACTGAAAACCTTTCTGAGCTACAGCCTGTTTCACAAGCTTATGCAACACCTTATTTACTTATCTTCAGTTAATGAAAAGCTAATATCTAAAGCTCTATTTAAACCTTAAGAATCCCCAAATTACCCTCCCGATCTCTTCTGGTTGTGAAAGGACACCAGAAATATATTGAGCTCTAAAGATACAGAGAGAAGGGGGAAAAACCCTCATGAAAACCACAGTGAGTGAAAAGGGACTGGGAGTTACAAGTATTAAAAGAGATGAATTGCATTAACCCCTGCCCTTCCCCATTATATTCACTGCCCACTGGAAACAACAACAGAATTACTAAAATCCCATACTCTCTAATGGGATGGTAATAGGATTCCAAGGCCATTAGGGTAGAGGCAATCCATATTTTACAATGTAATAAGCTCAGACTAAAGATGTTGCACCCCCTCCTCGGAGCTCAACAATTACCAATTTAATAATAACAAATCCATGAGCACTTTCAATACTCCAAACTAAACCCGAGTTAAAAGTCAGAGGTCTAAGAGCAATAGATGATGGATGATAGGGAGGGAGGGAAAGAAATAGCAATGTGACAGCATGTTAAGGTTGGTGGATTGAGCTATCGGGGGAGGGGGGTCAGGGTATGATGGAATTCTTTGTATGGGGTTAGTATTGTTTTTGCAACTGTTCCTATAACTGTGAATTTATTTCAAAATAAAATAAAATTTTAAAAAGTCAAAGGTCTATTTCTTTTAAACTGTATATATTTTTGTGACATAAAATTATCTAAGTTGGAATCATTCATTTTTTTACTCTGATATTGACTATTAGTCACTTTAGAATGCTTTGAAAATGAGGGATTGTGTGTTGTCATGAGGTGGATATGATTTTTTACAAATTGAATCTACTTGCTCATGGCAAGGACATTCCATTTTTAAAAAGAACGTTTTATTATCTGGAAGAAATACAATAAACTACTCTTGGTATTAAGAGTTTCCATGTAAACTGTACAAATGGATTTGATCGGACACTCTTTTGAGAGAGAAAAGAAGGGAGATGGAGAGACGGAGAGCTTCACACCACCCTCATGGAAGCAAAGATTAGGGTAAGGATTATATATCAAAAATTAAAATAGATGGAAACTGCATTTGTGAAATCAAATTGCTAGGAGGACTGTAAACTGAGGAGCCTTTGAATCCTTATTAGTATAACTTAAAATAATTATTTTATAATTTTAATAATGTTTCTATCAAATTGTTATCTATATAACCTCTAGGGTAGCTGTAAGATTGCTTGCATCTTTGTGGAAGAGAGAGAGAGAGTGCATTTTTAGGAACATATTTTGAATGATGAGTTCTGAAATTTTCAATAAAGATGAAGAAAATGATTTGTTTATTATTAATTTCCACAAGTTCTTCTCTTTACCTTTTTCTTACACAATATTAAGAAGAAAATCCCCAATAAGAGATAGCAAATATTACTGTTCTATAGTATAATAGCTAGCCCCTCTATGCTTTATAAAGTAGGCTTCGCTTCGTTCTGAACAATAATATTCCAATGCTGCTTTAATCATATGAATATATGGGATATTTTCATCTTATACACTTTATAAAATATTCACCTCCATAATGTAAACAACAATAAACAACATTGAATACAACAGGGTTAGATAATGAAGGCAGCAGGTATTTTAAAAATAATAAGGTAAAGATATAATATCTAAATGCTCTTTCTAGGACATTTCTTATACCTCTCCACCAAAATCATCCTAAATTTGCAAATCAAGAGGTAGTCATGCCTGGAATGCAGTTCAATATAAATCATAACAGATTAAAACCAGCCAGGCCACTCATTCCTTAACTCCAAGTCCACTGTTAATCATACTTCAGGGTAATGTGGGAATAATTTTCTATTTTGAGGGTGTAGCTTTATTAAAATGGCCAATCAAAAAACCAAACAGAAGTGAAACGGGTGCTCAGACAACAGCCCTGTGTCCCGGAAGCTGCTTGATCATTTAAATATGCCCTTCTAGGCAGACTGATACTGTGGTAACCTGGAAAAGCTTGTATCTACTGCTGTAACATCAGTGACAAGCTAGACACACATGCTTCCTGCCTTCACTGAGCTTAAAAGCTTATGTGGATATGGACAATTAAATGAACAGTTATATGAAATGAGAATTGCTCTATAATAAGGTAAATACCTTGTTATTTATCTTATATTTAACTTAAGCCAAAGGGTATTAAAAGGAGGATTAGCACCAGTTAGGGTCTTTTCATTATAAACAAGCAAGAACAGTTAGATCTTATGAAATCAGAACTCAAAGAACATACTGAAACATTAAGGGAGGACAGTTGGAAAAGAAACACAAAAAAGTTTGACCTGGAGGCAGAAGATCCTTACATAAAGTGGCCAGATCCCACAGACCCAATTCAAAACAAATCAATGTCTATTTATTCTGCTTCATCGATTCTGAATCTCCAGTTCCTAACAAAGTGCCTGACGGCGAGTAAGCATTCAATCTATATTCATGGATGCAATTCTCGGAGTCATAGCCTCTTTCAGCAGCTCTGATATCCAAGGTTTGACATCTTGAACACCGTCACTGGAGTGGAGAGAGGTAGTCACCTCTTTTAGGCTTACCCCCAAACAAGCCCGCAAGTCATCATAGGTAACATCATCAGAGACGAGAGAGAAAACAGTTAAAATGTGTACGATCCCCACCATCTGGTCTAGTACTTAGGTACCTGGATCGTTTTCAGCATGAATAAGGAGAGGCACATGGTGATTCTTGAGGCTAACATACATGAGTAAGGCTTGAGCCCACACACAGACATTAATCCTTCCCCAGTTCTCAAAGATTTAATATTGCCATTTAAACTTATCAATGCCCTGGGAATATTTATGTATTTAAACATTCATTTAACACTTATTGCTTAAATAAACTTTATGCTCTCAGGTTATTTTACTAGACACCAGTGATACAATAGTGGACAAGCTGAACACACATGGTTCCTGCCTTCACTGAGCTTAAAACCTTATGTGGAATACGGAAAGTTTAAAGAGCAGTTATATAAAATGAGAATAGTGCTATAATAAGGTAAATGCACTGTTACTGATACAGACCAAGGAGGAAGGGAGATTTAAATTGAGAACTAAAAGATGAATAGGAGCTACCCAGGGGCAAGCTAGAGTGTTGAGAAGACAAAAAGGATGAGCATCTGTGAAGGCACAGGTATGAAGGCTGAAAGAACTGAAAGAAATTCTGTAGGGATGGAACGCAGAATGTAGACGCTTGGGATGCAGATGTTGGGGCACAGGAAGCAGGGGAGATGATTTGTGGGAAGCATCAATTTTACTGTAAACTCCTTGAGGACAGGAAATACATTGTATCTTCCTCATTTTATAATTGACAGCAAAATGAGTAGATTACCCATTGGAAATGCTCCATCAATACTTACTGAATATCTACTGGGGATTTCCTGGTGATGACTGAAAAAAAGCTTACAGTTCTTTTAAATGCATACGGTCTCCGATCCAAGAGAGGGACGTGAAAGGAAATGAAATAAGCTTCAGTGGCAGAGAGATTCTTCCAAAAGGAGCCGAGAGGTCACTCTGGTGGGCACTCTTACGCACAATTTAGACAACCCTTTTTAGGTTCTAAAGAATTGGGGTAGCTGGTGGTGGATACCTGAAACTATCAAACTACAACCCAGAACCCATGAATCTCGAAGACAGTTGTATAAAAATGTAGCTTATGAGGGGTGACAATGGGATTGGGAAAACCATAAGGACCACACTCCACTTTGTCTAGTTTATGGATGGATGAGTAGAAAAATAGGGGAAGGAAACAAACAAACAGACAAAGGTACCCAGTGTTCTTTTTTACTTCAATTGCTCTTTTTCACTTTAATTATTATTCTTGTTATTTTTGTGTGTGTGCTAATGAAGGTGTCAGGGATTGATTTAGGTGATGAATGTACAACTATGTAATGGTACTGTGAACAATCGAATGTACGATTTGTTTTGTATGACTGCGTGGTATGTGAATATATCTCAATAAAATGAAGATTAAAAAAAACAAACAAAAACAAAACAAAACAAAAATAAATGCATACGGTCACTTCCTGAAAATGCTCAGTACGCACATGTGTGTGTTTAATTGTAATGCTTTATTCACTGTTCCATAGGCCCTCATCAGTCCTGATTGTCTTACTTCTGACTACTCCTTTTTTGGGCATTCATGTTTGCAACCCCTAATTTAGGACTTATCATGGAAGAAAGCTAAGCTAAGAATGCAATCCTCAGTGGCATAAGTAGGCAAATATAGCATTACTTTATTAATGGATTAGTTCCAAGGGTTAGTGGTATTAATACGCAAGACATAATACTTCCAAGCCATGGCATGCAACCTCAACTTTAAAGTTAATCATTCATTCTCAAATCTGAATGAAATCTGAAGCCCTGCTGCACTGTTTTCCCTTAACTGGGATGGTCTGATATGAGGTACTGATAACTCCACTGTCAAATAGTTCAAAGCTCTATACCATCATTTTCTCTACTTTTCGTGCATGAGTTTTCTAGAGAAAAACTTGATAAACATGCTCAACTGTGCAGCAATTTGCAAAGTGTCAACAATTTAACAATTTTAGCTTGCAATATAAAATAAAATCACGGTGGGGCAAGATGGCGGACTGGTGAGCTGTATGTTTTAGTTACTCCTCCAGGAAAGTAGGTAGAAAGCCAGGAACTGCGTGGACTGGACACCACAGAGCAATCTGACTTTGGGCATACTTCATACAACACTCATGAAAACATGGAACTGCTGAGATCAGCGAAATCTGTAAGTTTTTGTGGCCAGGGGACCCACATCCCTCCCTGCCAGGCTCAGTCCCGTGGGAGGAGGGGCTGTCAGCTCCGGGTAGGAGAAGGGAGAACTGCAGTGGCAGCCCTTATCGGAAACTCATTCTACTGATCCAAACTCCAACCATAGATAGACTGAGACCAGACACCAGAGAATCTGAGAGCACCCAGCCCAGCAGAGAGGAGACAGGCATAGAAAAAAACAACACAAAAAACTCCAAAATAAAAGCGGAGGATTTTTGGAGTTCTGGTGAACATAGAAATGGGAAGGGCAGAGCTCAGGCCCTGAGGCTCATATGCAAATCCTGAAGAAAAGCTGATCTCTCTGCCCTGTGGACCTTTCCTTAATGGCCCTAATTGCTTTGTCTCTTAGCATTTCAATAACCCATTAGATCTGTGAGGAGGCCCCCCCCCCTTTTTTTTAATCCTTTTTTCTTTTTCTAAAACAATTACTCTAAGAAGCCCAATACAGAAAGCTTCAAAGACTTGCAATTTGGGCAGGTCAAGACAAGAGCAGAACTAAGAGAGCTCTGAGACAAAAGGCAATAATCCAGTGGCTGAGAAAATTCACTAAACACCACAACTTCCCAAGAAAAGGGGGGTGTCCGCTCACAGCCATCATCCTGGTGGACAGGAAACATTCCTGCCCATCGCCAGCCCCATATCCCAGAGCTGCCCCAGACAACCCAGTGTGATGGAAGTGCTTCAAATAACAGGCACACACCACAAAACTGGGTGTGGACATTAGCCTTCCCTGCAACCTCAGTTGATTGTCCCAGACTTGGGAAGGTGGAGCAGTGTGAATTAACAAAGCCCCATTCAGCCATCATTTCAGCAGACTGGGAGCCTCCCTACACAGCCCTGCAGCCCAGAACCGCCCTGGGGGGGACGGCACTCACCTGTGACATAGCACAGTCATCCCTCAACAGAGGACCAGGGGATGCACGGCCTGGAAGAGGGACCCACTCGCAAGTCTCAGGAGCCATACGCCAATACCAAGGACTTGTGGGTCAGTGGCAGAGACAAACTGTGGCAGGACTGAACTGAAGGATTAGACTATTGCAGCAGCTTTAAAACTCCAGGATCACCAGGGAGATTTGATTGTTAGAGCCACCCCCCTCCTTGACTGCCCAGAAACACGCCCCATATACAGGGCGGGCAACACCAACTACACACGCAAGCTTGGTACACCAATTGGACCCCACAAGACTCACTCCCCCACTCACCACAAAGGCAAAGCAGGGGAGAACTGGCTTGTGGCAAACAGGTGGCTTGTGGACGCCACCTGCTGGTTAGTTAGAGAAAGTGTACTCCACGAAGCTGTAGATCTGATAAATTAGAGATAAGGACTTCAACTGGTCTACAAATCCTAAAAGAACCCTATCAAGTTCAGCAAATGCCAAGAGGCCAAAAACAACAGAAAATTATAAAGCATATGAAAAAACCAGACGATATGGATAACCCAAGCCCAAGCACCCAAATCAAAAGTTCAGAAGAGATACAGCACCTAGAGCAGCTACTCAAAGAACTAAAGATGAACAATGAGACCCTAGTACGGGATACAAAGGAGATCAAGAACACCCTAGGAGAGCATAAAGAAGACATTGCAAGACTAAATAAAAAAATAGATGATCTTATGGAAATTAAAGAAACTGTTGACCAAATTAAAAAGATTCTGGACACTCATAGTACAAGACTAGAGGAAGTTGAACAACGAATCAGTGACCTGGAAGATGACAGAATGGAAAATGAAAGCATAAAAGAAAGGATGGGGAAAAAAATTGAAAAAATCGAAATGGACCTCAGGGATATGATAGATAATATAAAACGTCCTAATATAAGACTCATTGGTGTTCCAGAAGGGGAAGAAAAGGGTAAAGGTCTAGGAAGAGTATTCAAAGAAATTGTTGGGGAAAACTTCCCAAATCTTCTAAACAACATAAATACACAAATCATAAATGCTCAGCGAACTCCAAATAGAATAAATCCAAATAAACCCACTCCGAGACATATACTGATCACACTGTCAAACACAGAAGAGAAGGAGCAAGTTCTGAAAGCAGCAAGAGAAAAGCAATTCACCACATTCAAAGGAAACAGTATAAGACTAAGTAGTGACTACTCAGCAGCCACCATGGAGGCAAGAAGGCAGTGGCATGATATATTTAAAATTCTGAGTGAGAAAAATTTCCAACCAAGAATACTTTATCCAGCAAAGCTCTCCTTCAAATTTGAGGGAGAGCTTAAATTTTTCACAGACAAACAAATGCTGACAGAATTTGCTAACAAGAGACCTGCCCTACTGGAGATACTAAATGGAGCCATACAGACAGAGACACAAAGAAAGGACAGAGAGACTTGGAGAAAGGTTCAGTACTAAAGAGATTCGGTATGGGTACAATAAAGGATAGTAATAGAGAGAGGGGAAAAATATATATGACAAACATAAACCAAAGGATAAGATGGCCGATTCAAGAAATGCCTTCACGGTTATAACGTTGAATGTAAATGGATTAAACTCCCCAATTAAAAGATATAGATTCGCAGAATGGATCAAAAAAAAAATGAACCATCAATATGTTGCATACAAGAGACTCATCTTAGACACAGGGACACAAAGAAATTGAAAGTGAAAGGATAGAAAAAAATATTTCATGCAAGCTACAGCCAAAAGAAAGCAAGTGTAGCAATATTAATCTCAGATAAAATAGACTTTAAATGCAGGGATGTTTTGAGAGACAAAGAAGGCCACTACATACTAATAAAACGGGCAATTCAACAAGAAGAAATAACAATCATAAATGTCTATGCACCCAATCAAGGTGCCACAAAATACATGAGAGAAACACTGGCAAAACTAAAGGAAGCAATTGATGTTTCCACAATAATTGTGGGAGACTTCAACACATCACTCTCTCCTACAGATAGATCAACCAGACAGAAGACCAATAAGGAAATTGAAAACCTAAACAATCTGATAAATGAATTAGATTTAACAGACATATACAGAACACTACATCCCAAATCACCAGGATACACATACTTTTCTAGTGCTCACGGAACTTTCTCCAGAATAGATCATATGCGGGGACATAAAACAAGCCTCAAAATTTAAAAAGATTGAAATTATTCAAAGCACATTCTCTGACCACAATGGAATACAATTAGAAGTCAATAACCATCAGAGACTTAGAAAATTCACAAATACCTGGAGGTTCAACAACACACTCCTAAACAATCAGTGGGTTAAAGAAGAAATAGCAAGAGAAATTGCTAAATATATAGAGACGAATGAAAATGAGAACACAACATACCAAAACCTATGGGATGCAGCAAAAGCAGTACTGAGGGGGAAATTTATAGCACTAAATGCATATATTAAAAAGGAAGAAAGAGCCAAAATCAAAGAACTAATGGATCAACTGAAGAAGCTAGAAAATGAACAGCAAACCAATCCTAAACCAAGTAGAAGAAAAGAAATAACAAGGATTAAAGCAGAAATAAATGACAGAGAACAAAAAAACAATAGAGAGGATAAATATCACCAAAAGTTGGTTCTTTGAGAAGATCAACAAGATTGACAAGCCCCTAGCTAGACTGACAAAATCAAAAAGAGAGAAGACCCATATAAACAAAATAATGAATGAAAAAGGTGACATAACTGCAGATCCTGAAGAAATTAAAAAAATTATAAGAGGATACTATGAACAACTGTATGGCAACAAACTGGATAATGCAGAGGAAATGGACAATTTCCTGGAAACACATGAACAACCTAGACTGACCAGAGAAGAAACAGAAGACCTCAACCAACCCATCACAAGCAAAGAGATCCAATCAGTCATCAAAAATCTTCCCACAAATAAATGCCCAGGGCCAGATGGCTTCACAGGGGAATTCTACCAAACTTTCCAGAAAGAACTGACACCAATCTTACTCAAACTCTTTCAAAACATTGAAGAAAATGGAACACTACCTAACTCATTTTATGAAGCTAACATCAATCTAATACCAAAACCAGGCAAAGATGCTACAAAAAAGGAAAAATACCGGCCAATCTCCCTAATGAATATAGATGCAAAAATCCTCAACAAAATACTTGCAAATCGAATCCAAAGACACATTAAAAAAATCATACACCATGACCAAGTGGGGTTCATTCCAGGCATGCAAGGATGGTTCAACATAAGAAAATCAATCAATGTATTACAACACATTAAAAATTCGAAAGGGAAAAATCAATTGATCATCTCAATAGATGCTGAAAAAGCATTTGACAAAATCCAACATCCGTTTTTGGTAAAAACACTTCAAAAGGTAGGAATTGAAGGAAACTTCGTCAATATGATAAAGAGCATATATGAAAAACCCACAGCCAGCATAGTACTCAATGGTGAGAGACTGAAAGCCTTCCCTCTAAGATCAGGAACAAGACAAGGATGCCTGCTGTCACCACTGCTATTCAACATTGTGCTGGAAGTGCTAGCCAGGGCAATCCGGCAAGACAAAGAAATAAAAGGCATCCAAATTGGAAAAGAAGAAGTAAAACTGTCATTGTTTGCAGATGATATGATCTTATATCTGGAAAACCCTGAGAAATTGACGATACAGCTACTAGAGCTAATAAACAAATTTAGCAAAGTAGCGGGATACAAGATTAACGCACATAAGTCAGTAATGTTTCTATATGCTAGAAATGAACAAACTGAAGTGACACTCAAGAAAAAGATACCATTTTCAATAGCAACTAAAAAAATCAAGTACCTAGGAATCAACTTAACCAAAGATGTAAAAGACCTATACAAAGAAAACTACATAACTCTACTAAAAGAAATAGAAGGGGACCTTAAAAGATGGAAAAATATTCCATGTTCATGGATAGGAAGGCTAAATGTCATTAAGATGTCAATTCTACCCAAACTCATCTACAGATTCAATGCAATCCCAATCAAAATTCCAACAACCTACTTTGCAGACTTGGAAAAGCTAGTTATCAAATTTATTTGGAAAGGGAAGATGCCTCGAAGTGCTAAAGACATTCTAAAAAAGAAAAACGAAGTGGGAGGACTTACACTCCCTGACTTTGAAGCTTATTATAAAGCCACAGTTGTCAAAACAGCATGGTACTGGCACAAAGATAGACATATAGATCAATGGAATCGAATTGAGAATTCGGAGATAGACCCTCAGATCTATGGCCGACTGATCTTTGATAAGGCCCCCAAAGTCACTGAACTGAGTCATAATGGTCTTTTCAACAAACGGGGGTGGGAGAGTTGGATATGCATATCCAAAAGAATGAAAGAGGACCCCTACCTCACACCCTACACAAAAATTAACTCAAAATGGACCAAAGATCTCAATATAAAAGAAAGTATCATAAAACTCCTAGAAGATAATGAAGGAAAACATCTTCAAGACCTTGTATTAGGCGGCCACTTCCTAGACTTTACACCCAAAGCACAAGCAACAAAAGAAAAAATAGATAAATGGGAACTCCTCAAGCTTAGAAGTTTCTGCACCTCAGAGGAATTTCTCAAAAAGGTAAAGAGGCAGCCAACTCAATGGGAAAAAATTTTTGGAAACCATGTATCTGACAAAAGACTGATATCTTGCATATATAAAGAAATCCTACAACTCAATGACAATAGTACAGACAGCCCAATTATAAAATGGGCAAAAGATATGAAAAGACAGTTCTCTGAAGAGGAAATACAAATGGCCAAGAAACACATGAAAAAATGTCAGCTTCACTAGCTATTAGAGAGATGCAAATTAAGACCACAATGAGATACCATCTAACACCGATTAGAATGGCTGCCATTAAACAAACAGGAAACTACAAATGCTGGAGGGGATGTGGAGAAATTGGAACTCTTATTCATTGTTGGTGGGACTGTATAATGGTTCAGCCACTCTGGAAGTCAGTCTGGCAGTTCCTTAGAAAACTAGATATAGAGTTACCATTCGATCCAGCGATTGCACTTCTTGGTATATACCCGGAAGGTCGGAAAGCAGTGACACGAACAGATATCTGCACACCAATGTTCATAGCAGCATTATTCACAATTGCCAAGAGATGGAAACAACCCAAATGTCCTTCAACAGATGAGTGGATAAATAAAATGTGGTATATACACACAATGGAATACTACACGGCAGTAAGAAGGAACGATCTCGTGAAACATATGACAACATGGATGAACCTTGAAGACATAATGCTGAGCGAAATAAGCCAGGCACAAAAAGAGAAATATTATATGCTACCACTAATGTGAAATTTGAAAAATGTAAAACAAATGGTTTATAATGTAGAATGTAGGGGAACTAGCAATAGAGAGCAATTAAGGAAGGGGGACCAATAATTCAAGAAGAACAGATAAGCTATTTAACATTCTGGGGATGCCCAGGAATGACTATGGTCTGTTAATTTCTGATGGATATAGTAGGAACAAGTGCACAGAAATGTTGCTATATTAGGTAACCTTCTTGGGGTAAAGTAGGAACAGGTTGGAAGTAAAGCAGTTATCTTAGGTTAATTGTCTTTTTATTACTCCCTTGTTATGGTCTCTTTGCAATGTTCTTTTATTGTATTTTTTTTTTTTTTTTAATTTTTTTTTCATACAGTTGATTTAAAAAAAAACAAGGAAAAAAATATGTAGAGCCCCCTTGAGGAGCCTGTGGAGAATGCAGGGGTATTGGCCTACCCCACCTCGATGGTTGCTAACATGACCACAGACATAGGGGACTGGTGGTTTGATGGGTTGAGCCCTCTACCATAGGTTTTACCCTTGGGAAGACGGTTGCTGCAAAGGAGAGGCTAGGCCTCTCTATAATTGTGCCTAAGAGCCTCCTCCCGAATGCCTCTTTGTTGCTCAGATGTGGCCCTCTCTCTCTAGCTAAGCCAACTTGAAAGGTGAAATCACTGCCCTCCCCCCTACATGGGATCAGACACCCAGGGGAGTGAATCTCCCTGGCAACGTGGAATATGACTCCTGGGGAGGAATGTAGACCTGGCATCGTGGGATGGAGAACATCTTCTTGACCAAAAGGGGGATGTGAAAGGAAATGAAATAAGCTTCAGTGGCAGAGAGATTCCAAAAGGAGCCGAGAGGTCACTCTGGTGGGCACTCTTATGCACAATTTAGACAACCCTTTTTAGGTTCTAAAGAATTGGGGTAGCTGGTGGTGGATACCTGAAACTATCAAACTACAACCCAGAACCCACGAATCTCGAAGACAATTGTATAAAAATGTAGCTTATGAGGGGTGACAATGGGAATGGGAAAGCCATAAGGACCACACTCCCCTTTGTCTAGTTTATGGATGGATGAGTAGAAAAATAGGGGAAGGAAACAAACAAACAAACAGACAAAGGCACCCAGTGTTCTTTTTTACTTTAATTGCTCTTTTTCACTTTAATTATTATTCTTGTTATTTTTGTGTGTGTGCTAATGAAGGTGTCAGTGATTGATTTAGGTGATGAATGTACAACTATGTAATGGTACTGTGAACAATCGAATGTATGATTTGTTTTGTATGACTGTGTGGTATGTGAATATATTGCAATAGAACGAAGATTAAAAAAAATCAACTCAATTCAAAAATTGAGTCTAATATTCCATCCTTGGCTACATTCCTTTTATACTTATATCTGTAGTGATGGTATATAGTAGGAATACAGGTAATTTCTAATGTCCCCTTTAAAATAAAATCTGAAGTCCAAACAATCCCATTGATAGAGCAGAAAACTGAGAGGCAAAGCCTAAAGCCCCCATAGAAATCTGATCCAAGACTGGGAAAAGCATTTTCTGAATCCTATTTTGGTGGCTTATTGGCCCCATGGCTTTTTGTTCCTACCCTGCCCCATTCACAACTGAGATGAGAAATGTTCTTAGTTTAAGAAGGGATACTTGTCACCCTAGGACATGCAGTTTTCTGATTTGGAACAAAGGGTTTACTTTTTCTAGCATTCTTAATGCAATTACACTCAATCATTAAAGCAAAGGGCAGTGGATGCAAAAATTGCAGAGCCCCCCTGAAAGTTCTCAGTAGGTGGAAAGCTCAAAGAGGAGGGCTACAATATGAGCATCCATTTCACAGAGGATTTGGAGACTCTACCTTTGTCTCATCTTTCTTTCCCTTCAAGTCTCCAGAGGACTTGCCTATGGAGGCTGTGTCTACTGAAACCTTCAAAATTGCTTTGTTTTTTCACATTATAGATACAGTAAAATACTCCAGAGACAAGAGACTGGCTGGGAAGCCACAGCCTGCTGGAGTGAATGAAATAGCCAAATCCTCCCGGTAATGTTGTAGTTGGTAGCATAGTAGCATTGCCTGTGGTTGCCATAATCAAATCCCCATTGAAGATCTGACTCAAGGTAACTTTTCAAGTCTCTGGTGGAAGTGTTAAAACCCAGTAAAGTAGCGGGTAACAAATGGAGGAGAGGAGTCCAGATAATTTCTTTTATTCCTCCATCATTAAGATTCTCAAGTTTTCTCCTTCCAAAATATGTTTTTCTGAAGTCGATAAAAATATGCACACTTCCTATATTATTTCATTATATCTGAGATGAATGTGTATTCGTCTTTAGAAAGGCTACCAGAAAGTCAAGAGGCCCTTCCTTTGGTGATCCCACTGAATAAAGGGCTACCATTTTTCAAATCAAGTGCAGGCACCTGTACTCTTAAACCTCTGCTCCCACATGTGTGGGACTTGGTAGCATATCAGGCATGTTCAATTGGCAGGCACATTCAGCCGCATTAGGCAAAAATGCTTCACTTAACTATTCTTAAAAACCACTTTTGTGAATAGACTGCTATAATGCATTGGCAAGATTCAGCTGAAACTGATTTTCTCCTCACAGTTCTACCTTTTTCTGACATGCACTCTGCATTCTTTATGATGGGATTGGTCATGAGTATCTGGCTTCTGGAAATAAACATTTTTTATTCTTTCAACTACAAAAACAACTTGCTTTGTTTCTAACTTGTGGTACGCCTTCCCCAGTCCCAGGGAAATATTTCTCATAAAGAAGCAAATGGGTGTTGGAGAGATATGAAAGTCTATTTAAAATTCCAAATAGTACTTTGGCTCATCCATCCAGCTCTTGCAAGACTGACCATATGTGAAATTTGAATGTAGATTACAGTGTTTCGATTTAACAAGATTAAGGTGTGATTACTTTGGTTATTTTGTAATTTCATACTTTCTCCATTAAGGGAAGTCAGCTTTTAAAATCATTCTCAGACATTTTTAATAGCATTCTGAAGTGGGGAAAAATGCTTATGGTTTTAAGTTACCAGCCACTTAACTTTCTTTAGTTTGTATTTTCTAAATCTGCTATTTCTTAAAATATATTCCTCCCTTATTTCTCCACAAGAATCTAAATTACAATCCACTTCACTTTCTTTAATTGCTACTTTCCAATCATATTTTCTTAAAATATATCCCCCCAATATTCATTTTGGGAAGAAGAGAGAAGCAAGAAACTATTTTAAAAGATACTGGAATATTTAGACCTAATTTGCTGACAGAAATTTCTATTAACCCACTTCCTAGGGAGAAGCAGGATGAAGTTGAGTGATTCCTGCCCTGGTTTCATCTGAATCCTGGTGTCCCACAAGACATTAGTTTCATGGAAAGAAATAAAACAAGGTGGGCAATCTTCAAAGCATATCATTCTCTTGGAAAGCTACAATGTATTTCTGCATACTGAAGTCCCTTGGGTATCCTACAGGAAGGAAATATGTTCAATTTTCTTTAAACAATTGTAGCAGAACTACAACTTATTTGGCCACAGATCCTTTCATTATCGGAATATACATAAAGAATGATCAGGACATGAATGTTCAAGGAACACAGCTTGGAAAAACCAATTATAGTTAAATATACATGGGTTTTCAGGTATATTTTCAAATATCCAGGTTTGGTACTTATACCTGTGTGACTCTGAACAAGTTACTTAACCTCTCTGAGCTTCATTCCAATGTTGCATTCCAACCAACATTTACTGAGCATCGTAGTGTTCTAGGACCAACAGGAACACTGCAGGAAACATGCCCCAACCTCAGGTAATTTACAGTCAGGTGGGAGAAACAGACATCAAACAAATAGATGTATACTTAGAGTGTTGACAGGTGCCAAAAAGAAAAAGAGTAAGTGTGGGAGATAACTATAGGTAAAAGCTAATGTAGACTGAGTAGGGAGGGAAAGTCTCCGAGGAAGTGACAATTAAGCTGCTCCCTGAAAGAGAATAAGACCCAGCTAAGCAAAACGTAGCAGCCAAGTACTCCAGAAAGAGGGAAAAAAAGAAATCCTGAGGCCCCAAGAGCTGTCTTACCTACTGATTTGCCTTAATGGGGAAAATATGAAACTTAAAACTGCTAAGCTCCTTCCTCCTCAATCTTGTTGGAAGAGCTTGTTACATACGAGGATAGCAAGGAAGCCAATATGTATGAAACCAATAAGGCAAAATGTTAACATATATTCAGTCTTGACAGTGAGCACATGGATGTCTATTATATTATTTTGTGTATTTCTCTGGCTGAATTGTTTTATACTAAAAAAACAAAAATTTTAGATACATACATAATTTTAAAATCCATGTACTTAATTTGCCAGGACTGGGGAAAACGAATAAATCTATAATAAATGAGTGCTTTCTTACTACCTCTTCTCACCAATCTTTGTCTTCAAGTAACTAATTAACCAAGTTATTTTTATCCCTCCAAGGCTAAAGAGCAACTTCTGTGAAAAAGAAGATAAAACTCATCCAACTCAATTTGGTTGTCTACCATAGACCTATTTCTTGATGTGCTTTTAGTGTCTTAAAAACAAAAGGGAAAATATAATAAGTATTCTGTTATCCTTTGGGATTTTTAGTTCTAAATTTTAGACAATTCTAGCTAGGGCCTTCTTGTCATAAGCCTTTCTTAACTTCAGCCCAAATTACCCCTTAAGAATACCTGTTTGTCTTTGGCTGTCTTCCCGTTTAAAATCTCAAATCAATAGAAAGTCTTGCCTTTCTCCAAACTTTATGAGAACTTGTTCCCTGGAGTCCAAGACGTACCTCTAACTCAATCCATTATGCCACTCCTTAAGTATAATTGCAATCCCAAAATACTATATAATGGCACATTTTTAGTTTTTTCCCAAAGTTTCTGTTATTCCCTTTTCACCAATCAGTTCCTTCATATTGATTGGAATTAATCCCAGAGTAACAGAGTCCTTTTTTGCTCAACCTTCTAAAAAACAAAACTGTGATCAAGTCAATAATTTGACAAAAGCTTAGGTCTGAATGAATGAGATTTCGCTACCATGATATTAACTTTCTCTTTATCAGTTTTGTGATCACATGAAGAAAATATCAGCCTCTTTCTCTCCGTGGCTCTAAAATGTTCTCACAATTTTATCAGCATCGTTCTTTCTGTCTTTCATCCTTACCAAAGGGTTCTCACATGTGTCTGTGCCCTGAGGTGCCTATCATATTATTTCTTTGAACAACATATGCCCTTTTCAAGTTATATTTCCTTTCCTCCTCAGCCTTGGTCCTTTGAGGCCATATTGACCGTGGTCTTGTGAAATAAATCTTAAGATTTAATTTATGCTTTGGTAATGACTACTTAAGCAAGAGTTTTGTTCACAACTCTAATTCATTCATAGCACAAGTATATAATGGGTGCTCATTCACTAAGGCAGGTCACTGTTTACTGAGTTACTGGGCATCCCTTTCTATGCCACACCTGAGAATATGCAGTGTCACTTTTCACACTCCATCTCCTTCTTTTCCTATTATCAATGTTAATGTTCTTAATGAAAACAATGTATCTCTATGCAAACAAATTCCTGCCAATCCTTTAAAAATAATCACATATATCACTGATCCTTACCTCTGGAAAGAGAATTACATAAAAAATTTAAAGAGCTGATTTTAGGTCCTGGTGCTGCAACTTTTACTAGACATTTAACCTTAAATAAATCACTTAACCTCTCTAAGTTTCCATCTTCTCATAAGATTTAAAAAAAAAAAAAAAAGGTTACAAATCCTGAGTCTACATTTCTTAGGATCAAATGAAAGTAATTAAGATAAAGTAATAATAACAGTAACAACTAACACTTATTAGTGCTTAGAATTTGCTGCCAGTATGCGAAATTCTTTATTTATTTTATCTCATTTATATTCATGCCTCTTTATTTTAATCTCAATTTTAAAAGATAATTTGTCAATGTTCAAAAAGATGCAGTGTAGCCAGCTTATACAAATAACCTGGCAACTAGAAAGATAATATAGAGCCCTCCAAAATTTCCCCAAGTTGTGAGAAATACCTGACAAAACTTCCTAGCTCCTTGCTATCTCCTTCATGGCTCACTAAGAAATCAACAATCTCATTTAATTTTCCACCTTGAAAAATGGCATCCTGGATAGCAGACCCAAGTAATTTGGTTTTCAGAAAGAGGTACTTAGCCATTATGAATTAGTAAACTGGCACTCTTCATCAGTCCTGTCCAGTAGAACTTTCAGCAATAAAGGAAAGGTTCTATATCGGTGCCATCCAATAGGTAGGCCTACCTATTGGATAGCCACATAGGACTACTGAGCACTTGAAATGTGATTAGTGCAACAGAACTAAATTTTAAGTTTTAAATAATTTAATTATCCTAAATTCAAATTGTCATATGTGATTTATAGCTATATTGATGCAGCTCTAGATTATAATTAACCCTCTGAATTGGTTGGCATGTACCCATTCTTGAGGTACTGATTATACCTGGATGAACCAAGAAAATCTAATTCCTATTCCAATAAATCTGAAGTTCAGGCCCTACACCCACAGTGACCCCATTCAGGCACCCTATGAAGTTCAGCCAGACACACTACCACATCTTATCACTTCTTCAACACAATGATGCTCACCTATACACTCTGTTCAACATTCTCAAACCTATCTTGCCACACAGACCACAAAGCATTTTTCATCTAGTTGTTACTCTCTTTCCCTTCTCTTAATCAAATTGACAGAAACTAAAGCACATCCAAAGGCATCAAGCAGAGCTGCTAAAATGAAAAAAAGACAGTAGAGAAGCATGCTTTCGTACTAATCTTTCATGTCTAAAGACATGAATCCAAATATAAATCAAGCACATAAGCTTGGTGGTCACATCCAAAACCCCAGGTGGGTATACATTCTAGTCATAAAACTCGTACAATATGATAAGCTGAAAAACGGTGTAGATAGGAACAATGGGCAAATATGAAAGGCTGGGTCACGAGAAATAAAAGTTTAATAAATTCCCCTGAAGTCTGGCCTTTTATTCATTTTACAAATCAACTCAAATGGAAAGACGTTTGCATTAGCAAAAATTAACCAGAGAAATTTGGAGATGGGAAAGAGAAGGGAATGAAGGCGATCAGGAAAAAGTGTATTTTAGTAAATTCATTTCTTCCTGTTCTAAAGTGAAGACTATTCAGTTTTGTTTCCTTTTCTTGTAGTCATTTTCCTCAAAGGAAGACTAGAAACACTTTCAAAAAGATGCAAAATCATTAGAGGTTAATTCCACTAAATCCTTCTGAAAGGATACAGCTTTTTAAAAAATGTCAAACTTAGAAAGCAGGCTTTTAAACTTCAGTTATTCATATTATAGTTAGAATTCAATTTTCATAGCTAAACACTACATCAGTATTAAGAGTATTAAGTCTGCTCACATTTGAGGTTCTTTGCTTAATAATTATCTAACACCATCTTTTCACAGGCAATTTAAATAGTTAATCTTCATTTCACCGGTCCTCTTGTAAGAAAGGATTAAGTTTAGCTTTCACATAGAGACAGCATGGAATAAGGGAAATGGAGGCAAAACCAGTTTAAACAAGCCCCAGACAAAGAGAAGAGAGAATCTGCCTGCTCCTTATATGGAAAAGTAACCATAGTTACTGGAATGTAAAGAGATATGAGGTAAAATCAGAGGCGGGAACTCACAGCAAAAAAAAAAAAATTTTGGGGGGGATTGGCTGATCAGTTCAAAATCTCAATAATGAGCTAGTTGGCTCTCTGGGATTGGCTGTACAAATTAAAATCTCAAAAGATGAATTAGTTAGTGTTCTCGGATAGGCTGTAACCTCTGTAGTACCCAGTCAATGGGGAAACAGGGGAGGGACTTGCGAATTAGGAGTAGGAGATTTAAAGATCGCCATTCTCTTCCTCTGGCGCGCCAGCCTACCACGTGTTTGGCTGGACGCCCTATCTTGCAAGATCGTAAATAAATTCTTTTCTCCTCCAGAACCGAGTGAGCGTTTATTCCTTTACAGGTACTGCTTTATTTCCGACACTCTTGTACCATTATTCCCAGTCGGCCAAGACCAAAGCAGTTCTATAACTGAATCAACTTTCTTATATAGCAGTTTGAAAATTCTCACTGTGCTATTTATTTCGGCTCATGGGTACAATACATGGTAACCATTCTTTGCTATTATTACGATTTATGTACTCCTTTTTATTCTAAAGTCAACTGCCTTCTCAACAACTAGAAACATTCATACTAAACTGACTGGCTGGAAAATCAAAGTACAAGAAAAAATAAACCATTTGGTTCTGACCACCTAAACTTCATCTATTCAAATACTCATTTCTGTTCTTAAAATGGTAGAATGAGAAATATAAGCATTACATCTAAAACTTTTCTTTTTGTATGAAAATGGAAACATAAGCATAACACATCTTTTCCCAGTTCAACCTCATAACACCGAGATGTAGAAAAGTTTCCTTCAAACGCTTTTAATACGGTAATGGAAAAAGACAATTTCAAAATGTTTTGAGGAAGAGTGACAATCTAATGCAACATCTTTTTTTTTTTTTTTAACTGTGGAACCAGAAAAATGAGAGAGTAAGAGCATTGCAGTGGCACAATTTTAGGTCAAAACTTAACAAGTGTCAAAGTACATTCTCTCTGGTATAAAGACAAGGCAAAGGGACCATGGTTTGGGTAAGGAAACAGTTGTTTTTTAGAAAGCCAGTCTCAAAAATTTAAGTAAAGGAGCAGCCATTAATCAAACAACAACAAGAAATCTAAGAGTACAGTCACATCATTACATAAGGCAGTCTCTGAACAATGCTTTACTCTAGGCATACATATCGCACAAGAAAAGGAAACGGCACAACACAACACAATTAGAACTGCAAACTGATGACCACATCTTTATTTTCTACTAAGGTGATAACTATAAAATCCAGGTTGATAAATCATCCCAATTATGAGCTTTTTAACTACTTTTAGAATCACAGAATATAAAGAGCTACACAGGACCTTAGAAATCAACCATTATACACTTCTGATTTTACAGGCTCAGAAATTATTTTCCCCAAGTCAGTAGGATAGCAAAACTCTGACACATAGTACAGTGCTCTTCCTACTTCTAAGTACCCAGGCTTCCAACTTCATCAAACATAAAGCATCACTTTTGAAATACATTAACAGCAGGGATATAACAAATAGGTTCTAAAACCTCAAGCATCGTGACCAACTACTGTATAGAAGCAAATGGAACATAATGGCCCAAAGTATCAAAAAATAAGAAGAGCTTTCTTCAGAAAGAGAACGTTTCTTTCAACAATACTATAGGCATTTTCCCCCTTAACAAAAGTAATTACTGATTTTGATGATTTCTGTTTAGACTCTTGGGAACATGACAACACTAATGCAAGCTGTCACAGCATAGCAAGCTCTGAAGTCTCCACTTCAATGAGGTAAAAAGTACAATTCTATTAGGGGCAAAGAATACCCAAAAGAGCTCAGCTCTATTTAGCATCAGAAAGGCTATAGATGCTCATTCTCATTAATTTTTATTCCCATTTTAAAGATTTAGAGACCAATGCATAAAAACTTATTTGAAAATTATTAACCACTCTGAGCAATGCAGACAGAATGTAAATTTTAATAATTATCTACTTTTCTTTCTTCACCATCTCCTAAAAAAACTTCTGAGTTTTAACTCTTGAAAAGGTGGGACCCAACTTGCCATACTCCCAATATAAAGAATTTAGACTATTGATGATTGGTGACAAAAACATTAAGGCAGCATCTTCCTAACACCTCATTCAGCTAACCACTATTGCATGTACTTAATCATTTCTCAAGTTGCTAATTAACACTGATAACTAAGAGAATAAATATGAAACCATACAACTCGAGAGTTGGTTTTTTCCATAAAAAAAGTTGATCATTCTCAAGTCACACTTTATTTTTTTTCTGTTATAAAATCCAAAACACAAAAATGAAAAATATATACTATAACATGTTCCGCATTAAAAGCTGTAACTACAGTCGAAACTAATTCCAATGATTAAATGGCATATATTGCTGTTTGAAAAGTCATAGTTGTTATAAAAATTATTTCTGAACCTTTCCTCAAAAATAATTAGGAAGAAAAATTAGGAACTGTGAACAAAAGCCTAAATATTAAGTTTAGCAGATAAAAAAATGAATTATACAACTATATAGCTTTATATTTCTTGATCCTGTCCGTTTCCTCTCAAATTGCCAAGATTTGGAATTTCACTCATAATATGAATCATAATGCTGCTCTCAAAAAGCAATGTAAGAGCTTTTGCTTCAACACACGCTACACTCCTCTTGTACTTGACACTTAACCTTTTTCACATTAGTGACCCACAGGCTATAAATGAGCTGATCCTAATAAAATATCCATTTGCTATTCAACGCTTACAAAATTTACAGAGAGTAGCTTAAATGAAATTTCATCACTAAGATAAGTGCTTAAAGAGACAGTAGACATATGAAAACCTTGAGAACTTCCCTGTATCCCATGTGAGAACATAAACAAAATCTCAGAATGAATAGCTGAACTGGAAACTAAATTTTATTTAATTATGGGGAGGGGACTGACAAGAGTATATTGGTTAAAACACTTCACTTTAGGTAGCTATGATATCATTTTTCCATAAAAGAGCAATACAAAAAAAATATTTTAAATGGACCTGACAACAAAAATTTATATGGAAGCACAAAGCCTAGCCAATGCTAGTACTTATTATATATAACTAAGATTTCTTCCAGACGAAGGTTGAAACAACAGGCAGGAAATCACCTGGCATCAAAACTTTCTCCAGACATTAAACAGTGACCCATGCTAGTAAGATTGCAAAGGAAAACACGTGAGAATTAAAAGAAATTCTCTTAGAAGAACTGTAAGAAAAGGTCTTTAAACAGTATCTACTGTAGTGCTTTGTGAATGGTATATACAAAATAAGTTACATCATTTTAAGTACAGAATTGAGCTCAGTTTTTGCACTTCTAAATAAAAACATTTTATTAAGACAATCTTGAATGAAAAATGTAATAAATAAACTCAGTCTGCTTACAAAAAAAGGGAGGAGGGGCAGTTTAGAGCAGCCAATAAACTATTTCCAAACATAAGCATCTCTAGCATGCAATCTTTAAGGCTGTGTCACAAAAAAAGATGGGTTATCTTAAAAATATCACTAAAAGCTCCACATTTTCAAATCTGACTGAATTCCAGATAAAAAAGGTGACATACTGTGTGATACTATTTATTTGAAGTGTCCTGAATAGACAAATCCATAGAGAAGACAGTAGATTAGTAATTGCCAGAGGATGGAGGGAGGGGATAATGAGGGATAACTGCTAGGGGGTATAGGGCTTCTTTTGAGTGATAAAAATGTTACAAAATTACACAGTGGTGATTGCTCCACAATTCACAATTCTGTGAATTTACTAAAAAAAAAAAAAACACTGAATTGTACACTTTCAAAGGTGTATGTGAATTATGGTATGCAAATTCTATCTCAATAAAACATTTAAAATTAATTTTAATTTTAAAAAATCTGATTATACTCATAATGCCATTCTATACTATAAATATTCAGAGCTTTCTACCTGTTTGAAAAGTTTCTTTTTTACCTTGGCAAGGCGACTCATCTGGTCTTCTGAGAGAGTACTACTTGTTCTGCCGGGAGTTTTGGTGGGTTCTGATCCATCTGCTTCTACATTAGGCCAAACTTTTAAGTCATGCATCCCTTGGCGAAACATACTAAACAAAAAAAGATTGTTGAGGGTAGAAGTAAATTAATGTACTTCATTACAGGAAATTTAAATTCTTAAAAACAGAGAGAATTCTACATAAGGAAATGCATGCCTCTATTACCAAGCTTTAAGCCCCCAAAGGGTTTTAAAACAATTAAATAAGCAACCGAAATTCAATTAACACTGACAGTTTTTCACATGCCTTTCTTTTTCTCCTCCAAGTGGTTAGAACCATTACAGAGAATTCTGAAGGTAGAGTGGAAGGAGAGAAGGACTAATAATGGACAACACATTTATTCAGTTCAGTGGAGACCTCAGAAATAATAGACACCAAATTCCTACCCAATGGAGGAATGTCACAGTGACAGGGGCTGAAATCAATATTTAAATAATCACATACTACTTTTTTTTAGTAACAATTTAGCACAGTAGACTCTAGAGTCAGACTGCTGGGCTTGAATGCCATGGTGTCATCTATTATCTATGTGACTATAAGTAAGTTATTTAAACTCCATGCCTCAGTTTCCTCATCTATAAAATGGGGTTATAAAGAGTACTTGTACTTCACAGGGTTGTTGAAAGAATTAAACAAATTAGCAAAAAGTACTTAGAATAGTGTCTGGCAAAGTAAGTATTCAATAAATGTTAGCTATTATTATCTTTTTCACTAAGATACAGGTTAATTGTTCTAATCTTCTTTTCCATAAGAGGGATGTTCTAAAAGGAAATAAGACAGTAAGTCTAATAAAATTTTTTTTCCCATGTCTACAAATCAGAAATTTAACAAATAATCCGAATTCAGCCTAGGCTTGGTGATCCTGCTTTAAAGTAATAGATGCTATGCCCTTCAATTATCATATTTCATTCAAAAAATACCAAGAAGATCTAGAGGAGTAAAGACTGAACAAACTTTATGGTGTTGCATGGTGTTGGCAGCACCATGCAGAGAAGCAGCTTTAGACAACAATACGTTTTAATTATACTGTGTCAAAAGTTTCTGCATTTGTTTTTGTTTTTAAAATGGGAAGTTAGAGATGTTCTCCTGTGTCTTTTTTTTTTTTTTTTGAAGTGTTTTTAAGGCCTTTCAAACAACACAAAATCTACTCAAACAGCATCCCAAAACTGAAAGAGCAAACTGTAGATTCAATTGCAGAAGAAAAAAAAAAACACACACTGAAAGCATGCATAGGTGAGTAGGGAAGTCTAAAGCATTTTTCACTTTTTTAACATTTAAAAAAAAATTTTAATAATAAGACACATGTTGGACATACTGATGTATACTTTCCATCTCTAAAAATTTCTCTACTTAATTCTAAAAGGTTTACACAAATGTTTCTCTAACCATCATCATAATGTTCTGACTAATGGAAAATTTCTTCATAGATTTTCCTCAGTAATAAAGATGATTTTCACTGAACTTGTAATGTATACAAGTAATGATGCTGCAAACATTTAGATTGGGAATGACAAAGGATAGCTACAAGCACATGAGCAAAGAACCCTATCTGTTATCAGCTCTCTAAAGATGGAAATAAAATAGCTATTATTCAGCAACCTAACTGCAAAACTTATCTTACAGACCCAAAACAAAACGTACTGACAGGTTGAGAAGGATAAAAGTTCTTGGTATTTACCATGTTAAACATCAAAAAAAAGTTAGATCCAACATGCAGACCTATTAAGAGCAATCTCTATGGAACTCAGTACAGTGGGGTAATAATAACACTTTAAGTGAATATCCTTAAATGTATCTTCAGAAATAGCAGAAAGTTGCCTTCTCTTCCCTCTCCTCTCCTTTCTCATATCACCCCCCCCACCAAGTGTATATTCTGACTGGCTGAATTTAAATAAAAAATAAGTACATTTGGCAGCAAGTCAGTTTACTAAATGATTTAGGTGTCTTGGGATAAAATCTGGAGAGAAGATTTAAGGATGGGAAGGTGGAGGGTAGAGGTGATGCCAACTGACTGTAATGATCAACTGAACATATTACTTTCTTTTGACACTAATCGAACATTTGCAAAGTTACACAGCCTCCAGGTGGTAAGTCAGAAGATGATCAGAGCATCAGGTCCACTTGGGAAATTAAGCCAAACACGTAAGACAGAAGAAACGGCACAGCAGGATCTCCTTCAGCCTACAACAGAGGCCCCAGCAACAGCTGCTGTTGATGCGCTAGCTTCTAGTGCCAAGTCACTCAATAGCAACAACTGCCTTGACTTCAGAATTCACATTTGGAAAAAACATCTGTAGCAGAAATCTGTGGATTCCCTATGGTTCTTTGCCAATTCCACCTAATGATCAATCCATAACTTAGCTAGTCAGAAAGCTCACATGCTAGGTTTTCAAATTAAGGACAATAAGTTATTCTAGCCTTATCCTAACAAACCAGTCTTTCAGTTATTAAGACTATTCTCCAAGAAGTTCTGTTTCACAATGACAAGTACACAAAACAGATGATAGCAAACAGCAAGAGTCTGAAGTCAAAAGATTCCCCTGCTAGAAATAAAATACTATAATTCTGGACACTGAGGACCACTTTCTAAAAGCTCCTAAGTGCCTACCAGAATTTTTAGAGAAGGGGGGGTCAATTTGTACTATTTCATTGCTTAAGAAACATTTGAAGAAACCATGGTCTAAGGCAGTGTTTCCCTAAGTCAAAAAAACTATGGTGTCACATGACATGATTTTCAATGGTAGGTGGAAGAACATTTGCACAGACTTCCTGCAGAGGCCACCCAGAAGACATGGTGTTGGCAGCACCATGCACAGAAGCAGCTGTAACCCAGCAGTACATGTTTGCACTCTACTATAAGTACCTGGAATATCGTGAATATCATATTTTTCCACAGTCCAAAGTACATTAGAAGTACAGTAACATAATGGGGAATGCTTAGGCTTTTCTCCTCTGCAATCAGCTCGGCCCTCACAGCAAAGGCTGAGAGAGAAAAAGGAGCTATTTTAATTTTGTAAGGTTTCTTAGAATTCCTTCTTCTGGGGACCAGCCAAGGGGGTAAAGTAACTGGTCATCTAGCTTTTTTGCACTCCTTCCCCACTGTTTGAAGTGTCCATAAAACTCAACTAAAAATCTAAATTTTATCATTTGGCTAACTGCCCTACAATCATATGGGAACTGACTGGTTTATAAAGAATAAGTTGAAGTAAAGCCATATCTTCCACTTGAACTAAGTGACAATGAGCTGAATATCCCCTTATTTCTGACTAGGCATAAACAGAACTATTTTTATTAAAGAAGGACTTTTTTGCAGATAGAGTATGCATATTTTGTAAATCAAAGAAATGTATTATCATTTGTATTCCATTAAGGGTTATAGTGCTTTAGTCTTAACCACAAGTAATTTTATTTTTTTAAAATAACAGTTGTTTTCTTTGCATTTATTTACACTATTACCTCCCAATGTTAAATGATATATTTACAGCAGGGATATAAAGTTTTTCCTTCAAAGTAAATAGAAATTTAAAAAAGGTGAACTGTGTTAAATAAAAATCTTGTAAATAGAGTATAAAGAAATATAGCAGGAATCCTGAAAGTGGTAAGGAAATGGCTCAAGTTTGAGAAACCCTGCTTTAAGGGCGATATTGATTTCACAGAATCAGTGCTATTTGTCAACACATTTCATCTGTATCTTGACATCTGTGACAGCTGGTGTGTTCAGGACATGGAGGAATAGCAGGAAGTATTTTCAAGTTACAGGTAAGAGAAAGCAGATGATTTTCCAGGCTTCAAAGTCTTAATTTACTTAACACCAGAAAAACTTAACTCTAAATTATTGCCACTACCTTCCTTATGAAAATCACTGAGATTTAATTACTGTTTCAAGTAGAACAAGTAATACTGATTTGTCTTTCAGGCACATATCCAGTGATGGTCTAGATGGGAGGTAAAGGAATTTTTCTTTTACTAAGATATATGTAGAAACACAAATAAATTGGGCACCAGAGGTAGAAGAAGGATACATGAAAAGAAATGCACACATAAGTAAAAAAGATAAACCACTAAGAAAAAGTAAATGCCGTGTTTCTCAACATGTGGTCCATAGGCCACTTTCCCAGAATCACTCAGGATGGTTATTAAAAATGCTGATTCTTGGGCCCAATCACAGATTTAATGAATCAGGGAGGACCTAGGAATATGCTTATCCAGTAAGCTCCCCAGATAATTGTCCTACTGAGCCAGAATAGAATAGGGCATCAAGGCTGTGGTCCCTGGTCTTCTATTCAGCTTCAAAAGAGTTAACGCTAACCTGCAAAGCTTCAACTGCAGACTTCATGGAGCCCAAATTTCCCCTAAAGCTCTGAAGACTCCCCAAACCATAAACACTTGTCAAATCATGGGCCCAAAGCAAATTCTCAGTTAATGACAAAAAGCATGGGGTCATAAAGGTTGTTAAACATGTGACCAAAGACAAATTTTAGATATGCAAGGACAGGCCACAAGTTCTGATCACTGTGATAACTGTCTCCTCCGAGAACAAAGACAACAGGTGTTCAAAGGTCGAGATAAGAAGATCACAGTAAAACTTTCCTATATAACAAGGCAACCCACTCCCACTCAGCGCATGCTTCTCCCTGGAACATGCCCACGTTCTCTCTTTAACGTGTCCTCTTTCTCTTTTTCTTTAGTAAACTTTACTACTTATTCCTACTGGCCCCTCTTATCTCTGAATTCTTTCCATGGGGAAAGTCCCAACCCCGAACAGGGTTCTGCCTGGCACTGTTGCCAGCAGAATGCCAGTTACAACGCAAAGACTCATTACCACTGATTTAAGTACTTTTGAAAATTTTTCCAAAAGCCACATAATCTAGTAAAGCAGTGCCATATGTTTCAACTGAAGAGAGTCTGAGAAGGAGTTTATTGGTTTTGGACAGGTCATTTCACCACATTTCAGTAGAAAATGTAATTTTCCCACACCTATAGCCTAGTCAGAAAATCTCCTGAAGCTAGATCCTAGGGTCATCTAAAACACACAAGTGCTAAAAAGGTGTTTTTATGAGGGAACTTCTGGCTGCTATTCCAAAAGGCAAACCACTTGTTAAGAGTCCAGGAGGAAAAGCCAAGAGGTATGTGGTCTTTCAAGGACATACAGCCATTAAGACTCATAAGAGTAATGAACTATCATGCATTTTTTTCTCTGTGGCAAGCAAAAACCTTCCTACTAGAGAAAAATAAGGAAAAAGTGTTCTGGAAAAGGAACAACACCGCTTTAGTAATACTGTCTGTTCTGCTGTAACATCCTATTTTACCAAAAATTATCTTTAAAAACTGGAGGTTCCAACATTCCAGACTATGTCTAAATTGTTGCTCCTGCATGGATTTCAATAATAAACATTTCTTATAAAGTTAGATTAAACTAAAAATCCTACACATTACTAAGCAATCAAGCTATTCTAAATTAGACTATTGTGTCAGTTTGAATGTATTATGTCCCCCAAAATGCCATTACCTTTGATGTAATCTTGTGTGGGCAGACATATTAAGTGTTGATTAGATTGTAATTCTTTGAGTGTTCCCATGGAAATGTGCCCCACCCAACTGTGGGTGATGACTCGGATTGGATAATTTCCATGGAGGTGTTATCCCACCCATTCAGGGTGGGTCTAAATTAAATCACTGGAGCCATATAAATGAGCTGACAAACAGAAGGAACTCAGTGCAGCTGAGAGTGACATTCTGAAGAGGAGCTACAGCCAAGAGGGACACTGAAAAATGCACAGGAGCTGAGAGAGGAACTGCAGTTTACAGAGACATTTTGGAGATGTCCTTTGGAGGCAGACTTTTGCTCCAGAGAAGCTAAGAGAAGACAAATGCCCCAAGAGCAACTGAGAGTGACATTTTGGAGAGAAGCTGAAGCCTAGAGAGGAACGTCCTGGGAGAAAGCATTTTGAAACCAGAACTTGGAACAGACACCAGCCATGTGCCTTCCCAGCTAACAGAGGTTTTCCGGACACCACTGGCCATTCTTCAGTGAAGGTACGCAATTGTTGATGGACACTTTATGGCCTTAAGACTGTAACTGTGTAACCAAATAAACCGCCTTTTATAAAAGCCAATCCATTTATCGTGTTTTGCATTCTGGCAGCATTAGCAAACTAGAACAACTATACAGAGATTTTATTCATGCATTGAAGCTTTTCTAACATGCTTCAATGGGTAAAAGATTTCAATATTTAAAGGTATCAGTTCTCTCCTAAGTTAACATATAATTCAGTACGATTTTCCAACAAAATAACAATTTTTTTAACTTGAGAAAATAACATTAAAATTCATCTAGCAAAGCAAACATGGAAAATTCCAGAAAAATTCCAAAAGGAAAACTAATGAGGAGGACTATCCCTATTTAATATTAAAATATTTTACAATATAAGAGTATTCAAAACTGACAGAACCGTCCAGAATTAATGATAGCTAAGCTCATCATTCAACGTATTTAATAATTTAATCGTCATAACTATTCTACGAGGCAAATATTATTATTATCCTCATTTTACAGATTAAGAAACTGAGGCATAAGGCGATTGAATGACTTGTCTAAGATTACAAAGATAGTAAGCAAAAAACAAAAACAAAAACAAACAAAAAAGATAGTAAGCAAAGAAGCCAGGATTCAAACTCAGACAATCTAGTTCCACAGCATGTCCTTCACTACTTTGTACTACACTGCCTCAGATTTAATACAAGAATTCAGTACATAAGAATGATACAAAGAAGTATCTGAGGAAAAAAATTTACCTGATGAACCTGGAATAAGCTTGTCTACCAGAAAGCAAAAAAGCTAACAATGGGAACTGAGGAAGATGGCACATAAGGAGAGGGCAAAAAAGTCTCGGTGAAAAACACTAAATACAAGACAAAAGTGCTCCAGAATACCAGTTCCAGCGATGCACCGGCTGGACAAGTCTGCTAAATCTACAGGGACCGGGCACTTGGTGAAACCGAGAGTCTGCATTCTGAAACAAGTGAGTGAGCCTGCTGGAGAACTGGCAGCCATGCTGCGGTCAGGAGAAACCAAGGGTTGGTGTTTGGAGACGGATTAGTTTAAAAACCCAAAAGCGGCTGCAGAGCTGGCAGCAAGAGCCGCGCAGTTGAGTGTGGCAAGAAGGGCTTCCCACAACCCGTGCACACGCCTCAGTATCTGCTGTAGACGATAGCCTTTTGCACACCCGCAGCTAATTGTCCAGGAACCAGGAAGGCAGAGGTCTGTGAAAGGGGAAAATTACCATGCCCCATACAGCCATCTTTTCAGCAGGCTGGGAATGCCCCTGCAGGGCGCCGCAGCCCAGAGCTACGCTGCACAGCCCAGTGCAGAGGGATGTGCTTCCCACAACCTGTGCAGAGGCCTCAGTATCTGGCATGGACTATAGCCTTTTGCACACCCGCAGCTAATTCTCCCAGAACTAGGAAGGCAGATGTCCGTGAAAGGGGGAAATTACCAAGCCCCATACAGCCATCTTTTCAGCAGGCTGGGAATGCCCCTGCACGGTGCCAAGCCGAGAGCTACGCTGCACAGCCCAGCATGGCGGGAAGTGCTTCCCACAACCCATGCAAACACCTTAGTATCTGGCATGAACGACAGCCTTTCGCACACTCACAGCTAATTGTCCCAGAGCTAGGAAGGCAGAGGTCCGTGAAAGGGGGGAAATTACCACACCCCATACAGCCATCATTTCAGCAGGCTGGGAACAGCCCTGCACAGCGCCGCAGCCGAGGGGAGGGGAGGGGAGGGGAGAAAAAAGCCCGGGAGCAGCTGCAGATACAACGGGGAGAGCCCCGCAGTGAAGCATGGCGGGAGCGGACTGGGCTAATGCCTCAGTGTCTGGCGTGGAGGATACCCCTTCCCACACCCGCTACTGACTGTCTCAGGCCCAGGGGAGCAAAGGGGAGCCAAAGGGAGAAAGGACCGCATGACTTGCAGCCATCTCTCCGGCGGGCGGGGGACGCCCCTGCCCGTGGCTGAACCCACAGCCCAGAGTCGCACCAGGAAGCCCAGTGTGACGGGGAGTCTTTCCCACAGCACCGCGCACACGCCACAGTGTCAGCCGTGGACAGTGGCCTTTAATACACCCACGGCTGACTGTCCTGGAGCGGGGAGGGCGGTGCTGTGCAGAAAGGGGGAAGTTAACGTGCCCCATTCAACCATCTTTGAAGCGGGCAGGGAACACCCCTGCACGGCCCGGCGGCCCAGGGCTTCCCTGGAGGCTGGCACCCACTAGTGACGTGGCACGGCCCTCCCTCAGAAGAGGTCCTGGAAGAGCACGCAGGGAAGGGGGAACCACTCGGAAATCCCAGGGAACCTACACCAATACCAAGGACTTGCGGGTCAGTGGCAGAGAACAGCCTTAAATCTCCGGGAACACCTGGGAGGTTTGATTATTAAAGCTGCCCTTCCTCCCTAACCGCTCAGACACACGCCCCTTATTCAGGGCAGACAGCACCGACAACACACCCAAATTAAGTGCACCCATTGGACCCCACAAGAGTCAGATCCCCACACACCACAAAAACAAAGTTGGGGAGAACTGACTTGAGGGGAATGGGTGACTCACAGACGCCATCGGCTGGTTAGATGGAGAAAGTGTACGCCACCAAGCTGCAGTTCTGACATATTAGAGATCAAGCAAAGCAAATGCCAAGAGGCCAAAAACAGAAAATCTTAAAGCATATGATAAAACCAGACGACATGGACAAACCAAACCCAAACACCCAAATCAAAAGATCAGAAGAGACACAGTACTTGGTGCAATTAATCAAAGAACTACAGGCAGGCAACGAGAGCATGGCACAGGATATAAAGGACATGAAGAAGAGCATGGCACAGGATATAAAAGACATAAAGAAGACCCTAGAAGAGCATAAAGAAGAAATTGCAAGACTAAATAAAAAAATAGATCTTATGGAAATTAAAGAAACTGCAGGCCAAATTAAAAAGACTCTGGATACTCATAATACAAGATTAGAGGAAGCTGAACAACAACTCAGCCTCCTCGAGGACCACAGAACCGAAAATGAAAGAACAAAAGAAAGAATGGGGAAAAAAATCGAAAAAATCGAAATGGATCTCAGGGATATGACGGATGAAATAAAACGTCCAAATTTAAGACTCATTGGTGTCCCAGAAGGGGAAGAGGAGGGTAAAGGTCTAGAAAGAGTATTCAAAGAAATTGTTGGGGAAAACTTCCCAAACCTTCTACACAATATAAATACACAAAGCATAAATGCCCAGCAAACTCCAAATAGAATAAATCCAGATAAACCCACTCCAAGACATATTCTGATCAGACTCTCAAATACGGAAGAGAAGGAGCAAATTCTGAAAGCAGCAAGAGAAAAGCAATTCACCACATACAAAGGAAACAACATAAGACTAAATAGTGACTACTCAGCGCCCACCATGGGGGCGAAGAGGCAGTGGCATGACATATTTAAAATTCTGAGAGAGAAAAATTTCCAACCAAAAATACTTCATCCAGCAAAACTCTCCTTCAAATTTGAGGGAGAGCTTAAATTTTTCACAAACAAATGCTGAGAGATTTTGCTAATAAAAGACCTGCCCTACTTCAGATACTAAAGGGAGCCCTACCGACAGAGAAATAAAGAAAGGAGAGAGAGAGAGAGAGAGAGAAAATTTTAACAGACATATATAGAATATTACATCCCAGGTCACCGGGACACACATTCTTCTCTAGTGATCACGGATCTTTCTCCAGAATGGACCGGATGCTGGGACATAAAAACAAGCTTCAATAAATTAAAAAAAAAAAAAAAAGAATTTGTTCAAAGCACTTTCTCTGACCACAATGGAATACAAATAGAATAACCATCAGAGACTTGGAGAATTCACAAACACCTGGAGGATAAAAATGAGGGGGAGATAAAAACATTCCCAGATAATCAAAAGCTGAGGGACTTCATCACCAGTAATCAGTCCTATAAGAAATGCTAAAGGGAGTTGGGCAGGCTGAAAGGAAGGGACACTAAACAATTGACTGAAACTACATGAAGAAATAAAGATTTCCAGTAAAGATCACATGGTAAATATATTAAAAAAAAAAGAGAATAAATAACACCAAAAGTTGGTTCTTTGAGATCAAGATTGACAAGTCCCTAGCTAGACTGACAAAATTAAAAAGAGAGAAAACCCAAATAAACAAAATAATGAATGAAAGAGGCAGCATTACCGTGGATCCCAAAGAAACTTAAAAAATTGTAAGAGGATACTATGAACAAGTGAATGCCACCAAACCAGTTAATGTAGAGGAAATGGACAATTTCCTGGAAACACATGAACAACTCTGACTGACCAGAGAAGAAATAGAAGACCTCAGCCAACCAATCATAAGCAAAGAGATCCAATCAGTCATAAAAAAAGCTTCCCACAAATAAACACCCAGGGCCAGATGGCTTCACAGGGAAATTCTACCAAACTTTCCAAAAAGAACTGACATCAATCTTACTTAAACGCTTTCAAAACACTGAAGAAAATGGAACACTACTTAACACATTTTATGAAGCTAACATCACTCTAATACCAAAACCAGGTAAAGATGCTGCAAGAAAGGAAAACTAATGAATATAGGTGCAAAAATTCTCAACAAAATTCTTGCAAATCAAATGCAAAGATACATTAAAAAAATCATACACCATGACCAAGTGGGGTTCATTCCAGGCATGCAAGGATGGTTCAACATAAGAAAATCAATCCATGTATTGCAACACATTAACAAATCAAAAGGGAAAAATCAAATGATCATCTCAACAGATGCTGAAAAAGCATTTGACAAAATCCAATATCCTTTTTTGATAAAAACATTTCAAGGGTCTTGAGGGGAAGATGGCAGGATAGAGAGGAGTGGACGCTCTTTAGTTCCCCCTGGAACAACTAATAAACAACCAGGAATAACTAGTAAATAATCTGGAATAACTGCTGGGGGACAAACGTGACTGTCCACACATCATAAACCAATCTGGATTAGGAGGAATGCTCGAGATCACAGCATAAAATCTGTAAAACTGTGGACCCGAGCTGAAAGCCCCTCCCCCACAGCAGCCCAAACTGCAAAGCCTCGCTGTGCTAGAGAGCAGCACTCTCTGAACAAGCGAATATACCTCAGCCCAGCTCCAACTGAAGTTTTAATTAACAAATGTTGACTGCTCACTACAAGCTACGAATCCCCAACAAGCAGACAGAGGCTTTTGTGACGACTGACCTTCGAGTACTAAAGGACCTCTCTGGCAGGGAGGAGAAGCCCAGAGGACCGGGTGCTGTCTCTGGCCAATGGGTGAAAGTGAGGGGGTCAGCAGACTGATACCGAAGGGAGGTTCTCTGTCCCTTTTTTGGCTCAGTGGAGAAAGCCTCAGCCATTTTCAGTTCCCAGCTCTCAGACCCAGACAAGGGCAGAGATAGCATTAGTCAGTCTGCTAATGACCTCTCCCTAGGGGGTGCACTTTCCCTCAGAGGAAAGAGGCAGTGCCAAGCTCTACTACTCGCCTTCCATTCACAACCAGACCCCAGAGCCTGGGGGAAAACAGCTAACGCGTCACACCCCCTTACACAAGTCTGGAGTGACAGGCTGACAGGCGCCACCCGATGGGCAGAAAAGCACAGTGATTTGAGGCCTTACAGTGTGTATCAATCTAAGACACCCTCAGGGAGATGTGATACTATTGGCTCCCTCTAGACCTGAGACCATTCTGGTCTGGGAAAACCTGATTGGGGTAACCAAGGAAATCAGATGCCTAGACAACAGGAAACCAGAACCTACACAAAGAAAAACAAAGTTATGGCCCAGTCAAAGGAAAAAACTGACACTTCAACTGAGAAACAGGAGTTTAAACAACTAATACTAAATCAAGTCAAAAAGCTTAGGGAAGATATGGCAAAAGAGATGAAGCATATAATGAAAACACTGGGCGTAAATAAGGTTGAAATCGAAAGTTTGAAAAAACTGACAGAATCTATGGAAATGAAAGTCACAAAACAAGAGATGAAAGACGCAATGGAGACATACAACAGCAGATACCAAGAGGCAGAAGAAAACACTCAGGAACTGGAGAACAAGGCACCTGAAAGCCTACACACAAAAGAACAGAAAGAGAAAAGAATGGAAAAATATGAGCAACGTCTCCGGGAACTTAAGGACAAAACAAAATGCAGAAATGTACGTGTCATGGGTGTCCCAGAAGGAAAAGAGAAGGGAAAAGGGGCAGAAGCTATAATATAGGAAATAATCAATGAAAACGTCTCATCTCTTACGAAAGGCATAAAATTATAGATCCAAGAAGTGCAGCATACCCCAAACACAATAGATCTGAATAGGCCTACGCCAAGACACTTAATAATCAGATTATCAAACGTCAAAAATAAAGAGAGAATCCTGAAAGCAGCAAGAGAAAAGCGATCCATCACGTACAAAGGAAGCTTGATAAAACTATGTGCGGATTTCCCCATAGAGACCATGGAGGCAAGAAGGAAGCGGTGTGATATATTTAAGACACTGAAAAACCACCACCCAAGAATCCTATGTCCGGCAAAACTGTCCTACAAATATGAGGGTGAGCTTAAAATATTCTCTGACAGACAAGGACAGAGTTTGTGAACAAGATACCTACTCTACACGACACACTAAAGGGAGCACTACAGACAGAAAAGACAGGAGTGAGAGGTTTGGAACACAATTTTGGGAGACAACAGCACAGCAATGTAAGTACACTGAACAAAGATGACTTTAAGTATGGTTGAAAGAGGAAGGTTAGGAGCATGTGGAACACCAGAAGGAAACAGAAAAGATAAAGACTGGGACTGTATAACTCAGTGAAACTTAGGGTGCTCAATGATCATGATAAAAGGTACAAATATGTTTTTACATGAGGGAGAACATACGAATGTCAACACTGCAAGGTCTTAGAAATGGGGTGGGATTGGAGGAGAAATACAATCAATGCAAACTAGACTATAGTTAACAGAAACAGTGTTTCTTTAATATAACATAGGCAATATACCAAAGCTAATATGGGGGGGACACAGGGGACGGGTATGGGACTCGGCATTCGTGATATTTTCTGACTCTTTATTCTACTTTAGTTTAATGCTATCTTTCCTTTTGTTGCTTCCCAGCTGTCATGTTTTGTTTTGTTTTGTTTCTCTCTTTTTTTCTTTTTCTCTTGTCTCTCTACGTTGACTCTCTTCCTCCTACTTTTGAAAGAAATGGAGATGTCCTTATATAGATAGTGGTGATGGTGGTGAATACATAAATACATAAATATACAGGGAACCATCGATTGTTTACTTAGGACAGAATGTATGGTGTGTGAACAAAACTGTCTTAAAAAAATGGGTTGATGAAGAAACCCAGGGGCACTATATTGAGTGAAATAAGACAGACACATAAGGACAAACATTGCAGGGCCTCACTGATATGAACTAATTATAATATGCAAACTCATAGACATGACATGTAAGTTATCAGGATATAGAATGAGGCTAAAGAACGGGGAGCAGTTGCTTATTATGAGCAGAATGTTCAACTAAGACGAACTTAAATGTTTGGAAATGGACAGAGGTGATGGTAGCACATTGTGAGAATAACTAACAGTGCTGAATGGTGTGTGAAGGTGGTGGAAAGAGGAAGCTCAGAGTCACATAAGTCCCCAGAAGGAATGTTGGAGGTTAAAAGATGGGAGTGTATAAAACAGTGAATCTTGTGGTGGACAATGTCTGTGATTAACTGTACAAATATTAGAAATCTTTCTCATGAACTAGGACAAATGTATGATACTATAACCAGAAGTTAATAATAGTGGGGCACATAGGAAAAAAATATACCTATTGCAAACTATATACTACAGTTAGTAGTATTTTAACATTCTTTCATCAACAGTAACAAATGTACTATACCAATACAATGATTCAGTAATGGGGGGGGGGGTGTTAGGGGTATGGGACGATTGGAGTTTCCTTCTTTTGTCTTTATTTCTTTTCTGGAGTAATGAAAATGTTCTAAAAATTGAAAAAAAATATTGTGGTGATGGATGCACAGCTGTATGATGGTACCATGGGCAATTGATTGTATACCTTTGATCTTTGGATAATTGTATGGTTTGTGAGCAATCTCAGTTAAAAAAAAAAAAAAAAAGGCACTTCAAAAGTTAGGAATTGAAGGAAACTTCCACAATATGATAAACAGCATATATGAAAAACCCACAGCCAGCATAGTACTCAATGGCGAGAGACTGAAAGCCTTCCCTCTAAGATCAGGAACAAGACAAGGATGCCCGCTGTCACCACTGTTATTCAACATTGTGCTGGAAGTGGTAGCCAGGGCAGTCCAGCAAGACAAAGAAATAAAAGGCATCCAAATTGGAACGGAAGAAGTGAAACTGTCATTATTTGCAGATGATATGGATCTTATATCTGGAAAACCCTGAGAAATCGATGACACAGCCACTAGAGTTAATAAACAAATTTAGCATAGTAGCGGGATACAAGATTAATGCACATAAGTCAGTAATGTTCCTGTACACTAGAAATGACCTACCTGAAGAGACACTGAAGAAAAAGATACCATTTTCAATAGCAACTAAAAAAATCATGTACCTAGGAATAAATTTAACCAAAGATATAAAAGCCATATACAAAGAAAACTACATAACTTTACTAAAAGAAATAGAAAGGCACCTAAAAAGATGGAAAAATATTCCATCTTCATGGAAAGGAAGACTAAATATCAATAAGATGTCAAATCTACCCAAACTCATCTACAGATTCAATGCAAGTCCAATCATTATTCCAACAACCTACTTTATGGACTTGGAAAGCTAGTTATGAAATTTACTTGGAAGGGAAAGATGCCTCGAATTGCTAAAAACATACTAAAAAAAGAAAAATGAAGCTGGAGGACTTACACTTCCTGACTTTGAAGCTTACTATAAAGCCACAGCAGTCAAAACAGCTTGGTACAGGCATAAAGACAGACATATTGATCAGTGCAATCGAATTGAGAATTCAGAGATAGAACTCCCAGATCTATGGTCGACTGATCTTTGATAAGGCCCCCAAAGCCACTGAGCTGGGACATAACAGTCTTTTCAACAAATGGGGCTGGGAGAGTTGGATATCCATATCCAAAACAATGAAAGAAGACCCCTACCTCACACCCTACACAAATATTAATTCAAAATGGGTTAAAGACCTCAACATAACAGACAGTACTATAAAACTCCTAGAAGATAATGTAGGGAAACTTCTTCAAGACCTTGTATTAGACGGTCACTTCCTAGACCTTACACCCAAAACACAAGCAGCAAAAGAAAAAATAGATAAATGGGAGCTCCTCAAACTGAGAAGTTTCTGTACCTCAAAGGAATTTGTCAAAAAGGTGAAGAGGCAGCCAACTCAATGGGGAAAAATATTTGGAAACCATGTATCTGACATATAAAGAAATCCTACAACTCAACAACAATAGTACAGACAGCCCAATTATAAAATGGGCAAAAGATATGAAAAGACAGTTTTCTGAGGAGGAAATACAAATGGCCAAAAAAACACATGAAAAAAATGTTCAGCTTCACTAGCTATTAGGAGATGCAAATTAAGACCACAATGAGATACCATCTCATACCAATTAGAATGGCTGCCATTAAACAAACAGGAAACTACAAATGCTGGAGGGGATGTGGAGAAATTGGAACTCCTATTCACTGTTGGTGGAGACTATATAATGGTTCAGCCACTCTCGAAGACAGTCTGGCAGTTCTTTAGAAAACTAGACAGAGTTACCCTTCGATCCAGCAATCACACTTCTCAGTATATACACGGAAGATCTGAAAGCAGTGACATGAACAGATATCTGCACTACAATGTTCACAGCAGCAATATTCACAATTGTCAAGAGATGGAAACAACTCAAATGTCCTTTAACAGATGAGTAGATAAATAAAATGTGGTGTATACACACTATGGAATACTACACAGCAGTAAGAAGGAACGATCTCGTGAAACATATGACAACATGGATGAACCTTGAAGACATAATGCTGAGCAAAATAAGCCAGGTACAAAAAGAGAAATATTATGTTACCACTAACGCGAACACTGACAAACGTAAAATAAATGGTTTATAATGTAGAAGGTAGAGGACCTAGCGATAGATAGCAATTAGTGAAGGGGGAACGATAATCTAATCAGAACAGATAAGTTATCGTGGGTAAATTTAATGTTCTGGGAATGCTCAAGAATGACTATGGTTTGTTAATTTCCGGTGGGTATGGTAGGAACAAGTTCACAGACATGTAGTTATCTTACGTTATCTGTTTTTCTTATGTCTTTGCTGGGTTATAGTCTGTATATTTTCTTGGGGTAGAGTAGGAACATGTTAGAAGTACTGTAGTTATTTTAGGTTATTTGTTTTTTCTTATTCCTTTCTTTTGGTTTTGTTTGAAAATTTTTTATTGTCTTTTTTTCATTTTTTGATAAATTAAAAAAATGAAAAAAAATATGCAGAGCCCCCCTGAAGAGCTGGGGGAAAAGGCAAAGGTGTTGGGCTTCCTCACCTGGATGGTTGCTGGTATTCTCACAAACACTGAGGACTGGCGGTTTGATATGCCAAACCGTTTCATGGGACTTGCCCTTAATAAGCCTGTTACTGCAAAGGAGAGGCTAGACCTGCTTATAATTGTGCCTAAGAGTCTCTCCCTGAACGCCTTTTTGTTGCTCAGATGTGGCCCTCTCTCTCTAGCTAACCTGGCGGGTGAAATCACTGTCCTCCTCTCTACATGGGATCTGACATGCAGGGGTGTAAATCTCCCCAGCAACGCGGGATGTGACTCCTGGGGAGGAATCTAGACCCGGCATCATGGGATGGAGAACATCTTCTTGACCAAAAGGGGGATGTGAAATGAAATGAAATAAAGTTTCAGTGGCTGAGAGATTCCAAATGGAGTTGAGAGGTCACTCTGGTGGGCACTCTTAAGCACTATATAGATAACTCTTTTTAGGTTTTAATGAATTGGAATAGCTAGTAGTAAATACTTGAAACTATCAAACTACAACCCAGTAGCTTTGAATCTTGAAGACGATTGTATAACAATGTAGCTTACAAGGGGTGACAATGTGATTGTGAAAGCCTTGTGGATCACACTCCCCCTTATCCACTATATGGATGGATGAGTAGAAAAACAGGGGCAAAAAACTAAAAGAAAAATAGGGTGGGAGGGGAGGGACTATTTGGGTGTTCTTTTTTTTACTCTTTTTTTTTCTTATTTTCACTATTTCTGGTACAAGGGAAATGATCAAAAAATAGATCGGGGTGCCGAATGAACAACTATGTGATGGTAATATGAACAATTGATTGTATACTTTGAATGACTGTATGGTGTGTGAATAAATCTTAATTTAAAAAAAAAAGTTAACAATGACTACTGAGGTACCGTCAAAAAGGGTATAAAGCCTACATGAAAGGGCTCCTAATGACTAAAAATGGGACTTCACAAAGAGTAAAGGCAGCAATGGATTCTAACACATCAAAAATGTTCAAGTCTAAAAGTTCATTGCAAAAAAAACATCAATTGTTACCCCTGAATTACGCATTATTCTTAAAATTGGTAAAGGGAAAAAAAAATCAAACATTTATCTGCTTTTCCTACATGAACTGTATATCAGGGTAACTACTTCATGAAGGACCAAATTCTTTATAGGAAAAATCCAATAAACGCAGGAAGAAAAATAAAATATCATTTCTCTCACGATAAAGAGTGAAACTTCCATCTCAGGAGACTAGGGACAGAGAGATTGTAACTTTCAGTACTGCGAGATTTTTTTTTTTAACCATAAACTGCCTTTATTTGTAATTTTTTTTAATGAATTAACTTTCTATTAAAATCATCACCATAATTAGCAAACTAATGTTTTTAATCCTGTTTATCCATCACTACTTTCTGTCACTACTATGACAAAGCGGAAAAACCCTGTAACAAAGCACTTATAGTGTATGCCAAATAGCCTCTTTTTCCTCTATAAGCAAGGTTCTAGTTCTCAATGACTGAGATTTTGCTTAAAAATCACATTACCAAACACTAACAGAAGAGTAATATAAATTGTGCTTCTTAATCACTCCATCTGCATATCCTATAGGAAATAATGTCAAATTCAGACTCAGGAATTACTGAATCACACATACCAAACTGGTTTCAATTCCTAGTACATAGAGAACAAGAGTGGGCATAAACTGTGAAAGCCCTCCAGAAAAGAAAAGTGTCAGAAAACTACAACACTCCTATAAATTAGCCAAATAAAATGCTCACCCATATTTTCCAGAGTGACACTGTTGTTCCTCCCACAGGCACTGCTTTTCCTGGTCCATACACATCCCATATGGTCAGGGCCACCTGGGCATTCCTGGGCAGGTCAGGGTACTTCACGGGCAACTTGAGCCATTCATTCCAGCTATGAAAATGAAGTCAGTTTAATCACATACATACAACCTTCTTTCAAATTAACAAACCATACAAAGTTTGGCCAGAGAAAAATGCCCCCAAAAGATTAGGTTCAAGAAACAATGTCCCAATTGCTTGAATTTTTATATAATCAACTTTAATTTTAAATGGGGAACACATAAGAAAAAAATTTTTAAATAGAACACATGAAAAATAACATCAGTAAAACCTTTAATCAAGAAACTCAAACAATTTCACTAAGACACAAGGGAACATGTTAATGCCTAATAAACATCTGGAGAACATTTAAATATTAGAATTTTTTGAACCCAAATGAACTTTTTATTTTAATATTCTTGAAATCACAATTTTACACTATGAAGAGAGAAAATCAGAATTATTCTTATTACCTTTAAAACACTACTGATGTCCTATAATGTATAGCAGTGCATCAATAAAACAGGGAGAAAACAAACCTTACAAATAGAGGTCAAAGTAAACAACCTACAACCTTCACAACACAAAATTACCAGCATGCTCTAGACAGATATGTAACTTTTTTAATGTCAGGTTTTTCTGTACCTCAAGTCATTCCATCAGTATTGATAATACTTAGTTATTTGTGCTTTATGTTTTTAGAACATGTTTGCATATATTATCTCACTAAGAAATGCTTGTTCTTAATATAGTAATGACAGCACATCTCTTGTTTTTGCCCTCCATTCATCTTGGAAAATTTTCTTCTGCGTTTAAAATTCACACTGGATTCACTTGATAATTACAATTCCCTTAAACAGCAGATGGCTTTTATAATCCCAAAGGAATACTATACAAGCAATATACACAGTAATACATGGCAGACACATTGAATAATTAGGGAAAAAAGCTGTTGTTTAGACAAAATTATTCTCAAAAGGGCTTATCCCAAACCATCTAAGTCAAATACATCTGCATCAGTAAAAAAAATTGAAGAGAATTCTCAAAAACTTAAATGACAAATCATTTTAGTATATATCTACTATATGAATTTAAGGACCTCCAGGAAAATTAGAGATGCACGCTATCAATTTCAAGGAAAATTCAAGAAGTCATTAAAACCTTTTCTTCTATGAAGTTCTTCAAAATATACATCCCGTGTATGCTTATGAAAGTCATTCTCCACTACAGATAAGCTTGAGTAACCAAATGAATACAATTACTACACACATGGTAGGCCAGGCTTAAAAGCAAAGACTAAGAACTGTCATCAATCACAATGAAGTTAATTAACACAGGCTAAAGAGGAAAATCAGTTACTATATTCAAAATGAACTGTGAAATTTCACATCTTTATAGTCTGTCTTTAATGACACTGAGCCAATACATATGATATGACAAAACCAATCTGTGGCCTCAAACCTTTTACTATCCAACCCCAAGATCCTAACACCTCTTTATATCAAAGCAACTCCACTTTCATGTTTTCCACTCTGGGCTTCTAAAGAAGAGTTCTTTTCAAGAAAATGATTCTACAGATTAAAAAGTTTGGAAACTTCTCTAAATATTACAGAATGCATGGAAAGATCTAGCCGGGCATAACAAAGCTCTGTATTCTGAACACCATTTTGTTCTCTCCCACCCCCACCTCCATTAAACTCAATTCACCTGGCAACTTTCAAAACCTTGCAAGACTTTAAAGCCGGAATCTTGACATTACTGTGGCCCCCACCCCCCAACACCCTGCTCTGCCACAAACCCTTGTACTAACACCTCGGTCTGATTAACGCAATCAAAGTCTGACTTCCTAATTTTTAAATTACATTAAACTACTTTTATATGTGTCTCTCAAAAGCCACTTTAAATCCTTTATGGGAGAAGGTAGAATATCAATTTTTAAAATAAATTTAAGCTATTTGCCTACAGAATAATCTTCATATAGAAACTTGGAAATCTGCAGTAATCTTATCCTAAAACTGACAACTTTACCTTAAGTGTAATTAAAGAAAGTACAGGTTTCCTTCACTATGGAATCTCTTATTATTGGATAGCATAGCTTAACACAGGATAGACTGGGATAAATTTTGGATGAATCAGTCTTTATTAGAACTAGCATTACTATCAGAAACTTAGAAACCAAGCAGATGTCAATAATTTGGCATCTCATACTCATATTACACAAAAACACTTAACTGTTAATACTCAAATATACTTGTGGAAAATGCAAAAATATGGATGGCAAATAATTTTTTATAGTATAATTTCTTTTCCAAGTTTATAGTATATTTCTTTTAAGCAAATGTTTATAAAGAATGATGGATTTACCTCATATGTTTAAAGTTTGCCCTCACTCATTATAGGAAGCTTTTCTTCTGCTTTGATGAATTGGTAATAAATTCGAAATTTAAAAACTAAAGTGCGGAGTATAAAAAATCGACTACAAATGACTTCTCCTAATCTTAAAGAGTATCTTTTCATTAAAAGGGAAAAAAAAAAGCCTATCCATGTTACTGAGCCATTAACTTTGCTCAACGCTCAACATCAAGTATTTTCTTCAACCTACTTTCTACACAGCTGTTTATGGCTTTTAAATTTAAAAAAAAAAAAAAGCCATTATCTTCCTCTAATTGTTTTACTTTGTTTATCTACTTTAAGAAGTATTACAATTTAAAAAATATAAACTAAAAATTTTCAAACATGTAATATTCTACATGCTTGCAAATATAATACAAGGCAAAGAGGAGTTGGCAAATGGGAGGAGGAGGAGGACATGAACCTCCCTGTAAATGGGAATTTGCTTTCTCTCTAATTTCCTTTTTACAGAGGCACGGAAAATACTAGACAATTTTCCTTACCAAGAAAAGTGGGATTCACCATACATGTTGACTTTCTAGATCTAATTTTGTGGTTTGAAAACTTTTTTGGGAGTACAGGCCACTTCCAAATATCTAATTTGGGCTCCATCTCTGGGGAAAAGTCTAAGACATACAAAATTTTGCACACAATATCAGGGTTTTGTAGATTTCCTGATTCCAGTTTAAGGACCTATGATACAATTAAGCAATTTCTGTTCATTGTTTTAGATTTGATGATGGTGCCATAGATATGTTTAAAAAAGAGATGTGAAAATATAAATACGTCTAGAATTTGCTTCAAAATAATGGTGGGTATAGATAAAAGAAGGTAAGTAAATACTGAAGCTAGTTGATGGAAACAGGAAGTTTATTATATTATTCTTTCTACTTTCATAGGTTTGAAATTTTCCAGAATAAAAAGTATTAACTACATAAGTGTTTGTGTATATGAATGTGTGTCTGTATATCCATATCCCCAAAAAGATACTAAATTATACCATTAAAAAGTTGGTTTCAATGTGGCCAGAATGCCAAAACCAGACATCTACTTGCTCTGAAAAAAACCTTTTCCAGCACCGCTGAAACACAGCTGGCCCACATGGGACTGTACCTTCAACGGCAGAGCATGGCTGTCCTTTTAACCACACATTGTCCTGCATGAACACTGTGGGCATTAGCTCCTAGTCTGAGGGGCACACACCTGTGTGTTCTACACTGAGTCTACCAGGGTGCTGAATAATAATACATGTGGATCAAACTTCAGAACTGTACCATATGTTCTAAGAAGTAATGTATCGAGAAGTTAAATTAAGGACCAGGAATACTTTTCTAAAACACATGAACTTCAAGTTTATTTACCCCACATCCTGACAATGTTTTGCTAACATCCCACGCTCAATAAACCACGAACCATAAAAAAAATTAGTTTAATATTTAAAATGTATTAGATTATTAGACTATTACTACTAATAATAAATCTAATTTGTATAGATGACAAGAGATTTCATTCTAAAGATATGAGCTCCAAACGTCTGGTTGGACAATATTTCAGAGTGTCTAAAATTGTTTATGTGTTCATGGGCAAAGAATAGTAGAAAATAAAAAATGATACAGTTGTGTTTTTGGTTTTGTTCATTTTGTAAATCAGTCAAGTATTTACCAAAATATATCAATATACTGAATACAAACATAATTGTACTTTCATTTCAACTGCAGTTATGACACTAATATGTAAAATACTTTCTTCTGTCTGAAAAGGTTATTGTTCTAACTTAAACTATCCTATCAATGCTTAATTTCTTAATTAAGAAATTCCTCTGTAACCTTTACTAAATTATACTTGCAAAGTCTATAGAGAAATGAAAGAGCAGACTGAAAGCCACCATATGCAAAAAAACAACTTACTTCCATCTTCTACTAAATGCCTTGTAGGATGTTCTCACTGGCAAAGCCAGAGGCTTCCCTTCTGCAAAAGCTTGGCAAGTAACATAAAGGTCAGAACAGGTGTCTTGATATAGTCCTGAAAACTTCAGCATTGGGTCTTCTAGGACAGCTTTATAACTCTTTTGTTCTCTTTTTCCCTTCCAAACTTCCTCTGAAAGCACAAAAGATAATGTTATAGCTATACATTTTAAAATATATATATACACACACAGGCAAAATAAATCCTCAGTCAAGTATTGTGTCAAGGTAACCTGTTTCTTAAACAACATTTTCTGTATGTGCAAGTAAAGCAACTTTTACATCTAACTGCGGTCTCTTAAATCCTGACATCTAAAATCATTCCATTCTTCATCAACTTATTTCTGCAGTTTGGGCTTCTTAATTTTAAAGCCTGCCACCAACTCCTAGCCTATCTTCTAGAAGTCACCAGCTTTCCAGGACTTCATTTCATTTCATTTATTTCAAGTTGACCAGTTATTCACTTTTTCTTTCGACATTTACTCTCCTAGGCACAGGACCCAGAAATGAAAGACAAGATAAACAAGATAGTGTAACAAAAAATGTTAAGTAGTTGCTTCTGGGGGAAAAAAAACTTATTTTTAACCAAATATTCTATTTTATTGTGTGCATATATTACCTGATCATTTTTTTAATTTAAAAATCAAGTGTTATAAGCTATAAAAGATATGCACAAGATACTTTAAAAGAGGTAGAAGCACTTCTTGAACATCAAGATTATGCCAGATACCGTGGAAGGCATTTTATATACTCTTTTCTACTTAATTTTCATCATATTTTCATTTTATAAACAAGGAAGCAAAGACTTAGATCAATCTCATCCAACGTCGCAAAATAACACAGAATAACAGAGCTGATAATAAAAACCAGGGCACAGGAAGTGAACTCAGTGTTCTTTCCACTATATCAAAAAACATATCTACTTCTAGCATGGGGACAGTGGCTGAATATCCCAAACAGATGCTCAAAATGAGCCTGTACAATATACAGGAAATGGCAGCAAAAAAGGTAGGGAGTCATCCTAAAGAAAAAGAATAACATGTACAATGAAGCACAGGCAGGACAATGAGTCTGGAGAACTGCAAGTTGTTTGGTACGGCTAGCATATAAAGTGCACATGGGGAAGCAGCTAGAGATAAGACTGAAAAGGTAAGTAGGGGCTGGACATTGAAGCAAATAACCACCAAATTCAGAACAGTGCTGACACAAAGTGAACATTCACAGGTCTGTTAACTGAAAAAATTAACTCAAAATGGATCAAAGACCTCAACATAAGAACCAAGATTATAAAATTCCTAGAAAAAAACGTAGGAAAGCATCTTCAAGAACTTGTGTTAGGCAAATGGTTTCTTAGACTTTACATCAAAAGCACAAGCAACAAAAGAAGAAATAAATGGGGACTCATCAAAACTAAAAACTTTTTTGTATCAAAGGCATTCATCATAAAAATAAAGAGAACGGGAGAAAATATCTGGAAACCACATATCTGATAAGGGTTTAATATCCAGAATTTATAAAGAAATTCTACAACTCAACAAAAACACAAATAACCCAATCAAAAAATGACTTGAATAGATAGTTCCCCCAAGAAGACACACAATTAGCCAAATGCACATGAAAAGGAATATACCCTTACATAAACCATGGACTATAGTTAATAGTACAATTATAATATTCTTTCATCAACTGAAACAAATTGTTGGTACCATAAGTAGTGTGGTACTAAGGCAAAATGCTAATAATGAGGGAGGCAGTATTTGGGAACGTTGTGTTTTTTTACATGATTTTTCTGTAAACCTACAACTTCTCTAATTAAAAAAAATAAGAATAAAAATATACAATGTAGCACTTGTTCATTCATTTAAAATATTTTTAGAGCGCCTACCACAGGACAGGTCAGCAGCTGTTCTAAGCATGCAAACACAAATAAAACAAAGGCCTACATTCAAGGAACTCAATCTTCCTGGGGAAGCTGACAACAACCCAGGATAATTCAAGCTGTTATTCAGCTGGTACACACAGCTGAGTACAAACAGGCCACGCACACAGGCATTGGTTCCAATTCTTCAGGCACCCATTCTTGTTGGTTGGTGTCTGTGCCTTGTTAGTTGTTAAATATTATAAAAATTATCTGTTTTTTTATAAATTGATAAATACTATAATTGACATATGAAATATCAATGTTACCAAAAATTAATGTTAAAAGGGTTCAGAGGAGATGATAAGAACTGAAGTTTAGAGATGGTCTTGTCTTGGGGTCTCCTGGATTTCTGCAAGGAAAGTTAGCATATTTGGATAAAGAAGCTGGTTCTAGGTGAGGTGAATAGTTATCAAAAGATCCAAGTATGGCCCCTCAACTATGTTGAGGACATGGTTTAGATCTGTACTGCGCAACATGGCAGTCAGCACCCACATATGGCGACTGGGCACTGAAATATGTTAATATGAATTAAGATGGATGAAAGCGTAAAATATACACCAGATTTCAAATCCTTAATTTAAAAAAGGAATGTAAAACGTATCATTAATTTTTTATATTTAGTACATGTTTAAATAACATTCTGGATATCAAATAAGATGTTAGAATTTTTTAAAAAGTCTGTTAGTTGAATTATCTGAAATGGGAAAGCAACAAGAAGATTTGTATTTATACTTTGGCAGTATTATAAGAACAGACTAGAGAGGTGGCAAGGAAAGCAAGGAGACCAGTTAGGAAACTTTCAGTCAAAATTAAAAATGAAAAAGTTATACTAAGGCTGGGGCAGCGGGGTAAAAGAAAGAGCATAGACCAAAGAGACTCAGCAAGTAGATTCAAGACACCTTGGTGACTGACTAAACAGAGAAGGTAAGAGCATAATTCAGTTTTCTGTCTTAACCAACTTGAAGGGTGATGCAAACAATCAGCAAAATCAGGTGAGGATACAGGAAGATCAGTTAGAGGGGTAAGCTAATGATGTGCTCAATTTTAGACAAGCTGTGCTTTGAGACATTCAAAGTGACCATGTCCATGGGTAGTCTGATAGTCAAGTATGGTGCTAAGAAGAAAGACATCAAAGTGCAAGTTGTTATTAAAACCACAGAAATAGAGGAAAGGCCTGGGTAGAATAAATAGAATTAAAAGAACTTACTATTCTCTGATTAAATGATTCTAAATTGATACTTCCTGCTATGCCCTCCCCTCCCCCCCCCGAAGTCCAAACACAGTCTTGAAAGCTTAAAGACAATTAGTACTGATTTTTGCCAAAACTCTGATTTAAAACTTTATTTTTGGTTTTATGTATCTCTGCATATGTTAATAATGCACCAGTTTTTGTTTTTCTTTTGGGGAGGGGTTCTTTCTTTTTAATGATCAAAAGTTTCAAAACATGCATTCTCATGCAAATACTGAGAGGAGAGAGACTGAAGAAAAGCTCTTTACCAGGTGATGGCAATAAGGTCCCATATAAGTATCTAGTAATGAATGCTACAGAAAATACCTGAAATGGGTGTGTAAAGTATTATGCAAAGTTATAGTTTGGTTGTTGATATATTATTTTTACCACCATCTCAAACTGGGTAGTAAAGGATTTGTAAGAGCCTAAAGTAAGTGACTTCTGAAAATAAGAGGAAACATCCAAAAGCATACGTGACAAATGAGAAAATCTAATTATCACCAACTGAGAAAATGTATTATCAGGTAGCCCTCTGCCTATCAAATATTCGTTGAATATTAATTGAGCATACTCAGTCAAGATTTGAATAGGAGTTGATGTTCTGGTTAATAATTTCTTAAATGAAAATGCTTCTATAGCACTGCCTTAAAACGCACACAATTTGCAACTCTGTCCTACACACTCCCCAATCTCAGTTCCATTATTCTCATCTCAACATGTCATGCCCTTGGCCATTTGATTTTAATCACAGTGCTCCAAGGTTTTCCTGCAGGCTTCATGGTCCCTGTGCAACCAGCACCGCCATCTTTGATTCAGCGCCAACTTCCCTGGGTTCACAATATCAGACTGCCCGAGTCAGATGAAGCCTCTATCACCTCCCACGCTACTAATACTGCACCCACGTGCTTATCTCATCCTCAACTACAGATCTGCCTGACCCTCCATAACTTCTGCAGTCTTCATTCCACCAACCAGACCCTTCTATTAACCGCGGGACCACGTCTTTATCTAGCCTTAGTTTCTTCTAAAGTGGGACAATAACCCATCAAAAGGTTGCTGTGAACAGCAAAATGCGTTGAAGACTAAAACACAGTGGGACTTTCGGGTTTATTCCTACAGTTTCCCTTCTGAAAGGGACCACATCCTGAGTCCTTTTCCCAAACCGCCCCTCTCCACCGCCTCCTCTGCCACTGCTCTCCCGGCAGCCCCCAGGCTCGGCCTTCAGACCAGTCACTTTTACACCCCGACCCCCAAAAACCCGCCTCCCGAACCTGAACCTCGGCAACCCCACTCCCTGCCCTCGGGATTTTTCTCACATCTTGAGCTGCACGTTGATGTCCAGGTCACAACTGTAGATGTAGTGAAACTTCTCCGCTTCCCCCATGGCACCCGCAGCAAAAGCAGAACCTACGCAGCCATCTGGGCACAGAAACAACGCAGGAGCTGAACCAGCTAAGCCGCACAACACCGATGCTTCCGGTTCCACCCCTTAGCTGGCGCGCCGCTTATCACCGGCCGAGGCGCGCCTAGTCGCGGAGAATGTCCCGCCCATGTGTTTCTCCTGCGCATGTGCCGAGGACGCCCACCATCTTGCTTAAGGGTAAATAGGATTCCGGAAGCAGAGCATATCTGGTTACATTCCAGGCTTCACGTGCTCTTCCTTATTCAACAGGACTTATTTTTTTTTTTTAAGAAGGAAGGTGTCATTTGAACTTGACCTGTACCTAAAATCAATCCTAAAGGAAATTCGATTATAAAAAATTGTAACAGCTTTCATTGCCTGCACGCTAAGCAGATAACAATCATAAGAATTAGACTTTGTCAACTTTAAATTCCAGAGGCCCTTACAAAAACTGTAGATCTGATCACTGATTTACCATTCGAGCAAAAAATTCCTCTTTCAGCTCTAAAAAATGGGGAACAGACTGGACAAAGAGCAAAGGAACCTGGGTTCAAATTTTGGTACTACCAATATTAACTGTGATACTTCAGGCAAGGGCTTGAGCACTTGTTTGTACTCTGCCTATTCAGGTCCAATGTAGCTTTCAAGACCCAAACCAAGTTAGACCCTGAAATGACTGTAGAACTCACACCTCTGAACCCTCTGAGCCCTACAATGTTTAATTTGTAATATTTAATATAATCTAAAATTATTTTCATTCTAACTAAATTCAAACTTTCTAAAGGCAAGAAGAACGTTCCATATACTTCTGTCTGTTCCTCTTAGAGCCTAGCACATTGCTGAGTTTATTAATGTCTGTTGATTGATCATTATTGATGATATTGAATGAAAGTCTCCATTTTCTATGTGTTTAGTCTTGGATGCCACATTTTAAGGTGGTCATTGCTAGACTAGGTCCAAATTAGAGTAATGTTAAAAAGAGTGGAAAGGCAAAAAAAAAAAAAAAAAAAAAAAAAAAAAAAAAAAAAAAAAAGCCATGTGCAATGATTTGCCCAAAGTAAATTCTCAAAAATGTTTTGTGGAGGAGGCGGGGCAAGATGGCAGACTGGTGAGCTGTATGTTTTAGTTACTCCTCCAGGAAAGTAGGTAAAAAGCCAGGAACTGCGTGGACTGGACACCACAGAGCAATCTGTCTTTGGGCATACTTCATACAACACTCATGAAAACGTGGAACTGCTGAGATCACCGAAATCTGTAAGTTTTTGCGGCCAGGGGACCCGCGCCCCTCCCTGCCAGGCTCAGTCCCGGGGGAGGAGGGGCTGTCAGCTCCAGGAAGGAGAAGGGAGAATTGCAGTGGCTGCTCTCATCGGAAACTCATTCTACTGATTCAAACTCCAACCATAGATAGACTGAGGCCAGACACCAGAGACTCTGAGAGCAGCCAGCCCAGCAGAGAGGAGACGGGCATAGAAGGAAAACAACACGAGAAGCTCCAAAGTAAAAGCAGAGGATTTTTGGAGTTCTGGTGAACACAGAAAGGGGAAGGGCGGAGATCAGGCCTTGAGGCGCATATGCAAATCCCAAAGCAAGGCTGATCTCTCTGCCCAGGGCACCTTTCCTTAATGGCCCTGGTTGCTTTGTCTATTAGCATTTCAATAACCCATTAGATCTCTGAGGAGGGCCGTTTTTTTGTTTTTTTTTTTTTTTTTAAATCCTTTTTGCTTTTTCTAAAACAATTACTCTAAGAAGCTCAATACAGAAAGCTTCAAAGAATTGAAATTTGGGCACGTCAAGTCAAGAGCAAAAATAAGAGAGCTCTGAGACAAAAGGCAATAATCCAGTGGCTGAGAAAATTCACTAAACAACACAACTTCCCAAGAAAGGGGGGTGTCCGCTCACAGCCACCATCCTGGTGGACAGGAAACACTCCTGCCCATCGCCAGCCCCATAGCCCAGAGCTGCCCCAGACAACCCAGTGTGACGGAAGTGCTTCAAATAACAGGCACACACCACAAAACTGGGCGTGGACATTAGCCTTCCCTGCAACCTCAGCTGAATGTCCCAGAGCTGGGAAGGGGGAGCAGTGTGAATTAACAGAGCCCCATTCAGCCATCATTTGAGCAGACTGGGAGCCTCCCAACACAGCCCAGCAGCCCAGAACTGCCCTGGGGGGACGGCACTCACCTGTGACATAGCACAGTCATCCCTCAACAGAGGACCCGGGGTGCACAGCCTGGAAGAGGGGCCCACTTGCAAGTCTCAGGAGCCATACGCCAATACCAAAGACTTGTGGGTCAGTGGCAGAGACAAACTGTGGCAGGACTGAACTGAAGGATTAGACTATTGCAGTAGCTTTAAAACTCTAGGATCATCAGGGAGATTTGATTGTTAGGGCCACCCCCCCTCCCCGACTGCCCAGAAACACGCCCCACATACAGGGCAGGCAACACCAACTACACACGCAAGCTTGGGACACCAATTGGGCCCCACAAGACTCACTCCCCCACTCACCAAAAAGGCTAAGCAGGGGAGATCTGGCTTGTGGAGAACAGGTGGCTCGTGGACGCCACCTGCTGGTTAGTTAGAGAAAGTGTACTCCACGAAGCTGTAGATCTGATAAATTAGAGATAAGGACTTCAACTGGTCTACAAACCCTAAAAGAACCCTATCAAGGACAGCAAATGCCACGAGGCCAAAAACAACAGAAAATTATAAAGCATATGAAAAAACCAGACGATATGGATAACCCAAGCCCAAGCACCCAAATCAAAAGACCAGAAGAGACACACCTAGAGCAGCTACTCAAAGAACTAAAGATGAACAATGAGACCCTAGTACGGGATATGAAGGAAATCAAGAAGACCCTAGAAGAGCATAAAGAAGACATTGCAAGACTAAATAAAAAAATGGATGATCTTATGGAAATTAAAGAAACTGTTGACCAAATTAAAAAGATTCTGGACACTCATAGTACAAGACTAGAGGAAGTTGAACAACGAATCAGTGACCTGGAAGATGACAGAATGGAAAATGAAAGCATAAAAGAAAGAATGGGGAAAAAAATTGAAAAACTCGAAATGGACCTCAGGGATATGATAGATAATATGAAGCGTCCGAATATAAGACTCATTGGTGTCCCAGAAGGGGAAGAAAAGGGTAAAGGTCTAGGAAGAGTATTCAAAGAAATTGTTGGGGAAAACTTCCCAAATCTTCTAAACAACATAAATACACAAATCATAAATGCTCAGCGAACTCCAAATAGAATAAATCCAAAAAAAACCCACTCCGAGACATATACTGATCACACTGTCAAACATAGAAGAGAAGGAGCAAGTTCTGAAAGCAGCAAGAGAAAAGCAATTCACCACATACAAAGGAAACAGCATAAGACTAAGTAGTGACTACTCAGCAGCCACCATGGAGGCGAGAAGGCAATGGCACGATATATTTAAAATTCTGAGAGAGAGGAATTTCCAGCCAAGAATACTTTATCCAGCAAAGCTCTCCTTCAAATTTGAGGGAGAGCTTAAATTTTTCACAGACAAACAAATGCTGAGAGAATTTGCTAACAAGAGACCTGCCCTACTGGAGATACTAAAGGGAGCCCTACAGACAGAGAAACAAAGACAGGACAGAGAGACTTGGAGAAAGGTTCAGTACTAAAGAGATTCGGTATGGGTACAATAAAGGATATTAATAGAGAGAGGGAAAAATATGGCAAACATAATCCAAAGGATAAGATGGCCGATTCAAGAAATGCCTTCACGGTTTTAACGTTGAATGTAAATGGATTAAACTCCCCAATTAAAAGATATAGATTCGCAGAATGGATCAAAAAAAATGAACCATCAATATGTTGCATACAAGAGACTCATCTTAGACACAGGGACACAAAGAAATTGAAAGTGAAAGGATGGAAAAAAATATTTCATGCAAGCTACAGCCAAAAGAAAGCAGGTGTAGCAATATTAATCTCAGATAAAATAGGCTTCAAATGCAGGGATGTTTTGAGAGACAAAGAAGGCCACTACATACTAATAAAAGGGGCAATTCAGCAAGAAGAAATAACAATCGTAAATGTCTATGCACCCAATCAAGGTGCCACAAAATACATGAGAGAAACATTGGCAAAACTAAAGGAAGCAATTGATGTTTCCACAATAATTGTGGGAGACTTCAACACATCACTCTCTCCTATAGATAGATCAACCAGACAGAAGACCAATAAGGAAATTGAAAACCTAAACAATCTGATAAATGAATTAGATTTAACAGACATCTACAGGACATTACATCCCAAATCACCAGGATACACATACTTTTCTAGTGCTCACGGAACTTTCTCCAGAATAGATCATATGCTGGGACATAAAACAAGCCTCAATAAATTTAAAAAGATTGAAATCATTCAAAGCACATTCTCTGACCACAATGGAATACAATTAGAAGTCAATAACCATCAGAGACTTAGAAAATTCACAAATACCTGGAGGTTAAACAACACACTCCTAAACAATCAGTGGGTTAAAGAAGAAATAGCAAGAGAAATTGCTAAATATATAGAGATGAATGAAAATGAGAACACAACATACCAAAACCTATGGGATGCAGCAAAAGCAGTGCTAAGGGGGAAATTTATAGCACTAAACGCATATATTAAAAAGGAAGAAAGAGCCAAAATCAAAGAACTAATGGATCAACTGAAGAAGCTAGAAAATGAACAGCAAACCAATCCTAAACCAAGTAGAAGAAAAGAAATAACAAGGATTAAAGCAGAAATAAATGACATAGAGAACAAAAAAACAATAGAAAGGATAAATATCACCAAAAGTTGGTTCTTTGAGAAGATCAACAAGATTGACAAGCCCCTAGCTAGACTGACAAAATCAAAAAGAGAGAAGACCCATATAAACAAAATAATGAATGAAAAAGGTGACATAACTGCAGATCCTGAAGAAATTAAAAAAATTATAAGAGGATATTATGAACAACTGTATGGCAACAAACTGGATAATGTAGAAGAAATGGACAATTTCCTGGAAACATATGAACAACCTAGACTGACCAGAGAAGAAATAGAAGACCTCAACCAACCCATCACAAGCAAAGAGATCCAATCAGTCATCAAAAATCTTCCCACAAATAAATGCCCAGGGCCAGATGGCTTCACAGGGGAATTCTACCAAACTTTCCAGAAAGAACTGACACCAATCTTACTCAAACTCTTTCAAAACATTGAAAAAAATGGAACACTACCTAACTCATTTTATGAAGCTAACATCAATCTAATACCAAAACCAGGCAAAGATGCTACAAAAAGGAAAACTACCGGCCAATCTCCCTAATGAATATAGATGCAAAAATCCTCAACAAAATACTTGCAAATCGAATCCAAAGACACATTAAAAAAATCGTACACCATGACCAAGTGGGGTTCATTCCAGGCATGCAAGGATGGTTCAACATCAGAAAAACAATCAATGTATTACAACACATTAAAAACTCGAAAGGGAAAAATCAATTGATCATCTCAATAGATGCTGAAAAAGCATTTGACAAAATCCAACATCCCTTTTTGATAAAAACACTTCAAAAGGTAGGAATTGAAGGAAACTTCCTCAACATGATAAAGAGCATATATGAAAAACCCACAGCCAGCATAGTACTCAATGGTGAGAGACTGAAAGCCTTCCCTCTAAGATCAGGAACAAGACAAGGATGCCCGCTGTCACCACTGTTATTCAACATTGTGCTGGAAGTGCTAGCCAGGGCAATCCGGCAAGACAAAGAAATAAAAGGCATCCAAATTGGAAAAGAAGAAGTAAAACTGTCATTGTTTGCAGATGATATGATCTTATATCTAGAAAACCCTGAGAAATCAACGATACACCTACTAGAGCTAATAAACAAATTTAGCAAAGTAGCGGGATACAAGATTAATGCACATAAGTCAGTAATGTTTCTATATGCTAGAAATGAACAAACTGAAGAGACACTCAAGAAAAGATACCATTTTCAATAGCAACTAAAAAAATCAAGTACCTAGGAATCAACTTAACCAAAGATGTAAAAGACCTATACAAAGAAAACTACATAACTCTACTAAAAGAAATAGAAGGGGACCTTAAAAGATGGAAAAATATTCCATGTTCATGGATAGGAAGGCTAAATGTCATTAAGATGTCAATTCTACCCAAACTCATCTACAGATTCAATGCAATCCCAATCAAAATTCCAACAACCTACTTTGCAGACTTGGAAAAGCTAGTTATCAAATTTATTTGGAAAGGGAAGATGCCTCGAATTGCTAAAGACACTCTAAAAAAGAAAAACGAAGTGGGAGGACTTACACTCCCTGACTTTGAAGCTTATTATAAAGCCACAGTTGCCAAGACAGCATGGTACTGGCACAAAGATAGACATATAGATCAATGGAATCGAATTGAGAATTCAGAGATAGACCCTCAGATCTATGGCCGACTGATCTTTGATAAGGCCCCCAAAGTCACCGAACTGAGCCATAATGGTCTTTTCAACAAATGGGGCTGGGAGAGTTGGATATCCATATCCAAAAGAATGAAAGAGGACCCCTACCTCACCCCCAACACAAAAATTAACTCAAAATGGACCAAAGATCTCAATATAAAAGAAAGTACCATAAAACTCCTAGAAGATAATGTAGGAAAACATCTTCAAGACCTTGTATTAGGAGGCCACTTCCTAGACTTTACACCCAAAGCACAAGCAACAAAAGAGAAAATAGATAAATGGGAACTCCTCAAGCTTAGAAGTTTCTGCACCTCAAAGGAATTTCTCAAAAAGGTAAAGAGGCAGCCAACTCAATGGGAAAAAATTTTTGGAAACCATGTATCTGACAAAAGACTGATATCTTGCATATACAAAGAAATCCTACAACTCAATGACAATAGTACAGACAGCCCAATTATAAAATGGGCAAAAGATATGAAAAGACAGTTCTCTGAAGAGGAAATACAAATGACCAAGAAACACATGAAAAAATGTTCAGCTTCACTAGCTATTAGAGAGATGCAAATTAAGACCACAATGAGATACCATCTAACACCGGTTAGAATGGCTGCCATTAAACAAACAGGAAACTACAAATGCTGGAGGGGATGTGGAGAAATTGGAACTCTTATTCATTGTTGGTGGGACTGTATAATGGTTCAGCCACTCTGGAAGTCAGTCTGGCAGTTCCTTAGAAAACTAGATATAGAGCTACCATTCGATCCAGCGATTGCACTCCTCGGTATATACCCGGAAGATCGGAAAGCAGTGACACGAACAGATATCTGCACGCCAATGTTCATAGCAGCATTATTCACAATTGCCAAGAGATGGAAACAACCCAAATGTCCTTCAACAGATGAGTGGATAAATAAAATGTGGTATATACACACGATGGAATACTACGCGGCAGTAAGAAGGAACGATCTGGTGAAACATATGACAACATGGATGAACCTTGAAGACATAATGCTGAGCGAAATAAGCCAGGCACAAAAAGAGAAATATTATATGCTACCACTAATGTGAACTTTGAAAAATGTAAAACAAATGGTTTATAATGTAGAATGTAGGGGAACTAGCAGTAGAGAGCAATTAAGGAAGGGGGAACAATAATCCAGGAAGAACAGATAAGCTATTTAACGTTCTGGGGATGCCCAGAAATGACTATGGTCTGTTAATTTCTGATGGTTGTAGTAGGAACAAGTTCACTGAAATGTTGCTATATTATGTAACTTTCTTGGGGTAAAGTAGGAACATGTTGGAAGTTAAGCAGTTATCTTAGGTTAGTTGTCTTTTTCTTACTCCCTTGCTATGGTCTCTTTGAAATGCTCTTTTATTGTATGTTTGTTTTCTTTTTAACTTTTTTTTCATACAGGTGATTTGAAAAAAGAAGGGAAAGTTAAAAAAATAAAAAAATAAAAAAATAAAAAAAAAAGATGTAGTGCCCCCTTGAGGAGCCTGTGGAGAATGCAGGGGTATTCGCCTACCCCACCTCCATGGTTGCTAACATGACCACAGACATAGGGGACTGGTGGTTTGATGGGTTGAGCCCTCTACCATAAGTTTTACCCTTGGGAAGACGGTTGCTGCAAAGGAGAGGCTAGGCCTCCCTGTATTTGTGCCTAAGAGTCTCCTCCTGAATGCCTCTTTGTTGCTCAGATGTGGCCCTCTCTCTCTGGCTAAGCCAACTTGAAAGGTGAAATCACTGCCCTCCCCCCTACGTGGGATCAGACACCCAGGGAAGTGAATCTCCCTGGCAACGTGGAATATGACTCCCAGGGAGGAATGTAGACCTGGCACCGTGGGACGGAGAACATCTTCTTGACCAAAAGGGGGATGTGAAAGGAAATGAAATAAGCTTCAGTGGCAGAGAGATTCCAAAAGGAGCCGAGAGGTCACTCTGGTGGGCACTCTTATGCACACTTTAGACAACCCTTTTTAGGTTCTAAAGAATTGGGGTAGCTGGTGGTGGATACCTGAAACTATCAAACTACAACCCAGAACCCATGAATCTCGAAGACAGTTGTATAAAAATGTAGCTTATGAGGGGTGACAATGGGATTGGGAAAGCCATAAGGACCAAACACCACTTTGTCTAGTTTATGGATGGATGTGTAGAAAAGTAGGGGAAGGAAACAAACAGACAAAGGTACCCAGTGTTCTTTTTTACTTCAATTGCTCTTTTTCACTCTAATTATTATTCTTGTTATTTTTGTGTGTGTGCTAATGAAGGTGTCAGGGATTGATTTAGGTGATGAATGTACAACTATGTAATGGTACTGTAAACAATCGAAAGTACAATTTGTTTTGTATGACTGCGTGGTATGTGAATATATCTCAATAAAATGATGATTTAAAAAAAAAAAAAAAAAAAATGTAGCTTATGAGGGGTGACAATGGGATTGGGAAAGCCATAAGGACCAAACACCACTTTGTCTAGTTTATGGATGGATGTGTAGAAAAGTAGGGGAGGGAAACAGACAGACAAAGGTACCCAGTGTTCTTTTTTACTTCAATTGCTCTTTTTCACTCTAATTATTATTCTTGTTATTTTTGTGTGTTTGCTAATGAAGGTGTCAGGGATTGATTTAGGTGATGAATGTACAACTATGTAATGGTACTGTAAACAATCGAAAGTACAATTTGTTTTGTATGACTGCGTGGTATGTGAATATATCTCAATAAAATGATTTAAAAAAAAAAAAAAATGTTTTGTGGAAACAAGAAAAGCACATAAGTAGACTAAGAAAAAATGATAGTTACCCTCCTGTAATTGAAAATTGAAACAAAAAAGAAAGCAATTTGTTTCTAAGTACAACTACCACTACTGGTTGGAAATAATAGAAAATGTAATTTCAACAATTAAGAATTGAGCTTTCTTATCATCAAAGCTGTCCAACATTAAATTGCCACAAGTGCTCTATCGATGGAATAATTCCTTCAATGGGTGTGAGGTTTGGCATGAAACATTCTTCTCAAACTTGAATAAAGTATTGGCAATTTGTAAAGGGCTAAATTCTCTGATCCCAGGGCTGACTTAAATTACTTTTATTACAAATGTTATGTAATGAATAAACCTAGGTAAAACTATATGTATATATTTCTTATAAACTCTAAAACCAAAATGAATTTACAAATTACATAGAAAACTTCAAATTAATAACCTTAATATAATAGATAATGTCTTTTGCTGAAATTCTGTTGCTTACAACATGACTGTGGCTGGTCTAATCTTTCTGTTCAAATTACTATGAAATATTTATTGGTATACCCACTATGGCCATCATGATGCCATTTGGGCTTTACTTGACCCTCAGAGCATCCTTTTATCTTAAGTCCATCTCCTTTCTTTTCTCATTAGTTCATTACAGCTAAAGTAATACTAATTGGCCCCAACACAGTCACAAAATACAGATAAAGGTATGAAAATCGAGTGTTAGTACTTGGTTATAAGATATTATTCATACATCCAGGATAGATTCATATTAACTTTTAAAATATTAACATAAAGAGAAGAATAACATTAAAATTTATTATAGGGGAATCTCAGAACACCTGGGTGTGATTGTATTAAAGATAATTATGCATCTAGAAAACCCAATGTACCAGTAAGGAAGAATATTTGGGTCATTCTGAACTGGCAGTGCCTTTCCTGGACCAACCCTGGGTCAAGGAGATGTTTATTGGTGGATTTCACTATCAGAGTCCAATTGCCAAGGCCATTCCCATAGGAGAAATGAAAGCCTTAGGAATCTTATTCTGAAAAGAACAGAATGCTTTTTTTTTCCTTCTCAACTCATAAATATACCCACCCAGCCTGACTGTAGGGAAATAACTTTTGGCATAGATGCTTTCTTTGCATGGTAGTCTGCTCCATTGGCTATTTCATCCCATATTTAATTCACCTTTGGAACTCCAGTTTTATTTTGTGCTCCTTTTGCCATCATATTTCAATTTCATGTTTAATTATTCTAATAACCTATTTCAATGGTAGTTTAGAAACTTGTTGATTGTGGTCCATTCCTTCAAACTGCCCAGGACCCAAGTAATGATAATCAAGTTTGTTTTGCCAGTTTCCATCAATCAATTTATTCTCTTTAGCTTGTAATAAAAATTATACATATACCTTAAAAAAGCAACCATCTATTATTGAGCATCCATCAAGAAAAAAATGACAATGATATTCTGAGATTTACATTGTCTATCTCCTAATCTCTTTTTCTCCAATTAAAAAATTACCTTTATAATTTTTAATAATTCTAGGTGTTTTAGAACCCAATCACATAATAGAATAGCCAACAGTTCCAGGAAACTTGAAAGATTCCTGCCTCAGCCTCCAAGACTCTTGGCCACTTGTCATGTGACAATGAGGAAAAAAGATGGTCTCCAGGAGCACCCACTAGTGATCCTAGGACAGGAACCCACAAGGCCTAGGTGGTTCCATTCAAATACGTAATTTATATTAGTTACAAAAGGGAAAAGATCAAAAGAATATTCTGCAAAATAATAAAAGTATATCTTGCATAGTGTGCTCCTTGTCATATTTCTATGAAATAATAGAGGAACCGCCCACCTCCCCCACTGCGCAGTGTCACAAGTGAGGAAAAGAAAACTTGTAGTTAAATGATGTCACTGTCAAGCATCCCAGCTATAAAAAGCATGATTAGTTCATCCCCAAGGAACATGATTGTGGGTGGAACTCCTTGTGTACCCCCACAATATAGGAGGGTTCTCTACACAGACCTTGGAAAGGAGGGCTAAAAACAGTGTGAAGAATATATGATTGTTATTTACATTATCTGAGTCAAGATTTTACAATATTTGTTGAAAAACCCTTTTGCTCCATTCTACATTTTGGAGTTCTAAATCTTCTATTTACTGCCTTAAATTATTTAATTTGGGTTCTGTAAGTAAAAGAACATTTCCACTGATTGTTGAAATTCCTTAAATGGACTATGATAACTAATTCCTTTTCTTTTCTTTTCTTTTTTTTTCTGAAATGTTGCTCCACAAGCTTTCTTCTGATTATAATTTGCTTTTCCTTGCTTTCTTTCTGACTCAAGTGTGGCATGCACTTTCTCATTGACCAGGGTCCCTAGCACTCCCTACTGCCTAGAACAGGACTCCATTCATTTACATTATCTCCTCAATACTGTTTTGCTTTCAACTCTTTTACCTCTCTTTTAATAACACTTGTCGGATAAAATCCTAACTCTAATAAGTGCAACCTGACAACAAGATGCACACCTGTGCCCAAGAAGTAGAGTGCTAGTTGGGAAAATTTGTATCAGGACTGACTGATACACTTCCAGATTCCTAATCACCAACCTTATCACTGCCAAACAGTCTTAATACATTCTCTGTTCAGTTTCTTTCACCATTCTGCAACAACTCTCCTCCCATCTCCTTAACCCTCAGATAGCCCTACTTCCTCTCCTCATTCTCAGCACAGGGTCTCACCTCCTACTTACCGGAGAAAGTAAAAGCCCTGAGATAACAATTCACGCAACTCCCCCCTGCCATCCATCCTCCCCTCAAAAGCTATGTAAGCATCTATATTGGCATCAGTCTTCTCTTTTTTTCCTCCTTTATTACAATAAAATTGGCACTGAGTCTTCTATTTCAGGTCATTGTCTATGCTCTGGACTCTAACACCCTCTGAATTAGCATCTTCTTAGGAAATTTAGTCATTCTGCTGCCCCTTTTCCTTCTGGTAGGCCCTTGTCAATAGGACTTAATCATGCCCAAGCCTTTCTCATTTAAACAAACGAAAGTCTTCTCATCCCCACTGCCATCAGTGTGCTGCTACAAACCAGACACTAAGACTCAACCTTCATCCCTACATATCCTGTAGATTTTACTTCCTAAATATTTCTTGAATCCATCAATGCCTTTCTATCTTCAATATCATCACCTTGGTTCAAGCACCATCATTTCTTACCTGAGCTATTCCAATGGCTTCCTGTGGTGGGGCCAATGCTATGCATATGCCAAATTTGCTTCATTTTCCTTCAGACACACAGGAAGACTACATTTTTCAACCTCTTTTGTTGATAGACTGGGATCATGTAACTGAATCTGGACAATGGAATTTGGACAGAAGTAATGCAGTCATAAAACCTCAGTGCAATTTGCCCCCTTCTTTCTTTCTCTTCTTTATATCCTAGCTGGATGTGGAAGATTCAGTAGAGGTCTCTGAGACCCTAGAAAACGGTAAAAGCACTATAAAGATCCTGGGTCTCTGACTCACTGCTTGCAAACCATCTACAAAAATCTGATTGGATTGTGAGATGAATAAGAAATAAATCTTTTATATTGTTAAACCAGTGAGATTTAGGAGTATTGTTGTTAGAGCATTTAACCTACCTTGGTTAATACACCTCCTAACATGTCTCCTTACATCCATTCTTTCCCGAATCTGATCATTTCACTCCTTTGCTTAAAAATCTTCTAATATATTTCCATTGATTTTAGGATAAAGACCAAAGTCCTCATCATGGTTTGGCAAAGAATTTTGGTTGCCTCCCAAGGTCCTATTCCCCCTTATTCCTTGCAGACAGAACTCTGCTTTTGTTTACAAAGCATTGTGCTCACCCTCGCTCCTTGCTTTGGAGGCTGTCCCATGGTGGCATGAGTCTGGAGCTTCTGTAACCCTCTGCAGACCGTGCGATGTGAGTTTGATAACGAAAGCCAAAATGCTGAATTTGGCAGAGTAGAAGAGTAGAAAAACCTGCATCTCTGATAACATCATGGTGCCACTGAAAAACACTGGCGCCACCTGTTTCCAAATTTATTAAGTAAACAATAATTAGGTTTATAAATTAAGCCACTTCCATTTAATTTTTTTCTGTTATACACAGATGAAAGCATACTAATCAAAACAGAGTTAAAACACTTTGTGTGATCTGTTTTACAAAGCTCTCTCCAAGCACTCTGGACATCTTTCAGAATAATGAAAAACTCTAAGCTCCATAAATGCAGGGCTTTGTACAAAACAGTGCTGGACCCCAGGAGGCTCCCCATTCTCCTCCCCACCTGCCAAAGGAACTTCTGTTAGAACTCTGCATTGCAAGTCTAAAATCAGACCCTCAGGGAAGCTTCCTCTGACCCTCCCCTTTCTCCCTCAATGCTAGTCAAGTCACCTCACTCTAAAATTTATTCTTCCTTGGTTTTTTCTTTCACAGCACTTCAACGAGTCTCTATCATACTAATTTAATTAATGGCTATGTCTCCCACTAGACAATAACCTCTGTGAAGGAAGGGTCTGTGGTGGTTGATTTTACCACCGTGTCTCATTGTCTCCTCTAGTTCATATCTTAGAGCAGATGTTAAATAAGGAAGGAAAAAAGGAAATGAGCATTTGAGAACTACTATGTGTCAGTTAATGCATTAGGCAATTTCATGTATATAATTTTATTTATTTCAACAAATTAATGAAGTAGGTGCTGTTACCTTATTTTACAGAAAAGAAACTGAGGCTCAGTAGTTTAGGTGATATGTATATGATTAATAACTAATACATGGCAGAGTCAGGTGTGTCTGGCTTCAAAAGGCATGATATTTTTACCAAACCACTAAAAAATATTCTAGACCAATCACTGTACTTATCATTACAACAGAAAATAAACTGTCGATGCCAGTATCTTTAGTGTCCTCAGTGTTATTTAGCACTTCCATTCATCCCTCTGTCTACAATTACATTCTCATATGAACATCTTTACTCATTGCAGATTAGTGCCATGGAGGGGAGTTTTGGGCTCATTCAGCATCTTTGTATGCTATTCATTTGTTTAACAAACATTTATTGAGTGCTTAAAATATGCCATGAACTATGTCAAATAAAAACCAATTCTGTTCTATTGTACTTCTTAGCTGTGCTTAATGGGATTGCATGAAAGAATGTTCTTGTTCATGGGAAGTGTATACATGAATTATAGTGAATGCTCAAGGATGTGTGCAGCTAACTCTCCTATGTTCAGACGACAGAGCAGTAGATGATGGATGATAGGGAGGGAAAGAAATAGCAATGTGACAGCAAGTTAAAGTTGGTGGATTGAGCTACCGGGGGAGGGGGGGGTCAGGGTATGATGGAATTCTGTGTATGGGGCTAGTATTGTTTTTGCAACTGTTCATATAACTTTGAATTTATTTCAAAATAAAAAAAAAATTGGTCTGTGAAAAAAAAGTATATGAATAATAGGGAGGGATGTGAATTATAGGATGTTTGGGGCATTCTTTTTTACTTTAACTTTTATTCTTATTCTTTTCTGTGTGTGGTAATGAAAATGTTCAAAAATTGATTGTGGTGATGAATGCAGAACTATATAATGGTACTGTGAACAACTGATTGTACACCATGGATGACTGTATGGTATGTGAATATATCTCAATAAAACTGACTTTTTTAAAAAAGTTAAAAAAAAAAACAAAAAAAAAACAATTCTGGACATGTTATAGAGAGACTATTTGGAAGGATAATTGCAAGGGTATGGGGAAGGAGTGAGGTAAAGACTATTTCATTAAGGAGAATGCTCAAGCATCTGAAAAGTTAGGCAAAAGCATTTTCTTTTATAGGCAAGAGTAAGCAAGTCTAGAAAGAATGGGATGTGAGGAAGAGTAATAAATGGGAGTGGCATGATCAGACATTAGATCAGAGAATGCTTTACCCTAAGGCCAGCCTATGTTCAAGAGAGGTTGTATCCTGGCTCAGGCTGAGGATGGGCCAAAGTTTATAGACTTAGGGGAGGAAAGATTCTTAACCAAAGGTTGATAAAACCATTTTGTTCTGATTGATCAGTGGGCGCAAGCAGTTCATTTAATCATAAGACCATGTGACAATGGAAGCAGAGATTGGAGTGCTGCATCTGCAAGCCAAGGAAGAGCAAGGATTGCTAGCAAACACTAGCTAGAATATTTCCGAGGGTGCATGACCCTACTGATACCTTGATTTCAGACTTCTAGGCTCCAGAACTGTGAGGCAATACATTAAAAAACCGTCTTAGTTTCCTAAGGCTCTCAAAACAAAGTACCACAAATTAGGTGGCTTAAACAACAGAAATAGGCTGTTTCTGAGAAATAAGCTTTTGGACTCAAACTGAAGGGGATTTGAATCGCACAGGCTGGTTTCTGTGACTTTGGTAAATGAAGGAGTAGTCTGGAGGCTGAGTTTCTAGCCTGATATCAACTTTATGATGCAGATACGTCACTATTAACTAGGGTGAACATTCAGTATGCTTTGGAGAGTCCTGGGGTGAGGCCCAACATTCTCTTATTCATTCTCCAAAGTGAATTTGGATGAAAATTATATGGTCACCTCACATATAAACTCTCTGGGGCTTGATTTCCGTATCTGAAAATAAGACATTGTTCTAGAAACTCCAACCCTCAAACATACACAAGTATTTCCTGTGCTCTGTCACCTTAAGCGTGCTCTTAATCTATTAGAATAGTTGGCAAAAGTTAACACATAAGCTGGGCTGAATTAAGATGTTGCCCCTCTCAGGGAAATGTACCTTTCAATTGAATACTTTTGAAAATAAGACTTTTATAGCTCAAAATACTGAATCTTTAATGATGGAATTATGGGCAATCTCAGCTCATATCAGCTATTTCACCTTCTGTGGGAAACACTAAATGCTGAGCTGGTATCTCAGGGGAGAGTCCAGAGGATCTTAAAACCAGTCCTGGCTGGACTGTCTTTCAATTAACATGGGGAGTTCTCGTTCTCTCTCTCTCTCTCTCTCTCTCTGTCCTGGGTCCTAATCTTCAAAATTCAGATTTAGATTCAGTAGGAAGATTGAGAGGCCCCTCATTTAAATTTTTAAAAAGCTCCCTAGGTGTTTCTGATACAGAGCTTGCTTTGAACTCAGAGATCTACCTCAGTATTTTCATTTTACAGACGAAGAGACTGAGGTTCAGAAGGCAATGGCTACAGGAAAGACTATTTATTTGGTATTTGTTGTTTAACCAAGTGCACCCATAGACAGTATTTCCTTTAATCCTTACCAGAGTCCCATGGGATTTCAATTATCAGCACCATTTTTTAGGAGGTTATATGACACAAAATAAAGGCGTGTGCCCAGAGTCACACAGCTAGTTAGTGTCAGAATCGGAAGTAGTATTTATGTCTCCTGATTCCCATTCAGGGTCTATTTTAGTTATACCATAATGACTCAGGTTGTTTGGGACATGCTTGTGACTCTTTGACTGAAGTGCTAGGTTTCCTTCCTTGCCTCCATTTCCAGAGAGAGACACATTTCGGAGGTTGTTGTTTTCTTCCTGCTATGGGTCTTTTTTGGATGAGCATTTAATTATCCTCATCTCTCTCCCTTTCTGTGTGTACAGAACTGCCTAGCAGAGATGGCAGGAGATGTTTTCATGTGCAATCAAGGACATAGATGCACTGGCTGCCAGCCTCGGGCAGGGACACAGACTTGTTTCCCACCAGCCAAGCGATGATGCGTTGCCCCAAAATGTTCCAAGAATGGCCTGGAATGTGAATAGACAAAGTCCATGCAGCCCACGAATGGCTTCACACTGCACCAACCAGAAAAGAAACACAACAGTAATTCTTGGATTAGCATGAAAACACTTCCAAAGGGGGTTCAAAGACAGCCTTTTGTCCCTTTCATAAAAGGGAAGAGATGAGGTGTGACAAATGGCCCGTTGGATGGCTTTCTGTGCCGGCAGAGGTCATCTTGGCAGGGTACCACAGACACATTTGGTTTAACATAGAAGAAACAGAGTCGAAGCTGAAGGACAAAGAACATTTCAGAAGAGATGAAGTGGTGTCTAATGGAGACAACTTCAATTAAAACATGCAAAGGAGATAACATGGCTCATATATTTATTAAAAAAACAAAACTGCCTTTTGTGTTGAGACATGATGCGTATAGTGGAAACAACAGTTTGGAGTCACGAGATGCAGGTATTCCAATGTTAGACAAAATGCTCAAAAGTTCTGGGCTTCAGTTTTTGCATCCATAAAATAAGGCTAAAATATCTACCTTGCCTGGTTGCTGTGAGGATTACATTCATTGAAAGGGGTAGAAAGAAATAAGAATGTGGATTAGTGGAGACAGTTTGTGCTGGGACACAGATGACTTGGCCTGGGGTCCCAGTTCTGCAGTGACCAGGTAATATTGGGCAAGTCATTTTGCCTCTCTGGCTCTCAAATTATTTTCAAACCTTTTTATGAGTGTCTATGGCTCCAGAATTTAACAAATTAGATCTTAAACAAAATTCCAATATATAGAACAGATAGACATGGAGCTGCTCTGATTGAAGCAGGGGTGGGTTGGAAGAGGTGCTTTGGCTTCTCAATACCTCCTCTCCCCTTTGCGCATCTCTTGTTCTCGCCATGACAACAACTTAGGCAGCTCTTCTGTTTCCACGCTCTCAGAGGTGGCTGCTGCTCCCCTCTGCTGCTTTCTTGATCTTTGAAGCATCAGTTGGGAAGTAATAATTTCAAAGTCCCTCACTGAATTTCCTACCAAAACTTCCATGGAATGGCCAAATTTCCTCATTTTTATGATAGTAAAAACAAACAGAATAAAAAAAAGATCCACAAGAATATCTGGATGACAGAGTTAAACACCTCTGATTGATTTAGTACTTTATCTCAGAGTATGGACACAAGATCATTATTGTCAAAATGCTAATTTTTAATTTTTTTTTTTTAGGAGAAGGAGGAGGAAGAATCTCATAAGTAAGGAATCACTTCGAACTTCAGGTGACCTAAGTGGATGTGTAAACAACTAATCTCAGTCCAAAATCATTAGTGCCACGTAAAAGATAAATGTGATTTTTCTGTCTTTCATTTTCATACCATGATCCACTACATGTTACTTCTCTATTATTTCACATTGGTATGCACGTGTATGCACTTGCACACACATACACACACACACACACACATCCCCACAGCAAGCCCTCTATCAGCATCAAGAGTACCAAGCAGAGCCTTATGAAATCTGAATGAACCTGTCAGGAGTCCCTGTAATGTCTTGTTACTTCAAAAGCATTTCCTTTGTGGTCTACTTTAGAGTCTATCTAATGTCTTAATTTATGGAGATCACATAAACCTGTTTTGGAAACAGAGAAGAATTATCTATTTGGGGCCATTATAAGAAAAATAAACAGTGGGTCCCTACTCTGCACCTTTTAAAAGAAATATCTTAATCCTGTGCCATTCATCCTTGCTCTACCTGTGTTCTCCCTGTGTAACTCTATGGCTGAGTTGTTCTCATCTATTGGAGATAAATAATAACCTTCCCACTTCATACCAATGTTGTGAGGATCAAATGAGACAACATAGGTTATGTTTTGAAAAGTGTAAAAGTGTCAATTAAATGTGATCTTTATGATTGAAAATATAAAATATAATTATTAGTTAATATTTTTACAAATAAAAGGTATGCAAGGAGTCTGTTTCTTCCTTTTAATAAAGACTAGAGGAGCATAAACTCTTAACCAGTAATAAATGGAGTCATTGATCTCTAGCACACGTGGGTTGTCTTTAAGCTTAAGAGGTTTACCAGGAGTGGGTTGGAATGCAAGCATAATGCTCTACTTCTTAGAATTCTCTGAGATATTTTTTATTAATTCTGGGATGAATCAGATGAGCTTTGAGTTCATAAGTTGGAAATATATTCTGCAGATGTTGCCCTGTGACCTCTGATGGGAAGTCTTGGGCCTCCCCAGTCTTGAGCTCTTCCAAGACTCTTGGGGGATAGAAGAATAGAAACTATGTCTAGAGTCAGCTCCAAATAAAACAAAGGTGTATATGTGGGCTTCCTAATTCCTATTCCTGCCTTCACTTTGCCTGCCTTCGATTGCTTTTATTCCTCTTCATTGGCAGCAATGCTATAGGATAAATTCAGTTACCTAGAAGGGTTTGTGACTGAATGTCATGCCTCTTGAATCCTAAAGGAGAATGCATGGAGCTGGGGGTGGGTGGGGTGGCGGGATCCCACCCAGACCACATGGCTGAGAATGGGGAACAGGGTGGTGTCTCAAAAGGAAATTGAGGTCTTACTAGGGAAAGTTAATAGCTGTTGGGAAGCCTCAAAATTCAAGTACTAATTTCTCTGATATGTTTGGTAACAGGAACTGATACATATATATATATATATATATATTTTTTTTTCCCTTATTTTGGCTTACTTATTTCTTGTGCCAACTTGAGCTATGTTTTCTGTCACCTGCTACTGAGAAGCAGCATTCCAGTCATGAAGGTAGCCATGGACCCAGCAAGGAGACAGTCTCCTGCTTTCACGGGTCACTGACAGGCTGAATGACCTTGGGAAGTGTCATTTTACCCTTCTGGTTCTCAGTTTCCTCTTTTGTAAAATGAGGAGTTTGGAAATGGAGATTTTTCAAGGTGCCTTCCAGCTCTAAGGAGTGTAATCGATATATTTTCTATCTATTGAGTTGGCATAGGTGGCGTGCAGCTTACTTGAGACCTGTAGGCTACTACTCAAAATACAGTAACAGGGAGATGAAAAACTCCCCATTAAGGGTTGTCCGTTATGGGTGTCCCTGGTCTGGTTTCTTTTCACTCCCAACACTGGAGGACAAGAGTGATATATCCTGGTGTGTTGCACAGATGAACATCTAGTGTCTGCTTCTTGATCATTGTAAGTGTGTTCAGAGCAGGATAGCTGAGGTGAGCAGAGCATATAACTGGGAGAGGGATGTTATTACTCTAGCTGGGCTCCTCACTCTTGTAATTGCTGTGAAATGAAAGAACTACCCCATTTTGGATATGTAAATGGAGCTGGCTACTTTGCTCCTCGAATAGCTTAGACTCAGCTTCAACTAGAGGCAAGAGAATGGCAGAGTTGACTTCTGAAAGCCCTGTCTGAGCCCCTCCATTTTCCAAAATGCTGGCTCTGGAGGAAAGTGTCACACATCTTCTCGCAAGTCCTGTCGCACGTGAGTAATGCTGCCTGTCTGTCCCCAGAGGAGCGCTTTAATGATAACGGCTGTCTTCAGGGACAGATTGTGACTTGTCTTTTAAAAGAAGATGAAATCTATTAAGACAGTGAGGACAGAAAAGAGAACCTATGCCCCTGAGAGGAGAGTTTTAAAGGAGAGCACAGTCAGATCCATTTTTGCCCTCCCACCCCTCCAACTCGTTCTCTCTTTGTTAGAAGACTGTACCCTTCCACCACTCTGTTTTGTGTCTGGATTATTATGGTTGTTGGTATATAAAATTGCTGCATGGTGTGTATAATTTATAAGCTCTAAAAAATGGTAAATAGTCCTAAGTAACAAGAGTGATTTGTGTTAAATCCTTAGGGTACTTTTGTAAAGGAATTTAATGTCTTGGGGGAAATTGTTTATAATTTTCTGTGGAATATTAGTTAACTGGTTCATAGCTGGTATTAATTTTCTGTCATCCTACTTTGTTTTTGTTTTTTTCTTTGATTACTGGTTGGAATAGTCTATACCTGGGTATATGAGATTATATAGATTATACAGTAAAGTCATGATGAACTGGGAAGCTTAGTGAAATAGAGAGCTAGTTAATTCATACATTTTGTTTCAAACCTGTTAGAATTATTTTATCTCTCTCTATGTATATATGTTTTGTATTTTTCTGTTGTAATCTAGTGGTTTCCAACCAGGAGCAACTTTACACCCCTTCCCCACCCCCCAGGAAAATTTGGCAATGTCTGGAGACATGTTTGGTTGTCACAACTAGGTTGTGACAAGTAGATATTTTGGGTGTCACATGCTACTGGCTACTACACATCCTACAATGCACAGAACAAGTGCCCCCCACCCCACAACTAAGAATTATTCTGTCCAAAATATTAATTATTCCATGGTTGAGAAAACCTGCTCTAGTCAGTAGGCTCCAGTGAATATCATTCAAAATTCTTTTACAAAGGAGTTCCTATAGAATCCCACTATTGTTTTCTCTCAACTTGGGAGATGTTGAAGAAGATGTTGGAGTTGGAATAAATGTGAATGAGTCCCACAGTATATAAACTCCAGTGCTTTTTTGTTTTTAAAGATATATATAACCGCAACATGTTATAACTTTTTGCATTTCCCTAACATTTAGGTTCAATTGCTTGATTGCAGTAAAAACTTATGGCTAATTGATGGACCAGTGAAATGGATTTTAGGTATTTGAGGTATTACCGTCATAGGCTTTTGAAAATACTTTTCAACAAAGGATAGCCCAGCAACAAAACCCGTGACCCTAAATTTTCACTGTATGTATATAACTATTGAAATTCCAATCAAAGGTTGAGTAAGGGGTGCTTAATAGTGGGAGTGGGGCCTCAAGTGCGAGACTCATACTGCCTAATAGCTTTTGTACTTTGCTCAGCACTGAACCTGGTAATTATGGTTGAGATTAATGAATGGATTTAAGGAAAGTATAATAAGCACCATCTAAATATTAGTACTTAATTTTGCAAATAAAAATAACCTGAAACTCCTTCACCTGGTATTTAAGACTCTTACCATCTGATCTTGACTTACCTCTTGCTAACTCTCATACTTGGTCTTATGCTCTAGTCAAACTATTGTACCCAGTGCCTCATAAACTCAAGCTGTATGGTAGTAAAGATGGCATACACCCACACTTTTGATAATGTCAATTCCTTCTCCTTATGGCCATCAACTCTTCAGCAATCCTTCATGGCTGAGAGAAAATTCTCTTTCTTTTGTGAGCAACCCAGGCAGAAATAGTATTTTCTTCATCCCTCCCTCTTTCCCTTTCTTCCTTTCTATCTTCTTTCCTTCCTTCCTTCCATCCTTGATTGATTGGATAAATATTTCATGTGAGCCAACTGTGGGAACTGTACTGGGCTTTTATCACATACTATCTCCCTTATCACAGTTGTCTGGACAGCTATCTTAGCTCCTTGACTAGAGTTAAACTCCTGGTAATCAAGAGCTCCTGGGAATAAGACACTTAATAAAGATGTTTCTACTAAATAATGGAGTGACATTTGAAGAGTGCTTCTAGATAGTGACATTTCTCATCAGAGTACTAGCACATTCTGTCCCATGGGCTGAGATAACTGCAGCAGTCTCTCCACACTCACAGCTGGCCTGGACCAATGGTTATGTACTATTGGTTATGTATCAACCAATGGTTATATACCATTAATGGTTCAGGAACAAAGGATTTAGGAGGGAGCTAAGACCTCTTTATGAACTAAAACAAAAGAAGCAAATTTCCCTGATCTAAGTCAGACCTTTCTCTAATGAACTGATGGATTACTAATGAATTGAGTGGCTCAAACATATTATGAAATAGTCTGTTCCCTGTGAACCTAAAACTTCTCAGGCACTTAAGGCTCACAGCATCTTCTGAGGATACTAAGTCTAAATGTTTTTATTTCCAAAACCAGACTCAAATTCCATTTCTGTCTGGCAGTCTTCTCTGGCCATGTTGGCCTACAGAGACCTTTGTATCTGGACTTCCAATGTCTTCCACTCATTTAAGCATTCATTTCCTGTTTTGTGGAGTTTTTTGTTTCATTCATGCATCTAAATCTTCTGTTAACCAATACATTAAAGATCCTGTAGGACTTATACTTCTTTATGTCCCTGAGAGTAGCTCCTCAAGTATGAGTCATTACAGTTAGTGTTTTGGGGGACAGGACCTGGAATTTGTGAGAAGAACCCCAGTGGCTTCTTCCTTAGTGAGGTTGGGAACCACTGTTGTAGGTACTCAGGAAATACTTTTATAACTAACTGGTTGAGTCTACTGGGAGGGAGATGTATAGGAACCAGCAGTTGGGGGGCTGGAACATGTATGGATACCAGTCAGTGGTTAGTGGGATCCTTCCAACCTCTCCTTGAGATAGAACTATATAAGATTTGCAGTTCAGAAAGTAGCATCTTCACTTCCTCTATCGTGAGGAAAATAAGGATTTTGATGGTGGTTTGATCATCCATGATATTCTTGATGTTATCTTACTTGTACCCCACCTGATGACTGTGGGTACAGAAAGATCACTGGTAAAGAAGGATTTTCTGGAAGATATTTGAAGAAAGCAGGTAGGAGGTGGAGGGAGAAGACTGTCAGATTTGGCAAATAAAAATACAGTACACCCAGTTAAATTTGAATTGCAAATAAATATTACATGGAACATACACTAAAAGAATATTTGTTTTTTATCTGAAATGCAAATTTTATCTGTATGTTACCAGGTGACCCTATGGGGGCAGTAATCATAACCAACTGATGAGAAGAACCCAAAGAGTGCCTGTTTTGACACCTTCTGCAACTAAAATTGGACCATCACCAAGAGTTTAGCCTGGTACCTGCAAAAGGAGAATATGAACATTCATGAAGTGGCTTTTTTTGGGGGGGCGAGGCATGAGTGTGTTCATTTATAATCATAAACAATTAGAAAACTCAGATGGCTGTCAGAAAATGAATAGATAAATTATGGAGGAATATTATTCAGCATTTAAAATGAATATAATAGATCTCTATGCAAGAACACAAATACATCTTAAATATATAATGCTTAGTAAAAAGTAATTAACAGAATCCCCACCCCACCCCACCCCACCTCCAGGATCTACATCTCTCTTTCCTTTACTTCCTTCTAAGTCTTTGCTCAAATGTCACCTTTACAATTAGGCTGCACCTTTTAAATCAGTATCCTGTACTCCCACTCTACACATACTCTCTGGCATTTAAATCCTCCATACCCTGCTCAATTTTTCTTCCCATAGCACTTATCATCCTATGTTCTAAAACATTTATTTTTTATCTGTGTCTTCCCAGTGGAGCGCAAGCTTGGTGAGGGCAGGGATTTTTACCTGTTTTGTTCACTGCTGAGTCCCTAGCACTTAGAACAGGGCCTGGATCCATAAGTATTTTTTTTTGAAAAGATCAATACAGCATGATCCATCCATAATACAATGAATGAATACAGCTTTTGTGTAAAACAATCTCCATTCTGAAGGAAGGGGGGGGTGGGAGTAAAGAATTTAAGAAACTTCAATTTTATCTGTAATTACTTAGTTTTTAAAAATGAAGTACATGGTCAAATGATAACATTTATTCATCATGGGTGGGTGGCACATAGGTTTTGTGTGTGTGTGTGTGTGTATTTTTCTGTATTTAAATAAAAAATATATATTTTAAAAACACAAGTGAGAGTTCCAAACAGCACACTGTCAAAACCAGTTGTCTAACTCAGAACAAGTCACTTAACCTCTCTGACAATCAGTTTTCTTATCTATAAAACAGGAAGGATAATACTTATTCTACTTCTCTCACAAGGTAGTTTTAGGATCAAATGAGACAATGAATACAAAAAAAAGCCCTTTGAAAAATATAAAGAACCACTTAAATGCAAGGCATTATTATTGTCATCAATTTACAAAACCACAGTGGATCCCAAAGTGCTAATGGTGTACATATTCTGCAAAGCACTTAGCCGGAGAAGGCACTTTATAAATGAGAGCTAACACAAGCGAATTGTTTCCACAGTTAAGAGAGACTGGCAGGAACAGCAGTTAGAGACGGGAGGCTGGGTAGGAGGTTACTACCTGTATTGATAGAAAAGCTATTAAAAGCGGAATGTGTGTTTTAACATCCCCAGGACCACGATAGAGATGAATAAAATTTTGTGTGCTTTGTCATTTGTGACCCAGAAAAGAGAATGCTTAAGGCATGAGAATTATTTGTGTGCAAAAGGAGGCAACATATTGCACTGATTTGACAATTTCAGTTTCTCCATTAAGGGTACAAATAAGGAGATGGGGTCACTTAGGCAAAACGCTCCCTGATTTGTCAAAGCCTTTCCTAACAACACATTAATAAACCCGAATTTATTTCTGTGGCTCAATAACTGGCTCAACATCCAAACTTACTTCTGGGCTGGTGGGAGGAGGGTCATCTCTGATGGACAGCATGGGGGTTGGTCCACCTGCTCAGCATGGAGCTAAGAGAAACTTGCAGAGTCGATGGAGACTGGAGAGTGATAAGCACAAGGGCCCGGAGTGGGAGAAACTAGAATGGAATCAACTCACAGTGCCTAATGGCTAGTGGGTGACAGGAAGCAGTTTAGCTCTTAGATATTCCCTGAAGCAAAGAGAGGGTGGAAAGGCTTTTATAAATTACCCTTGGGTGCTCTTCCTAGTGGGTTGGGAGGGAGCTGTTAAGGGCTCCCAGCTGTAAGGACATTAAATGAACAACAAATTAATCTATTGCTTTAGAACTAAGTGGGTTTTTTGTTTTTGTTTTTGTTTTGTTTTGCTATGTGAACACAGCATAAAGAGAGACAGGCTAGTGTGTGTTGAGTCTAGGCTCTCAACTCATCTGCCTTTGTGCAGGTCCTGTCTCTGCCAGGGATTAACTTGATGTGACCTGAGCAAGTTACTCAGTCTCTCTAGGCCCTAGTTTCCTTATCGGTAAAATAGGAATATTAGCCCCTCCTTCATTGGGTTTTTGTAAAATTAAATGAAACAATAAATGTGATGTACATTGCCTGGCAAAAAGAAAATCCTCAGGAATTGCTAACATTTGTTAACTTGAGTGACCAAGACTGTTTTTGCTTTGACCAAGCTGCCCGCCTTGCTCCTTGGGGGCCTCCCCCTGCCCCCAACCTCCTCCATTCCTGACTGCCTTGAAACTAATCTTGTACCTGTGGGACTGCAGAGGAAAACAACTCAGACTGCAGGAAAGAAAAGGAGAAAAGACAACTTCACAAGTTCTGACCCTAATATCAATCTTGCCCTTGACCTCCCGGGCCCCCGTCCCCTTCACCCTATCCCTTATGCTGCCCAGGCTCTGGAGAGACTCCTAGCTAGGCAGTTCTTTACACCCCACTCTTCTCTCCTGGCCCTTATAGACTCCCAGTGGCCTAATTACTGCAAAGGAAAACATTCCCAACCAAGTGGTCCTAATCTCAACCTCCGTAAATCCCTCACCCATCTCCGTGGAACCATCCTAAGTGCAACCTCGGTAAATCACTCATGCACCCCAGTGATCAACCCCCCTTACCATCTTCAAGGGCTTTTCCCCCAACCCACTCCCAGTCCTTAAAAAGCTGGCTGTCATCTGTTTCCACGGGAGTTTTGAGTTCTACTCTCTCCCCCCTGCTATAGCAGCTCCTAAATAAAGTCATCCTGGCCTGTTTAATGTTGTCCAGTGCAGTTTTTTTCTTTGATAATGGTCAGCAAATTGAAGCAGGAAATATTTAGAATTGAAGCCCTGGAAGAGGTTTTGAGGTCATGTAGTACCGTCCCACTCAGAGTGTCCTCCTAATCCTGCAGCACTGGCAGTGCCTGGGAGTGTGTCAAAAATGTAGAATTTTAGGCTCACCCAGGCAGACCTACTGAATCAGAATCTGCATTTTGACATAGTCAGTGTTTTTTGAATGAATGAATGAATGAATAACCATATACAGCCATGCAGTTTCAGATGGGTTGATCCTAATATATTGGATCAAAACAAAAAAGTAAGATGCCAAGATAAGAAAGAGATGTAGCACAAACACAGTCATAACTGTAGTAAGATTTGGTTAAGGTTAAGATAATAATGAGCCCTAAAGAGACTATGCATGTCAGAAAACTTTGAGAAGCAACTGCTGGTTAGGCAAGTAAACATATTCTTCCAACAGAAAATGAAAGGACACAAGAAAGAGGATAAAAGGAATTAGGATTAGGTTACTTATCAGGGAGAGAAAGAGTTGATTGCAAAGGAAATTTGGGGGAATTATAGGGGAAAAGGTTATGGGATGACTGGATAAAGCATGAATCTATTTATTCAATACTATTATTTATGCAGTAGTAAAAAAATAGTGTTCAGGCTTATCATTAGCAGTTTAACTCTCTTTTGGCTGGTACTTGCAGCCATACTGAGTCCCCAGCAGTGTTGGGGTCAAGCTGCCTTTATGTCTGTGAGCTAGGCCCTTCACTCATCCCTAGGTCTTGTTGAGTTAGACAATACTTAGGTAAAGTCGTGAGATAGTTGCTGTCACCCCCATGATGCAGATGGTAATACTGGGGCTCAGAAAGGTTGACTAGGCCCTATGGCCTTAGGGTATCTTTACAAAGCCACTGTGACTGTGACCTAGTTTTCAAATGACATAGCATCCGCATTATAATTAAGTGACCATATTTCCCATTAGCTAGTGAGATCAGGATGAGATTCATGTTTTGATTTCTACCTTATCTACAATCCTTTCTGGACCCCTTGCCTGCTCTTATTTCTCCTTTCTCTCTAGCATTTTTTTTGGGGGGGGGTGTTTATTATATTTTTTCATTTTTCCCCTGTATTAGGGAAGTTGTGAGTTTACAGAACAATCATGCATAGAATATAGGTTCCCATATGCCACCCTATTATTAACACCTTGCATTGGTATGGAACATTTGTTATAATTGATGATGGCACATTTTTATAATTGTACTATTAACTATAGTCCATGGTTTAATTTAGGGTTCACCATTTGTGTAGTGTAGTTCCATGGAGTTTTTAAAAAATTTTATTGTGTTACCATATATATAATCTAACATTTCCCTCTTTAATCACATTCAGATATATTTCCATGCTGTTAATTACACTCACAATGTTGTGCAACTATCACCACCACCCATTACCAAAACTTTTCCATCATTCCAAATAGGAACCCTGTACAATTTTTTTCTTTTTCTTTTTTTTTTTTTTGGAACCCTGTATATTTTAAGCCTTAACTTCCTGTTCTCTATTCCTCCCCCATCCCTTGGTAACCTGTATTCCAGATTCTGACCTTATGAGTTTGCTTATTCTAATCATCTCAAATCAGTGAGATCACACAATATTTGTCCTTTTGTGTCTGGCTTATTTCACTCAACATGATGTCTTCAAGGTTCGTCCACATTGTCACATGTATCAGGGCTCCATTCCTCTTTATGGTTGAATAATATTCCATAGCATATATACACCACATTTTGTTTATCCATTCATCAGCTGATGGACACGCAGGTTGCTTCCATCCTTTAGCAATTGTGAATAATGCTGCTGTGAACACCGGTGTGCAAATATCTGTTCGAGTCTCTGATTTCAATTCAATACCTAGTAGTGGGATTCCTGGGTCATATGGTAATTCTATACTTAGTTTTCTGAGGAACCGCCAAAGTGTCTTCCACAGCGGCTGCACCATTTTACATTGTCACCAGCAATGAATGAGTGTTCCTATTTTTCCACATCCTCTCCAACACCTGTTACTTTCCATTTTTTAAAATAGCAGCCATTCTAATGGGTGTGAAATTGTATCTCATTGTGGTTTTGGTTTGCATTTCCCTGATGACTACAATGTTGAGCATCTTTTCATGTGCGTTTGGCCATTTGTATATCTTCTCTGGAGAGATGTCGAGGTTTACTTCATATTGGACATGCACATTGCATCATATGGTTGGTTACACGAGCAACCCAGATGCCAGCTTTGGCTCCCTTCTTCGTAAGATCTGGGTTAGGTATAAACCGCTGTCCCATGCCGTGGAAAGTCCAAATGAACTCCCTGAGATTTTGGAGGCTTCCAGGATGGGTAATCAAGGTCAGCCTCTGGCTCCAACTTCCTGTTTTCATCCTGTGTTTTCTCTCTATTTATTTCTCCTGTGGCATCTGTTCAAGCAAGGCTCTCAGACCATTTCTCTGATTTCCAGGAAAATGCCACTCATCCACTCATACCAGGCTTTCTTCTTACCTTTTTTTTTTTTTATTTTGCAGACTTTTCTGAAAGTTTAGGAAGAAGGGAATTCATATCCTAGCAAAGCAAAGCCTTAGAATCAAATATTAGGCTTTCTTGTCATCAAAAGTTGTTCTCTCACTTCCCTGTGTTCTGGGCCATTCTCTCTCTTTTCTCTCATCCTCTTTTCTCTACAAGCCTTACAACAAAACTCAATATTTTCTCTATGTTCCCATGTAAAGAAATTCTTCTCTCTCCTCTCACTATCCCCAAACTTGGGTCTTGGCCTTTCTTTATATAGTTGAGTACTCTGGAAAGCACCTTAATTATCAGACTCTCCTGGAGCAAGCAGAGATTTCTTTTCTCAGTTACTAATCAATATGTCTATAAGTCTTATCTCCCCACCCAAAGGCAAATTTCCTTAAATACAGGGACAGAGTTCTCCTTCTCTGCTACCCCTACAGCATAGAGCTGAAAATTTAGGAGTTGGTTCATTCTGTACAGATTGACAAGAAAGTAGAGTACTCATAACATGGAAAGGAAATAGAAAAGAGCAACAACATGGTCCTATCACTTTACCTTTTACTCAGATGGGCCTAGAAATACCGGGCCCCTGGAGGCCCTGTCCAATGGGACCCTTGGTATTTGGATGAAGGCTGACAGCCAGTGGTTGAATTCCTTCTCTCTGCCTCGAAATAATTCTCGCTTTCTGCCTCTCTTGTTGGATTTTTTCTTTTCTGGTTAGTTTCCACCATCTCTCCTTAAAACTGCTTTACTTTTCAGATTGGAATTTCTCTTTTTATTTTTAAATTTATTATTATTATTAATTTTGTTTATCTAACCTATTCTCTAGATACCTAGATGTATGAGAAAGTTGACATTTGAAGATCCAGGCTGGAGGGCCAGAGAGTTTTCTGAACCCAGGTGGACAAGAGGCAAGCTTTGAAACCAAGGTACGGAGGTGGGGATTCTGAGATGAGATAAGCAAGTAAATGCAACTTGGCTCTTGCGGGTGGGAGAGGAAAGTGAGCATTATGATCTCCAAGTAATGTCTTGGGAAACCATTGTTTTTCATAGTATTTGTTTCAATTTTACGATGAGGACAAGGGGGGTTTATTTATATTCTAGCTTAAAGGGTACGGGATGTAGGTTCAAGAAATGTTTATTGAAAGCAAATTATGTATCAGAAGCTATGTGAGTCTTTATCCCTCATTTTACTTTTTTAAAATGTGAAATTATGTATACTTGTAAAAACACCAGCTAAAGAAAGATAGAAAGATAGATGATTGATAGACAGATAGGTAGATTTGGGAGAGAGAGAATTTATAGAAATAAAAAGTCCTTATTCATTTCAGCATCTTCCTATCTCAATCAGATTCCCCTATGTAGAGGTTCTGCTGTTAACAATAATGTCACTGTTGTTAAGAGTCAGAACATTCCCTTTATTTGATACCAAGACACACTTCTTCTCTCTTTTCTGACCACTGGAGGAGACATGTCTTTTGTTCTCTCTTCAAATAGTCTCCTCAAAGTTTCTTTAACTCATGACCTGTGTTTTCAGAGCACAAATGTACTCAGATTTGAATCTATAGACAGTCCTCAATATAAAAAAAGTGTGCCACTTTGTTCATTGTGACATCACAGGTGTCTATATGGGTGGGGTCAGGCTATTTTCATGTTGAACTGCTCATGAAGGGAAATAGGGGGGTCATGAGAAGTTGTTTTATAGGTCAGTCAAACCATGGCATGGAAGCTCTACTCTATTGATCATGAGCTACTGACATAGAATAAAAAGAAGTGATTCTTTCAATGAAGACAAAATACATGGTTCATTGAAGGAAGCAGAAATGTCACTTGCTACTTTCAAAATGGGGTCATTTGATTGAACATCTGAGTTGCTTTATTTGTTGGTTATCAAAAGACTTAGCCAGGAATCCAAAGGCCTTAGCTGAATTTGGAAGTGTAACCATTAAAAAAAAAAAAAGAAATTGAAAAAAAAAGCAAATTTTAAGAGACAATTTTACATCCAAAAATCTTAGTGACTTCAAAAATGATCAAGTGGGCCATATAATTTTTGGGGAACAGTGTCAAACTGAAGCTAAGACAGAGCTGAGGAAGTGCTAAGGCCTTATGGCTGATGTTTCTCTCAGTGGTTTTTTAATGCCTAATCAGGAATCTTTGGACTTCAATTCTCCTTGTATATAATCATTTCCTAATTATGCTCTTTGTGTGATTTGATTTGGATATTGTGACTTGTATTTATGTAAAACAAAGAATTAAAAGTGAAAGATCCAACTTCTCTAATAAAAACTGAGAGATATACAAAGCAGTCCTATTTGTAGAGAATAAATGTGTTTATTGGTAATATTTACCCCTATATTTACTAAAGCAGGATCATGGAATCTTTGCATTTCTCATAGTGTGCCTTAGCAAATCTGATTGAGAAAATCTAGTCCATTGTTTTTGTTTTAAGGTTTGAAAAAATAAATGTAGCTCTGAACTTGCAAAAAAAATTTTTTTTTCCTTTTTCCTACAGAAAGAAGAAATGGGCTTTTATCACATAAACTATTAGGATTCATTAGGTACTAAGTTCCTTGAGGAACAGGGACTTGGGCTTTATATGTTTTTGAATCCCTCACCAAACCCAGTACAGTGTCTGGCTCCAGATAGACACTCAATAATATATAGTTGTTGTTGCTTGCTTGTTTTAATTTTTGTTGTTAAATATAAAGAAGATTGACCAACAGTGAGGATTGACACAGATGGAGAGCTGTTGAAACTAAGGTAGATTCCTATCAACTTGAGATTGTTTAGGTGAGTGCTGTATGAAGCTGAGGAAAGAACCCAATGGCCATTAAACTCTCTTCCCATCTAGAGATGCTACAGTAGAGAGGCTCCAATTCAATCTAAATACTGATGATAAACTATACAATAGAAGGAAACAATCATAAAATGACTCTTTTCCAGTTGCGTCAGGGACAACTGAATTAACACTTTATCACAGGCCCATTTATTTTAATCGTTCTCTCTGAGGTAATATCAAAAAGTCAACATGGGTAGAGGAAACAGAGGAAAAAAAAAAAAAGGAAAAACAATTTGTTCCTCATTAAATGTTAGAAAAGTCCAAGATAAACCTATTTAAAATTGATCTGATAAGCCTGAGAACTCTGATGCACTGAGGTGTTTTCCTCCGCTAATGGTCTTCAGCTAACATTTATCCACTGCTTTGAGTAACCATTAATCTCTTGTGTTGAGAAACTCCACAAATGCAATTTCTAGGGCATTTAACCTTTCCACATTTGCTGTCTCTTGGGTTTGGGTGACTCGGTGGTGGTGTGTGCTCAATTTCATTTAGTTTTCCTTGGTCCCAATTGCCAAGATAATAGCACCAAGTCCATTTAAAATTAGTCTTTCTCCTTCCCAAACACAGTGATATGTTCCTGAGTTGTAACGAAGTTAAATTCATTTTGCCTTCCTACACTTACACTCATCCATTACTACCTTCTCTTCCCTACAATGAGTTCCCTGTTATTTTTTCTCCTCTGTAATTTGACATCAGAAATGGCCACATTCAGAAACAGCTGAGCAGTGTAAATGCTTTTCTAATAATCTCCAAGTTTCACTACAAGCTTACTGTTATTAATGTCTTCAGATCAACCTTTAGTGGTGGGGTTTTTTGTTGTTGTTGTTGTTGTTGAGAAACTACATAAGCTTTCTTAAATATGCAGCAAACTCAAGTTTACTTTTTAACCTGAAGGCATTGGATTGGGCCTCTTCTTACTCCCTTTTCTTCTCCCCCCCTTCTACTCTCCTCCCTCTGTCTCTCTCCTTCTCCCCCAGTCCAGGAGTGACAAGTAAAGCTTTTAAAAAAATGACTGAGGTTCTGAACAAAGCCTGTTGTTGCAGGTAATTGTTGAAATATCAAGGATATTGCATCCTCCATTACTTAAGCTCTCATTTGTGGTTTTCAGGGTTTTGAGGAATGTTTATGGCTGACAGTCCTTTCTTTACGGCTCTATCCTTCAAGCTCCGGCTGATATCACTGAAAATGACCGCTTGAGTGACTGACAAAATGTCAAGATGCCACTATTTCCAAGAGACTGTTTGGGAGCAAAAAGATCTTTTCAATTTATCTCATCCACCTGAATTTAAGTCTTCAGGTTTAACTTCGTTGGCTGCTACAACCAAATCATCTCTGGGTTTTGAGAGACCAGCCATCATGAAATTCAGAGGGGGTTGCAATGACAGTCACACCACATTTGTGTTGTATTTCACCGTGCACATTGATGCAATATTTTGGACTTAATTAATCCTCTCCAGGAACCCAGTTTATGGATGGCAATAACCATATTTTAGATCATGTGAAATACCACAACAAAAATCCAATTCATAAGGCAGATGGCAAAGCCTGGTTTGAGGAACAACAAAACAGGAAGATTTACAGTGAGTTTCAGAACTCTTCAACTGGAATCCAGCCGCTGCCAAAGCTCTGTTATTTCACTGGAGGGTAACAATCTGTGAGGGTCATTAGTGTCCTCATAAAAACCGAGATTAAAAAGTAGTCAAATGAAATGAATAAATAGTTGAGGCTTTCTCAGTACAACGGAAGTGGAGTTATTTAAAAAGCGAGGTTTCCAAACGTTTAAAAAAGTCATTCTTTACTCATTTGATTTTCAACCTGGAATTTACTAACATAATAATTTTAATGGAATGGGGAGCACCTAGTTATAATCTTAAGTGTGCAGCATACAAGAAAACATTGCATCAGCAGGCATATCCCCCCTACCTCTCTCTTTCACCTTGTCAGAGCCAGGTAAGAACTCAGTGTGGGAGATAGTTGTGATGGAGAAGGAAGGCTATCGAATGAAATGTTAATAACACCAGTGCCCAGCTGTCTTGGTGTTTCCGTTTTGGCCCTGCCACAAGTACCTTATAAAATTGAAGTATGGTTCACATAGGTTTTAATCTGATGAGGCACAAAGTTCATAAATAGTTTAGATGCCTGTTAGATTCTCTAAAATTAGCTAGGGAAGGCTACTGAGACTGAGTTCTGACCACCCGCAGACTCATCAAGTACCTTGTCTCTGCGTTGTGTTAAAGAAAATTGTCAATGGAATACATTTTTTAAATTATAATTAATAGGAGACTTGCAATGTCATAGGCCATTAATTACTTCAGGATGAGCTTTTATGAGTGCCTGTGTGTGTGTGTGTGTGTGTGTGTGTACTTTGAGGCGGATATTCACATTAATAGTTTTTCTATTTTAAAATTACAATTCTGTCTAGTTATTATGAAAAAGGGCTGAATGCATGTAACTGTTGTCATAAACTTTACCCACTAATCAAATGCTTCAAGTGGAAACTCCAAAAAATGGATTATTTGTATCAATATCATTGCAAAGACTAGAAGATCGTTGCAATGAATATGTTGGTTAATTGACTGTTGTTGGTATTCGTGTGGGATAAATTGAGGCAACACATCTGGTTCCAAATCACAAAGACTGTGTTAGAAGAAAGAGAACATTCATTCCACTTCTTCTTCTTCTGTCATATGCATAAAGGGTAAGGTTAGTGGATGGGGTAGGGAGAATGGGATGGAGCAATGATTTAAACTTGCCATTTTCTAAGGCCAAAGATCTTGGAAGGATTTGAAAAATAGAGCATTGTGCAATTTTGCATAAGACCATTGGAAATCTAGGCAACCACCATTTGTGTCTCATGAACTTTTCTCTCTTCTGGACCATCTTAGCTCTAACCCCTGTCCCTGACCACCTGGCCAGGACAATGCAAGCACTTGCCGGAGATTCAGGCATTCAGATGTTACTCCTGCTCATTCTATAAATCTGCTGTTTGAAGGTGGGGACTGTAGACCTGAGCTTCCCCCTGATGTGCCCTTGGTGTGCTGAAGTACTGTGAATGGGCTATAGGTGTGCCAAGTTATTGATCCCCACAGCCTTCTCGGTGGCCATGCAGGGTGGAGGGCAGCTGGTGCCCCTAGATGGTCACCTTTAGCCATGAGCGGTCTTCATGGATTATCCCAGTGTGCTGTAAAAATATGTTCACTTTCTATGTTTTCATGACATGCATGATGAGGAAATATTGCTCTAGATCTCAATTTCCTATGAAATGTGTGTGTGTGTGTGTGTGTGTGTGGTGTGGGAGGGTGGACTTGCTGATTCCCAAGGTCCATTCCATCCCTACAATTCTATGAGCATATATCAGCTTGCAGTTAAAACACCCAGAACTCTCTGTTCCTTTAGCTATACATACTTCCCTCAGCCACAGAGGCTCATAAAAAATTGAATTAAAAAACATGGAAACATGCAGAAGAGAATATTTCATGTACTGGAAATCTATTACCTGATTTTTATTAGACTCTGTGCACATGAGTCAATCCTTATTTTTGTGGTAGCAAAAGGGGCCCTAGGAAGTGGAACATGATCTATTATTTTTAAAATATTGTTATAATAAAAGACTTGTGGCATATTTCTGTGATCCATCCAGTTCTCTGGTTTCTTTATCTGATTTGTTTTTTTGGCCATCCCCAGGGGTGAGCTTGGTGAGTTCCCAAATTCTGTGCAGAGACAGCCGAGAAGAGAAAAATAATTATTGACCCATTACATTAGTGACCAAGGGGAAAATGTGTAAGGAGAAAGAGAAAACAATGTTCTGGCTGCCTCTTCTGGGTTCAATAATATTCCCTTTTGAAGAAATCAAATTTAATTATGCATTGAAAAGAATACAATAATATTCTTCTAGATTCAGGGCAGTGGTGGTGGAGAAAATCTTTTTGTCGTCATTTTACTTATAGTTGCCTTTCAGAATTCTTTGTTGTTTGTAATCACCTTCTGATATCCTTAAGATCCTGTTTATTCCCTTTTAAAGACCACATAGATAAAAACAAAATAAAATATTATTTTCAGTTGCTAATTCATTCCTTAATATACAGTTTGAATGATTTTTCAAATAGTCTATGTTCCTTAGTATATCTTTTTCTAGAGCAAAAGAGGTAATGCTTATGGAAGGACTTTGTAAAACATATTGTACTATATAATGTAAGACTACTATTTTTATCATTTTGTTAATAAGAATATGAATTTGATATTTTTCCATTTTGTCATGCAGTATTAATTTGTTCAGTATTTCCCTCCATTTTTTCATCATGCCTATTTCCTTGAAATGTTACTATGTATTTATTTCACGTGTCTTTGTTTACAATATCTTGAATGCAAGGGTAAGTTCCAGACTCTTTTATACTCTGCTCTGATCAAATATTTTAACCATATTCTGCGTTGTCACTGTGTCCAAAGAAAAGGATGCTCTCTGCCCTCCTTATCCACAAAAAGCTTAAAATTTCATTAAGGAAACAAGTTCAACACACATGAAGCCATCAGAGAAAAACATGAGAGAACATTAGTAACATTCAAAAGTGCCCTAGACATTTGGTGTCATCGGATCTCAAGAAGGCAGAGATAGCTGTGAGTTCAGTAGGTCGTGGGAGACGTTTCTGAAGTCAGCGTCAAGCTGGTCTTGAGCAGAGGAATAGGATTTACATTTACAGAGGAGGAATCATGCATGAAAAAAATACTTTTCTTAAAAATATCATGACATTGTTGCTGTGAGCATTTCTACTCTTTATATCAGAATCATGTCTTTTGAAATTGCCACACATTCCAAAACATTATTATTTGGAAAGAATATTAATAGCAGCAGTAAGATAATAATGATTATACTACTGACACCAGAATGTGAATTAAACATCAATTAAATTCAACAAATACTTTCAAGCATCTACTATTTATAAGGGTCTGTAGTACATGTTATGAGAAGTATAAAGATGGATAATAATTGATCCTTTTATTAAAGGGTGAATAATCTAAGAGGCTAGAAATATAATTTTAATATAATGGAGAAAATGAAGCATCCATTAACCTGAAATTTATTTCAAATTCTACCCCTGATTTGTTGTCAGAGTAGGGGAAAAACACGTATCTGTTTCGGGGCTTTAGTTTTCTCTCTTGTCGATGCACAAGCTGAGTTAGTTTGTTTCTCTCTTTCCCACCACCCTGACCACTGGGCTCGGGCAGGCTCTTGCCAGCTCTGCGACATCCATGGTCATGGCTCCTGACTTGAGCTCTCTTCCCTCAGACTTGCCCTCTCCACCTCCATCCTCCATAGATGTGCCAGGAAAATAAATTAATTGCACAAATCTGACCATCACACTCTCCTTATAACTACTGAAGTTTCACTTAGTGAGTGTGGGCAAAATCCCAGTTCTCTAACATGCCCTGCTTTGCCACCCTTTTAGCCACTCTTGGACCCCTGGTTTACACATGGGTGTCCTGAAACACCTGCGGTTTCCCAGAATCATAACGCTGCGTCTCATCTCTGGGAAATTTGCTTGCATGTGTGGTCCCTTTTATAGGGAACACTCTTCCTTATCTTTTTGTGCTGATCTTACTATTCCCTGGAGCCTTTCTTAACTCCTTGCCTTCCTGCCACCCCTTCTCCATGTTCCTGTGAGGCTCCATGTTTATCACAATCACTGAATCTCTATATTGTCTCTGTCTCCCCACTAGTCTCTATATTCCTTGAGGTCAGGCACTGTATTGTATTCATTTTTGCTTCGAACATAGGAGGTGCTTAATAAATATTTTGGATTGAATGAATCCATAAATGAAGATAGAACTGTGTTCTATATCCTGTGACAGTAAAAACTCATAGAACAAAAATATGAACAAATTGCTGTTGACCTAGAAATGTCAGAAAGGTTAGTGCTGGCCACCAGGATTGAGTTAGTTAAGTTTGATGAGCGGGTGAGATTTTAAAAAGCAGAGATATGGAGGAATATAGTTCCAAGCAGTTGGAATGGGCATCAGCCCAAGTGTAGACAGAGAATTTTGCCCTTTCCCAATATCCCATAGCTTAGTGGCTTAAAAAACAATTTACTATTATTTCTCATGGTTCTGTTAGTTGATTGGGCTTAGCTGGAAAGTTCTAAGTTGGGGTGTCTCAAGCAGTTGCACTTAAAAAATAGCTGAAGCTGGATCATTTGAAGGTACAACTGAGCTGAATGTCTAAGCTGGCTGGCTTTTTCACTCCTGTGTTGAGAGACTCAGTGCCCCTCCAAGAGCTCATCTATCAGAGTAGCATGGACTTCTTACATGGGTTCCACAAGGATGTGGAAGTTTCTAGGCTAGTTAAGGGTTGTGCTAGGAAGGGGCACAGCATCACTTTGTCCTATTCCATTGGTCAAAGCTTCCATAGGTTCCATCCAGATATGTGGAGGTGGAAAAACAGACTCTAGCCCTTGGAGGGGAGTGCTGAGGTCACCTTGCAGAAGAGCGCGTGATGCAGCCATCTTGAAAAATAAACTACCGCTAGCTTTTTCTTGGCAGAGTAAGGAGTTCGTGTAGGTCATAGAAAGAAAAATATAGGCTGTTAGGGAGTAAGAGAGGTTGGCATGAGCCCAGAGTCTATAATTTCATTGGAGTTTTAATAAAAGTTTGCCATTCAATCAGTAGGAAGTTCATGGGGTTTTTCTTTACATTTCTTGGAAGTAGTTGCTCTTTACATTCCTTGGGACTTTTTGTTTTAGTATGGGTTTGTTCTACATTGACCTACTTTACTGAAATTGTGTACCTTCTGATAGGATATCAGACTGTCCCTTTATTTATTTATTTATTTTTTTACCGGACATTCATCTTGAGACAAAAGAAAAGCCAAGCAAACTTATCAAAAAGGCATATCTTCTGTAATATCTGATAGAGTTCAGTGAAATTTCCTACATATGTAAGGGTTATAGCAATAACAGATTGCATTGGGTGATGGCTTCAGTTTACAGAATTGCTAGGCTGGCTGTCTCTGAATACCTTCCCAAGAGTGGCTTGCAGTAATTGATGCCCTGGGAGAAGTTAATGATTGGCATAGGGGCTAGAAATTTAAGAAAACGATGTGGTGATTTGGTCAATGGCATAGCCAGACTGTATTAATTTAGACAACTTCCATTTTAGTGAAAACAGTCCCTCCCTCCCCCCAACCAAAGATTCTGAATTATTACATCTCTACTTCAGGAAACTTAGGTAGGTATAGCTTCTGAGTCCAAGAAATCTTAGGAAACTTTTCAAAAAGCCAGAGCACTAGAAGTAACAGCCCATCTGTCCCCTAATTTTCAATTATTTTTTAAAAAGAAAAATCTTTCATTTTTATGGCTGCCTCTAAGCTGTAATGGGAATGATGCAGCAGGCCACTCTGATAGATGACAAACAAATGTGGATAAGTTCCATCTACACAAGTAACAGAAGCACCACTGGAAATCCTATTACTGTGTTGAATTTTGGTGCCATGTCAATGGGTACACCAAGATACTTTCTAAGAACTAGCCCTATGAAAATTAATGCTTTTGTAATGTGGATATTTTGTGGGGTTTTTTGTTGTTGTTTGTTTGTTTTGTTTTTGAAGATGCTGTCACTATCTGAGAGTGCATTTCTGTGGGGACTTTCCTCATTGTAACAAAAGAATCATACTTCTCCTGTGTATCTGGCTTGGGTTTTATCTTCTGAACACTAAATGACATGATTGCTCTCTTCTCCTTTTTGTTACAGGGCTCTAGGAAGTTTCCAATTAAATTTCTGTTTCATCTCCAGTAAATGCACTGTTATACTGTATATCCTTTTGAATTCTGCCTTAAATTCTTCTAGAGATAACCAGATACAAAAAAATAATTAACTGTCTAGTGATTACTCTCAAGTTGCCTGCTCTAGGATTCATTTAGCATTAGAGTTGCTTAACCTTACATGGGGAGGTCAAACTCACAGAAAGCTGGGAAAATACGATGTTGCCACCCCTCCCCCCCCTTTCAGGCTAGTTCATTAATCTTTAAAGTGAGAGAAAACACATATATTTGGTTAGCCTTCACTCTAAATAATGTCTGGTTATGGTGATAGATTAGGAAACAGTCAGTCGTTTGAAATCATGCGGTAATGTGGTTAGGGCTTCTGGGTTTTCCACACTGGGCTTTTACTTTCAAATTGACTACAGTTGGTAAATATTATAGATAGCTGATTTCTGGCAGGGTCTCTGAATTATTTTTCTGTTCATTGACAGAATGTCTACACTAACCCCACATTTTTAATGGATTGTCTCACATATCTTCCCTGCTGAGGCTATCAGGGTGTCTGTGAGATGTGAGGCAGAGAGCAGTGTCCTCTACTAAATATGTGCCAAGAGAAGGCGGATAGTTTTGATGGCACATGTATTTACTTTGCACACCACTGACTCATATAGGTGAGGAAAAAAAGTCCAGATTAAAGAGAACAGATCTGAATAGAGTACCCAAACTTGGATACCAAAACATAGTACTCAATCCAGACCATTTGCCTATTCATTTGTAAAATATACAAAGCATTCTTGGTGTTTAGCCTGTGGGTTTATGCACATGGTAAAAACAACAAATAACAGTTTACTATGGAAAGAAACCACGTTGGTAGTTCACCACCACCCAAGCAGCCCTGACACTGACTCTCAATCTCTTTGATTTGGGATTCAAAGCACAGTAACAAATGCTACCAGCTGTCTTTCAGAAATAAATTTCTGGATTAAATCAACAGGGCTTTGGCTCAATCCAGATAAAATTGTAGCAATGTTGACAGCATAACAGAATGACTCTTGGGAACTCACCAGAAATGGATCCTCACTAGAGATTCACGCAGTAGCACCTTAAGAGAGTCAAGGAAATGCAAGAGAGTTTAGTTTTGCTTACTGGGTGAGCAGTTGGATACAGCCCTTCCCCACCTTAAACCTGTGTTCCATAACAGGGAACGTGAATTGTTTCTCTGTGGAAATTCCTTGCTTGCAGGACTTGAGTAAAAGTGAATCAATTACCCAAATGATAATGAAGCTGTAAGTACTTCCTAAGGTATAATAAATACCTTGGTGGCAGATATAAATATATATGACACCCTTCTTGCCCTTGAGGAGTTTATCATCTAGCACACATGTACAGCAGGAGCTAATTAAAGCTATGTGCATGTAAAACAAAAGCCTATTATGGACAATAGTATTGGGAGGAAGTTTTATGACAGTTTGAAAAGGGAAACTTATTTTTAGCTGGGAAGGCAATTTGCATTACACCTCAAAGAAGAAAAAGATTATCTTTCTGCACCCTTGGCATCTCTCCTTTGGTTCACTGATGCTCAGGGACTATTTATCTTTGAACTTCTTGTGAAATAAACAGCTAATGACATCTTTATAATTTGAGCCACTTTTATTGGGTATCCTGTTATTTGCAGCTGAGATTTTCCTGCCATCAAAACCCAGCTGTTCTAGATCTACTTGCATGTGTGAGATCATCTAAAACAGTCCCTTGGATTGTTGTCATTTTTCAATAAATTTGTGCTTTGGCCCAGTTGGAGCACATATATATTAATTCGGAAAATACACTTTCATTGAATTATCATCTAGGAGATAAGCCCCGTGCTGGGTACCGGGAATTCAAAGATTCATGAGATGTGGTCCTTGCCTTCACAGAGCTCACCATCTACTGACATAAAAATACCTAATTTGATGAATTGTGCAAAATTATGGTAGAAATATAAGTAAGGTTCTCTTTTCTGAGGTAACAAAAAAGGGAAAAAGAGTAGTAGAAGTTAAGCATAGTGTGAAAGACCTCCTAGAGAAATTTCCTCCAGGATATTTTGGGGAATCCTTTTAATGCTGGGAACTGTAGGCATCATGGCAAGATGATATCATCTGGCAGCCAAGAGACCATCACTGACCTTCGACAGAATGGTTTCACTGAAGCAGTGGGGTAAGGAGGGGGTGGAAGGCAAGAGGGAGCGAAGACAGTGATTGTAGACAACACTTTCAAGGTACTGTGTTGTGAAAGAAGAGAGGTATAGGAATATATCTAGATGGGACAAACTTGGGCATATCTAATGCTGGTGAGAAGAGAGGGAACTTTTAAAGATGGAGAAGGGTGGGTATTCTGAGGACCGAAGAAGCATATTTGAAATATAAAACATTAACAAGTGAAAAACAAATTACGTTTATATACTCTTGCATCTAGAAACCAATTGGGACTCCTGCCTAGGATTGTTTCCTTGGGTATTCCAGAGGGACTTGTAGATATGCTACATTAGTGTGCTTTAGGGAACATAGTTTCTCTCTCCAAAGAGAATCAGAGGAACAACCTGGCCCTCCACATACTCATGGTCCTTTCTGTGGGAATAAAAGGTGTTTATGGGGGAACTATCCAACACCCTATAAAGATGAGCCCAGATAAATAAATCAGTATGAGCAAGGATGGATAGTTAGCAATGCTGACTAAACAATAAACAAGGAAGGGGAACATGTTACACTATCAAGTTTAATCAATCAGGTCTGACAAACTTTGGGCATGTGAGGTGAAGTGTAAATCATGTTTCTACGGTGACAGGAATTTAGCCCAGTTAGGTGTGTATATGAAAATGTTTTGAGGGGAAAGCAAACAAACAAAAAATAACCACTGGCCCTGGGGTGGGACACTAAGTCCCTGAGCAGCTGTTGTCTCTGTCTATTAAGAGAAGGGTGTTAATAGATCTACTCTCTTTTCTCTCATTTATTCATTCATTTTTTTCCAGCCAACATTTATTTCACCCCTATTATATGTTAGGCATTGTGTTAAATTCTGGGGACCTAAAAATGAATGAAATGCCATCCCTACCTCTACAGGGTCATTGTTTCCTAGGAAAGTCAGATATAAAAACAATCCACAGGCAATGTGGAAAGTGCTATCTATAATAGAGATGTGCAAAAGTTATCATGGATGTCTAATTCTTCCTGGGGTCAGGAAAAACTCCAGAGAAGAGAAGAGGTATAAGGTTTTCCCTTACTTTTTAACTACATTAAATAAATGAATCTATTGCAGTCAGGCTTTTGCATGAAGGCAATCCTTTATCTTGATTAGGACTTCCTTGTCCCATTTATAATAGCTGAACATGTTAACAGGGATGTGTTTATCAAAGAATCATGGAATTCCACAGCTGGAGGAGAGCTCAGCAATCACTTTTCTTTCTTGAAAAGACTCTAGCTTTATTCATGCCTTTATCATCCGTATAAATTAGCCAATATCAAACTATCTAACACCATTATTTTCACTCTGTATAGTATCTTTCATTCATACCCATACATATTTGTGCAGTAACTGAAGTAAAAATACAATAAAATATTTTTCTAATAGTATTTGAACTTGATTAGAAATGTTTTTTCCATGTTATTACACAGTTTTTGTAATTTTCCTTTTAATGGTAGCATGATATTCTATTGTCTTGATCTACCTTAAGTTACTAAACCATTCCTACAAATTTAGATTAACCCTTCCAATTTATAGATGAGTGTGCCAGTTTGAATGTATTGTGTCCCCCAAATGCCATTATCTTTGATGTAGTCTTGTGGGGCAGACGTTTTGGTGCTGATTAGATTTGCTTGGAATGTGCCCCACCCAGCTGTGGGTGATGACTCTGATGAGATCTTCCCATGGAGGCATGGCCCCACCCATTCAGGGTGGGCCTTGATCAGTGGAGCCATATAAATGAGCGGACTCAAAGAGAAGGAACTCAGTGCAGCTGTGAGTGACATTTTGAAGAGGAGCAAGCTTGCTAGAGAGGAATGTCCTGGGAGAAAGCCATTTTGAAACCAGAACTTTGGAGCAGACGCCAGCCACGTGCCTTCCCAGCTAACAGAAGTTTTCCGGACACCATTGGCCATCCTCCAGTGAAGGTACCCGATTACTGATGTGTTACCTTGGACACTTTATGGCCTTAAGACTGTAACTGTGTAGCCAAATAAACTCCCTTTTTATAAAAGCCAGTCCTTCTCTGGTGTTTTGCATTCCACAGCATTAGCAAACTAGAACAATGAGGAAAAAGAGGCCAGGGAGGGTAACTCATGATTTGGGTATTCTGACTTTGTAAGTTCTTTCTTTGCATTAGGCTGTTACTTTCATATGGAAGATGAGAGTTTTAGCTTATACAAAATTATTGGCAAGAAGTTCTGTGAGGTTGGTTTCCTTAATGCTTGTGCATCATTTGATACACTTTCAAGATCAGACTGTAATGCAAAACAGATACCTACTGAAGATTGAGAACACTGGCCAATAGAAAAGGGGATATGGGCTGCTCTTTTCCACTGATCCAACAATAGCTTCTTTTGCCATGTTGGAGAGATATCATGGAGACCTTGTATTCTCAAATATGTGTGTGAATGGGCACCATATTTATATAAGTAGCAGGCTTCTGAAGAACAGGGATAAATGTGGGTGAGACCAATCCAGGTGGCAGCTGGTAGAATAGGTCCACCCATTAGAAGCTGTTTGTGCCAGTTTGAATGTATTACGTTCCCCAAAATGTCATTATCTTTGATGCAATCTTGTGCGAGCAGACATATTAGTGTTGACTGGATTGTAATTCTTTGAGTGTTTCCAAGGAGATACGACCCACCCAACTGTAGGTGATAACTCTAATTAGATAATTTCCATGGCAGTGTGGCCCTGCCCATTCAGCCTGGGCCTTGATTAGTTTACTAGAGCACTATATAAGCTCAGACAGAAGGAGCAAGCTTGCTACAGCCAAGAGGGACACTTTGAAGAAAGCACAGGAGCTGAGAGAGGAGCTGCAGCTTACAGAGACATTTTAGGGATGGCCTTTGAAAGCAGACTTTTGCTCCAGAGAAGCTAAGAGAGGACAAATGCCCCAAGAGCAACTGAGAGTGACATTTTCGAGGAGCTGCAGACTAGAGAGGAACGTCCTGGGAGAAAGCCATTTTGAAACCAGAACTCTGGAGCAGACACCAGCCACATGCCTTCACAGCTAACAGAGGTTTTCTGGATGCCATTGGCCATCCTCCAGTGAAGGTACCTGATTGTTGATGTGTTATTTTGGACACTTTATAGCCTTAAGACTGTAACTGTGTAACCAAATAAACCTCTTTTATAAAAGCCAATCCATTTCTGGTATTTTGCACCCCAGCAGCATTAGCAAACCAGAACACTATTTTAGGAGGTTATGTTTTTGGGGAAGAGAACTGAGGTATGGAGTTACTCATAAGAGGTAGAGGAGGCCCCATCAAACCTCTCAAATGCTAGAATGTTGGTGCTTGAAGAGACATTAAAGACTATTTTCAATTCACCAAATACAAGTTAGATAGCAGGGATTGAACTAAAACTCAGATCTCATAATCCAAATTGAATGCATATTGTCCATCATGGAATGAATCATGCCAGTGGCAAATTTTTCCTCCTTTGATTACTGGGACTTTCATATGCAATTTCTTTTTCTTTTAAAAAATCTCTGGTCATCCTATTTCCATTTTCATATGCCAGAAAAATATAGGTTTGACTGTTCTTCACCTCCATATACTGGAAACAGGGATCAACATATCCAAACTGACAAAGCCCATGTCTAGAGTCTTTGTTCTTGTTTCAATTTGTCTTGAAATATATTTAAAATGTAGAAATGTTATTTAGGCCAGAAGTAGACTCACTCAGTAAAATTTCTCTGAAAACTACTTTTGGAAAGCAGGAGATAATTGAGGCTGGGTTAAAGTAACATGTACCTAAGAATTGGGTCCAGGAGCAAAAGAATAGGATGATGAGAGGAAACTTGCCCTTCTACCATCACAAAGGACAGGTGCAAGTAAAATAATAGAATCAGAAAATTTTAGTCTTAGATTTATTCCCAGAAAGCATATTATTTAACATTTCCATTTTATATATTGGAAAACTGAGATGCAGAAAGACTTGCCCAGGTTTCAATTGTTTATCAGTGGCAACAAAAGTCTGTGCTTTTTTGACCCTAAGTTTAGTGGCTTTTTGTCAAGCAATGGAGTAATTATTGAATTACTACTGTTGTCATGAGGTAGGATGGATATCATTGTGGATGATGAAAGAAGTAAGAACATGGCTTTCCAATTTGGACCATAGAGAAAGATAGTATAGACTCAAGAGCTGGATTGTGGCATTCAGTTGATAAGTCTCAGGGAAGTTTGTAGAAGGTTGGTTTGAAAGAAGTGGACCTTGAAAGTGGGACCTGAGCAAGGCCTTAGAGGATGGATAAGAAATGAATTCGTAGTCGAGAGAGCAGGGCATTTCACTAAGTCTTAGCCCTGCCCCAGGAAAAGCTAGAGTACATTCATTTCATTCTTTACAATAGTTTTAATATTCTCATTTTAATCCATGCGAATAACTTTGGGCAAGTTACTTAGCTACTCTTGTCCTCTGTTTCTTTAGCAGCAAGGAGAGAAAAACAAAGCAAGGCTGCATTACAAGGAAACTGGGAGGCATTGTGAATATGAAACATTATAAAGGATTTTATTCACATAAAGGGGAAGGAGAATATGCTCCACAAAATTCTACAGGCAGAATTTCAAAGCATCATTGTAGCCTAATGATGGTTTCAGCTTTGCCCTCAGTGGATATATAGTTGGAGTTTTGAAACTGAAAAATATCTTTGTTATGTTTTGCCTGGATCAAAGCACACATAAAACCTGATTGTGACAACGAACGGCCCTCAGGTTTGTGCTAATGCCCTAACCAGTTGAAATGTTCTGAAACCCTTGTAAGCTGGGACTGAAAATCCAACAACATTATCATGTATCATATCCAGATCAGGCACTCACACTCTACTGGAAGTCAGAGTTGCTCCAGATAGAAAGACTGACACTTTGAGCCCTCCTCTTCATCAGGGTATGAGGCCATGCCCCAACAGATGAGGTACTTGTTAGAAGAAAAGTGTAGCTGCACAAAGCTGGGGGATTGGAAGAGAGAATGAAGATAAGGAAAGCTTTTTAAATAAGGAGTAGTTGGTGTTACATGATCTAGGTGTTTTGCTCTTAGGTACACAATGAGTTCTTTAAGATGAGAAGGTTTTATCGACAGAGAGAAACAATGTCCTATAAGGAAATTATTGTTGCATATAAATAAGATTTTTAATGAGAACCAGAAAAACTTTCTTGAAATAAGTCTGATTTGTGTTTCTATTAGCACTGGGTGGAGGGATATATCTTCCTGTTCTCCTAAACTGTAGGCAACCATAACATGGAGGAGTTGTCTTCATCATGATTCTAGATATAAATGAAAGCAGGAATTATTACCATTTGTCCTGTAAATTCCACCCAAACCTGGAAGACTCATATTGGGAGTGAGAATTTTTAATGTAAACATTTATCATTTGTGCCATCTTAGCTTCTTCCTTAAGGAACTAATTAATGTCAAGTTCTTTTCTTTGACTTCCTGAGCCTCCTCTTTACCTTTCTCAACAATTCCTTTAAGATCATCTGCAATATCACGTTGATTTTTTCTTTGTGGTCTCAAAGTTCCTTTGCTATGTATAGGCTATGTGTAATAAGACAGACGGAAAAGTAGAAAGTTCAGTTTAACAAAGACATATGGTTTTTGAGCTTCAAAATTAAAAGATATCTCTTGCCTCCTCAGGATAGTTGGGGGTTTTCAGTGGAGACACAGGGAGGTCTTCAGAAATCACTATGTATTTATCCTCATCTCCCTGACATTGCTTATCCTCATGCTCTGCATAGTGCTTCCTGTTTCTGTTTATTGAATAAAAAAAATTAGCTTTATTGTTGAGCAATTGCTCCTCACTTACGTTCTGTTATGAGAACTTGTACCATCAGATTGAATTAACAAACCAAAACAAAGTTGTTGCTATAACTTGGTCTTTCAGTATCAAGAATCTAATATAATAATGAAAGGTTATTTCCTTCAGGGTGTATTATCTCTCTCACCAGATGCTCATTGTAACATGAAAGACAAACTCCTTAGAGCTAAAAGGTTCTCCCTCATGCAGGTAGAGGGAAAAAAATGAAAATCACTTACCTGGTCAACATTATTTCATAGGGTGCTGAGAAATAAATCAGGCCTGGCATGACCTTCATTGAAATTTCAGATTTATTTACAGAGGTTTGTGCTGATCGCTTTATCTACTGGAGGCTCCATTTCCCCTTGGTGACTCATAAGTAATGTGGTCCATGCAAACCAGTGTAAATAGAGCTAATATTTCAGGGAGGTCATGCTATGCGCTCTTCCCCTGAGAATGGATGATGGCTGACTGTGGTGCTGCCATGAAATTTATCTTTGTGAGGCAGAAGAGGGATTGTATGGCCTAGAGGGCAGTATCCAGGGCTCATGAATCCTAAGAGGGGCCGAGGTATACCTGGAATCTAAGTGTGTTGGTGTTGTGAGTTTCTACTTATGGGCAAAGATTAACAAAACAAAACAAAACAACTCACTCAAGTCAAGTCTTAAACAGTCTACAGAGTTGTCATTGATTTTTCTATGTGTGTACGTGTATTTTTTCCTCTGAACCACTAAATCCAGGGGTCTCCAAAGAAGAGCTTGCACCCACCAGTAAATAGATCTTTAAGCTGGTTGCCTCTATCAATTTCACCTCTTCTTCTCCTTTTCCCTACTTTTTAGTTCCTCACTATTCCCCCCTTTCTCTTGTCTCCTAGTATATTTTGTTGAGATTTCTCATGGAGAAATAGCTTCTGTTCCCCAATTCTTCTTAGGCCTCTATAATCAGCTTTCCTTCTAATTCACCCCTCAGGGACTTCTCCAGCTGTACACAGAAAGACACTCACCCACCTACATGTGTTCAGAGTGAATGCAAGATCTCAGGAAAATTAAAACTAGCTTCTCTTTGTAAATTGTTCAGGAACACCTGTACTCTAGGATCTTTGCTCTCTGCTTTATAATATCTGATTGTATTAAATCTTATAATGCTATTGATTAAGATGTCTAGAAGGAATCCAGATAATAGTATTAGAATTAAACATAAAGTACACATTAAGCACATTCTATGGTCTCAAAACAATACTGCTTGCTACATGAGATAATGATTTTGCCTTCGAGTGACTTATAATGTATTTGGAGAAACAAATATAACACTCTGGAAAGAAACAACACTGAAAATAAAATTAGCTATGTGGTGTGAGAAACAAGCACTATTCCTAAAAAGGAATAAACGCTCATCTGATTGTGGAGAAGAAAAGAATTTATTCACGATCTTGTAAGAACGGGCACCCAACCAAAATGTGGGGGGGTTGGCATGCAGAACAATAGACCCAGCAGAATTTATTCCCTATGCCTAACTCACAAGTCCCTCCCCTGTTTCTCCAGTGGCTGGATACTTCAGAGGTTACATTCTATTGGACAAGCCTAACTAGCTCTCACAAATTTGAAACATGCAGCCTGTGCAAATTGGAAACATTTGAAATAAGTTTCCCTGCACGAGTTCGCAACATTTGAAAAGGTTGGAACAAATCTACACCCCTGACTATAATGGTTATGCCCAGGCCTCTTTAGAGCTAGTCTGGGCTAGCTTGGTAACAAGTTATGAGACTATTTTGGGAATCTCTACCCCACCCCCCGTCACCAAGTCTCCACCTTGCAAGGATAGTAGATAGTGGGCAGATAAACAGGGGCCCGACTGTGGACTACAGTTTGTCTTTTTAAACTTCTGCCAATTCCTGAACTGCCCCACTCTGCCAGGCACACCTACCCTGTGTGAAAGCTAAACTTAATCTCATTCTCACAGTGACAAGTATGTAAGTGGCATTCTAAATAAATATTTGGCTATGCCACTCCATTGCTTAAAATAATCCTAGGGGATAAAGTCTAGACTTTCTTGCATGCTTCACAAGATCTTTTTCACCTGTTCCCAGCTCATCCAGCCATATCTCCTTCAAGCTCCAGAAACTCTGTGTTCTACCTTCATTGGACACATGTAAGCCACTATATTTTGGGAAGAGGAAGCTAAAGATGAATAACTTGCAAAAGATCATAAGGCATATTAGTTACAGTCATTTGAGATGTAAAATCCAAGCTTATAATCTTATTACCTTTACCTCTCTCAGCTGGGAATGCCTTCCTCTACCTTCTCCAAGTGGCAAAAATCTGTGTCTCAAAGCCCTCCAGGCCTGAGTGGGTCACACTCTCCCCTGTACTCATGTAGTGCCCGCCTCTACTCCACTGTATTTTAAGTCATCTCTTTATCTCATTCTTGCACTAGGCATGAGCTTTTAGAGGGCAAAGGCTGTGTTTTATTCACCATGGAATTCCCAGTGCTTAGCATGACACTGGGGCATTTTATGGGTGAATAGAATCTCAGAAAGGGGTAGCATGATCCGATGGGTGAGTAGAGAAGGCAGCTACTTCAGAACACCTGAGGGCCACTAAATTGACCTCCCTACACAGACGTACCCCTCTGCTTCCCTGCCTCTGTAATGAGAGGAACTCTTTCACTTGTTTGGGCTAAGGTTGTTGTGGTTGGTCCTGGCTTAGAGCAAGTAGCTTAGCCTTCCTTGTGTCATAAAATTCATCATTATCTGTACCACCATCATCAGCAAAAGTAGCAACAAGGTACATTTACTGAGTGTTCATGGGGCTCTGTGCTAGGCATTGGGGTTACAGAGTCTTAAAACCAGTATCTGCCCTGGAGAGTCTAATATAGAAGTAGAAAATGGAAACAAATGTTCTACAAAGTTTTCCACGGAAAACAGCTATCTGAAAACACCCTGGGAAAAGAGTGCTTTGTACAAGTAAGGTATTATACCTTTTGCAAATTTATAATGCCCATTAATGTGATAGAAGCTTTTTGAAATTTTGTGACAAAGATATCTGTTTAATTTTTTCATTGAGATATAACTATATACACATTCTTTGACTTCTTTGGCTTCCTGGAATGTTCCTAGACATCAGAAATCCTTGCAAACCATTTGGTCTGTGATACAATGTAAGAACAAAGCTGTGAGCAGCTTCTTTCTCCGTTAACTTACTAAAAAGAAAAGAAAAGAAAAGAAAAGAAAAGAAAAGAAAATGAAGAAAGATTTGTTGATAGCTATTTACTATTCCTGAATGTGAGATAGAAAGTAAGTCCAGATCTTCCTAGGGTGATTTCTTCTCAGACTACATCCACTCTTTCTCTGGTCTCCGGGCTGTGCTCCCACAGGTATCTTTTCTTCCTGCTCTGGGCTGTCCCTTGTCAGCCCTGCTCAGTCATTCCTAGGAGGGTAGTGTTAGGGTTAGAGGGCTGTGAACTGAGAAAATGCACATCCCCAATGGTGACTGCCCAGAGCACTTTTCTTGCTGGATACCCCGACAAAACTGAAGCCCTTCCCCAAATTCCTTTCCAAACAAGGAGGTAGGATTTTTGATAAGTAATTCATTGACTAGGATGGCATAGTTTATGCTGAATCACTGACTCTGCCAATTTGGACAGGAACTGAGGCATTGTTTTCCACTATTAAAACGAATTCTAAGGAAAACACAAGAGTGCACACACACACTCTCACAAAACCCTGTGGTAAACAACATGAAAATGGTGCTGTTTTAAAATAAACAGTAAGAGAGAGGGAAATGGATACAATGTGGGGTTGGTCCTTGACAGAATAAAATCTAATGAAGGCATCGTTGACAGCCCCACCTTTCCCCTCCCACACCTCACTGCCCTGAGCCTTGGTGCACTTTGATTATCACCAAGCATCTCTGCATCCGCGCTGCCTCCTCAGGTGATGGGGTGCAGCACAGTGAAGGCCGGGAGATGGGGTGGTCATTTTAGAAGAGGTTCCTGCCCTACCCCTTGTTCATCTATTACTAGACATGGGAACTATACATACATCGTGAAACATTAGACCCAGAAGGGACCTTCCATGTCATGTCTCCCTCCACCCCCATTTCACAGAAGAGGAAACAGGCACAGAAAGGGAAGTGCTTTCACAGGTTTACCAAGTGCATTCACTGTGGGACCAGGGCTAGCACTCAGCTTCCTGGGTCCCCCACTAGAGCCCTTTACATTGCATCCTGTTGACTCATGAAGTAGAGGCATGGGTCTGCGTGCATCATTTTCCACCCCAGGAACATGTGGTTCCCTTTCTCTGGAACTCCATCGCCTCACCCTCTACCTAGTGAACTCCTCCTCGTCCTCGATGTCTAAGGTAATATGCCTCCAGGAAAGCCTACCTTAGCTCCGGGCTGCCAATCATGCTCTTCAGTAGGGCCCTGCCTTGGTTACCCCACATTAGACTTCAGTTCACTGTTCATTGTCTCATCTCTCTGTGTGACTGTGAGCTGCCTGAGGGCCCAGAGCCCAGCAGTAGTTCCTGCTCAATGAACATTTGTTGATTGAATGAATAGAGATTGATCCTTTAGGTGTGTATGTTTCAGACACATTCACAGAGACACAGAGCATATATGCCCATTGGGGTTACTTTGGTGTTTTTGTTTGTTTGTTTGTTTGTTTGTTTACAACTTACAGAGAATGCTGAGAACCAGTCTTGGAAGAGGGTAAAACAGAAACAGTAATGCCTGGAATAGTCTCATGGCAGGGAGAGCTGGATCAAGTCTCTAATCAGTAAGCTCCTACTAATAAAAATCTTACTGTCACCATGCACAAGTGTCATGTCTCATGGAAGGAGCACCAAGTTAGTTTGCTCCATGATTCATTGGAGAAAGAGTAAATTCTCCATAGATGGGAAAGAGAAATGAATGATGAGTGGCTGAGATAGCAAAACAAGATAAGACATATCTACTCCGTATATACGCTGATGAACTGCATCAAATTTTCAGTCTGTATGAGGGGCTCCGAGTGCCTCAAGCACCTCTCACACAGCGGTGCAGTACTCGGCCAAGATGTCTGCCTTCCCCATGATTCTGTGAGCTCCTGAGGCCTGACATATAGTCAGCATATGTTAAAGGTGTGTAGAATGAATGAATGAATGAATGAATGACAAATAGGAGGGATTCATCAGAGGCTATCAAGAGAGGAAGGTAGAGACAGAGACATCATAAGGTAGAAATGGACCAGATACCTATTACCATTTAGCTTTATATTCAGTTTTCAAGTATTTCTCACAACTTTGTAAAATATGTAAGGTAGTTATATTCCTAATGTTACTGATGAAGAAATTAGACTTAGTGAGATCAAATGATTTATTCTGGGTCACAAAACTATTAGCAAAGCTGGGCTCAGAATATAGGTTCTCCATCTTCTACTCCAATGCTTAATAAAATGGTTGAATAATTATTAAAAATATTTTTCCAGATGTTTGGTGATGAATGATAAGTCAGAGATAAGTAGGGAGTTATGTAAAGGAACGAAAGGGACTTGAGGACATTTGTTCTGGAAATGAAGCTACTGAAAAGCACTATATTTAATTATGTGAGGTAGAGTGTGAGAATGGAGAGGGGGTCTTGTGTGTGTGTGTGTGTGTGTGTGTGTGTGTGTGTGTGTGTGTGTGTGTTGTTATGTGTGTGTGTGTGTGTGTGTGTGTGTGTGTGTGTGTGTGTGTGTGTGTTGTTAAGGTGGAACATTAAGGTGGAGATTCTCTTGGAAATAGAAGTCTAAGCCAGCGAGTAAAGAAAGAAGGATGTCATGGAGTCTTCTAAAAGCTCCTTTCTCATTTTTCCTATCCCTGGTATCTTCCTGAGCAGTAAGTATTTATTTTTGTGAATTATTATAAGGAATAATTATTGAAATGTATGCTTTTGCTGTTCATATTATATAATATACCCCTTCATGTCCCAAAACAACAGCAAAAATAGCCATCAATAAATTCCAACAAGAGAAGCTTTGTGTCCCTGGAGACAGCATTTAAATAAAGGGAAGACTCATCAAACACTTTAAAAATATTTTAGATTGAATGGACATGCAGCACACAATGATGTCTCTGGGTTGAAAAGCCCTTTACAGAATGCTTGTAAATACCCTGAATCTGGTCCCAAGAACTTGGAGGAGACCTGGAGAGTTTCTAACATGCCCCCCCGCCACAGTTCAGGGTCCTACGGCTCTCCTGGATGAGGGTCCACATGGTTCCCTGCCCTGGGAGGCTGTCAAGAGACTACCTCACCTCCTTTTGTTGTTCGGGCAGCATCTGCTATTGTGGAATGATAATGACATATAGAGCCCTCTCCACTCCCTGCTTTGGCAGGCAGAAAAGAAAGCATTCTGGTTCAGGAGTTTATTTTCAAATCAGCTCATTCTCAACAATCCATTCCAGGTTGGATCTGTCATCTTCAAGCACTATTTTAAAAATTTAAACCCTTTTTCAGGCTACCTGTGAGGATGAATAGAATATGGAGAAGGAAACAGTATCTCTGGGCAGTTTACTCCCTTGTTCTTCTCTAATCTCCACCTGGAGTGGAGAATCAATATGCATGTTCATTCTGGTGAATTAACTTCTGTGTGTAAGAAAGGAGAAGAGCTAGAAATAAGTGAGAGCAATAACTGTGGCTAGCCTGAACTCTTGCTTTGTTAAAAACTGTAGAAAGAAGAATCTCAGTGAAGACATTCCTGGATGCAAAAGGGTCAAGGAAAAGGCAAGCAAGAAAGAAGGTCAGAAGGCAAATGGGGTCCTCAGCAAGAGGCAGGTCCCACCTACAGGTGACAGCTCATGATGGAAAAGGAACCCCTAAGAAATCTTCAGCAGAACAAGGAAAGAAAGTTATCCAAACTCCAGTCCCATCGGAACTTTGAGAAATTCACTTCCCAAAGATTATGCTGTTCAGGGTGTTGAGAGAAAGAGAAAGGGAGAAAAAGGAGATAGAGATTGAGAGAGAGAGAGAGAGACAGACAGACACAGAGAGAGAGAGAGAGAGAGAGAGAGAGAGAGAGAGAGAGAGAGAGAGAGAATGCAAATGATAGTTCCCTTCAAACCTCAGCTTCAAAAAACTATTTTCAATCAGGTTGGACATTTGGAGGTTTGGCAACTAGTGTAATGAAGGAAAAATTGACGTTTAAAAAATGATGAGTTTTACCTTCTCCCTCAGTTCTTTCTGCCCCCCCCCTTGTTTTTTGAAGCAGAAAGAAAGTCACAGATCTTGTAAAATTCTTGCAGACAGTAAATCTAAAAGGAAAAGGATTCCTGAGATGTATGTTTTGCCTTTCTATAGAAAGGAAAAATTAGCACTCAGCCTCTTTGTTACAGAGTCCCATTTTGATCTTTTTTTAATTGCCAGCAAAAAGGTAATGAAGAGCAATTCTAATTTAGCTGCAAAAATCCTACAAATAATAAAAAAAGACTGAGCTGACAGGTGCACTGCAAATGGTCATGTCTTTCTGCTTGTTTGAGTCTGACTACAGCTAACACTGGCATCGAGTCATCCTTTGAACTGCTTTTGGTGCCTTTCATCTGGAGAGTTCAAAGCCCTTTACAAACAATAAATAATTAGGTCTCACAAAAGTCCTTAAAGTAGGAATGTGAGTACTCATAAAATAGGAACACTGTACCCATTTTACAGTTGAATAATGGATAAGCACAGGCCAGTGAAATGCAGTCTTCCCCGTGCCCTCTGCCCTTGACTTCTCCCACTTTGGGGGCCTTTAACCTCCCACCCCCTCAGAGCAGCCATCCTCCACCCCACCTCTGCTGCACGCCAAACCCATGGGTGTAGCATTTTACCTGGATCTTCCCTTTTCCATTTCTGGCCGTTTCTACCTTTTACTTGCTTCTGAGCTCCCATAATCAGTGTCTCTACTGTTTTATGAGAGTTATCATGTCTCTGGTGCACCCTGCATCTGACAAATTAGAATTCAATTTCTATTCTCTTTTGAAAACAGCTAATGATTAAGTGTTTCCTGGTTACCTCCTATGTTTGCAACACCAGGTCAGCCGCAGCAAGTGCTAAAGAAGGAGCATAAGACATCGATCCTTCCCTAAGGAAGCTGGAGGCAGGTGAGGAGACAGGAATGGCATTCGGGTTACAGCAAGGAATACCCAGACCCTGCATCGAACGCCACATTATGTGTTACAGAGTCCTACAAAACACACAACTTGAGAAGAAAGGGCTGGAGTGGCAGACAGCCTTCTTGAAGGAGGTTGGGTTTGGTGGACATTTTGAAGACTGAGCGAGTGGAGGGTTTCAGAGGGGTGATCCAGGTCCAGGGTGAATAGCGGGGGTGGAGAGTGTCTGGCATGGTAGGGCATGATCACCAGATAATTAACTTTAGAGAGCCTCTCTCCGGAGCATGCAGCATCGGCCTCTCCACATATTAGGTACTCAAGGAAATGGGTCAAGACTAACAAATAAGCTCAGCACAGCCCCTTTCACAGTGATTGGAAACTTGATCTAGTAACATGAACATGGGTAGACTTTCTTCCTATGGAGCATATTGAAGGCAACTTTCTCTTCACGGAATTCTTCATCCTCACTTTATTTTCACTTCACACTTGTGCTGGGGATCTTGTCTTTTGTGTCCTGTGTCAGCAGACAGAGGCAGGGTTCTGCTCTACATGAGGACCCAGCAGTATAAAGTGCTAGTTGAGGGTTCCTATGGAAATGAGTATTTGGAGCAGGAGAATGTTCTTGGTTGGAGGCTTTATTCAGTGCTGCCTTTTGAGATGAATTGAATTAGGAGCTAAGCTTGATAGAGATTATGAGCTGGTGGAGAGTGGGGCATGGGTCCCGGGAGGGAATAAAGGAATGAGGCTATGCCTGTGGCAACAGGAGCTAGTTGTACTTGGGTTGGTTAGCAGAATAACCTTCGTAGCGCAGGTGAATGTGAGAGTAACAAGGGATCAAACAGGAGACATCTGGGGAGGGGTTGGAGGCCAAGGAAGAGAGTTTAAAGCAGGCAGAGCCTGGAGGGGGAAGAGGGAAACCAGTGAGCACTAATGCCCATTCTTTGGACATATATAGCACTTCGTGGTTTTCAGAAACTTTTAAAATCTACATTATTTCATTTGCTCCTTGTGGCATCCCTGGGAAGTAGGCATGACAGGTTTTATTACCCCAACTTACAGAGGGTACATGAGTGAAGGGGAGTTTAGGGTTTCCCTAAAGATGATCAAGCTACCCAGCAGCAGTTTAGGTCTAGAACACAAAACGTATGTGTCTTATTGCGGGGCCCCTGCCACTAGAGAGCCCCAACAGGCATCAGGCAGAGAGGGGCCTGAGGAGGGACCCTGGCGCAGATTCAGGAAATGGGGTTTCTCTTCCTGACTGTGAGAACGGAGAAGCAGGAGAGACACCGCAGGGCCTGGTTGATCCCTGCTCTGTCGGCTGGGGTTTCTGGCCCAGCTAGCATTTTAGCAACATTTCCTCGTTAGGAAACTTAGTGCAGGGACATGCACACAGTAGGTGTTCCATAAATATTTGTTGATGCTGTGGACACAGTACAACTGGCTCACAGCAGGCCCACCACACCTAATCGTCTCAGAAAGGACCGGGAAGAGATTGAAAATAAAAGTCTCATCAATAATGGAATCTGTTGTTTTTCCTTCTCTGCCCAGGAAGTCTTTGGTTCCTCAGTTGTATTTCCAGTATTTTAAGATGGGGATAATTTTCACAGTGGCAGGTACAGCTGGTGAGATGCTGTTTTAATACAAAGAAAAAATGCTAGAAGAGAATTTAAGAATATTAAGAAGGGATTTGGTTCTGACAGCAATATTAGCTATAAAGGCCAGTATGAAGATTTTAGAGAAATTCAATTAAAATTTAATCTTCTTTCTAATTAAAGTTTCCTTTAATTAAACTTAAAATTAAATTTGCTTTAATTGTAGGAATTTAAAGGGTATTACCTTTTGAGTGTCAACCATTTGGAAAGAAAAAAAATTATGCAGCTTTGTCTAGCTTAAAATGAGGACTGGTGGCACATTTCTAGACAAGTAATAAAAATATTGTATTTAAATATAAATTAGCATTTCTTGGTGTTTGGCTCCCCATTTGCCTGGTCAGAAACCTTTTGCCTGAATTGCTAGTACCCTCTGTGTGGGGGATATCTATGGACAAGGTCAAGTTTAGACCATCAGGGGCCGTAAAATGAGAGTTCTGCTTTTCTGTCTCCTTATTCAGGTTCCTTGGGGGAACTGTCTCCCTTCTTGCTGGATTGCTCTAAGCCTCCCTCATACTTTTTTTTTTTTTTTTTTTTTTTTATTGACCAAGACACATTTTACCTCATACTTTTTTTTTTTTTTTTCTTTTTTTTTCTTCCCAGAAACTGTACAATCATTAAATCTTTGGAAATGGGTGCCTCCTGTCTTTATTTTGTCGCTCCAAGCCCCTTCATGCTCATTCCTTCCTCAAAGCCTTTTCCATGGAATATTTTAGAATCATTGCAAGCCACATAGGTCCATCACTTCAAAAACGGCTATTGAAAAAAGAGTTGATTTCTTCCTCCAGTATGGCTCTCTTTTATGACTTGACCATTTACAATGATAGCATTTCATTTCCTTAAGTCACCAGCTCAAAAAAAGATGTTCTTCATTCTTACTTTATATCAACCTGTCACCAAGTTATAAGCCACCTTCCTTCAGAGTAACCAGAACAATCATAGCTTCAGTTTAGGTCCTTATCTCATTTCTAGATGGACGAAAGCAAGAGCGTCTCATCAGTTTCTCTCCCTGATCTATCCTCACACCATTGACAAATCATTAGTCTAAAAATACTGCTCCTTGTTTCCTGAATAAATACTGAAGTTCTAACCCTAGCATTCAAGGCTTCCAAAACAGTGTGGCTTCAACTTATCTTTTCTACTTTCATCTCCCAACTCCAGCCATGCTAGTTTACTCCCTGGCCCTTGAACATGCCCTGTGCTTTTTTGATTCCATGCATTTTTTTCCACACCGTTCTTCCAGCCTAGAATATTCTCTCTTTTTCCTTTCCTTCAAGATGCTGATGAATTTCCAAATATTTCATAAAGCAACTCCCATGAATGTGTCCTGGTGTAATGGTCTTACTTCAGCAACCCCGTAACCAAAGGGTTACATTCCCTGTGCTAACATTTACATCCACTATTCACATTTACCTTATACTTGATTCCAAATCCTGGAATCCATATCTTCCCATTTTATCTCTCCAGCAAGCTGTGATGCTTGTCTATGATGTGGAGTTATTCATATTTCATATTTAACCATTACAAGGCTCCCAAGGGCTTTGACTTGCTGGAGATCTCATAGCTAGTGACTGATAGGGTGAGGATTAGAATCCAGATTCTTTCCCTTATTTCTGCAAGTCCACTTCCCTTTTCTCCAACTGTGAAGTTTCCTGCAAAACTCTGGTTTTCAGTTATCCTATTTAAATAGTTTGATGTTTTAAAAGAGTAAATGGACAAAAAACTTTTAAGAACTCAGATTTGAAATCTATTGGGACTTCCTGGGCTATGTAAAAAGATGATCTTTTGCTATTTTATTCAAAGTTTAAGTATGACACAAATAGAGAACTTCAAAAGAGGATAAATGACAAACTGACTGCCTAATAGCTTGTTAATGGAGAGATTCACTATTGAAGGCATCTTTCTGTCTCTCTCTCTCCCCTCCCTTCCTCCCTCACTCCTTCCTTCCCTCCATTTTTCCTTCCTTCCTTCTTGCCTTCCTTGTTTTCTTCTGTTTTTTTTTTGTTTGTTTGGAAAAGGGACAAAAGAGCCAGCAGTAAAAGACACAGTACACTGTAGGAAAAGGCACTGGTTAAAGCAATGCATAAAGAGGACTAAGTTTTAGGACACAAAATTAAGAATCAGAACTGGAGCTTCTATCTTCCTTTGGATACTTCCAACTGTGAAGTCTAGAGCCAGGCAGCCAGAGCACAAAGGCTGAGGTGGAAGCTCCACTGAAGCCAAGGTTGGTTTATCACCTGAGATAGTTCCAGTGTCCCTGGGGCAGTCTTTTTACTCTGGTAACACTTGGTAGAAATCCTTCAAGTCCTAAGGGCCACTATGTTCACATCCTCCTTCAAAGGAAAGTGATCTTATGCAGTTCTTGTATAATTTCTGGGGCTCCTGCTCTTTGTGTTGAGTAAAACATAACCGGATCTCCTGCCATTGTTTGGACCAAAGAATGGTTTAAGCCAAGGGCACCCATGCATAGGCTACCACACTGTGCCAAGTACGTTACGCTCCATACTGGATGGTAATGAATCAATCCAGACAAATGTTCTCTCTTGGGGGAATGAATGCTATGGGCACATCAGGCTGGTGGCTCCCCTGAGATCATGCTGAATCCTGGAGTAGGTGAGGTGCTTTCCTTGAGGCATTGACTTTCCAGGGCCCAGAATGCCCCTGAGCCCTGCTTCCCCTTCTGACTTTATAATAAATAATCATTAAATAAGTTATCTAGAAATGCCTTTTCACTGCAGTCTTAAGAACCTAGTATCTGATTATATTACTTCACCGCTCAAAATCTTTCAGAATTTTCTAGTACCATCCAAATTATGAATGATCAAGACTGTTTTGCAAGACTATCTTTCCTTTACCTACCATTCTAAAAAGCCCTCTATAAATTCCCTTTATAGAGAACTGAGAACTATAAATTTTCAGTCATCTTTTTCTGTAAAGGGCCAGTTAGCATGTATTTTAGGCTTTTTGGGCCCCACAGTTTAGGTTGCTACTACTCAACTGTCAAAGCAGCCATAGACAATACAGAACTAATGAGCATGACTGTGTTCCAATAAAACTATTAATAGTCACTGAAATGTCATATAATTTATAAATTTCATATAATTTTCATGCATCAAGAAAAATTACTCTTCTTTTGATCTTTTTACAACCATTTAAAAATGTAAGAAACATTCTTAAATCATGAACTGTGTCAAAAAAGGCAGTGGATTTGCCTTACAGGCTGAAGTTTGTCAACCCCTGTTCTACATAGATATTGTGCTCCTCTCCCCCGCTCTCAGCCCCGCCCCACTCCACCCCGTACTTCCGTACCCTGGGGATACTGCTTAATTTCTTTACTTCCACATCTTTGTGGATATTGGCCTCCAAACTGAAGAAAATCTTATCCTCCATCTAGGTTTGTCAAAATTCTGCCTAATGCTCAAAAACTAGATCAAATATAAAGTTGTGATTAACTCCCAGATTCCCCATTCTGTAGCTATTGTGGAATGAGGAAGTGTTTAGAACTGTAAAATCAGACTATGTGTGTCTGAATCCTGGCTCCATAGCATTCTAGCTCTGTTGCCTTGGGTGATCTAATTTTAATTAGCCTCATTCATAAAATGGAGATGATGATAATTCTCAATTCATAGCTCATAGGGTTATTGTGAGGATAAAATATAAGACAGGGTAAAGAGTTTTAGCCAAAACATGTGCGAGAGGAAGTAATTCATCCACATTAGCAGTTATCAGTTGTCTGTCCCGACCTTACCTCTATGCTGAATGGTGTACTATCCCTCTGCAGTTCAGAGAAGAAACAATTTTGCAATGAGAACACATTCAATGCAATATCCCTTGTTTTAGCAAATGTCTTCATTCTTACATGTACATTCTAATTTCTTCTACTTGGTTAGAAATAACTTAAATGAGAAAATACATTTTTTGCTTATTCCCACAATTTTCTTTCTTTTTCGTTTTTCTTTCTTTCTTTCTTTTTTTTTTTTTTGGTTTGCTATATGTGGTGTAGAATTAATGTACTTTCTCCCTTTAATAATGGGCACTCAAGCCATCGATTTATATCAACACAGTTCCAGGAATAATGTGGATTTATTAATTCTTTCTGTAGAGAGTATAGAAGCAGAGCTGGCAAACTCTGTAGAAGGAATTTATTTCCTTTCACATTCTTTTTGATAAAGTATAAAGAATACCAGGTAATTAGGAGTAGGAGGGTAAAATTAAAAAAAAAAGTAAAGTCATTTTACAAGTCAGGAACTAGTTTAAACTTTATGAAGTTTTTCATAATCAAAGGTAATATCCCTCTGTGGTTACTTTGCCTATCATTTTATTTATTGAGGGTATTTAATGCACACTTAGAGATTGCTTTTGCTAGTTTGTGTAGGGGAAAGAAGACAAATGAGGGTCAGCCATAATATTCAAGTAGCTTCCAGTTTAGGGGGTGCATAGTCATGCAAATAATGACTTAAAACAACTGGCAGAGTGAGAGGTACTGGGATAGGCACACAGCAGCCATGGAATGGGAAGGAGTGACTAACAGTGATGGATGCAATGGAAAAAGGCTCAAGGCCAACTAGGATGGGCCAAGGAGAGGCAAGTTCAAGAAAATTCAATAGTTATATGCAACTACAGAAAATAATGTGTAGGGGGATATAATGAGAGATGGGGCTGAGAAATCTGCATTCATCGTTGAAAAAAACTCATTGCCTTAAAAGACAGCTATCATGGGAGAAGAGAATAAAATTAAAAGTAATAATTGTCTTTTTGATGCAGAGAATTTTCAGGAAACATTATTTATAGAACCAGATATGGAAATCTGAAACTTCCTGATTTTTCAGTAGGAAGTTGTGAAGATTGGCACTACCAAATATCAATTGATACTACTAAAGTGTACTTATCATTTGGAAAGCACCATCAATTCATTCCACTCTACTTTGTCAGAGAATCATAAGAGTTTAGAGAATAAGCCCACAACAGTCCTCTAATCCAATATTTCCAAACATTTGTTATATGTGGATTCCTTGAAAATGTCATAAGATTCCCCAGATTCATCACATAACAGTTGCATTCACTGATTAAACAATCATAATTACAAAAAACAGCTATAGATTTAGTTACAGTACTAATTGCATCTGCATTTTATTCATCAGCCATCTTGTTGAAGGATGATAGTCATAAATAAGATGTATGTATAAAATATATTATTTCTTCAAACTATTGCCAGTGCCTGTGCCCAGCAGATTTGTGGCACTCTTGCATCACTTGAAGAGGGACATGGCCTCCCATATCCCAGGCCCCTTTCACTTCCACTGAGTCTCATAAGTGGCTTGTTCCCTCGTTAGCTAGTGGTGGAGTCAAGGCAAGACCCCATAAAGATTCAATCAAATTTAGCTTTCATTGATCAAGCACTTCCTGGGTGGGTTTTTGTTTTGTTTTTTAGTTTTCCAGATCTTTATTGTGGTTTTCCAAAGACTTTGACCTTGGCTTATTTTTAAACTTTGAAGTCAAGCTAAGGAGAGTAGCTGCTCTAAAGTCTTTGAGAATGTATGAGAGATTTGAATTACAAGTGTATGAGAAATGGCGGGAACGCTTCCAAACCAGAACATACAAATACACATACAGATATTTAAATATTGAAAAATTTCAAACTTACAGAAAAGTTGAAAGATAGTACAAAGAATTCTCAAAACACTTCATCGGGTTTCACCAATTGTTAACAGTATGACATATTTGCTTTAGTTATTTTTATATATACATATTATTTATTTTTTCTGAACCATTTGATAGTATATTGCAGACATGTCCATTTGCCTGAGTGGTTTTTGATGGGCACAGAAGACAGTCAGAAGATATGGTGTGGGCCATCAAGGAGTTTGAGATTTGGCTGCAGTTCCATGGGGTACCCTTTCTAATGTTTTTATCCTTAAAGTTTGCTCTGTAAGGATTCAGTATTAATTAATGCCAAGGGTCAAAAAAAGAAATGGTAAGAAATATTGGAAGCAAGCTTGAACTGTTTTGATCCATGGGTATAGTTTGTAACTGGAACCTTCAAAAGCAATATATTAGTTTATACACTCTCCATTCTATCCCCTCTGGAAGCACCATATCCGGCTGCATTGGGGGATGGCCTCAGTCTGGTGCACCCCTACTTCTTTTCAGCACACTTGGGCAGTAGCATTACTGCTAGTTCTCAACAAAGATCACTTTTAGTGTTGCCACCTGGGAATTAAGAAAGGTTCAGGAGCAGTACTGTATTGTCTTGAGGAGGTTGGGTAAAGTTTTTCTGGAATCAGGGACAGACATTTAATGAAACATGAGGGGAGAGAACTTCTAAACAATTACTGAATTAATAAATTGGACTGTGGTGAAAATGGTGTGGGGCCAGACACATCCTAAAGACATAGATTTTCTTCTTGGACTTTCAGTGCCTTCATCTGAGTGGTGGTATGCCAAAGTGGTGAAGAGTATGTGCACCAGAATGAGGCTACTGGCATGTAAATCCCAATTCAGCCCCTTGATAGCTGTAGGGCCCTCTTTAATGTCTCTGGGCAACAGTTTCTTCATTATAAAGTGGAGGTGGTAGTAGTGCTCACATCACCAAGTAGCTGTGAATATAATATTAGCTAGTATCTATAAAGCACTAGGGTTGGGTAAACTTTGTGCCCCCAAAAGAGAAGTTCACATCCTAAACCTGGTACCAGCGAGTGTGAGTGTATTTAGAAATAAGGTCTTTGCAGATGTAATCAAATTAAGATGAGTTCATTCTAGATTAGGGTGGGCCCTAAGTGACTGGTATCCTTACAAGAAGAGATGAGGACACAGAGATAGACCCAAACACAGAGCAGGAGGCCATGTGCAGATGGAGGCAGGGATTGGAGTGATGTGTCCACAAGCCAAGGAATGCCAAGGGTTGCCAGGAGACACCAGAAGCTGGAAGAGACAAGGAAGGATGTTTTCCTAGAGTCTTCAGAGAGAGCAATACCTTTCTTTCAGAACTGTGAAAGGATGCATTTCTGTTATTTTCAGCCACCACATTTGTGGTAATTTGCTACAGCAATCCTAGGAAACCAATACAAGCACTTAACCCAAAAGAACACCTGTGTGCTGGTTTGAATCTATTATGTAACCCAGCAAAAGCTATGTTCTTTTAATCCAATTTTGGGGGGGCAGACCTATTGTGGATGGGACCTTTAGATTAGGTTGATTCCATGGAGATGACCCCCAGATGCTTAGAAAGAAACACTCTTGGAGAAACAACCAAGGACACACAGGAGCGGAGAGAAGCTAAGACAGAAGCACAGAGACATTTTGGAGAAAGCAACGCAACTTGGGAGAAGAGGACCAGCAGACGTCAGCCACATGCCGTTCCAGGTGACAGAGGTGTTCTGTACACCATCGGCATTTCTTCAGTGAAGGTATCCTCTTGTTGAAGGCTTAGAACTATAAATTTGTAACCTAATAAACCCCCATTGTAAAAGCCAATGCATTTCTGGTATTTTGCTTTCTGTCAGCTTTAGCAAACCAGAGCAACCTGTCATGTAACAGTCATAAAAGTTAGCTCTTGCTAATTGCTATAAAATTACAAAGTTTCGATTATAAACCTTGTTGAGTTGGGGCAATAGCATCAGTTTGGTTTGAATTCTGGCTCTATCAATTGCTAATTTGGTAACCTTAAGGTTTTTTTTTTTTTTTTTAATTTCTCTCAGCCTCATTCTCTTCTGTAAAATGGGGACAATAATACTACATTTTTTTTTTAATCTTCATTTTATTGAGATATATTCACATACCACGCAGTCATACAAAACAAATCGTACTTTCGATTGTTTACAGTACCATACATAGTTGTACATTCATCACCTAAATCAATCCCTGACACCTTCATTAGCACACACACAAAAATAACAAGAATAATAATTAGAGTGAAAAAGAGCAATTGAAGTAAAAAAGAACACTGGGTACCTTGTCTGTTTGTTTCCTTCCCCTATTTTTCTACTCATCCTTCCATAAACTAGACAAAGTGGAGTGTGGTCCTTATGGCTTTCCCAATCCCATTGTCACCCCTCATAAGCTACATTTTTATACAACTGTCTTCGAGATTCATGGGTTCTGGGTTGTAGTTTGATAGTTCAGGTATCCACCACCAGCTACCCCAATTCTTTAGAACCTAAAAAGGGTTGTCTAAAGTGTGCATAAGAGTGCCCACCAGAGTGATCTCTCGGCTCGTTTTGGAATCTCTCTGCCACTGAAGCTTATTTCATTTCCTTTCACATCCCCCTTTTGGTCAAGAAGATGTTCTCCGTCCCACGATGCCAGGTCTACATTCCTCCCCGGGAGTCATATTCCACGTTGCCAGGGAGATTCAGTCCCCTGGGTGTCTGATCCCACGTAGTGGGGAGGGCAGTGATTTCACCTTTCAAGTTGGCTTAGCTAGAGAGAAAGGGCCACATCTGAGCAACAAAGAGGCATTCGGGAGGAGGCTCTTAGGCACAATTATAGGGAGGCCTAGCCTCTCCTTTGCAGCAACCGTCTTCCCAAGGGTAAAACCTATGGTAGAGGGCTCAACCCATCAAACCACCAGTCCCCTATGTCTGTGGTCATGTTAGCAACCATGGAGGTGGGGTAGGCGAATACCCCTGCATTCTCCACAGGCTCCTCAAGGGGGCACTACATCTTTTTTTTTCCTTCTTTTTCTTTTTTTTTTTTTTTAACTTTCCCTTCTTTTTTAAATCAACTGTATGAAAAAAAGTTAAAAAGAAAACAAACATACAATAAAAGAACATTTCAAAGAGACCATAACAAGGGAGTAAGAAAAAGACAACTAACCTAAGATAACTGCTTAACTTCCAACATGTTCCTTCTTTACCCCCAGAAAGTTACATAATATAGCAACATTTCTGTGAACTTGTTCCTACTATATCCATCAGAAATTAACAGACCATAGTCATTCCTGGGCATCCCCAGAACGTTAAATAGCTTATCTGTTCTTCTTGGATTATTGTTTCCCCTTCCTTAATTGCTCTCTATTGCTAGTTCCCCTACATTCTACATTAGAAACCATTTGTTTTACATTTTTCAAAGTTCACATTAGTGGTAGCATATAATATTTCTCTTTTTGTGTCTGGCTTATTTCGCTCAGCATTATGTCTTCAAGGTTCATCCATGTTGTCATATGTTTCACGAGATCGTTCCTTCTTACTGCCGCGTAGTATTCCATCGTGTGTATATACCACATTTTATTTATCCACTCATCTGTTGAAGGACATTTGGGTTGTTTCCATCTCTTGGCAATTGTGAATAATGCTGCTATGAACATTGGTGTGCAGATATCTGTTCGTGTCACTGCTTTCCGATCTTCCGGGTATATACCGAGAAGTGCAATCGCTGGATCAAATGGTAACTCTATATCTAGTTTTCTAAGGAACTGCCAGACTGACTTCCAGAGTGGCTGAACCATTATACAGTCCCACCAACAATGAATAAGAGTTCCAATTTCTCCACATCCCCTCCAGCATTTGTAGTTTCCTGTTTGTTTAATGGCAGCCATTCTAACCGGTGTTAGATGGTATCTCATTGTGGTCTTAATTTGCATCTCTCTAATAGCTAGTGAAGCTGAACATTTTTTCATGTGTTTCTTGGCCATTTGTATTTCCTCTTCAGAGAACTGTCTTTTCATATCTTTTGCCTATTTTATAATTGGGCTGTCTGTACTATTGTCATTGAGTTGTAGGATTTCTTTATATATGCAAGATATCAGTCTTTTGTCAGATACATGGTTTCCAAAAATTTTTTCCCATTGAGTTGGCTGCCTCTGTACCTTTTTGAGAAATTCCTTTGAGGTGCAGAAACTTCTAAGCTTGAGGAGTTCCCATTTATCTATTTTCTCTTTTGTTGCTTGTGCTTTGGGTGTAAAGTCTAGGAAGTGGCCGCCTAATACAAGGTCTTGAAGATGTTTTCCTACATTATCTTCTAGGAGTTTTATGGTACTTTCTTTTATATTGAGATCTTTGGTCCATTTTGAGTTAATTTTTGTGTAGGGGGTGAGGTAGGGGTCCTCTTTCATTCTTTTGGATATGGATATCCAACTCTCCCAGCCCCATTTGTTGAAAAGACCATTATGACTCAGTTCAGTGACTTTGGGGGCCTTATCAAAGATCAGTCGGCCATAGATCTGAGGGTCTGTCTCCGAATTCTCAATTCGATTCCATTGATCTATATGTCTATCTTTGTGCCAGTACCATGCTGTTTTGGCAACTGTGGCTTTGTAATAAGCTTCAAAGTCAGGGAGTGTAAGTCCTCCCACTTCGTTTTTCTTTTTTAGAGTGTCTTTAGCAATTCGAGGCATCTTCCCTTTCCAAATAAATTTGATAACTAGCTTTTCCAAGTCTGCAAAGTAGGTTGTTGGAATTTTGATTGGGATTGCATTGAATCTGTAGATGAGTTTGGGTAGAATTGACATCTTAATGACATTTAGCCTTCCTATCCATGAACATGGAATATTTTTCCATCTTTTAAGGTCCCCTTCTATTTCTTTTAGTAGAGTTATGTAGTTTTCTTTGTATAGGTCTTTTACATCTTTGGTTAAGTTGATTCCTAGGTACTTGATTTTTTTAGTTGCTATTGAAAATGGTATCTTTTTCTTGAGTGTCTCTTCAGTTTGTTCATTTCTAGCATATAGAAACATTACTGACTTATGTGCATTAATCTTGTATCCCGCTACTTTGCTAAATTTGTTTATTAGCTCTAGTAGCTGTATCGTCGATTTCTCAGGGTTTTCTAGATATAAGATCATATCATCTGCAAACAATGACAGTTTAACTTCTTCTTTTCCAATTTGGATGCCTTTTATTTCTTTGTCTTGCTGGATTGCCCTGGCTAGCACTTCCAGCACAATGTTGAATAACAGTGGTGACAGCGGGCATCCTTGTCTTGTTCCTGATCTTAGAGGGAAGGCTTTCAGTCTCTCACCATTGAGTACTATGCTGGCTGTGGGTTTTTCATATATGCTCTTTATCATGTTGAGGAAGTTGCCTTCAATTCCTACCTTTTGAAGTGTTTTTATCAAAAAGGGATGTTGGATTTTGTCAAATGCTTTTTCAGCATCTATTGAGATGATCAATTGATTTTTCCCTTTTGACTTGTTAGTGTGTTGTAATACATTGATTGATTTTCTTATGTTGAACCATCCTTGCATGCCTGGAATGAACCCCACTTGGTCATGGTGTATGATTTTTTTAATGTGTCTTTGGATTCGATTTGCAAGTATTTTGTTGAGGATTTTTGCATCTATATTCATCAGGGAGATTGGCTGGTAGTTTTCCTTTTTTGTAGCATCTTTGCCTGGTTTTGGTATTAGATTGATGTTAGCTTCATAAAATGAGTTAGGTAGTGTTCCATTTTCTTCAATGTTTTGAAAGAGTTTGAGTAAGATTGGTGTCAGTTCTTTCTGGAAAGTTTGGTAGAATTCCCCTGTGAAGCCATCTGGCCCTGGGCATTTATTTGTGGGAAGCTTTTTGATGACTGATTGGATCTCTTTGCTTGTGATGGGTTGGTTGAGGTCTTCTATTTCTTCTCTGGTCAGTCTAGGTTGTTCATATGTTTCCAGGAAATTGTCCATTTCTTCTACATTATCCAGTTTGTTGCCATACAATTGTTCCTAATATCCTCTTATAATTTTTTTAATTTCTTCCGGATCTGCAGTTATGTCACCTTTTTCATTCATTATTTTGTTTATCTGGGTCTTCTCTCTTTTTGATTTTGTCAGTCTAGCTAGGGGCTTGTCAATCTTGTTGATCTTCTCAAAGAACCAACTTTTGGTGATATTTATCCTCTCTATTGTTTTTTTGTTCTCTATGTCATTTATTTCTGCTTTAATCCTTGTTATTTTTTTTCTTCTACTTGGTTTAGGATTGGTTTGCTGTTCATTTTCTAGCTTCTTCAGTTGATAGATTAGTTCTTTGATTTTGGCTCTGTCTTCCTTTTTAATATATGCGTTTAGTGCTATAAATTTCCCCCTTAGCACTGCTTTTGCTGCATCCCATAGGTTTTGGTATGTTGTGTTCTCATTTTCATTCGTCTCTATATATTTAGCAATTTCTCTTGCTATTTCTTCTTTAACCCACTGATTGTTTAAGAGTGTGTTGTTGAACCTCCAGGTATTTGTGAATTTTCTAAGTCTCTGATGGTTATTGACTTCTAATTGTATTCCATTGTGGTCAGAGAATGTGCTTTGAATAATTTCAATCTTTTTAAATTTGTTGAGGCTTGTTTTATGTCCCAGCATATGATCTATTCTGGAGAAAGTTCCGTGAGCACTAGAAAAGTATGTGTATCCTGGTGATTTGGGATGTAATGTCCTGTATATGTCTGTTAAATCTAATTCATTTATCAGATTGTTTAGGTTTTCAATTTCCTTATTGGTCTTCTGTCTGGTTGATCTATCTATAGGAGAGAGTGATGTGTTGAAGTCTCCCACAATTATTGTGGAAACATCAATTGCTTCCTTTAGTTTTGCCAGTGTTTCTCTCATGTATTTTGTGGCACGTTGATTGGGTGCATAGACATTTACGATTGTTATTTCTTCTTGCTGAATTGCCCCTTTTATTAGTACGTAGTGGCCTTCTTTGTCTCTCAAAACATCCCTGCATTTGAAGTCTATTTTATCTGAGATTAATATTGCTACACCTGCTTTCTTTTGGCTGTAGTTTGCATGAAATATTTTTTTCCATCCTTTCACTTTCAGTTTCTTTGTGTCCCTGTGTCTAAGATGAGTCTCTTGTATGCAACATATTGATGGTTCATTTTTTTTTGATCCATTCTGTGAATCTATATCTTTTAATTGGGGAGTTTAATCCATTTACATTCAACGTTATAACCGTGAAGGCATTTCTTGAGTCAGCCATCTTATCCTTTGGTTTATGTTTGTCATATTTTTCCCCTCTGTCTATTAATATCCTTTATTGAACCCATACCGAATCTCTTTAGTACTGAACCTTTCTCCAAGTCTCTCTGTCCTTTCTTTGTTTCTCTGTCTGTAGGGCTCCCTTTAGTATCTCCAGTAGGGCAGGTCTCTTGTTAGCAAATTCTCTCAGCATTTGTTTGTCTGTGAAAAATTTAAGCTCTCCCTCAAATTTGAAGGAGAGCTTTGCTGGATAAAGTATTCTTGGCTGGAAATTTTTCTCACTCAGAATTTTAAATATATCGTGCCACTGCCTTCTCGCCTCCATGGTGGCTGCTGAGTAGTCACTACTTAGTCTTATGCTGTTTCCTTTGTATGTGTTGAATTGCTTTTGTCTTGCTGCTTTCAGAACTTGCTCCTTCTCTTCTGTGTTTGACAGTGTGATCAGTATATGTCTCGGAGTGGGTTTATTTGGATTTATTCTATTTGGAGTTCGCTGAGCATTTATGATTTGTGTATTTATGTTGTTTAGAAGATTTGGGAAGTTTTCCCCAACAATTTCTTTGAATAATCTTCCTAGACCTTTACCCTTTTCTTCCCCTTCTGGGACACCAATGAGTCTTATATTTGGACGTTTCATATTATCTATCATATCCCTGAGGTCCGTTTTGATTTTTTCAATTTTTTTCCCCATTCTTTCTTTTATGCTTTCATTTTCCATTCTGTCATCTTCCAGGTCACTGATTCATTGTTCAACTTCCTCTAGTCTTGTACTATGAGTGTCCAGAATCTTTTTAATTTGGTCAACAGTTTCTTTAATTTCCATAAGATCATCCATTTTTTTATTTAGTCTTGCAATGTCTTCTTTATGCTCTTCTAGGGTCTTCTTGATTTCCTTTGTCTCCTGTACTATGGTCTCATTGTTCATCTTTAGTTCTTTGAGTAGCTGCTCTAGGTGCTGTGTCTCTTCTGGTCTTTTGATTTGGGTGCTTGGGCTTGGGTTATCCATATCGTCTGTTTTTCTCATATGCTTTATAATTTTCTGTTGTTTTTGGCCTCGTGGCATTTGCTGAACTTGATAGGGTTCTTTTAGGATTTGTAGAGCAATTGAAGTCCTTATCTCTAATTTATCAGATCTACAGCTTCGTGGAGTACACTTTCTCTAACTAACCAGCAGGTGGCGTCCACGAGCCACCTGTTCTCCACAAGCCAGTTCTCCCCTGCTTAGCCTTTTTGGTGAGTGGGGGAGTGAGTCTTGTGGGGTCCAATTGGTGTACCAAGCTTGCGTGTGTAGTTGGTGTTGCCTACCCTGTATATGGGGTGTGTTTCTGGGCAGTCAGGGAGGGGGGGTGGCCCTAACAATCAAATGTCCCTGGTGATCCTAGAGTTTTAAAGCTGCTGCAATAGTCTAATCCTTCAGTTCAGTCCTGCCACAGTTTGTCTCTGCCACTGACCCACAAGTCCTTGGTATTGGCGTATGGCTCCTGAGACTTGCAAGTGGGCCCCTCTTCCAGGCTGTGCACCCCGGGTCCTCTGTTGAGGGATGACTGTGCTATGTCACAGGTGAGTGCCGTACCCCCAGGGCAGTTCTGGGCTGCTGGGCTGTGTAGGGAGGCTCCCAGTCTGCTCAAATGATGGCTGAATGGGGCTTTGTTAATTCACACTGCTCCACCTTCCCAACTCTGGGACAATCAGCTGAGGTTGCAGGGAAGGCTAATGTCCATGCCCAGTTTTGTGGTGTGTGCCTGTTATTTGAAGCACTTCCGTCACACTGGGTTGTCTGGGGCAGCTCTGGGCTATGGGGCTGGCGATGGGCAGGAGTGTTTCCTGTCCACCAGGATGATGGCTGTGAGTGTACACCCCCCTTTTCTTGGGAAGTTGTGGTGTTTAGTGAATTTTCTCAGCCACTGGATTATTGCCTTTTGTTTCAGAGCTCTCTTAGTTCTGCTCTTGACTTGACCTGCCCAAATTGCAAGTCTTTGAAGCTTTCTGTATTGGGCTTCTTAGAGTAATTGTTTTAGAAAAAGAAAAAAGGATTAAAAAAAAAAAAAAGGGCCCTCCTCAGAGATCTAATGGGTTATTGAAATGCTAAGAGACAAAGCAACCAGGGCCATTAAGGAAAGGTCCACAGGGCAGAGAGATCAGCTTTTCTTCGGGATTTGCATATGCGCCTCAGGGCCTGAGCTCTGCCCTTCCCCTTTCTATGTTCACCAGAACTCCAAAAATCCTCTGCTTTTATTTTGGAGTTTTTTTGTGTTGTTTTTCTTCTATGCCTGTCTCCTCTCTGCTGGGCTGGCTGCTCTCAGATTCTCTGGTGTCTGGTCTCAGTCTATCTATGGTTGGAGTTTGGATCAGTAGAATGAGTTTCCGATAAGGGCTGCCACTGCAGTTCTCCCTTCTCCTTCCCGGAGCTGACAGCCCCTCCTCCCACGGGACTGAGCCTGGCAGGGAGGGGCGCAGGTCCCCTGGCCGCAAAAACTTACAGATTTCGCTGATCTCAGCAGTTCCACGTTTTCATGAGTGTTGTATGAAGTATGCCCAAAGTCAGATTGCTCTGTGGTGTCCAGTCCATGCAGTTCCTTGCTTTCTACGTACTTTCCTGGAGGAGTAACTAAAACATACAGCTCACCAGTCTGCCATCTTGCCCCGCCTCCAAGTGTCCTTTCCTTTCAACCTGCAGAATTCCCTTTAGCATTTCTTGTAGAGGCAGTAATGGTAATGGACTCCTTAGCTTTTGTTTATCTGGGAATGTCTTAATCCCACCCTCATTTTTAAAAGTTAGTTTTTCCAGATATAGAATTCTTTGTTGACATTTGCTTTCAGCAAATAATTTCTTTGCTTGAATATGTCTTTTTTCTGCCTTCTTGCCTCCATGATTTCCAGTGAGAAATTGGTACCTAATCTGATTGAAACTCCCTTATATGTGACATACTGCTTCTCTCTTGAGACTTTCAGAATTCTCTAACTTTGGCATTTGACAGTTTCATAATAGGATGAGTGGTTTGGGTCTACTTGGATTAATCCTATTGGAACTCCTTGAGCATCTTGGATATGTACATTCATGTCTTTCATTAACTTTGCCATTATTTCTTTGAATATTCTCTTTGCTCTTTTCTTTCTTCCCCTTGTGGGATTCCGACAATGTGTATGTTGGTAAACTTGATGGTGTCCCAAGTTTTCTCAGGCTGTGTTCACTTTCCTTCATTCTTTCGCTCTTCAGACTGGATGATTTCAATTGTCTTATCTTCAAGTTCACTGATTCTTTCTTTTGCTAGCTCCAATCTGCTATTGAACCTCTCTAGGAAATTGTTAATTTCTGTTACTGTGATCTTCAGCTCTGTTAAGGTCCTTCTCATAATTTCCATCTCTTTACTGATATTCTATTTCTGAAATATCTTTTTCCTGATTTCCTTTAGGTTTTTTGTCCATTTTTCCTTTAGCACTTTGAGCATATTTAGAACAATTTTTTTAACTATCTGTCTGGAATGACCCAGGTCTGGTCCTCCTCAGTGATGGTTTCTAATGCTTTAATCTTCTTTGCCTCGGCCATAAATTCCTGTTTCTTTGTGTATTTGGAAATATTTTGTTGAAAGCTAGACATTTTGATATTTTAATGTGTTATCACATGAGACTCTGAGGTATCTGTCACTTAAGTTTGTATCCAGCTAGTGTTATGGCAGAGCATTCCTTGAATGCCAGGAGCTAATGCAAAAAAAAGGAAAAAAGAAGGGGGAAAAAGTGCCTTTCCAAGTCTTTGAAGATTGACCTGGGCAAGTGCTCTCCTCAGGGCTTTCCATAAAATGAGTTGGGAGAATAGTTCCAGGCCAAAGCATAGGGGCTTTCTGATCTTTCTGCTTACGTATCTTGTCTTGGGCATGCATGTTTGGCCTAAGAATTCCCCCTTTAAACAGATACAAAGGTCCACTCTTTCTAGGGAATAGTTTCCTCATGGTCCCAGAAACTGCACTGTGTTTCTAAAGTCAGCAATTCCTTGCTCCAAGCAGCCACTTGACTGCTTTGCCACAGTGATGTATAGGAGAGCTCTGTGAGTTGGCTTCTATGTACAGGACAAGTTCTGGACAGTGAATCCCTCAGGCCACTACCAGGAAGATTGGGCTAGACATACATGCTCCCAGTATGTATTCAAGGGTTACTCTGCTCCCTCCAGAGCCAGGATGAGGGATATGTGCTGGGAGTACAGGCTGGCTCCATGCTGAGATGGTGAGAGGATGGAGGAGTGGTCAGCCAGGGCACCAGGGGAATCTACCAATTTAAGTAGCCTTTTTCTTAGATGTGGTGCTCATCTTGTTGTTCTTTTCTTGAGGTTTGTGACATATATTTCCGCCAGTTTCTGCTGTTAGTTCAAAGCTTCTATAGGGGGGATATAACCCTGAATCTTCTCACTCTGCCTTCTTGATATTATGATAATTTTAAAAATGTATTTACCAAGCACTCATCCAGTACTTACTATGTGCCAGGTACTTTCTAAGTTCTCTCCAAATATTAACTCATTTTATCCTTGTAATAACTCCCTGAAATCATACTATTATCACCCATTCTATAAACAGAGGTGGACATAGTGGTATAGTCAGGACTCAAATCCAAGACCATCTTTCTCCGGAGTCTGTGCTCTCAACACCTTCACTATGTGTCTTTTAAGACTAAAGGCTTTTGGTTAATCTTTTTAAAAAATTAAATTTACAAAAAAAAAGAGAGAGAGAGAGAAAATAAACCCATTTCTTGCTCTTTACTTCTGTGGCTAACCAACCCATCCTATTCTCTTTCTGTTATTTTGGCTGGTTACAGCTACCAGCAGAGGACTGAAGTTGTAGTGTGTGTCTTTCAGTCAAGGCCTCTCTTCTCTCACCTTCTTAGCCAAGAGACAGTAGGAAGCGGCAATAAAAACAAGTGTGGTTTTGATCTGAAAAAAAAAATCATATCATTCTGTATTTGTCCTTATTTCTAAGTGTAGTCAATGATAAAAGGAACACAAGGGAAAACTGGAGCTGAATCTTTGGACATTATAAACAAGCAAAAATATGCAAAGTATTCTACACTAGAGAATTAGATCGAGAAGCCTCCGAAAAACTAATAAAGTGAGATGCAATTAGTCAAAACTTGGAATTGATGTGTATGTTCTAAGTTTGATGAGATAGGGAATGATGTACAGTGAGGATGGAGCTTGAAAGTGTGAGGCCCTGTAAAAAGCTATGTAAGGCCAGTACCAATTTCAAAAATAGATGTAATTATTCTACCAAGTTGAAAATGATTTGCAAAATCACACCAAGGTGTCCCTTCTGTTTCCAACCTTTCTAATCTGCTCCCAGATGGGTTATTAACTTCTAAGTTATTAATCTCTCAGTCTATAATAATTTAGTACTATTTATCCTTCTTTCTGAAAACTGTGGAATACTTGGATGTGACCATTACCCTAAAGAAAGGTTGAGTCATGATATTGATAATTCAAAGTACTCTCTAAGTCACTTTTGCACTTTGGCCACAATGACATGAATATTTCAAGCAAGAAATACACACACACACACAGAAAAATGGAGAGAGAAGGTGAGAGGCAAAGAGAGATGAAATGTGTATGCATAGGCACATATGCATGCAGGTCATCTAAATAATTGTATCTTTAATCCACTAGTTAACATGGCTATTTCTTTGGCATACTGCTGTTGGTTACATGAAATAAATGATGGGCCCAGGGGTATTGTCCTGGCAAAGTACTCAGAATAGAAAGTGAAGTGATATACTGGTGAAACAGCATTCTGCCCAAAACAACAAATCAGAGTCACAGTGCAATTACTTTTTCAGCCCACATACATGGGCCTCTTCCCCAGCTGCCAACTGTCGGCACCATGTCATCTCCCCAGCTCACTTGGCTCTGGGTATTGCAACTCTGGAGACAGACCAATTAAGATACAGTTTAAACAAGGCATTCATAAATATTGTGCCAGGGTGGTATTGACAAGGCTAAATATTTTTAAAATTTTGAAGAAGGCTCCCCAAAGTAAGTAATCCATCTTAGCAGAAGAGGTTCCATGGAGCAACTTTGGCATTATGAATAAATATGCATAATCAAAACAGGAGCCCAGTTCAAATCTCTCTCATGCTCATTTGATATACCTCTCATGTCATATCCATTCTCATATAAACAACAATAACTTAACCTCTGCATTGCTAAATAACACTATTATGTTCTAATTTCTTTGGAATAGCATGAATAAAATCTTTCTGCTCCTGCTTATTAGAATTTATTGGTGATGATGCTTTGCACACTAGCAAGAAGTATAATTAATTCTGGTACAACCCTAAGTTGGATATAGAAACTCACTTGGTTTACTTTTGACTTCAGATGATCTATCACTTGAGAATGTGGAGGAGAGGCAGCAAGCGGAGGGTGTGGGCCTCCATAACTTCACTCTAAACTGCTGCCAGGATACTCCACACAGTAAATGTTATATACACACACTGTCAGCTCTATAATACAATTATACTTTTCTTTATTCCATGTAGATCGTTGGACACAATGTTCTGTAAGGGGAGGAAAAAAAGCAGGGTTTCAAGGTGTGGGTAGGAATTCTACTAGAGCAAATATTTAGAAAACTCCATGGCAATTATGGGGCTCCTACCACTTGCTCCTACTACTTACCCTCAATTCTCTTTACTCAGGATATCTGCTACATTGGTTTATGGATGATTCCACAGTTCTAAAATACGAGTTCAAGTATCATTTCAATATGATGAATGTGGTTGCTTGGAAGGAGGAAGAAGCAAAGAGGAACATTCTATTCTGGCTTCATTTTGACCTATGAGAAAAAATAAACTAGTAAGATGAAACACAAGAGAACGTGAGCATGTCAACCTGGAGTTCATGACATTAAGGAGAAAAGTACTTGGAAATGTACTTTTGGGGGGAAATTTTTAAGTCAGGAAAAACAGAGATGTAGTACCCTGGTGAGTGGTTTTTAAAAGGAATAAGGCTCACAAGAGGTGGAAGTGCCTTTAAATTACAATTTATTGTGCTTTTGAAAATTATCTCAATTTTAAAGGAGGGCAAGAGGGGTGACAGTCAAATAAAAAGGTGTATCAGTAATGTTTCTGATAAAGGAGCATATTTCAAATCTCTAACATCTGTGCTATCAAATAATAAAATGAGCTGTCTCAGAGTTCTGGGGTGGGCAGGGGTGGGGGTGTGGGGAGAAGAGTGAAGTGGTCTATATGATCTGAAAGGTTTCTTTCAACTTGAAGATTCTGCTATTCTAAGTTATGTGGAAACAGATTTCCACTCACCATTTCACCATTTAAGAAGTGTTTTTAGGCAGTTAGTGATGCTGCTACACCATAATAACTTACATATTGAGGTGGTGCCTTGTCATTTACAAAGTGCTTTGATTTGCATTATCAATTCTCACCACAGCCCTGAGAGATCATGATCTTCAGTTTATAGACGAGCAAACAGAGCCCTGCAGAGATTAATCTAACTATCCTAGAATTACATATTTACAGGGCTCAAGGCAAGAGTAGAACTGGAAGCCCACATGCCTTACGCCTAAATATTTACAAGTTGTAAATCAAGCTAACAAACAGTTAAATGAAATATGTTCCATCCTCCTTCCTTGGAAAGAATATCTTCAAAGAACAATACCAAAAAAATAGGATTTTATATGACTAAAAGTTGTTAAAATATAAAAGACAACTGGATTTTTGAATTATAAATAATTATAATTACAGGTCCGGATAGTCTGTTGATAGCCCTGCGACATTTAAATGATTAATAAAAATACATTGATAATTCATAAATTATATATTCCACAAAAACATATTTCTTGACTTCATTTTAATAAGATTGCAAATTATTCTGTTAGCAATATTTTCACATAATTTGGGTTCTATTGAAAATGATCTAAAATTGAAAAATAAAGAAATTTTATTCACAATATCCAAATTTTGAATGCATTTTCATAAAATGTAAATTAATGTAATGTAAAAGTCAAAAATTAAAATTATTTTTCATATATATTTTACATTTTTTCTTCTAATATATGTTTTCAAAAGTAAAATAAAAATTATAATTAGAGATACAAAACTTTTTAAACTCTTATTTCTATAAGTCAAACTGTTTAATAAATTGAAAATACAATAAAATCTTATTAAACGTATTCTACAAAAATAAAAATATTCAATGCTAACATTCAGTGCCCATCTAATTGTCAAAGAAAGACTCAGTATCACTCTTCATGTCTGTTGACATCTAGATAGAACAATATGTACAAATTTGAAAATAATATATTGCAAAAGTTCCTCAGTCGCCATGGCAATGTGTGCATGCCTCCAGAACCATGATGGGGAATCTAAAAAGCAGTAAAAAATAGGCCCGGGCCCCATTGCAGGAATCAGTTGCCTCTGAGCCATCTGAAAGAAAGGACTTAACAAGTTACTTAATGTGTCTCTTGTCCTAACTACATTTTTCCTCTGCTCAAATCCTTCCCATTCTCCAAAGCAGTGTCTGCTTCTGCCTTCCACAGCCCTCAACCTACAGGCCTTCACAGCTATCTGGACACAGATGCTTTGTGTTTTGAGGACACAAAGAAGACTTTCCCTGGGGCCTGAATGGGATTGTCATGAATGCAGATGTTCAAAGTTATGGGCAATGCTGCATCAGCACTGAAAGCCAGACCCAAGAAACAGAGGCACCCAAGCATGTAAAAATGTAATGACTTATCTTTGTGTATGTTTGTGACTTGTAGGGTCCTCTAAAGCAAGTGGTCCAGAGCAGAGGCCCCTCTTTCCCAGGAGGAGGTACTGATTGCCAGACCCACCAGTTAATCTAAGTGCATGTCCTTTGAATGGACCACAGCTGTCTTCAGAGGGGTAACTTTTCTGTTAATAAAAATATCAAATGGATTTCATTTCAAAAATCCATAGAAGCAGTAAAATGATTTCTAACTGAAGTTGAAATATATGATTTTGAAGGCTCCTGAGATGCTATATCCAAGGAATAGTTACAACTTACTTCCACCCCATCATCAGAGTATAAATAGTTATTTAATGCTCCCTGAAATGTGATTTGGATTAAGTTCAGTCAAATCAAGCCAGTTATCAGCTACTGCTAGTATGATGGTCAAAATGAGGAAATTCACCATTTTCCTTGACTTAGTGGAGCTTCCATGCTAAGATGAAGGTGTCTGAAGCAGGTCCTGTTTTAAGGAGACTACTAATCTCTATTTTCTCCATCTACATAGAAAGTCCTCTCAAATGAAAGTGGGATTTCAGAATGGTGGTCTCATGGGCCCACAGTACTCCCACTTAACAGAATAAACAGGACTTGACTCATAAGAGGAAACTCAACTAAATCATTTAGGAAGGTTTCAAGAGCATTTGTTAAAACAAGTTTTATTACTCTCAGTTACCCAGACTACATCCCCAAACAAAACCTTCTCTTGCCCATGTTTTTCTGTGATCCAGAGAATTAAAGAGGCAGAATAAAGTGGGAAGTACCTGGGCTCTGGAGCCAGACTACCAGAGTTCGAATCCTATTATGCGCTATCCATTAGCTGTGTGAGCTCAGGCAAGTTACTTAGCGTCTCTGCTTCTCTATTGCCTCATCTTTAAAATGGAGATGATGATAGTCCCAGGCTCTCAGCACTGCAGAGCTCCGGGGCACTGTTCTCACTGCCTCCTATGAGCCCCGGTACAGAGGGACAGTGCGAAGACAGTGTGACCTGAGTGGCTAGTCTCAGCTGCCCCAGATGTTCCCTCCCTCTCGGGAATGTGGTGAGAATTACAGGAGTTGATCCTTGTAAGGTACTTAGACCAGAGCCTGGTACCGGATAAACCCTCAATGAGCATAAGTTATTGTTACAGTAGATGTGGTTTGAGAATGGTGAGCAGGAGGAGGAGGAGAATAAGAACAAGGAAAAAAAATTTGACTTATCTGACAGTCTGACTATATCTAGGGAGAAAAGAATAAAACTGCTAATTGCTTTTCTAAACTGATAAATGTCAACTCACAATAAGCACAGAAAGCAATGTGTACCATCATGAAGGATCCACATATCCCTCTTAGAATATAGAAACGTGAACAAGTACAGAATCAAAAGGGCCCCTGTTGAAGTGAAAAATCAAATGACCAAATAGTGAAGCTACCTTTTTAAGGGTAAGAGCTGAAGGTGGCCCATCTGGAACACCACGACTTGGGGAGGTGAGTTTGACCGTGACAGCTAATAAGGAATGATTTATGATCAGTGCCCATCACCTGCACGTTATTCACCAGCTGCTGACAGACCCAACCCTTGACAGTGAAATGAGTGGGGATGATATCAGTCACTCTCTGTCACTTGAGTTGCAAATCTTCTAGTCAGCAGGAGAGACTAGCAGCAGCAGAAACAGAGGAAAGGGAGAAATCAACAAGCTCAGTCATGGCTGGAGGTGCCCCTGGTAGGAGGTCAGGAAGTGAAATGAAGACAGCAATGTTAACTGAGCCAGCAGTGGATGTAAGAGTCCTCACTGACCACCAACTCTCCCAGGGGATCTGAAGGGCAACGCCAGGAAAAAAACAAGGGCTGGCGTGTCAGAGAAAACTGGTTTCAAGTCCCAGCTCTGCCACTTAATAAATGGCCTTGGGCAAGCTACTTAATATCTCTAGGCCACCATTTACCCATCCATAAAATAAAGATAGTAAAATCCACCTCATAGGGTAAGGTGTAGAGATTTATTAAGATAATGGATAGGTCATGTCTGGCATAATGTCTGGCAAGTTGAAGGTGCTCAGTGAACCTTAATCCCCATTGAGGGATTAATCCCCATGGAGGGACTCACAGCTAAGGGAGGCTGGGGAAGGGGGAGGGAGATGATTAAATGAGTAGTTACCCAACAATGTGCTAGAGAGTAAAACAGGAAGGATATAAAGGGATGCTCCCTTACCCAGCCTGGAGAGGGCAGGAAACAGCAGAAAAAGAGATTATCAGAGAAGGCTCTCAGGAGAAGATGGGTGCGAGTGAATGAGTTGAAGGTAGCCAGCTGAAGGGACAGAAAGCATAAGGCCAATGTCACATGCAAAGGCTTGGAAACAAGAGAAAGCACAGGAGTGACTGTCCTGGATCTCAGACTTACCTCAAATTCTTGAAATCACAGCTCCAAAATCCACTTGTCCTTCTCTCCTTGGTGCCCATCTGGCTGCTTCCTCTATTAGGTAGTCACTAACCCACAGTTGTTTTTCTCCAACTTTCTTCACTGAATGTGCTACAACCAGAGCAAGGAAGGAGCTGGTTGGGAAGCATCCTGAGTCCAAAATCACCTTGGCAAAGCCTGACCATTTAAGATTCAGAGAAGAGGATGGAAGAAGCAAGGACCTCCCTGGCCCAAGTCATATTCAGCTTTTCTAAGAGCATTGCGTTGGAAATTAGGGTATAGTAGCCTAGCTATCATCAAAATCATACCTTTTCTTCTCTTTTGACTATGGTTAGTTGTATTTATCTCTTTCCTTCCAGAATTCCAGAGGGAAGAGAATTTGGAGATAGAAATGAGGCACAAAATCCTACTCTCAAATCCCTAATAGCGATAAGCACTCATATCAGATTTCTAATACACAAGGTTGGAGTTAAGAATGAAGAAATGGGGAGATCAAATATATGGTACACGTTTAAGGAGATTATCCAAAACCAAAAAGAGAAATGATTATAAGTTATAAATAATGTTTTGTGATTAATAATAGAATATGTTGATTTTATGGATAGTGAGTATATGCATCTTAAAAATTTATGATTACTGAATATTTAAAGTTTATGCAGAAAAATCAATCAATGAATTAATTAGTCAATATTTATTTGGGGAGGGCATCCATTTTGAGCCATTGGGTTATTGGAGAATACAGAAACAGTCAACAAGAATGTTTGGATGCCTCTTATATGTAAATTGTTATGTTAAATAAAAGCAATTCAAAAGAAAGTCTATCTTTGTGTAGCATGCAAACTGGTGGAAATAAGTTTGTTTAGAGACAAGAGCACCTGCTTTGGATTCCATAGAGTCTGGTTCAAGACTAAACATGTAATAACCAAATGTCTCATACCTTCTGAACCTTGGAATCTTAAACTCTGAAAAGGGATAGTGAGACTCACCTCATTTAGTTGTTGTTAGGATTAAGGGAGATAATCTATGTGAATTTTCTGATTCTTCCTGGCATATGATAGGGGATCAAAACTATGAAGTCTCTTATCCTTTTCATCCCTAAGCAGATTGAATTTTACCCACAAGGAAGTTGATGAATAGTACATGGTGAGAGCCAGGTAAGCAGTGCAGAAGAGTCAGGGCTATTGAATGTGAGAGTGTGAGTCTATTTGGAGCGGTAAGAAAATGATTCTACAATTTAGTGGAAATCAAACTAGGATTATATCAGGAGAGAGGGTGGACACTCCTGCCCTTTGTCCCCAACTTCCTTGTGGAAAGGGGATGAACATCATAGTTGTTAGAGAGTTTATCTGAATTCAGACTTTTAGAGAAAGCAAAGATTCCACATAGCTTGCCATGGCTTATGGATTAAAGACAATCATCAACAAGTATGCAATGACTGCCAGCTATGTGTCCTAGCAGAGAGGGAAGTGGGAGGAGAAGAGGAGACAGAGTAAAAACTAGAAGAAAAGGAAAGAGCCAAGAGAAGGAAGAGGAGGAAAAAAATAATGAAGAGAAAGGGGGTTAATAGGAGAAGAGGGAAGATTAGGAGGAAGAGGAAGAAGAGGAGGGGAAAGGCCCTGACCCAATTAAGATGGCAAAGTGAGACACTCAGGTCTCCATCCCACAATGGACACTTTGAACAACCAGCAGGAGCTGGCAGAAACTTCATTCTCAAAGCTCCAGAAAACAGTTAAGGACTGCAGTAACACAGCTATTGACAAATCAAGAAAAAGACTACTTAAAAGCAGTAGGACCTCCTACTGCAGTTGGCTCCTCTGCCATCCCATCACCATCCCATCACCAGTTCAGCACCATGGATGTCTGGTCCCAGTTCCAGAGAGAGCAGAGAAACCCTCATGCATATAGTGAGAGTACATACATCTGTACTAGTCGTAGCCTGAGGGACTTGTCATCCCAGAACTTGCCCCAAGTTTAGAAAGCAGCTCATGGACCTCTCCTAGAGAATGCCGGGGGAGAGCAGCCAAGTCAGGCTGCCTGGGGCAAGGGATTGTTGACTGTAGGACATACAGTGCAGTTCCAGGAGCCATGATGAAACTGTTTCATAGGGAAGAGGGGATACTTAGAGCTGTGTAAATGGGAGGCTTTCTAGGGCCAAGACAAGATGCATGTGCAGAAAGGATCAGGGCTGCCCTCTGCCCTCTGGCCTGGAGCTATTCCCTAAACTCATTGTACAGCTAAGCCCTGAAGAAAGAGTGCTTGTACAGGTCAGTCTACAAAGACTGGAAAGGTGCCCCCCACCTTCTTTTTCTTTTCTTTCTTTCTTTCTTTCATTCTTTCTTTTGTTAGCTCTATCATAACAGTAGATGGATACAAGCTTAAGGAAACAGGCACCTCAGAGTCTAAATTCTAGTGATATAACATTAAAATATCAAAATATACAGGTTTCAACAGAAGGTTGCAAAACATACAAAGAACAGGAAGAGATGGCCCAGGCAAAGGAGATTATTAAAGCATAAGAAACCATCAAAGAGAAGGACCAGAACTTTTTAAAAATTGTTCTAAATATGCTCAAAAAATAACTAAAAGAAGTCAGGAAAATAATATACCAAAGAGTATATCAATAGAAAGATGGAAATTATGAAAAAGAATCAAACAGAGCTGCAGACCACAGTTATCGAAATTTAAAATTCCCTAGAGGAGTTCAACAGCTTGGAACTGACAGAAGAAAAACTCAGTGAACTTGAAGATAAGACAACTGAAATCAATCATTCTGAGGAGCAGAAAGAAGAAAGAATGAAGAAAAGTGAACAAAGCCTGAGGAACCTGTGGGACACCATCAAGCATACCAATATATGCATTGTAGGAATCCCAGAAGGAGAAGAAAGAGGGAAAGGGGCAGAGAGAATATTCAAAGAAATAATGGCTGAAAACTTCCCAAATTTAATGAAAGACATAAATATACACATCCAAGAGGCTCAGTGACTACTAAACAGTATATACCTAAATAGACTCATGCATTAGCCTATTATAATTAAACTGCCAAATGCCAAAGATAGAATTCTGAAAGCCTCAAGAGAGAAGCAACATGTCAAGTACAATGGAGCCTCACTAAAATTAAGGCCAATTTCTCATCAGAAACCATAGAGGCAAAAACACAGTGGGATGAAATATTTAAAGGGCTGAAAGCAAAAATTGCCAAACAAAAATTCTATATCTGGCAAAACTTTCTCTCAAAAATGAGGGAGAGATTAAGACATTCCCAGATAAAAGCTGAGGGAGTTTTGTCGCCATTAGACTGGCCCTACAAGAGATGCTAAAGAGAGTTCTGCAGGTTGAAATGAAAGGACAGTAGATAGAAGCCACATGAAGAAATAAAGCTCTCCAGTGAGGGTAACAATATGGGTAAATATAAATGCCAGTATATTGTATATTTGGTTTATAACTCTACTTTTTACTTACTACAGGATCTGAAAAGCAAATACATAAATATAGTGACGAGTCAGTGGTTTCGGGTTCATAACGTATAAACATGTAATTTGTGACAAAAACTGCTTAAAAGTGGAGGGACAGAAGTGTACAGGAATGTAGTTTGTGTATACTATTGACATCAAGTTGGTATCAAAGTAAATGAGATAGTTACAGATTTAGGATGTTTAATCTATGGTAGCAACAAAGAAAATATCAGAGATTATGCAAGCTCATAGAGACACAAATTAGAGTACACTTTGCCAGGAGTGGGGGCAAAGGGAATGGGGAGTTAATGCATAATGGGTGTAGGACCTCTGTTTGGGGAGGTGGGAAAATTTTAGTAAGGAAAGGTGATATCAGTACCACAATATTGTGAATGTGATTAATCCCATTGAATGGAATGCTTGAGAGTGGTAGAGATGGGAAGCTTTATGTGTATATATGTTCCCACAATTAAAAAAAAGAAGAGCAACTAAAGAGACAATGACAATTAAACGTAATACATGATCCTGGATTGCATCTAGGAAGGAAGCAATAAAGGCTGAAAAGGACATTATAGGGACAAATGAAAAACTTGGAATATAATCCATAAACTCTATATCAATGTTAAGTTTCTTTAAGTTGGTAACTGCACTTAAGGTGGTTACATAAGTAAATATGCTTTTTCCTAGAAAATGTACATGGTAATATTACTTGTTCAAGGAGCATCATGTATACAACCTTCACTCAAATGTTCAGAAAATGGATTCATAGACAGATAGATAGATAGGCAGATAGATGGATAGATAGAATGATATAGCAAATGTGGCAAAATGTTAAAATAGGTGGATCTGGTTATCTGGGGTGAGGGTGCGTGCGGTGTAGGTGAGTTGGACTTCTCTGTATGAGATTTGTATTATTTTTGTAACTGTCCTGTGAGTTTGAAAGTATTTCAATATAAAAAGCTTAAAAAAAAAAGAAAAAGAAAAAAGAGGAGAGGAAAGATGATTAGTCACAGACACCGAAGCTGTATGTAGCTTTTGAAAAGGGTAAATCTGAAATGGGTCTGTCAAATTCAATAGCTTCATCATCATTTGCCACCAGATTGAGCCATTCGGAGAAACATTTTGCTGTGATATATGAGCTGAGTGAGGCTGATTAGCTAAGCCCATGTTATACAGTGCATGAGAACTCAGCAAAGGTTTAGTCATTAAAAAGGACAACATTGAGTTTTAGCCAAGGATTTTAAAAATGAATATTCCGTGTGGAAAAACAAATGTTAAATATGATAATGATAGAAGAAAATCTTGCTATAATGATTGCTCCATATGTTACTACCTTCAAGGGAAAATATATAGCTATAATTTGAGAATAATCCCCCATAAGAGTTTTCAGACTCATTTTTTAAAGTGAGCAGTCCCAGGTTCAGAGGAAAGAAACACTATTAGAATGATTGTCAATTGCAAACATTGCAGGGAAGCAGCCCCGGCTCAGCATAAGCCTGGAGGAGACCAACGGAAAATGCGTAGCTCTCTCCAGGATTCAGGGCTCTTCACGGGCCGGGGAGCAGCATGGACTTCTTGGGCTGGAAGAGGCATTCAGAGGTTATTAGGTCCATTCCCTTCTCCTAGGCCACGTCACTTGCTCTTTTATGACAAAATAACATCTTACTTGGCAAGGTAGACGTGGAGGTGGAGTGGGTATTATAAATAAGTGCTGGACTGCAGGGAGGAAACGTGACTGTTTCTCCAATTTAGAAATCATGAAGGGCCCTGATTCTATCTTTCTTGTCCAATTCTGCTTCCCCGATGATCAGCATAAGCTCTGGCACATTACAGATACTCAGCATATTTGTGTCAGGAATGAATGAATGAATGAATGAATGAATCCACCCCATGCTGCCTGGATTTCTCTTCGCCATTGCTCTTTGAGTTTTCCCAGGAAATTTAGGATTCTATTACCGTCTCTCTAGTCTGGAGTTTTAGCCACAGTTTCTCAATTTGCTCCTTTAAAATCCAGATTTTAAAATATTGCCTTTGTGAAAGGAGGACTTTTTTTGTGGTTGCCGCATACCCCAAAGACCAGCTGAGAAACTAACAGCAAGACCTGTTAAGATTTATACACAATTTTTTAATGAAAATAAGCAAATTTTCCACAACAATAATTTCCTTTACAGTAAATGCAGCACAAATATCAAAATCACCTAAGTAGTTAATAACTTTATCTTCTCTATTAAACCTTCATTGATAACACTAACCCACATTAACCATATAAATAACTTCCATATCAAGTTTTGTCCAAAACACATATGGAACACTTGGCTAATTAGCATCCTGTAATTTTTGAAATGTTTATGAAGATCTATTTTGATTCCTCAATGTACATGGAAGCCCCAGAGAAGGATTGCATGTTTTACTTCATCTGTGCCACATAAAATTATTTGTGTAGTTTTGACAAGGTATGTTAAATGGTTCTGTCTATATATCATCAATGCATTCATAATAACACTTTTTAAAATTAGTCATCCACTTGTTTTGGGGCTTCTTGTCCCTAAATATGTAAATGTCACTGGAGGAGCACCTAGTCTGCCTTCAGGGGCATAGGCAGGCTTCTCAATCCTACCCGAGTCAAATGCTGAAAGCCAAGGGCAGGGCAGCCAGGGGAAGGCAAATGGAAGTAGGCAGAGGACGTAGCATCCTCAGAGGCTTAGGGAAGGAAGCAAAGAGTTTAAGTTTGGGCGAGACAAAGTGAAGCAGGAGAGAAAAGAAGGGCCTGTCATGAAAAACCTAAAAATAAAATAGATTAAACCAATTTATTCTTTAAAATTTAGAAAAATGAAGGCTAAAAAATAAAATTAAATCTGCCCTTAAATCATAATTTGGAATGAGATGGAATATCAATTGATAAACAAAATATTGTTTGATGTGGACTTTGAAAAAAAAAGTCTAGAAAATCCAGTGGAATCTCTGACAAATTTTCACCCAACTTCATTTGAACTTTGGAGAAACTCACTCTATTTCAATTTGGACTATTTTAGTTGATAGACAATTTTTCTTATTTTAAGATTAAATTGTCATCTGGGACCTATTGGTCCTAGTTCTTTCTTCAGGGATAATTAAATGTAATTTCATAAAGTAGTGATTAGCATGAACCTTCTGTAGAAGAAAGGCTCTCTCCATCTCTTCATTAGAACTTAAAAAAGGTACTTCTAGATGAAGTAGGATTCTGCATTTTAACCCCATAATTTGGACTCTGCTATGCAAGACCTTTGATATACTAATGCTTTTTGTTCCAAAAAAATAAATACCAAAAGAAATAACCAACAATGTGAAATCAAAAAAGGCTAAAACTGCACACAGCAAAATTTTTTTAAAAGGTGAAGAATCCCATCATGTTAATAACTTCCAAAACTGCAAAAATTGACCTGGGAAAATTAGACTTATTAGAAATAATTATCACAAAATAAAACTGTCAATGGCTAAAACTGCATTGAGGGAAAATGTGTTATTCACTAAAAATTGACATAAGAATCAAATCTTGCCCAAGTTTGAACGATCTGGAGAATCTGATCTAGGAAAATTAGACATGGTAGAAATGACTGCCATGTAAGAAAATTAAAACTGGCAGACACATCATTACAACATTTTATATGGATGCTTGATGAATCAAATCATCATTGTAAATTTTACACATAAAGAGCTGATGCTGATGAAAATAATTTTAATAAAATAAAATAGAAATGGAAATATGAAAATAGTAAATTTCAAAAGTAAATGGCTTAACTACACTCTGTAGAAAATTGGCCAAGGCATTAAACTAACTTAATTGAATTCATTCCAAAAATGCTTCCTCAATGAAAATTCATTGATTAAAATCTATCAATGTTGGTATTATTCTGACTATTAACACAGAGTTCAAATGTCATCACTGTCAAAATGTTGAGGCCAAAATAGCATTGGGTTATCCACAGTGCTCTACAAAAGGATGTCAGGAACTCACATCCCTTTAAATAGGCTTCTAGCAGGCCAATAATGTGATAAATCCAACATCCACGTTAAGGGAATGTAAGGGATGTTTGGAGTCTAACTCTTGATTCAGAAACAGAATGTTGTATTTGAGGCATTAATATTGTTCCAATGTGGCTTCTATGGTGTTTCTTATATTTCAGGGCCATAAATTCATTAAACAAATATTTGTTGTGTACCTACTTTGTGGCAGATCTTGTACTAGGTGCGGAGGGTACAGAACTGAGACAGACAGACTTGGCCTTGTCCTCAGTTTACTCAGGAAGCTGTTCGATGAGGCAACTAAAAGAGGTATCCTTAGGAGCCTCAGAACCAGTGCTGTCCCCAGGCAAGTCACACTGTGTGAACACCCTTCCACCAACTATTTTATGAGAATAAAATCCTGTACAAATGAATATCAAGAGCTGCCTCCAGCAATCAAAGCTTCTAAGGGGCAGAGTAAGGACTCACTGTACTGTGAGCAACATGAAAGCAGAGATAGTAGGACCTCAGAGTGAGCCAGAAAGATGGTTTTGCCAAGGGCAATGCCTGCTACACAATGAGTCCTAAATCCCCTTTTATGAAATGAAAATATTGAAGTGAGGAGAGCTGGTGGTAGCTTCCTTAGTTTTATGTCAATAAGATAGCAGTTAGGGACCTGAACATTGTTATGTTACAAATGGAATTGATTTGCTCTCTGATATTACTTGGGGCAAAGCAGATTTACATAACAAAGGACACAGAAGAAAACATGTTTAGGACTCAGAGCAAAGATCTTAAGGATAGGCAGAGGTGAAACTTTTCACACACCCAACACTTGCTATTGAAGTATACAGCTGCAGGTGGTTATACCTGAGTGAGAATCGACATCAGACCCTCAGAGGAAGATCTACACAGAGACTGGATTTTCCCAAGACCATTTCATGTGGATCAGCCACCCATCAACAACATGGGTCATGCCTCCACACTCCAGGGTACAACAGAGGACAGCACTGCACACTGGGACACACTTACCTCTCTCAGCCTCCCCATGGTGGTATAGCCTGGTCCAAGAACATTCTGAACTCATTGAGGAACCAGGACAAGTGTCAGTTTCAGACATCTCTGTCATGCTAACAGACAGCTATATGGCCAGTCCTCAGAAACTAACACACGGTGACACAGGAAGAGAAAAAGATAAATTATCCATAACTCTGGGTATTTATATATAACCTTGTGGGGAAGATTGACAATCATCTTCCAATATCTACTCCCTCCTGCTTCCATGATAGTTGAATTATCAGCAGGCATGTGGCCATCTAGCTAGGACTACGTCTCCCAACCAACCACGTCTTAAGTTTTGACCAATTCGACATAAATACTATTGGTGGTGGCAACTTATGGGTTGTTCCTGTAAGAGAAAGGTAAAGTCCTTCTCTTAATGAAGACATAGGCAGTTGTCTTGAAACATATGGATGGCAGAAACACCTGGTGGATTGGGAGACTGTCCTTTCCCCAAAACATTTCTCAACCATTCTGGGCACCTTACAGCTTTGTGGGTGGTCAAAATCCCCAGACCAGCTTGGGCCATCATGTGATAAGAAATTGACTCTATCTTCTTTGAATCAATGTTCATTTGGCCCTTGTTAAAACAACCAAATTTATATCAAAACTAACTGAGCCCTGTGTATCTTTTGAAGCAGCGATGATTATACATGAAGAAGATCTTTGTGCATGAAGAAGAGTACAGTCTGCTCAGTCTTGTTCACATGCCATCTGACAGGATCCCACGTGTGGCTTTAGAATATGACAAACTCCATCATTTGCGTGATTTACTTGGAATGGACTGTTTTAGTTAATCAGACTTTCTGATTAACTGAATTGTTTCATGCGCCTACAGAGATTAAAAATCTTAAGAAAAATAATACGTTTTGACCGAGTGATTTTACAGGATACAACTTCATCTTCAATAAATCAGAAAATACTACTCAGCCTTGTTATATACAGGGCCATGATTTTAAAAACCAGTACTTTTTATCTTATAAATAGTAGAGATCTAATTTTTAAACAATGAAAGAGTGGTGGAAAATAGTCTATCCAATAGTATGCATTTATTAAAGTCACTAATTAGTTCATCAAGTACTTATTGAACACCTGCTATGTTCCATGTCTGGTTTTACCACTTAATTCCCCACAAACTTCTGCAACCCTTTCATTTTTTTTGAACCTCCGATTTCTTATCTACAATATGAGGGAAGGTAGAGAATTCTGGACTGCAGCCCTTCCAGCTTTCAGAGCTCTGATTCTAAGAATGGGATTGAGGCCACAGAGCAGTGGTGTCTGTCACTGCTTGGAATCACCCCTCTTCCTCTGTGGACAGCTTTGACACTCCTCCCACCTGGAGATGGGTCTGTGTTCCCTCCCCTTGAATTTGGGTGGGCTGTGACTGTTTGACCAATATTGTATGGTGGAAGTTTTGTTATGTGAACTCGAAGGCTAGGTCATAGAAGGAGACACTTCCTCTGGGGGAAGCCACCACCATTCTGTGAAGAAGCCCAAACTAGCCCCCACAGAGACACCAGATGGAGGGACCCACACGGAGAGGAACTGCACATAAACATCCTCCAGACATGAGAAGGGGTGATCTTCAGATGATTCCCACTTCCAGCTGTTGAGTCCTCTAAGTCCCAGACATTGGGAAGTAGAGACACACCTTCCACATCATGTCCTTTCCAAATTTCTAGCCCATGAAATTCACGATCATAATAAATGGTTGTTTTATGCTACAAGTTCTGGGGTAATTTATTATGGCACCAAATAACTGGAATAGTTATTTTACAGGAAAGATATCAAGTCTCATGACAATATATGTGACATGATCCCATGTATGTAAAAAACTCCAAACTATAAATGTATAGGTAGATGTAGTAATATAAATGTATAGATGTCTTAGTACATAAATGGATGTATGTGTGCTTATAAATGCTCAAGTTATCATCTAGAAAGACACACAATAAGTGACAAAGCGTTACCTCAGGAAATGGGAGAAAGAATGGGGCAAGAAGGTAAAAGATGTGAAATTTGGGGCTATCATTTCTAGATTGCTTGAGTTTTGTGCCACCAATGTATACCAGTCTTACAATTTAAAGAAAGGGAGGCAGGAAGGATAGGAGGAAAGAAAAGAGGGCAAACAGATAGTATTGTCCAGGAGCTGGAAAATCTAATTCAATTCATGAATAAATAAAATATAAATTGTATTTAAGGAGAAAGGTGGGCATGACTGAACCATTATAGACAATTGGACCCTTGACTCCAGCACTTATGAGCTCTGTGAACTTGGACAATTCATTCAATCCTCTCTAAGCCTCAAATTTCCTGACTATGAAATGGGGATAACACTTCATTTTTTTAGGGTTGCTAAAAGGATAAAATAAGATGAAGTATGTAAATCCCCAAGCGCACTGCCTGAAACATACTATGGTTTCAATGAAGAGGAAATTTCCCTTCACCTTTCTGCTTGAGAGAATGGAGAGAAGGGTATTCATGTGAGCAAAAGGACAGAAGAAGCAATTCAAGTGACAGGGACAATGTACAGATCAAGCTAAATAAAACTTGAGGCTCATTATCAGATAATAGTCAGAGGGCTAGAAAGAGAAACCTGAGCTGACCTTCTGCAGATAGGTACATGTCATAGTAACCGATCCTTTCTACCTGTGTACCTCATAAGTGTCCCACCATGGTGTACAGTTGTGTTATGCAAGACTTAATTGTCAGTGCTACAGGATGCTGAGCACATGGCTTTCTCGAGTAAGAAAAAAATCAAATTTCTTTCCTGTTACTTAAAAATCAGTACCTATGGCATTCCTTGGTTTCTTACCACCTAGCAATAATACAGCACATTTCAAATCTAGGTGTTCTGAAAGAGACATAGTCCAAGGGGAGAAGGATGCACTTGAAAACCCATTAGAAACACGTGCAGAGTGTCCTTTGAAGGCTCAACTTCCCCACCCTCTGTTCTGCCCTGAGTGTAAGACCTTATTCCAAAAGGTTGAATAAAAAGGGAAGATAGACTAATGATTAAAAAAAAAAATCAGATACAGCCTTGCCCCCATAGCCCACCCATCATACTTTCAAATAAGCTGATCACTTACAGTAGAGGTTATTTAGAACAAAGTGGAACTCCAGAATCCATTTATTTGAATGTATTTCCATTTCAATCACCCTGTTTCAGAAGTGACCTCTCCTTCCCGTCACATAAGGTGAACCGATGTGATTTTTTTTTTTTTTTTTTCCCCAGGGGAAGATCTGAATTTATTTATTTATACATTTTCTGAGTAATACAGAGACTTGGAGCAGGAGGAAACAGCTGCATGTGTTCAGACTGCCCTTTGGAAACAGAAGTTTGAAAGCTCTTTGTATAGCCTATTTTAACACTTTTCACCTTGTTCTATAACTATCTATTCCCCGGTATGACCTCCAAGGGCACGGAGAAGCTGAGCTCAAACTAGGACAACTTCCAGGGCCTGGTGCTTAATTTTTTGGAATTAATTTGATTAATGAATAAAGAAATGTTGGAATGAGTGTGATTATGGTGAGGATCCTAATCCTTGTCCCATCATTTATAGGATCTGTGACCTTTAGAAATTCATTACTTCTCCTCGGGCCTCAGTGTGCCTATCTATAAATTATGGGGAAGGAAGGGCGGGGCAAGATGGCAGACTGGTGAGGTGTATATTTCAGTTACTCCTCCAGGAAAGTAGGTAGAAAGCCAGGAACTGCATGGACTGGACACCACAGAGCAATCTGTCTTTGGGCATACTTCATACAACACTCATGAAAATGTCGAACTGCTGAGATCAGCGAAATCTGTAAGTTTTTGCGGCCAGGGGACCCGCGCCCCTCCCTGCCAGGCTCAGTCCCGTGGGAGGAGGGGCTGTCAGCTCCGGGAAGGAGAAGGGAGAACTGCAGTGGCAGCCCTTATCGGAAACTCATTCTACTGATCCAAACTCCAACCATAGATAGACTGAGACCAGACACCAGAGAATCTGAGAGCAGCCAGCCCAGCAGAGAGGAGACAGGCATAGAAGAAAAAAAAAAAACAACACGAAAAACTCCAAAATAAAAGCAGAGGATTTTTGGAGTTCTGGTGAACACAGAAAGGGGAAGGGCGGAGCTCAGGCCTTGAGGCGCATATGCAAATCCTGAAGAAAAGCTGATCTCTCTGCCCTGTGGACCTTTCCTTAATGACCCTGGTTGCTTTGTCTATTAGCATTTCAATAACCCATTAGATCTCTGAGGAGGGCCTTTTTTTTTTTTTTTCATCCTTTTTTCTTTTTCTAAAACAATTACTCTAAGAAGCCCAATACAGAAAGCTTCAAAGACTTTCAATTTGGGCATGTCAAGTCAAGAGCAGAACTAAGAGAGCTCTGAGACAAAAGGCAATAATCCAGTGGCTGAGAAAATTCACTAAACACCACAACTTCCCAAGAAAAGGGGGGTGTCCGCTCACAGCCATCATCCTGGTGGACAGGAAACACTCCTGCCCATCGCCAGCCCCATAGCCCAGAGCTGCCCCAGACAACCCAGTGTGACGGAAGTGCTTCAAATAACAGGCACACACCACAAAACTGGGCGTGGACATTAGCCTTCCCTGCAACCTCAGCTGATTGTCCCAGAGTTGGGAAGGTGGAGCAGTGTGAATTAACAAAGCCCCATTCAGCCATCATTTGAGCAGACTGGGAGACTCCGTACACAGCCCAGCAGCCCAGAACTGCCCTGGGGGGACGGCGCTCACCTGTGACATAGCACAGTCATCCCTCAACAGAGGACCCGGGGTGCACAGCCTGGAAGAGGGGCCCACTTGCAAGTCTCAGGAGCCATACGCCAATACCAAGGACTTGTGGGTCAGTGGCAGAGACAAACTGTGGCAGGACTGAACTGAAGGATTAGACTATTGCAGCAGCTTTAAAACTCTAGGATCACCAGGGAGATTTGATTGTTAGGGCCACCCCCCCTCCCCGACTGCCCAGAAACACGCCCCACATACAGGGCAGGCAACACCAACTACACACGCAAGCTTGGTACACCAATTGGGCCCCACAAGACTCATTCCCCCACTCACCAAAAAGGCTAAGCAGGGGAGAACTGGCTTGTGGAGGACAGGTGGCTCGTGGACGCCACCTGCTGGTTAGTTAGAGAAAGTGTACTCCACGAAGCTGTAGATCTGATAAATTAGAGATAAGGACTTCAATAGGTCTACAAACCCTAAAAGAACCCTATCAAGTTCAGCAAATGCCACGAGGCCAAAAACAACAGAAAATTATAAAGCATATGAAAAAACCAGATGATATGGATAACCCAAGCCCAAGCACCCAAATCAAAAGACCAGAAGAGACACAGCACCTAGAGCAGCTACTCAAAGAACTAAAGATGAACAATGAGACCATAGTACGGGATATAAAGGAAATCAAGAAGACTCTAGAAGAACATAAAGAAGACATTGCAAGACTAAATAAAAAAATGGATGATCTTATGGAAATTAAAGAAACTGTTGACCAAATTAAAAAGATTCTGGACACTCATAGTACAAGGCTAGAGGAAGTTGAACAACGAATCAGTGACCTGGAAGATGACAGAATGGAAAATGAAAGCATAAAAGAAAGAATGGGGAAAAAAATTGAAAAAATCGAAATGGACCTCAGGGATATGATAGATAATATGAAACGTCCAAATATAAGACTCATTGGTGTCCCAGAAGGGGAAGAAAAGGGTAAAGGTCTAGGAAGAGTATTCAAAGAAATTGTTGGGGAAAACTTCCCAAATCTTCTAAACAACATAAATACACAAATCATAAATGCTCAGCGAACTCCAAATAGAATAAATCCAAATAAACCCACTCCGAGACATATACTGATCACACCGTCAAACACAGAAGAGAAGGAGCAAGTTCTGAAAGCAGCAAGAGAAAAGCAATTCACCACATACAAAGGAAACAGCATAAGACTAAGTAGTGACTACTCAGCAGCCACCATGGAAGCAAGAAGGCAGTGGCACGATATATTTAAAATTCTGAGTGAGAAAAATTTCCAGCCAAGAATACTTTATCCAGCAAAGCTCTCCTTCAAATTTGAGGGAGAGCTTAAATTTTTCACAGACAAACAAATGCTGAGAGAATTTGCTAACAAGAGACCTGCCCTACTGGAGATACTAAAGGGAGCCCTACAGACAGAGAAACAAAGACAGGACAGAGAGACTTGGAGAAAGGTTCAGTACTAAAGAGATTCGGTATGGGTACAATAAAGGATATTAATAGAGAGAGGGAAAAATATGGCAAACATAAACCAAAGGATAAGATGGCCGATTCAAGAAATGCCTTCACGGTTATAACGTTGAATGTAAATGGATTAAACTCCCCAATTAAAAGATATAGATTCGCAGAATGGATCAAAAAAAATGAACCATCAATATGTTGCATACAAGAGACTCATCTTAGACACAGGGACACAAAGAAACTGAAAGTGAAAGGATGGAAAAAAATATTTCATGCAAGCTACAGCCAAAAGAAAGCAGGTGTAGCAATATTAATCTCAGATAAAATAGACTTCAAATGCAGGGATGTTTTGAGAGACAAAGAAGGCCACTACATACTAATAAAAGGGGCAATTCAGCAAGAAGAAATAACAATCGTAAATGTCTATGCACCCAATCAAGGTGCCACAAAATACATGAGAGAAACACTGGCAAAACTAAAGGAAGCAATTGATGTTTCCACAATAATTGTGGGAGACTTCAACACATCACTCTCTCCTATAGATAGATCAACCAGACAGAAGACCAATAAGGAAATTGAAAACCTAAACAATCTGATAAATGAATTAGATTTAACAGACATATACAGGACATTACATCCCAAATCACCAGGATACACATACTTTTCTAGTGCTCATGGAACTTTCTCCAGAATAGATCATATGCTGGGACATAAAACAAGCCTCAGTAAATTTAAAAAGATTGAAATTATTCAAAGCACATTCTCTGACTACAATGGAATACAATTAGAAGTCAATAACCATCAGAGACTTAGAAAATTCACAAATACCTGGAGGTTGAACAACACACTCCTAAACAATCAGTGGGTTAAAGAAGAAATAGCAAGAGAAATTGCTAAATATATAGAGACGAATGAAAATGAGAACACAACATACCAAAACCTATGGGATGCAGCAAAAGCAGTGCTAAGGGGGAAATTTATGGCACTAAACGCATATATTAAAAAGGAAGAAAGAGCCAAAATCAAAGAACTAATGGATCAACTGAAGAAGCTAGAAAATGAACAGCAAACCAATCCTAAACCAAGTAGAAGAAAAGAAATAACAAGGATTAAAGCAGAAATAAATGACTTAGAGAACAAAAAAACAATAGAGAGGATAAATATCACCAAAAGTTGGTTCTTTGAGAAGATCAACAAGATTGACAAGCCCCTAGCTAGACTGACAAAATCAAAAAGAGAGAAGACCCATATAAACAAAATAATGAATGAAAAAGGTGACATAACTGCAGATCCTGAAGAAATTAAAAAAATTATAAGAGGATACTATGAACAACTGTATGGCAACAAACTGGATAATGCAGAGGAAATGGACAATTTCCTGGAAACACATGAACAACCTAGACTGACCAGAGAAGAAACAGAAGACCTCAACCAACCCATCACAAGCAAAGAGATCCAATCGGTCATCAAAAATCTTCCCACAAATAAATGCCCAGGGCCAGATGGCTTCACAGGGGAATTCTACCAAACTTTCCAGAAAGAACTGACACCAATCTTACTCAAACTCTTTCAAAACATTGAAGAAAATGGAACACTACCTAACTCATTTTATGAAGCTAACATCAATCTAATACCAAAACCAGGCAAAGATGCTACAAAAAAGGAAAACTACCGGCCAATCTCCCTAATGAATATAGATGCAAAAATCCTCAACAAAATACTTGCAAATCGAATCCAAAGACACATTAAAAAAATCATACACCATGACCAAGTGGGGTTCATTCCAGGCATGCAAGGATGGTTCAACATAAGAAAAACAATCAATGTATTACAACACATTAAAAACTCGAAAGGGAAAAATCAATTGATCATCTCAATAGATGCTGAAAAAGCATTTGACAAAATCCAACATCCCTTTTTGATAAAAACACTTCAAAAGGTAGGAATTGAAGGAAACTTCCTCAACATGATAAAGAGCATATACGAAAAAACCCACAGCCAGCATAGTACTCAATGGTGAGAGACTGAAAGCCTTCCCTCTAAGATCAGGAACAAGACAAGGATGCCCGCTGTCACCACTGTTATTCAACATTGTGCTGGAAGTGCTAGCCAGGGCAATCCGGCAAGACAAAGAAATAAAAGGCATCCAAATTGGAAAAGAAGAAGTAAAACTGTCATTGTTTGCAGATGATATGATCTTATATCTAGAAAACCCTGAGAAATCGACGATACAGCTACTAGAGCTAATAAACAAATTTAGCAACGTAGCGGGATACAAGATTAATGCACATAAGTCAGTAATGTTTCTATATGCTAGAAATGAACAAACTGAAGAGACACTCAAGAAAAAGATACCATTTTCAATAGCAACTAAAAAAATCAAGTACCTAGGAATCAACTTAACCAAAGATGTAAAAGACCTATACAAAGAAAACTACATAACTCTACTAAAAGAAATAGAAGGGGACCTTAAAAGATGGAAAAATATTCCATGTTCATGGATAGGAAGGCTAAATGTCATTAAGATGTCAATTCTACCCAAACTCATCTACAGATTCAATGCAATCCCAATCAAAATTCCAACAACCTACTTTGCAGACTTGGAAAAGGTAGTTATCAAATTTATTTGGAAAGGGAAGATGCCTCGAATTGCTAAAGACACTCTAAAAAAGAAAAACCAAGTGGGAGGACTTACACTCCCTGACTTTGAAGCTTATTATAAAGCCACAGTTGCCAAAACAGCATGGTACTGGCACAAAGATAGACATATAGATCAATGGAATCGAATTGAGAATTCGGAGATAGACCCTCAGATCTATGGCCGACTGATCTTTGATAAGGCCCCCAAAGTCACTGAACTGAGTCATAATGGTCTTTTCAACAAATGGGGCTGGGAGAGTTGGATATCCATATCCAAAAGAATGAAAGAGGACCCCTACCTCACCCCCTACACAAAAATTAACTCAAAATGGACCAAAGATCTCAATATAAAAGAAAGTACCATAAAACTCCTAGAAGATAATGTAGGAAAACATCTTCAAGACCTTGTATTAGGCGGCCACTTCCTAGACTTTACACCCAAAGCACAAGCAACGAAAGAGAAAATAGATAAATGGGAACTCCTCAAGCTTAGAAGTTTCTGCACCTCAAAGGAATTTCTCAAAAAGGTAAAGAGGCAGCCAACTCAATGGGAAAAAATTTTTGGAAACCATGTATCTGACAAAAGACTGATATCTTGCATATACAAAGAAATCCTACAACTCAATGACAATAGTACAGACAGCCCAATTATAAAATGGGCAAAAGATATGAAAAGACAGTTCTCTGAAGAGGAAATACAAATGGCCAAGAAACACATGAAAAAATGTTCAGCTTCACTAACTATTAGAGAGATGCAAATTAAAACCACAATGAGATACCATCTAACACCGGTTAGAACGGCTGCCATTAAACAAACAGGAAACTACAAATGCTGGAGGGGATGTGGAGAAATTGGAACTCTTATTCATTGTTGGTGGGACTGTATAATGGTTCAGCCACTCTGGAAGTCAGTCTGGCAGTTCCTTAGAAAACTAGATATAGAGTTACCATTCGATCCAGCGATTGCACTTCTCGGTATATACCCGGAAGATCGGAAAGCAGTGACACGAACAGATATCTGCACGCCAATGTTCATAGCAGCATTATTCACAATTGACAAGAGATGGAAACAACCCAAATGTCCTTCAACAGATGAGTGGATAAATAAAATGTGGTATATACACACGATGGAATACTACGCGGCAGTAAGAAGGAACGATCTCGTGAAACATATGACAACATGGATGAACCTTGAAGACATAATGCTGAGCGAAATAAGCCAGGCACAAAAAGAGAAATATTATATGCTACCACTAATGTGAACTTTGAAAAATGTAAAACAAATGGTTTTTAATGTAGAATGTAGGGGAACTAGCAGTAGAGAGCAATTAAGGAAGGGGGAACAATAATCCAAGAACAGATAAGCTATTTAACGTTCTGGGGATGCCCAGAAATGACTATGGTCTGTTAATTTCTGATGGATATAGTAGGAACAAGTTCACAGAAATGTTGCTATATTATGTAACTTTCTTGGGGTAAAGTAGGAACATGTTGGAAGTTAAGCAGTTATCTTAGGTTAGTTGTCTTTTTCTTACTCCCTTGTTATGGTCTCTTTGAAATGTTCTTTTATTGTATGTTTGTTTTCTTTTTAACTTTTTTTTTCATACAGTTGATTTAAAAAAGAAGGGAAAGTTAAAAAAAAAAAAAAAAAAGAAAGAAAAATAAGGAAAAAAAAAAAAAAGATGTAGTGCCCCCTTGAGGAGCCTGTGGAGAATGCAGGGGTATTCGCCTACCCCACCTCCATGGTTGCTAACATGACCACAGACATAGGGGACTGGTGGTTTGATGGGTTGAGCCCTCTACCATAAGTTTTACCCTTGGGAAGACAGTTGCTGCAAAGGAGAGGCTAGGCCTCCCTATATTTGTGCCTAAGAGTCTCCTCCTGAATGCCTCTTTGTTGCTCAGATGTGGCCCTCTCTCTCTGGCTAAGCCAACTTGAAAGGTGAAATCACTGCCCTCCCCACTACGTGGGATCAGACACCCAGGGGAGTGAATCTCCCTGGCAACGTGGAATATGACTCCCTGGGAGGAATGTAGACCCGGCATCGTGGGACGGAGAACATCTTCTTGACCAAAAGGGGGATGTGAAAGGAAATGAAATAAGCTTCAGTGGCAGAGAGATTCCAAAAGGAGCCGAGAGGTCACTCTGGTGGGCACTCTTATGCACACTTTAGACAACCCTTTTTAGGTTCTAAAGAATTGGGGTAGCTGGTGGTGGATACCTGAAACTATCAAACTACAACCCAGAACCCATGAATCTCGAAGACAGTTGTATAAAAATGTAGCTTATGAGGGGTGACAATGGGATTGGGAAAGCCATAAGGACCACACTCCACTTTGTCTAGTTTATGGATGGATGAGTAGAAAAATAGGGGAAGGAAACAAACAGACAAAGGTACCCAGTGTTCTTTTTTACTTCAATTGCTCTTTTTCACTCTAATTATTTTTCTTGTTATTTTTGTGTGTGTGCTAATGAAGGTGTCAGGGATTGATTTAGGTGATGAATGTACAACTATGTAATGGTACTGTAAACAATCGAAAGTACGATTTGTTTTGTATGACTGCGTGGTATGTGAATATATCTCAATAAAATGATTATAAAAAAAAAAAAAAAAAACTGCTAACAAACCTCCAAAACACTACCAATAAATATTACAGTGGTTTAAGAACAGATCAGCTAGCGCGGGACCGTGCGGGGCCGCGCGGGGCGGGCGCGGGGCCGGCGCGGGGCGGGCGCGCGGCCGGCGGCTCCAGCCCGGGTTCCCCTGCCCGCGCCCAAACAGCGCCGACGGAGACCCGCTTTCTACCCCGCGCCCGCCGGCCCTCTCTGGGAGCCACCGGAAGGCGACATGCCTGCGGGGGCTGGGGGGCGCGCGGGTGGGGGTTCCTGCGCCCCGCCCGGGGCTCTCCGCGCGCTCGGCGCCCCCCGCGCGGCCCTCTGACTCCCGGGCTCGGCCCCCGGTCCTGCCCCTGCTCCTGGAGGCGCGCGCGGCGAGCTGCGGCCTTGGAAAACGGTCGGGGAAATGGAAACCATCGTGCGTGCACCCTTGGTCAGGGATGTCATGAGTGAAGGGATTTCAACAAGGGTTCAAAATGCGGTATGCTGTTGAGTCACTGCAGTGCCCTCAAAGGGCAGAAATTGCAGCCTTTTTTATATTGCCTGAAACATTTTTTAGTCTTAGAAGAAAGTGTGCCGTAAGAGAAAAATTGACAAGGAAATTTTGGAAAGTAATTCAAAGAACAAAACTGCAACACTATTTTTTAAAAAGATAAGTATCTGAGCCACAATTACTGAACTTTTATTTTACACCTTAAAAAAAAATGTTTGAGAACAAGGTACATGCATTATGAGTCACATTACTGGACAAAGTGTTCAAGTATTTTTTTTAAAAACTTCCCTGTATAGAAAAAAAATCGTTAAGGATGTAAAAGCCATGCTTACCTATTTGCTGTATACATGTAATGAAATTGTAGATAAAGTAGTGCATTGAAACAAATGAGTAAAAAGTAGATACTTCTACTATACAAGGTGCTGGTGCAGAAAAAAAATATATGTATTTTTGGAAATGTACCATTTTATACTTTCAAGTGTTATATTAAAAAAAAACAAAACAAACAAAAAAAAATTATGGGGAAAGACTAGAGATCATTCCTTTCATTTGAACCTGGAGTCCCTTTAGTATATCTTTCAGGGCAGGCCTGCTACCAATGAATTCTCTGTCTTTGTTTATCTGAGAATGTCTTAATTTCTCCTTCACTTTTTTTTTTTTTTAATCTTCATTTTATTGAGATATATTCACATACCACGCAGTCATACAAAACAAATCGTACTTTCGATTGTTTACAGTACCATTACATAGTGGTACATTCATCACCCAAATCAATCCCTGGCACCTTCATTAGCACACACACAAAAATAACAAGAATAATAATTAGAGTGAAAAAGAGCAATTGAAGTAAAAAAGAACACTGGGTACCTTTGTCTGTTTGTTTCCTTCCCCTATTTTTCTACTCATCCATCCATAAACTAGACAAAGTGGAGTGTGGTCCTTATGGCTTTCCCAATCACATTGTCACCCCTCATAAGCTACATTTTTTTTTTTTTTTTTTATAAAACACATACTGAAGAGAAGAGATGAAATTAAGAGAGAAGATCACAGAAAAAGCCCCAGAGAAGTTTAGAGAAAAAGCCACAGATGGAAAAGCCAGAAGCTAAAGCAATGAAACTCAGGAGAGAAGGACCAGCAGGCATCGCCATGTGCCTTGCTATCTAACAGAGGAGCCCAAGCTCACCGGTAACTGGTCTTTGGAGAAGGTATCGTGCTGCTGATGCCTTAATTTGGACATTTTCACGGTCTTAGAACTGTAAATTTGTAAGCTAATAAATCCCCACTGTTAAAAGCCAGTCCATTTCTGGTATACTGCATTTCGTCAGCTTTAGCAAAACCAAACAGATTGTAAGCTTTGTATCAATGTTAAATTTCTTGAACTTGATAAATGTTACATAAATAAATATCCTTGTTTTTAGGAAATGTACACAGAAAAATTGAATGTTCAAGGAGCATGATATATAAATTTACTCTCAAATATTCAGTAAATAAATAGATAACAGATGGATGAATTGATAGATTCACTAGAAAGAATGATACAGCAAATGTGGCAAAATATTAAAATTGGTGGATGTGGATTTTGGGGGTGGGTATTGGAGTTCTTTCTATAGGTTTTTGTTTTTTTTTTTTTTTTTAATCATCATTTTATTGAGATATATTCACATACCACGCAGTCATACAAAACAAATTGTACTTTCGATTGTTTACAGTACCATTACATAGTTGTACATTCTACACCTAAATCAATCCCTGACACCTTCATTAGCACACACACAAAAATAACAAGAACAACAACCAGAGTGAAAAAGAGCAATTGAAGCAAAAAAGAACACTGGGTACCTTTGTCTGCCTGTTTCCTTCCCCTACTTTTCTACACATCCATCCATAAACTAGACAAAGTGGAGTTTGGTCCTTATGGCATTCCCAATCCCACTGTCACCCCTCATAAGCTACATTTTTATACAACTGTCTTCGAGATTCATGGGTTCTGGGTTGCAGTTTGATAGTTTCAGGTATCCACCACCAGCTACCCCAATTCTTTAGAACCTAAAAAGGGTTGTCTAAAGTGTGCATAAGAGTGCCCACCAGAGTGACCTCTCGGCTCCTTTTGGAATCTCTCTGCCACTGAAGCTTATTTCATTTCCTTTCACATCCCCCTTTTGGTCAAGAAGATGTTCTCCGTCCCACGATGCCAGGTCTACATTCCTCCCCGGGAGTCCTACTCCACGTTGCCAGGGAGATTCACTCCCCTGGGTGTCTGATCCTACGTAGGGGGGAGGGCAGTGATTTCACCTTTCAAGTTGGCTTAGCTAGAGAGAGAGGGCCACATCTGAGCAACAAAGAGGCATTCGGGAGGAGGCTCTTAGGCACAACCATAGGGAGGCCTAGCCTCTCCTTTGCAGCAACCGTCTTCCCAAGGGTAAAACCTGTGGTAGAGGGCTCAACCCATCAAACCACCAGTCCCCTATGTCTGTGGTCATGTTAGCAACCATGGGGGTGGGGTAGGCGAATACCCCTGCATTCTCCACAGGCTCCTCAAGGGGGCACTACCTCTTTTTTTTTCCTTGTTTTTCTTTTTTTTTTTTTTTTTTTTTTAATTTACCTTCTTTTTTAAATCAACTGTATGAAAAAAAAAGTTAAAAAGAAAACAAACATACAATAAAAGAACATTTCAAAGAGACTATAACAAGGGAGTAAGAAAAAGACAACTAACCTAAGATAACTGCTTAACTTCCAACATGTTCCTACTTTACCCCAAGAAAGTTACCTAATATAGCAACATTTCTGTGAACTTGCTCCTACTATATCCATCAGAAATTAACAGACCATAGTCATTCCTGGGCATCCCCAGAACGTTAAATAGCTTATCTGTTCTTCTTGGATTATTGTTCCCCCTTCCTTAATTGCTCTCTATTGCTAGTTCCCCTACATTGTACATTATAAACCATTTGTTTTACATTTTTCAAAGTTCACATTAGTGGTAGCATATAATATTTCTCTTTTTGTGCCTGGCTTATTTCGCTCAGCATTATGTCTTCAAGGTTCATCCATGTTGTCATATGTTTCACGAGATCATTCCTTCTTACTGCCGCGTAGTATTCCATCGTGTGTATATACCACATTTTATTTATCCACTCATCTGTTGAAGGACATTTGGGTTGTTTCCATCTCTTGGCAATTGTGAATAATGCTGCTATGAACATTGGCGTGCAGATATCTGTTCGTGTCACTGCTTTCCGATCTTCCGGGTATATACCGAGAAGTGCAATCGCTGGATCGAATGGTAACTCTATATCTAGTTTTCTAAGGAACCGCCAGACTGACTTCCAGAGTGGCTGAACCATTATACAGTCCCACCAACAATGAATAAGAGTTCCAATTTCTCCACATCCCCTCCAGCATTTGTAGTTTCCTGTTTGTTTAATGGCAGCCATTCTAACCGGTGTTAGATGGTATCTCATTGTGGTCTTAATTTGCATCTCTCTAATAGCTAGTGAAGCTGAACATTTTTTCATGTGTTTCTTGGCCATTTGTATTTCCTCTTCAGAGAACTATCTTTTCATATCTTTTGCCCATTTTATAATTGGGCTGTCTGTACTATTGTCATTGAGTTGTAGGATTTCTTTGTATATGCAAGATATCAGTCTTTTGTCAGATACATGGTTTCCAAGAATTTTTTCCCATTGAGTTGGCTGCCTCTTTACCTTTTTGAGAAATTCCTTTGAGGTGCAGAAACTTCTAAGCTTGAGGTGTTCCCATTTATCTATTTTCTCTTTTGTTGCTTGTGCTTTGGGTGTAAAGTCTAGGAAGTGGCCGCCTAATACAAGGTCTTGAAGATGTTTTCCTACATTATCTTCTAGGAGTTTTATGGTACTTTCTTTTATATTGAGATCTTTGGTCCATTTTGAGTTAATTTTTGTGTAGGGGGTGAGGTAGGGGTCCTCTTTCATTCTTTTGGATATGGATATCCAACTCTCCCAGCCCCATTTGTTGAAAAGACCATTATGACTCAGTTCAGTGACTTTGGGGGCCTTATCAAAGATCAGTCGGCCATAGATCTGAGGGTCTATCTCCAAATTCTCAATTCGATTCCATTGATCTATATGTCTATCTTTGTGCCAGTACCATGCTGTTTTGGCAACTGTGGCTTTATAATAAGCTTCAAAGTCAGGGAGTGTAAGTCCTCCCACTTGGTTTTTCTTTTTTAGAGTGTCTTTAGCAATTCGAGGCATCTTCCCTTTCCAAATAAATTTGATAACTAGCTTTTCCAAGTCTGCAAAGTAGGTTGTTGGAATTTTGATTGGGATTGCATTGAATCTGTAGATGAGTTTGGGTAGAATTGACATCTTAATGACATTTAGTCTTCCTATCCATGAACATGGAATATTTTTCCATCTTTTAAGGTCCCCTTCTATTTCTTTTAGTAGAGTTATGTAGTTTTCTTTGTATAGGTCTTTTACATCTTTGGTTAAGTTGATTCCTAGGTACTTGATTTTTTTAGTTGCTATTGAAAATGGTATCTTTTCTTGAGTGTCTCTTCAGTTTGTTCATTTCTAGCATATAGAAACATTACTGACTTATGTGCATTAACCTTGTATCCTGCTACTTTGCTAAATTTGTTTATTAGCTCTAGTAGCTGTATCGTCGATTTCTCAGGGTTTTCTAGATATAAGATCATATCATCTGCAAACAATGACAGTTTTACTTCTTCTTTTCCAATTTGGATGCCTTTTATTTCTTTGTCTTGCCGGATTGCCCTGGCTAGCACTTCCAGCACAATGTTGAATAACAGTGGTGACAGCGGGCATCCTTGTCTTGTTCCTGATCTTAGAGGGAAGGCTTTCAGTCTCTCACCATTGAGTACTATGCTGGCTGTGGGTTTTTCGTATATGCTCTTTATCATGTTGAGGAAGTTTCCTTCAATTCCTACCTTTTGAAGTGTTTTTATCAAAAAGGGATGTTGGATTTTGTCAAATGCTTTTTCAGCATCTATTGGGATGATCAATTGATTTTTCCCTTTTGACTTGTTAATGTGTTGTAATACATTGATTGATTTTCTTATGTTGAACCATCCTTGCATGCCTGGAGTGAACCCCACTTGGTCATGGTGTATGATTTTTTTAATGTGTCTTTGGATTCGATTTGCAAGTATTTTGTTGAGGATTTTTGCATCTATATTCATTAGGGAGATTGGCCGGTAGTTTTCCTTTTTTGTAGCATCTTTGCCTGGTTTTGGTATTAGATTGATGTTAGCTTCATAGAATGAGTTAGGTAGTGTTCCATTTTCTTCAATGTTTTGAAAGAGTTTGAGTAAGATTGGTGTCAGTTCTTTCTGGAAAGTTTGGTAGAATTCCCCTGTGAAGCCATCTGGCCCTGGGCATTTATTTGTGGGAAGATTTTTGATGACTGATTGGATCTCTTTGCTTGTGATGTGTTGGTTGAGGTCTTCTATTTCTTCTCTGGTCAGTCTAGGTTGTTCATATGTTTCCAGGAAATTGTCCATTTCCTCTACATTATCCAGTTTGTTGCCATACAGTTGTTCATAGTATCCTCTTATAATTTTTTTAGTTTCTTCAGGATCTGCAGTTATGTCACCTTTTTCATTCATTATTTTGTTTATATGGGTCTTCTCTCTTTTTGATTTTGTCAGTCTAGCTAGGGGCTTGTCAATCTTGTTGATCTTCTCAAAGAACCAACTTTTGGTGATATTTATCCTCTCTATTGTTTTTTTGTTCTCTATGTCATTTATTTCTGCTTTAATCCTTGTTATTTCTTTTCTTCTACTTGGTTTAGGATTGGTTTGCTGTTCATTTTCTAGCTTCTTCAGTTGATCCATTAGTTCTTTGATTTTGGCTCTTTCTTCCTTTTTAATATATGCGTTTAGTGCTATAAATTTCCCCCTTAGCACTGCTTTTGCTGCATCCCATAGGTTTTGGTATGTTGTGTTCTCATTTTCATTCGTCTCTATATATTTAGCAATTTCTCTTGCTATTTCTTCTTTAACCCACTGATTGTTTAGGAGTGTGTTGTTGAACCTCCAGGTATTTGTGAATTTTCTAAGTCTCTGATGGTTATTGACTTCTAATTGTATTCCATTGTAGTCAGAGAATGTGCTTTGAATAATTTCAATCTTTTTAAATTTACTGAGGCTTGTTTTATGTCCCAGCATATGATCTATTCTGGAGAAAGTTCCATGAGCACTAGAAAAGTATGTGTATCCTGGTGATTTGGGATGTAATGTCCTGTATATGTCTGTTAAATCTAATTCATTTATCAGATTGTTTAGGTTTTCAATTTCCTTATTGGTCTTCTGTCTGGTTGATCTATCTATAGGAGAGAGTGATGTGTTGAAGTCTCCCACAATTATTGTGGAAACATCAATTGCTTCCTTTAGTTTTGCCAGTGTTTTTCTCATGTATTTTGTGGCTCCTTGATTGGGTGCATAGACATTTACGATTGTTATTTCTTCTTGCTGAATTGCCCCTTTTATTAGTATGTAGTGGCCTTCTTTGTCTCTCAAAACATCCCTGCATTTGAAGTCTATTTTATCTGAGATTAATATTGCTACACCTGCTTTCTTTTGGCTGTAGCTTGCATGAAATATTTTTTTCCATCCTTTCACTTTCAGTTTCTTTGTGTCCCTGTGTCTAAGATGAGTCTCTTGTATGCAACATATTGATGGTTCATTTTTTTTGATCCATTCTGCGAATCTATATCTTTTAATTGGGGAGTTTAATCCATTTACATTCAACGTTATAACCGTGAAGGCATTTCTTGAGTCAGCCATCTTATCCTTTGGTTTATGTTTGTCATATTTTTCCCCTCTGTCTATTAATATCCTTTATTGTACCCATACCGAATCTCTTTAGTACTGAACCTTTCTCCAAGTCTCTCTGTCCTTTCTTTGTTTCTCTGTCTGTAGGGCTCCCTTTAGTATCTCCAGTAGGGCAGGTCTCTTGTTAGCAAATTCTCTCAGCATTTGTTTGTCTGTGAAAAACTTAAGCTCTCCCTCAAATTTGAAGGAGAGCTTTGCTGGATAAAGTATTCTTGGCTGGAAATTTTTCTCACTCAGAATTTTAAATATATCGTGCCACTGCCTTCTCGCCTCCATGGTGGCTGCTGAGTAGTCACTACTTAGTCTTATGCTGTTTCCTTTGTATGTGGTGAATTGCTTTTCTCTTGCTGCTTTCAGAACTTGCTCCTTCTCTTCTGTGTTTGACAGTGTGATCAGTATATGTCTCGGAGTGGGTTTATTTGGATTTATTCTATTTGGGGTTCGCTGAGCATTTATGATTTGTGTATTTATGTTGTTTAGAAGATTTGGGAAGTTTTCCCCAACAATTTCTTTGAATACTCTTCCTAGACCTTTACCCTTTTCTTCCCCTTCTGGGACACCAATGAGTCTTATATTTGGTCGTTTCATATTATCTATCATATCCCTGAGGTCCATTTCGATTTTTTCAATTTTTTTCCCCATTCTTTCTTTTATGCTTTCATTTTCCATTCTGTCATCTTCGAGGTCACTGATTCGTTGTTCAACTTCCTCTAGTCTTGTACTATGAGTGTCCAGAATCTTTTTAATTTGGTCAACAGTTTCTTTAATTTCCATAAGATCATCCATTTTTTTATTTAGTCTTGCAATGTCTTCTTTATGCTCTTCTAGGGTCTTCTTGATTTCCTTTGTATCCCGTACTATGGTCTCATCATTCATCTTTAGTTCTTTGAGTAGCTGCTCTAGGTGCTGTGTCTCTTCTGACCTTTTGATTTGGGTGCTTGGGCTTGGGTTATCCATATCGTCTGGTTTTTTCATATGCTTTATAATTTTCTGTTGTTTTTGGCCTCGTGGCATTTGCTGAACTTGATAGGGTTCTTTTAGGATTTGTAGACCAATTGAAGTCCTCATGTCTAATTTATCAGATCTACAGCTTCGTGGAGTACACTTTCTCTAACTAACCAGCAGGTGGCGTCTACGAGCCACCTGTTCTCCACAAGCCAGTTCTCCCCTGCTTAGCCTTTTTGGTGAGTGGGGGAGTGAGTCTTGTGGGGTCCAGTTGGTGTACCAAGCTTGCGTGTGTAGTTGGTGTTGCCTGCCCTGTATATGGGGCGAGTTTCTGGGCAGTCAGGGAGGGGGGGGTGGCTCTAACAATCAAATCTCCCTGGTGATCCTAGAGTTTTAAGGCTGCTGCAATAGTCTAATCCTTCAGTTCAGTCCTGCCACAGTTTGTCTCTGCCACTGACCCACAAGTCCTTGGTATTGGCGTATGGCTCCTGAGACTTGCAAGTGGGCCCCTCTTCCAGGCCGTGCACCCCCTGGTCTTCTGTTGAGGGATGACTGTGCTATGTCACAGGTGAGTGCCGTCCCCCCAGGGCAGTTCTGGGCTGCTGGGCTGTGTAGGGAGGCTCCCAGTCTGCTGAAATGATGGTTGAATGGGGCTTTGTTAATTCACACTGCTCCACCTTCCCAACTCTGGGACAATCAGCTGAGGTTGCAGGGAAGGCTAATGTCCACGCCCAGTTTTGTGGTGTGTGCCTGTTATTTGAAGCACTTCCGTCACACTGGGTTGTCTGGGGCAGTTCTGGGCTATGGGGCTGGCGATGGGCAGGAGTGTTTCCTGTCCACCAGGATGATGGCTGTGAGTGGACACCCCCCTTTTCTTGGGAAGTTGTGGTGTTTAGTGAATTTTCTCAGCCACTGGATTATTGCGTTTTGTCTCAGAGCTCTCCTAGTTCTGCTCTTGACTTGACCTGCCCAAATTGCAGGTCTTTGAAGCTTTCTTTATTGGGCTTCTTAGAGTAATTGTTTTAGAAAAAGAAAAAAGGATTAAAAAAAAAAAAAAAAGGGCCCTCCTCAGGGATCTAATGGGTTATTGAAATGCTAAGAGACAAAGCAACCAGGGCCATTAAGGAAAGGTCCACAGGGCAGAGTGATCAGCTTTTCTTCGGGATTTGCATATGCGCCTCAGGGCCTGAGCTCGGGCCTGGGCTCTGCCCTTCCCCCTTCTATGTTCACCAGAACTCCAAAAATCCTCCGCTTTTATTTTGGAGTTTTTCGTGTTGTTTTTTTTCTATGCCTGTCTCCTCTCTGCTGGGCTGGCTGCTCTCAGATTCTCTGGTGTCTGGTCTCCGTCTATCTATGGTTGGAGTTTGGATCAACAGAATGAGTTTCTGATAAGGGCTGCCACTGCAGTTCTCCCTTCTCCTTCCCGGAGCTGACAGCCCCTCCTCCCCTGGGACTGAGCCTGGCAGGGAGGGGCGCGGGTCCCCTCGCCCCAAAAACTTACAGATTTCGCTGATCTCAGCAGTTCCACGTTTTCATGAGTGTTGTATGAAGTATGCCCAAAGTCAGATTGCTCTGTGGTGTCCAGTCCACGCAGTTCCTGGCTTTCTACCTACTTTCCTGGAGGAGTAACTAAAACATACAGCTCACCAGTCTGCCATCTTGCCCCGCCTCCCCGATGTGATTTTAAGGTCTCATTTCACAAATTCCCACTCTGAAAGGACAGAGCTGTCTGGAAAGAGGATCTGTTTTTTTGTGGGGCTTTTTTTTTCCATATCTGAGGCATAAGTTTTAGAAATTAGTTCATTTCTGACCCTACCCTTGTGAGGGAATCATACTAGTTGCCTTTCAATATCCTTAATCATAGATTCTTAGGTGAGTGAGTCTTCCTCCATTCTGTGCATAAATAGATTAAAAATAAGCTGTTCTGTGAGGAAGCACAGATCAAGAAGACTGTTTTGAAATGTTTCACTTCATTTGGCCTAATCATTGATAGACAAAGAAATCTCTCTAACACCAGTGGAACATCATTTGGAGTTACTTTACCAGAAATAAGGAAAAGATGGATTTGAAGGGGATCAACCGTACAGTTTCTTGTGCAATAGGTAGTCTTGTGACAAATAGAATTTCATTTCAAATTATTAACCAAGATGAGGGTTGGTGTCTGCCTGGGAACTAAATATGAATAGAGATATTATATAGCCTGACTGTATATTGCTGTAATATACTGTAATATTGCAATTATTATTCAAGCGTATCTTAGGAACAACAATGCCAACTTTGGAAATCAAGCCTTTTCTAAGTCTAGTAAAAAACAATGGCATTATCAACCAACATTTCATTTTTGAGCCCTTACTATCCTGTTATGCACTGGAATCACGCTGGGCATTCTGGGAGTAGACAACTCCTACCTTCCCCAATGATAACAAAAACCTTAAATACACAGAGCAGTTAAAAAAATACAAGGCCATTCTGAATAAATGACAAATAAATGTGGGAGATAGGTCATCTAGAAAAGTAGGCAGAGAATCTTCCTGGAAGAGGTGGACCTAGATTTGGGGCCAAGAGAAGGCTAAAATTGGGATATACTTGGAGAAACTAGAGAGCTACAATAAGCAAAAGTCAGCAGCCCAGTGTGTTTGGACTTCATGGCAACCATTCTCATTCTATCAGAAGGAGTACACTGGGAAATACTGGGACATAAGTCTGAAGGGTGGAGTAACTAGAAGATAAGGTCCTTGTCTTAATTTACTCATTCATGCAATAAAATGCCAACTCAATGTCAAAATGAAGACCTAATTAATGATGAGATCAAAGCTCTTAGAGGGCAGGGCATGTGATTTCAGAAAACTTGGTAGTTATCTGGCACAACATACACCTTTGAATCTCGTACTAATTCCGCAGGTGACACTAGATGCCCTGGATGTGCCTGGGAAATCTCTGGGCACAGTGGAATTGGAGGTACTCATCAATCAAACTTCACTCCAACAGGATTGGGGAAACAAGCTAGTTTTTCTGAAAACAAAAACTTGCTTCCTGCAAAACATTTGCTTGGAAGTCAGGTTTCAAGGGGAGGGATGCCAGGAGCAACTGAGGCAAACAGAAAAAAATAACCTCATATAAGAGTAATTTGAAGGCTAGCAGGGTGGTTTCTGCATTTAATTATGATAACACTAGTTTGTCAGGAAAGCTACACTCAACAAGAATGGCCTTAATCATTAACACTGTCCTCTCAGAAAAGTGCCTTCTCCCACACAACTGCCTGTTTGACAGTTTCTGGAGGAAAAAGAGAGCCTGCAGACAAGAACCTGTCAATCCGGCTGCACAGAAAGTCAGAGGACCTCCCCGAATATTGGGAATGAGCACATGTGGGTGTGGGTATAGGTTTGGAGGTGTTGAGGGGGGTTGGTTGTATGGAGGTGTGTGGTGTGTTTACAGTATGTATATTAGTCTCCCTTTTTGCTTCTTGCACTTTGTCTTTGAAGATTCTTCCCTCTCTTTCTCTAAAACAAATTGGCAATGCCCAGTTTGCTCCATTGCACTTTTTCCTCCCGTTACCTTCTGCTCACTTTTATCCAAGAAGGTAAAGTCATCTTCACGGTCTGCTTCCAAGTGGGCCTATGTTATGGAAAATCATTCCTGAGCCACAGATTCTTTCCAGCCTGCTCCCAGACCCCCACCTTCATCAAACCTGACAATAGAAGTTTCTAAAGCAGTTGCATAGTTTGGGAGGTAGGTAGAAGCTACCCGTCTGTCCCAGATACCTGCAGCTAGGCTTTTCACAAGCAAAGAGGTCAGACTTTAATTGGTCTCTTATTGACTCCTGCCACTTCTTGCTTCCTCTCCAGCCCGGCAACATGGCAGGTAGTTCACCAGAGACACAGGAGCCATTCACCTCTACAGGCTTGCAATCCACTCTTCTAAATCAACAGCATTTCTTTTTCCCTCCTCACTTCTCCCAGCACACAGTCTTAAAACATAACCTAGTAATTTAGTATTTAAATTGGGAACATTTACACTAATACCCAAGCTAAGCTATCAAGTTGGAGGGACAGTGTAGTGTTGGGGAGGGACCTGTGGGCAAATATTGAAAGTTCATGGGTGCCAAAAGAGGTGGAAAATAATCCTATGTTACCCAAGGGGCATGAGTCAGAACAATGAAATGAGATTGAGAGAAAGTAAATATATGCCCTATTGCAAGGGGAAAGTTCCTAAGCAAAAGTCAATTAGACTGTGAGATGGCCTTTGCGGGGAAATGGCAAGAACTACAGCAGCAGGGTCATTGAAAATAAACCCAACAAAGTGCCCAAAATAAATGAGAAGTAACATTCTACACAAAGGGTCTGATTTTGTCAGCACTTGGTAATGGCAGATTTCCCAGTTTGGACATCTGTCATTCTCAGACATTGACCAAGGGAAAAACTGCTCTTCAGTTTGCTGTACATTTGAAGAAGAAACACTGAAAATTGTGAGGTAAAACGTAGCTTTCTACTATCTTCCAAAAATGCATTTCTATTATAAAGTCTTGGTTTATCACAGAATCACAAGGCTCAGTCGCTGCATCATTTGAACTCATAGGTTTGAAAGTTAATTATATCCCGTCTTGTATCATCTTTTGCATGACATATATTTTACTTTTATGCTATTAGTTATGTGTATACCTTGCCTACCTAACTAGCTAGTAAATCCTCTGAGGACAGAGGATACTTTGTTCCTCCAAACTTTTAACATAGGCTATTCTAAATATTAGTCAGTCAGAAATATGTCCAAATAACACAATCCTCAAATGCTATTATTAATTAAAATATGTGCGATTTATTTATTGTATACCTTGTGTCAGACATTGTGCTAAGAAATTTTTCTGATCATTTCATCTACTCCTCAAAACAATGTAGTATTGGAGGCGGGGCAAGATGGTGGACTGGTGAGCTGTATGTTTTAGTTACTCCTCCAGGAAAGTAGGTAGAAAGCCAGGAACTACATGGACTGGACACCACAGAGCAATCTGACTTTGGGCATACTTCATACAACACTCATGAAAACGTGGAACTGCTGAGACCAGCGAAATCTGTAAGTTTTTGCGGCCAGGGGACCCGCGCCCCTCCCTGCCAGGCTCAGTCCCGTGGGAGGAGGGGCTGTCAGCTCCGGGAAGGAGAAGGGAGAACTGCAGTGGCAGCCCTTATCGGAAACTCATTCTACTGATCCAAACTCCAACCATAGATAGACTGAGACCAGACACCAGAGAATCTGAGAGCAGCCAGCCCAGCAGAGAGGAGACAGGCATAGAAAAAAAACAACACGAAAAACTCCAAAATAAAAGCGGAGGATTTTTGGAGTTCTGGTGAACATAGAAAGGGGAAGGGCAGAGCTCAGGCCCTGAGGCGCATATGCAAATCCCGAAGAAAAGCTGATCTCTCTGCCCTGTGGACCTTTCCTTAATGGCCCTGGTTGCTTTGTCTCTTAGCATTTCAATAACCCATTAGATCTCTGAGGAGGGCCCTTTTTTTTTTTTTTAATCCTTTTTTCTTTTTCTAAAACAATTACTCTAAGAAGCCCAATACAGAAAGCTTCAAAGACCTGCAGTTTGGGCAGGTCAAGTCAAGAGCAGAACTAAGAGAGCTCTGAAACAAAAGGCAATAATCCAGTGGCTGAGAAAATTCACTAAACACCACAACTTCCCAAGAAAAGGGGGGTGTCCGCTCACAGCCATCATCCTGGTGGACAGGAAACACTCCAGCCCATCGCCAGCCCCATAGCCCAGAGCTGCCACAGACAACCCAGTGTGACGGAAGCGCTTCAAATAACAGGCACACACCACAAAACTGGGCGTGGACATTAGCCTTCCCTGCAACCTAGGCTGATTGTCCCAGAGTTGGGAAGGTGGAGAAGTGTGAATTAACAAAGCCCCATTCAGCCATCATTTCAGCAGACTGGGAGCCTCCCTACACAGCCCAGCAGCCCAGAACCGCCCTGGGGGTACGGCACTCACCTGTGGCATAGCACAGTCATCCCTCAACAGAGGACCCGGGGTGCACAGCCTGGAAGAGGGGCCCACTTGCAAGTCTCAGGAGCCATACGCCAATACCAAGGACTTGTGGGTCAGTGGCAGAGACAAACTGTGGCAGGACTGAACTGAAGGATTAGACTATTGCAGCAGCTTTAAAACTCTAGGATTACCAGGGAGATTTGATTGTTAGGGCCACCCCCTCTCCCTGACTACTCAGAAACACGCCCCATATACAGGGCAGGCAACACCAACTACACACGCAAGCTTGGTACACCAATTGGACCCCACAAGACTCACTCCCCCACTCACCAAAAAGGCTAAGCAGGGGAGAACTGGCTTGTGGAGAACAGGTGGCTCGTGGACGCCACCTGCTGGTTAGTTAGAGAAAGTGTACTCTACGAAGCTGTAGATCTGATAAATTAGAGATAAGGACTTCAATTGGTCTACAAATCCTAAAAGAACCCTATCAAGTTCAGCAAATGCCACGAGGCCAAAAACAACAGAAAATTATAAAGCATATGAAAAAACCAGACGATATGGATAACCCAAGCCCAAGCACCCAAATCAAAAGGTCAGAAGAGACACAGCACCTAGAGCAGCTACTCAAAGAACTAAAGATGAACAATGAGACCATAGTATGGGATACAAAGGAAATCAAGAAGACCCTAGAAGAGCATAAAGAAGACATTGCAAGACTAAATAAAAAAATGGATGATCTTATGGAAATTAAAGAAACTGTTGACCAAATTAAAAAGATTCTGGACACTCATAGTACAAGACTAGAGGAAGTTGAACAATGAATCAGTGACCTGGAAGTTGACAGAATGGAAAATGAAAGCATAAAAGAAAGAATGGGGAAAAAAATTGAAAAAATCGAAACGGACCTCAGGGATATGATAGATAATATGAAACGTCCAAATATAAGACTCATTGGTGTCCCAGAAGGGGAAGAAAACGGTAAAGGTCTAGGAAGAGTATTCAAAGAAATTGTTGGGGAAAACTTCCCAAATCTTCTAAACAACATAAATACACAAATCATAAATGCTCAGCGAACTCCAAATAGAATAAATCCAAATAAACCCACTCCGAGACATATACTGATCACACTGTCAAACACAGAAGAGAAGGAGCAAGTTCTGAAAGCAGCAAGAGAAAAGCAATTCACCACATACAAAGGAAACAGCATAAGACTAAGTAGTGACTACTCAGCAGCCACCATGGAGGCGAGAAGGCAGTGGCACGATATATTTAAAATTCTGAGTGAGAAAAATTTCCAGCCAAGAATACTTTATCCAGCAAAGCTCTCCTTCAAATTTGAGGGAGAGCTTAAATTTTTCACAGACAAACAAATGCTGAGAGAATTTGCTAACAAGAGACCTGCCCTACTGGAGATACTAAAGGGAGCCCTACAGACAGAGAAACAAAGAAAGGACAGAGAGACTTGGAGAAAGGTTCAGTACTAAAGAGATTCAGTATGGGTTCAATAAAGGATATTAATAGACAGAGGGGAAAAATATGACAAACATAAACCAAAGGATAAGATGGCTGACTCAAGAAATGCCTTCACGGTTATAACGTTGAATGTAAATGGATTAAACTCCCCAATTAAAAGATATAGATTCACAGAATGGATCAAAAAAAATGAACCATCAATATGTTGCATACAAGAGACTCATCTTAGACACAGGGACACAAAGAAACTGAAAGTGAAAGGATGGAAAAAAATATTTCATGCAAGCTACAGCCAAAAGAAAGCAGGTGTAGCAATATTAATCTCAGATAAAATAGACTTCAAATGCAGGGATGTTTTGAGAGACAAAGAAGGCCACTACATACTAATAAAAGGGGCAATTCAGCAAGAAGAAATAACAATCGTAAATGTCTATGCACCCAATCAAGGTGCCACAAAATACATGAGAGAAACACTGGCAAAACTAAAGGAAGCAATTGATGTTTCCACAATAATTGTGGGAGACTTCAACACATCACTCTCTCCTATAGATAGATCAACCAGACAGAAGACCAATAAGGAAATTGAAAACCTAAACAATCTGATAAATGAATTAGATTTAACAGACATATACAGGACATTACATCCCAAATCACCAGGATACACATACTTTTCTAGTGCTCACGGAACTTTCTCCAGAATAGATCATATGCTGGGACATAAAACAAGCCTCAATAAATTTAAAAAGATTGAAATTATTCAAAGCACATTCTCTGACCACAATGGAATACAATTAGAAGTCAATAACCATCAGAGACTTAGAAAATTCACAAATACCTGGAGGTTCAACAACACACTCCTAAACAATCAGTGGGTTAAAGAAGAAATAGCAAGAGAAATTGCTAAATATATAGAGACGAATGAAAATGAGAACACAACATACCAAAACCTATGGGATGCAGCAAAAGCAGTGCTAAGGGGGAAATTTATAGCACTAAACGCATATATTAAAAAGGAAGAAAGAGCCAAAATCAAAGAACTAATGGATCAACTGAAGAAGCTAGGAAATGAACAGCAAACCAATCCTAAACCAAGTAGAAGAAAAGAAATAACAAGGATTAAAGCAGAAATAAATGACATAGAGAACAAAAAAACAATAGAGAGGATAAATATCACCAAAAGTTGGTTCTTTGAGAAGATCAACAAGATTGACAAGCCCCTAGCTAGACTGACAAAATCAAAAAGAGAGAAGACCCATATAAACAAAATAATGAATGAAAAAGGTGACATAACTGCAGATCCTGAAGAAACTAAAAAAATTATAAGAGGATACTATGAACAACTGTATGGCAACAAACTGGATAATGTAGAGGAAATGGACAATTTCCTGGAAACATATGAACAACCTAGACTGACCAGAGAAGAAATAGAAGACCTCAACCAACCCATCACAAGCAAAGAGATCCAATCAGTCATCAAAAATCTTCCCACAAATAAATGCCCAGGGCCAGATGGCTTCACAGGGGAATTCTACCAAACTTTCCAGAAAGAACTGACACCAATCTTACTCAAACTCTTTCAAAACATTGAAGAAAATGGAACACTACCTAACTCATTCTATGAAGCTAACATCAATCTAATACCAAAACCAGGCAAAGATGCTACAAAAAAGGAAAACTACCGGCCAATCTCCCTAATGAATATAGATGCAAAAATCCTCAACAAAATACTTGCAAATCGAATCCAAAGACACATTAAAAAAATCATACACCATGACCAAGTGGGGTTCATTCCAGGCATGCAAGGATGGTTCAACATAAGAAAATCAATCAATGTATTACAACACATTAACAAGTCAAAAGGGAAAAGTCAATTGATCATCCCAATAGATGCTGAAAAAGCATTTGACAAAATCCAACATCCCTTTTTGATAAAAACACTTCAAAAGGTAGGAATTGAAGGAAACTTCCTCAACATGATAAAGAGCATATACGAAAAACCCACAGCCAGCATAGTACTCAATGGTGAGAGACTGAAAGCCTTCCCTCTAAGATCAGGAACAAGACAAGGATGCCCGCTGTCACCACTGTTATTCAACATTGTGCTGGAAGTGCTAGCCAGGGCAATCCGGCAAGACAAAGAAATAAAAGGCATCCAAATTGGAAAAGAAGAAGTAAAACTGTCATTGTTTGCAGATGATATGATCTTATATCTAGAAAACCCTGAGAAATCGACGATACAGCTACTAGAGCTAATAAACAAATTTAGCAAAGTAGCGGGATACAAGGTTAATGCACATAAGTCAGTAATGTTTCTATATGCTAGAAATGAACAAACTGAAGAGACACTCAAGAAAAAGATACCATTTTCAATAGCAACTAAAAAAATCAAGTACCTAGGAATCAACTTAACCAAAGATGTAAAAGACCTATACAAAGAAAACTACATAACTCTACTAAAAGAAATAGAAGGGGACCTTAAAAGATGGAAAAATATTCCATGTTCATGGATAGGAAGACTAAATGTCATTAAGATGTCAATTCTACCCAAACTCATCTACAGATTCAATGCAATCCCAATCAAAATTCCAACAACCTACTTTGCAGACTTGGAAAAGCTAGTTATCAAATTTATTTGGAAAGGGAAGATGCCTCGAATTGCTAAAGACACTCTAAAAAAGAAAAACCAAGTGGGAGGACTTACACTCCCTGACTTTGAAGCTTATTATAAAGCCACAGTTGCCAAAACAGCATGGTACTGGCACAAAGATAGACATATAGATCAATGGAATCGAATTGAGAATTTGGAGATAGACCCTCAGATCTATGGCCGACTGATCTTTGATAAGGCCCCCAAAGTCACTGAACTGAGTCATAATGGTCTTTTCAACAAATGGGGCTGGGAGAGTTGGATATCCATATCCAAAAGAATGAAAGAGGACCCCTACCTCACCCCCTACACAAAAATTAACTCAAAATGGACCAAAGATCTCAATATAAAAGAAAGTACCATAAAACTCCTAGAAGATAATGTAGGAAAACATCTTCAAGACCTTGTATTAGGCGGCCACTTCCTAGACTTTACACCCACAGCACAAGCAACAAAAGAGAAAATAGATAAATGGGAACTCCTCAAGCTTAGAAGTTTCTGCACCTCAAAGGAATTTCTCAAAAAGGTAAAGAGGCAGCCAACTCAATGGGAAAAAATTTTTGGAAACCATGTATCTGACAAAAGACTGATATCTTGCATATATAAAGAAATCCTACAACTCAATGACAATAGTACAGACAGCCCAATTATAAAATGGGCAAAAGATATGAAAAGACAGTTCTCTGAAGAGGAAATACAAATGGCCAAGAAACACATGAAAAAATGTTCAGCTTCACTAGCTATTAGAGAGATGCAAATTAAGACCACAATGAGATACCATCTAACACCGGTTAGAATGGCTGCCATTAAACAAACAGGAAACTACAAATGCTGGAGGGGATGTGGAGAAATTGGAACTCTTATTCATTGTTGGTGGGACTGTATAATGGTTCAGCCACTCTGGAAGTCAGTCTGGCAGTTCCTTAGAAAACTAGATATAGAGTTACCATTCGATCCAGCGATTGCACTTCTCGGTATATACCCGGAAGGTCGGAAAGCAGTGACACGAACAGATATCTGCACGCCAATGTTCATAGCAGCATTATTCACAATTGCCAAGAGATGGAAACAACCCAAATGTCCTTCAACAGATGAGTGGATAAATAAAATGTGGTATATACACACGATGGAATACTACGCGGCAGTAAGAAGGAACGATCTCGTGAAACATATGACAACATGGATGAACCTTGAAGACATAATGCTGAGCGAAATAAGCCAGGCACAAAAAGAGAAATATTATATGCTACCACTAATGTGAACTTTGAAAAATGTAAAACAAATGGTTTCTAATGTAGAATGTAGGGGAACTAGCAATAGAGAGCAATTAAGGAAGGGGGAACAATAATCCAAGAAGAACAGATAAGCTATTTAACGTTCTGGGGATGCCCAGGAATGACTATGGTCTGTTAATTTCTGATGGATATAGTAGGAACAAGTTCACAGAAATGTTGCTATATTATGTAACTTTCTGGGGGTAAAGTAGGAACATGTTGGAAGTTAAGCAGTTATCTTAGGTTAGTTGTCTTTTTCTTACTCCCTTGTTATGGTCTCTTTGAAATGTTCTTTTATTGTATGTTTGTTTTGTTTTTAACTTTTTTTTCATACAGTTGATTTAAAAAAGAAGGGAAAGTTAAAAAAAAAAAAAAGAAAAACAAGGAAAAAAAAAGATGTAGTGCCCCCTTGAGGAGCCTGTGGAGAATGCAGGGGTATTGGCCTACCCCACCTCGATGGTTGCTAACATGACCACAGACATAGGGGACTGGTGGTTTGATGGGTTGAGCCCTCTACCATAGGTTTTACCCTTGGGACGACGGTTGCTGCAAAGGAGAGGCTAGGCCTCCCTATGGTTGTGCCTAAGAGCCTCCTCCCGAATGCCTCTTTGTTGCTCAGATGTGGCCCCCTCTCTCTGGCTAAACCAACTGGAAAGGTGAAATCACTGCCCTCCCCCCTACGTGGGATCAGACACCCAGGGGAGTGAATCTCCCTGGCAACATGGAATATGACTCCCGGGGAGGAATGTAGACCCGGCATCGTGGGACGGAGAACATCTTCTTGACCAAAAGGGGGATGTGAAAGGAAATGAAATAAGCTTCAGTGGCAGAGAGATTCCAAAAGGAGCCGAGAGGTCACTCTGGTGGGCACTCTTACGCACACTTTAGACAACCCTTTTTAGGTTCCAAAGAATTGGGGTAGCTGGTGGTGGATACCTGAAACTATCAAACTACAACCCAGAACCCATGAATCTCAAAGACAGTTGTATAAAAATGTAGCTTATGAGGGGTGACAATGGGATTTGGAAAGCCATAAGGACCACACTCCACTTTGTCTAGTTTGTGGATGGATGAGTAGAAAAATAGGGGAAGGAAACAAACAGACAAAGGTATCCAGTGTTCTTTTTTACTTCAATTGCTCTTTTTCACTTTAATTATTATTCTTGTTATTTTTGTGTGTGTGCTAATGAAGGTGTCAGGGATTGATTTAGGTGATGAATGTACAACTATGTAATGGTACTGTAAACAATCGAAAGTACGATTTGTTTTGTATGACTGCGTGGTATGTGAATATATCTCAATAAAATGAAGATAAAAAAATAAAATATAAAATAAAATCAAAAAAAAAAAAAAAAAAAAGAAAGGAAAGGACACTAGAAAATGAATTGAAGTCACATGAATAAATAAAGATCTCCAGTAAAGATAATGACATGGACAAATATAAATACCAGCCCTATTGTATTTTTAATTTGTAACTCCACTTTTTACTTCCTACAGGATCTAAAAAAGCAAAGGCATAAAATATAATGATAAATCAGTGGTTTTAAATTCATATGTAAACACATACTTTGTGAAAAGAACTGCTTAAAAGTGGGGGGGGGGCCCAAATGGCCACAGTATACCAAAAGTAGTCCCCAAATACATAGGTCCCTATCTGAGAGTCTTTAAAAGATTCACTCACTAAGTTTTATCTCTCAGAAACTTAAATCCACCGGAGTGTTCCCATGCCAGACAAGTCCTAAAACCCAGAGGCAACAGCCTCTTTAAGAACAACAGTCAGATGTAGCACCTTTCTCCATACTGCCAACACCCCCTTTCAATATGAACAAGTTAGGGTAGTCACTGCCTAGATACCCCTGAAGGTGGAGAAAGAGATTAAGTGAGAGGAAGGGTTAGGAACTGTCCTAGTTTGCTAATGCTGCAGAATGCAAAACACCAGAGATGGATAGGCTTTTATAAAACGGGGGTTTATTTCACTACACAGTTACAGTCTTAAGGCCACAAAGCGTCCAAGGTAACACATCAGTAATCGGGTACCTTCACTGGAGGATGGCCAATGGCGTCCGGAAAACCTCTGTTAGCTGGGAAGGCAGCCGGCCTCTGCTCCAAAGCTCTGGCCCCAAAACGACTTTCTCCCAGGACGTTCCTCTTTAGCAAGCTTGCTCCTCTTCAAAACATCACTCCCAGCTGCACTCAGTGAGTTCCCTCTCTGAGTCAGCTCATTTATATAGCTCCACTGATCAAGGCCCACCCTGAATGGGCGGGGCCATGCCTCCATGGGAATATCTCATCAAAATCATCACCCACAGCTGGGTGGGGCACATTCCAAGCAAATCTAATCAGCACCAAAACGTCTGTCCCACAAGACCACAAAGATAATGGCATCTGGGGGACACAATACATTCAAACCGGCACAGCAACAAACAAGATAAGATTTAACAAAGGTCTATGAATACTGAAGCTTTATATAAATAAACATATAGATATATACATTTAGATGCTTGGGTGCTGGAATAGCTAGAAGGAGGTAAATGACATGGTGGAACTGTAACCTATAACATTCTTGGAAATTTGAACTATAGCTATTCATCGAATTGTGCTTTCAAAGTCTTCATCTTTCTGTATATGCCCTATATTTCTTAATAAAGAAAGAACTGCAACTCTGGAACTGTAACCCATAACAATTTTTGAAATTACCTATTTAACTGCTTGTTGAGCTGTACATCAAAAGTTAACACCTTTTTATGTATGTTATATTTTACAATAATGGACATAGTTGAAGTTGTGGAACTGTCACCCATGACATTCTTTGAGATTTGCTCTCTAACTACTTGTTAAATCGTACTTTGAAAGTTATCGCTGTTATGTGTCTATGTTAAAGTTCACAATAAAAAAATGCATTTAAAAAAGTGGGGTGACAGAAATATAGGAATGTAAATTTATGTGTGCTATTGAAATAAATTGGCATCAAAGCAAATGAGATAGTTACAGATTTAGGATGTTAAATTTAAGTCCCATGGTAACCACAAAGAAAATATCAGAGAACATGCAAATTTAAAGAGACGGAAAGTAGAGTACAAATTATCAGGTGTGGGGCAGGAACAATGGGGAGTTAATGTATAGTGGGTGTAGGGTTTCTGTTTGGGATGAAGGGAAAGTTCTTGCAATGAATGGTGGTGAGGGTATTGCAACATAGTGAATGTGATTCATCCCACTGAATTGTATGCTTGGCAGTGGTTGAAATGGGAAGATTTATGCTGTATATATGCTTCAACGGTTTTAAAAAAAGAAACTAAAGAGATTGTGCTGGTTTGGATATATTATGTCCCCCCAAAAGCCACGCTCTTTAATGCAATTTTGTGGGGGCAGATTTATTAGTCTTTTGATTAGGGTGGAAACTTTTGATTGAGTGTTTCCATGGAGATGTGACTCCCCCAACTCCGGGTGATACTTTTGATTAGATTATTTCCATGGAGGTCTGGCCCCACCCATTCAGGGGGATTCCTGATTAGTTCACTGGAGTATTTAAGAGAGAAGCTAAGAGCTGACACAGACCCAGTTGCTTGCTGATGCTTAGAGATGCTCGGAGATGCAGACAGAAGGACGCTTGGAGATGCTAAGCTAAGAGATGAAGCCCAGAGTTTGCCCTGCAGAAGCCAAGAGAGGAACCAAGACAGACACACAATGACATTTTGGAGAAAGCCATTTTGAAACACAACCCGGGAGCAAAGGACCAGCAGACGCAGCCATGTGACTTCCCAGCTGACAGAGGTCTTCTGGACGCCACCGGCCATTCTTAAGTGAAAGTATCCTCTTGTTGACACCTTAGCTTGGATACTTTATGGTCTTAGGATGGTAAATTTGTAACCAAATAAACCTCCTTTATAAAAGCCAATCCATTTCTGGTATTTTGCATAACAGCAGCTCTAGCAAACCAGAACAGAGATAATGACAATTAAATGCAATAGATAATATTAAATGGGATCTAAGAATGGAGGAGAAAAGGCTCAAAAGGACATTATTGGGATATAAGAAAAAATTGGAATCAAAGTTTTATGTCAATGTTAAATTTCTTGAACTTGATAACTGTACTTAAGGTGATACATAAGTGGGTATCTTTTTGTAGGAAATGTTCATGGAAGTATTATGTGTTCAAGAATTATTATATGTTCAACCTGATCTCAAATGTTCAAAAAAATTAGATAGGTAGATAGATGATAGAATGATATGGTAAAGGTGGCAAAATATTAAAATTAGTGGATCTGGGTCTCTGGGAGGAGATATGTTGGAATTCTCTGAAAGGGGTTTGTATTATTTTTGCAATTGTCCTGTAAATTTGAAATTATTTTGTAAAAATGAAAAAAAAATCTCTATAAATCTCAGTTTCCTTATTGCTATTTTGGATGAAAACACCCACACTGCCTCTTTCATAAGGATGCTAGGAAAGTACAGTGAAAACTATATTGAGAATATAAACTTAGAGAAATGCAAAATATTACTGATTACTTTGTATGCAAGTCTAGCAGTTTTCGAAACCAGGACGTGGCCTCTTGGATCTATCCTAGCTCTACTCTGAAACTTATACTTTGTGGTTCACCCAGTACGTGGACAGGTAGCAATTTTGTTGTGACTTTCTTACACTTAATGTCTTTGAATGAGCTGACAGAGCTCACTGCTGCACAGCCAGGAAATAACCATTTAGGGTGGAACTGTATACATTTCATCCCTTTTTTGCCAATCAACAGGTTGTAACTTAAGATAGAAATGAGACCCCTGAGTTCATGCTGGAAATGGGGGGGGGGGGGAGTAAGAAATGATAGGTTGTCAGCTTCCCTGAAAAGGTGCAAGGCATTGGAACTGAAAATAAAGACTTTATTGCCTTGCAAAGAAGGCTTGGTAGCATTCAGATATTACCTACATCTGCTTTAATGATTCCATTTAAGCTGTCATTTTCTACGTTTACCTTGCAGCATTCAAAAGCAACTATACTTACATGTTCACAGCCAACGCACTGCCAGCATTACAAAGAGAGGGGGAGAAAAGAAAGAAAATGGTATAGCATGTATTTCAAAGAACAGTTTCTTTGCAGCAAATTAGCAGTAATTCTGAGGCCGCTCATAAAGAGAAATCAAGTTTCTTCAGAGATAAAAATTGCTGACACTGAACAATTTGGGGAGAAGAAACAGACCTGTTCTTTCTCTCTGGTCAAGCACGACCATGGTCAAGCACTTTAGTGGGGACTGCAAGCAAGCTGGGAAGGAACTCATCTTGCTTTTCTTCCCAGTGGGACTGGTTCTAATGGACAAAGGGGGCAATAATGGGGCTTTCTGGAGGATTCACTCTGCTGCTTCTGGAATGAGAGTAACCATAGCTATGGTTTCCAAGGGGCTGTGAGGAAGGTCTTGAGGGTTTTTCAGAGCTCCTTGGAAATACCACAGTGAATTGCAGTCTAGAGAAGCAAATCACTTTGAATTCAGAAATTCTGTGATGGCTGGTCAAATATTTTGAATGAATGCTGCAATTTCTTCTCAAGTTCCAGCTTCAGTCCCACCACCACTGCCTCTGACCCCTCCAGCTTCATTTAATTCCTCTGGTTCTAGGTTATCCTGATTCTAAGTCTGCACTTTGCATGCTGAAGTAGAGCATCTGTTTGTTCACTTGTTTCTGTATTTGTGTTTATTTTCTGATGTCTCCAACTAAAATTTAATTTTGTGAACTTACAGTTATACTTCTTGGGACCACTTTTGACTCCTGCACTGTGCACTGCAGGGAGTAGCTTCTTTGAAACAATAAGTCTGCTAATTTTCACAAAGGTGAGCACTAAATCCACGTGTTCCATGGGACTACATCTCATTTGCTTTTTGGACCCCTTCCTCTGCACATTTTGCCAATTAGGGGATTTTTACCTATGTTAAGCTTCCAAATGCTCCCAAATTCATGATGTTAGTGTCCCAGACAAACTTAAGCTGACAATTCAGATCAAACAAACTTGCTTTCGTGGAAAGGATACTGGCTTAGGAAGATGCAGCCCTGCCCATCTGCCTGATTCTCTATTCATGCCCCTTCAGGATGGGGCAATGGTCAAGTCATCTTTACAGCCCTCCCAAGTACCGAGAACATGGATTGCCCATGCTTACACCAAGTGGGACTTCGTGAGTCTCTTCTTAACAACTGAATGCATCAAATTAATTAATAAATGCAGTCAGCATCATTGAGCAATTCATGTAGTTTCCTTTAGATCTCCTGTAATCATGGGGCTAATACTTAGTGTCCTTTTAATATGACTGAGTGTAAAATTCAACAGATTTATGCCAATTCTCCAGAGAAACCATTTTCAATTCTTTTTTTGGAGGAAGGACTATTTAAAGAGGAGAACATTCTGAAATACCTGGTAGGGCCAGAGGCAGAGGGAAAAAGATATATTCATTAATGTTACTCCAATAGTACTCTATTTTCTGGAAGGTGAGGGGGCTCTGGGAAGCATGGGCTAAAGTTTAGTTATGGATATTATTTTTCCCTTTTGACTGAAGGGAAGAGATTGTATCTTAATTTGCCTTTGCCTTCAGGTACCAAGTATAGTGTCTAGAATAAGGTCGGTATTCAAAAATTACATTTTGAATTAATGAAGGGAAAGCATTAAGATAGAAGTGTCAGAAAGGCAGGTCAGTTGAATGGATGCTAAAAGGCCTCTGGAGAATATTAGGTCTGTGTTTCTGTCTCTTCTTTTTCCAGTACCCTCCTACATGAGGAGCAGGAAGGAGAAGGGGAAAGGAATCTGATACGATCAGAAGGAAACTTTGAACAGTTGCTGTGTGTCTGTTTGTTTTTCAGGACCTTTGCCAGGTCTGATTCTCTAATCCCTTCTATTTGGATTTCGGAAGGGTGGCTGCACACCTCCCCACACCTACCTCCTCACCTCATGACAGCTTGGCTGTCCTGTTGAAGAGACTTTGAAGAAATCACCATTTGTGATGTTAGTAATAGAGGGCTGACTGTTTCCTGATAAAGCCAAATATGTGTAAAAAGTGAAAACAAATTCTGATACCAAAGATTTCATGTCTAAAAGAAACTGAGGCACTGTTTCCCCAAAAGTATTATTTAGTCAATAACTAAAATATGTATATATTATTTTCTGTGGTCAAATAAATTTGAAAGGGGTACCTTAAACACAGTTAAACATTTAAACTTCTGAATTTTCTTTAAAATTTGCATTAAAATACAAAACAGTGTAAATCTCCACATTTACTAAAGTTATTTTCAAATGGAACATTTTTTTAAAAATAGAGTATTTTGAGATATTAAGATTCTGTGAAAAATTCTTTGGAAAAATTTGTAATATGCCACCTCCCAGAGTTCATTCATAGAACAGGGGACTACACGTCCCAATCCTGAAAATAAGCTGGAATGGGATGGACAACGTTTTTGATGCCTTTTTTCCATTACAGAATTCTGTAGCATCTATTCACCTCAAGCTACAAGAATGCTGAGCACCATTTCCCCTCCATCAAACACAAGAGAGAAAATATTGTAGGTGTGTATAAGAAATTTTGCCTAATGACTGGTTTAGTTATTGATAAGATTAAGTCTCCCAACTCTATGCTAAAACATTTCTCATAAGCCACACTTGCTATTTTTTACAGCTGCATCAAATCCATTAATTAGTGAAGAAGTGTATCCTGAGTGCAGTAATTTCCCAATAAAAGCCATGGGTGTCAGACAGAATGGATACAGGCTGATCAAAATGTAATGTTATGCTTTCCATAATCAAGGAGGATGTTTGGTGCCTATCGAAGTTTACGCTTTAATTTTCAGCTCGATGTGACAGAAACTCGGGAGGCCCCTCTCGCCACAGGTGTTCAATCATCCGGTATGCTCTTGGGGAATTGCATGTACGGCTGGCCAGAACGGCATCTACAGATGGGGAAAGGCTTGTAGCAGGGAGAGGCAGGTTAGAAGAATATCAAAATCTGGACCAGCTCCAAGGAAAATCTCATCTCTCATTTCACACCTTTGCTACTTGCTGTCAGTTTCTCCCCAAAAAGCGTTATTACTTCGCAGCGCTCAACAGGGGTTGATGGGCAACCTCCACACTTCCCCTCAGCTTCACTGCCTCGCAGATGGACTTCTTCATTAAAGACCACGCCACAGTTCTCCCGGCATAATGGGCATAAATATAGCTATGCAAAGAAGGGAAATACTTTTCTGTCCACGAAGATATTACATCCAAGAGACTAAAGGAAAACCTGCTAATTGAGAGTCGCACTTCAATTTAATTACACAGATGCTAAAATAATGCAACTGAAGCACCCTAAAAATATAATTATCCACTATGCAATACTTGAGAGCATGCTTTATCTTTTTGTGTTTAATGTACATGATCAAGAAAGAGCCAACAAAAGAATCATTCCTGGGTAATTTGGGAAACTGGGACATGTTTGGATTTGAAAGATGTTTCAGAAAGTGTCTGAAGGAATCATCAAAGGTATTTTGTGAACAACCATACATAAAATCCTTCTTCTTTCTCTGTATGTTCTTCAAAGGCACCTGGGATTAAAATGAGTAATAAGTTTCAGGATAGCTTGAAACTGTATCCAATTATCTCTTCTGACACTATAAAAAAATGAGGACTGCTGTGCATTTGGAATGAAAGACATATGGTGATTATCATGTGACTTGAAGAAGGTCTGGAATGCTCCCCCAATTTAATAAATATTCCTTCCACCCTTTCCTGCCCCATCCCATTGACATCATTAATGGTTTATTATAAATTTTTCTTAAAATATTTGCATAGAATGCTAATCTCTCAAAATGCTTTGTTAAAAAATAAAACCAAATTTGGTTAGATTATGTGTTGCTTTCCATTGCTATTTACTTTGTGTTTTTTATGTGTTGCGTACCGCTCATTTTACTAGTGGATTTCTCCCATTTCTCTAAGTTGTGTTTGTCATGGACTATAGTGAATACTACTTGGTTGGTGCCAACACTGGGTATTTATGATCAACATTGTGGGCAGTGGGCACTATTGCTGTCTTCTAAGAAAGACTCTCAGCCAAAAACAATGCATAATGAGTGAGTAAAGGAAGGGTTAATAAAGTCTAATTCCATATAGCAATCTAGAGATGGCATTAAGACAACCTCATAGACCTTATTCTAGCTTTTGAGAGGCCCAGAAAGCTTTTAGGCCTTAGAAAGGGAGGGTATAGCCAAGAAAGAGGAGGAGGGAAACAGGGGCGCTTCCAAGGCCAAGATGATCACTAGATAAGGTGAATTCGCACACCTTCTTGGTTAGCACCATCATAAACAGGCTGCAGAGGAGGGGACATGTCAGAGTAGGAATGGTGCCTGGGCTAGTTTCAAGCTGAGTGAAGTTTGGTTCTTCTTAGGTCCCCATTGGGCCATAGAGCTATGAGAGAGCTGGGTTCTAACCTGACTCCACCACAATCTAGCTGTGGAGCCTTGGAAACTTGACCAATCTGTCCAACCCTCAGTTTCTTCCTTTATACAATGAAGTTAATAAGAGTACCTCCTTCACTGAGTTGTTGGGATAAGGAAATGAAATAATTCAGGCAACCCATTTAGAAGTGTGTCTAGCCATTGTGAACACTCATAGAGTTAACTGGCAATAGTTCTCTGAAGCCCAGGCAGATTCTACTTTGCTAAACCATGTACGCCTTTCAGATATCTTATGTGTGCACACTCAGAAGGTGGTCTGAAGCTCACAGAGCACTGGGGAAGAAAGACAATTCTGCAAAGTTTGAGGAATCTTGGATTTTAAATCCAGTGCCCACCCAGTTTGTCTGCTACATCCTCACTCTACTAGAAGGAAAGCATTGTAGCTACTAAATGGAGTTAGAACTGTACCAGGTAGCTCCCAAGTTGGACAGTCACAGATGTGTTTACATTCATGTCTAGATGGTGCATGGCTCATTACTTCAGGGTCAAAGGCTACTGAGGTACATGTGCATCTGCTAATGAATCGGGACCTGCCCCAGCAGACTGCCTAGATGGTTACTTTTTTTTTTTTTAGATGTGGCACGTGTTTTGAGTGGAGTAAGGGAATTGTTAATTGCTAATAATCCTGGATAGTCACCATTTATTGGCAGTGTTCTCTAATTTCATTATTGATAAAATTAGAATAATAGCTAACATTTATAGAAGGCAGGGAATGCAGACTTGCAAGCAGGTAAGAGATCCAACTGTGATGAGGGTTGATTTCGACCTTAAAAAAAAATCACAGACTGGTTTGCTTCTCTCCTTCTCCACCATCCCATCCAAGGTCATATCACCATTGCCTCTCACCTCAGTTTCTGCAGTAGCCTCTAGTCTCCCACTTACACTTCCACCCTCTCCAATTTGTTCCCCACCAGCAGAGTACTCCCTTGAATTTCATCTATTATCTTCTCTGCTGAAGACCAGTATAGAGCTCCTTGATATACTTGGAATAAAATCCAAACTCCTTACCGAGGATTCCATATTCCCTGCCTGCCTATCAGGCCTCAGCTCTTGCCATGCTCCCATTGCTCCCTCTGCTTCAGCCACCCTGGCCTTTCAATTCCCCACAAGCTCAGAAGCCCCCCATGAGCAGCCTCTTTGCTGCTGATTTCTTAGCACCTGGAACGGTGCCTTTTCATAGTGAATAACCAAAGAAGCTTGTTTGGATGAGAGAAGTTCAGGACACAAGAATGTTGGCCATGTGAAATGGGAGGGTACCACAGAGATACAGGGGTCATGGGATTAGCATGAGGGGATGGTGAAAACAGGTGCAGTAAAGGATATGTATCATTTTCCCTCACCAAAACTGCAGGTGGAAACTAATTTCAAAGGATAGCAAATCACCACTTCATTTATTCACTCAAAACACATTTTTTTAAAGACCATAATGGAGGTGTATGGCTTCTTATATTTCTTTATATCCTTGTATTAGACACAATCAAAGAATCTTGTGAGGTTCAGATATTTGGCCCTACCCCCATATAGCACTATTTCCTACACTGAGGAATACAGACTACTGAGCAGGTAGGTAAGGCTTTTAGGGGCGACATAGATGAGTATTTAAAATCTCAATAGCTATGTGTTAAATTTAATGTGCTTTAGAAAAAAATAGCCAGCCCATCCAAACCATCAATAAATAGTTCTTTTCGTTTCCATTTAATAAAAAATTATGTGGGGCATTTGAGTTGATTAAAATACATTAAGTAAATAATAGTATAGGAAAATCCATGGAAGTGGTGCTTAAAAGTACACCTTGAATGTGAAAAAATTGGAAAAAGTTACCATAATTGCTGTTTTGAGAGGTGATTACCCTAAGTCTTCATCTATAGCTCTTTCATCTGGTTTGCAGTGAGAGGGGGAAGGTGGTGACCTTTAAATCCTTCCAATTTCAAAAGACTGCCAATGATAACCAGGTGAAATTCCTCCCCTCAGATCCACTCAACTTCCCATCTACTGTATTCAAGATTGTCACTTTGCACTCTTACCTCCAAAATTTTCAGAATATCCCATTGTCTCTGTTTCTGCTTCTTGATAAATAACAGACAAGGGATCAGATATTACTCAGTGCACTATCTTAAGAAGAAACCTGCTGTCTGAAGACTTTGTGGATAAGGTAGAAAAACAAAGCCTAGATGAAAGTCAGATTGGGGACATTGAGGACAAAGGTCCAGCTGGTCTAGAGGTATGCCCCACAGCTGCTGGCCAGTCTTGCCTACTGCCATAACTATTAATGACTCCCATGGACACCAGTCTAGGTGAGGATTCTGCCCAGGAGGAAAGTTAGCCAGACTATTGGGAAAGGGAAATATAAGCTTAATTGATATAGAGAGTTGTCAAGATTTGGCTCTCAAAGGAATGGGACCATGATAGGACTTCCTAAAGCCTAAACTTACATAACAGGCGGGTAGCTGAATTTCTAGTACAGCAGAAACCAGGCAATGGTTTCTCTTAGGAGGCTTGGCGAGAGCAATTATATTCCTCATGCAGACCAGTTTCCGTTTTAAAGCTCTGTTGCTTACTCCAAGTTTTGATGCCAAGAGCATGAAAAGAATAGTCTAATTTGGGTTCTAGTCTTGGTTCTTCCATTACTTTACTAAGGGTGTCACACAAGTAATACACCCTTTCTGTTCTCTAGTTTCTCTTATGTCAAGTTACAATAATTACTTTTGTCTTACTTCCTTTAGGTTGTTTTGAGAATAAAATGTGGTAAGTGTCTTAGTTTGCTAATGCTGCAGAATGCAAAACACCAGAGATGGATAGGCTTTTATAAAACGGGGGTTTATTTCGCTACACAGTTACAGTCTTAAGGCCACAAAGCATCCAAGGTAACACCTCAGAAATCGGGTACCTTCACCGGAGGATGGCCAATGGCGTCCGGAAAACCTCTGCTAGCTAGGAAGGCAGCTGGCGTCTGCTCCAAAGCTCTGGCCTCAAAATGGCTTTCTCCCAGGACGTTCCTCTCTAGCAAGCTTGCTCCTCTTCAAAACATCACTCACAGCTGCACTCAGTGAGTTCCCTCTCTCTGAGTCAGCTCATTTATATAGCTCCACCGATCAAGGCCCACCCCGAATGGGCGGGGCCACGCCTCCATGGGAACATCTCATCAAAATCATCACCCACAGCTGGGTGGGGCACATTCCAAGCAAATCTAACCAGCACCAAAATGTCTGTCCCACAAGACTACAAAGATAATGGCATTTGGGGGACACAATACATTCAAACCGGCACAGTAAGTTTCATGTGAAAGAACTATGGAAATATAAAGCATTAAGCCAAAGTAAAGCATTTACTATTACTACTATAGTTAAGAATAAAGAAATTTTAGTGTTCAAATAGGCTTAGGGGCTCATTTATCACCAAGCTTCCTTCGTAAGTTTGAACCCCTTCCTCCTCCACTACATTGAGACCTTCAGATGACTTATTCTGGTCTGGTCTCCTTCAAACCCTCTCTATTCTTTTCATTTATAAAATACATGATTAAGTTAAAGGGATATATTAGTCAACTCCTTTGCCTAACATACAACTACAAAATCTCAGTGGCATAGAACAATAAGATTTTTTTTTAATTTAACATATCTGTAGATCAGTTTAAGCTTGACTGATTTAAACAAGGCTCAACTGAGATGATTCCAAAGTCTTTCCTCCTACTGGAACCAGGTGTTAGTGCTGGGCATGGTCTTGTCCAGAAGTGCTGGACAGCCGCTCATTCACACAAACACTCTTCAAGCCTCTGTTTGCATCATATCTGTTAACATCCCGTTGGCCAAAGCAATTCACATAGCCAACATCAGCATCGGGGTGAAGATGTACAACAATAATCTAGTCTACCCTAAGAAGATTTTGCTCCTTGATCTTTTCTAACTTTTAACCATTCCTCAAGCAATCATTTCTGCTCTATACCATGCATGCCTATCTAGTAATCAGTTCTTTTATGGAAGTGTGGAGATCTGAGTTCTAGTGGAAGTTACTTCCCTGCTCTAAGTCTCACTTTTTTCATCAGTTAAATAAATGGATTGATCCAGTTAATCTCTAAGGCCCTCCAGTTCCAAGATTCTAGAATTCCACTGATAATTTTTTCAGTTATCAAAGTCATCCTGCCAGAGTTAGACTCATCAGATTTTTATCAGTAAGTATGATTAATGTTAGCTTCTATAACAAACACCTTCAGTTTTTGGAGGCTTAGCTAGTGGCATGGTGGTAAATATTTAACAACTGGCAATCCAAACAAAAGAGGCAAAAGCTTTGATTTGTTGATTTTCATAGTGTAACTACTCCCATTCTGGCTGATTTAAGATTTTAAGTTAACAATGTCACGTCACTGAACATGGAGTTGGGAAGAGATGCTAACAATTGGTTTGAATTGCCTCCAACACCCAGCTGGGCTTAACTCAGTAAGGTTTATTTCCTCTCATGTCTCAGTTCAATGTGATCAGTGAGGGGCAGACTGGGGTTCTGTCACTCACAATTATTCAAGGATCCAGACTGACAGAGGGTCTGCTATTTTCAGTGTGTGGCTATAGTAGGTCATGTAGGTTGTTGACTCCTTCTGCAAGGTGGAGGACATGAAAGAGCATGGAAGATTGTGGAAATTTTGGACCACCAAACCTGGCAGTGGTGACATTACTTTTTCCCATTTTCCTTTGACCAGAGGTCAATCACATAACCATATAACTGCAGAGGAGACAGGGAAATGTTGTTTCTCTCTGTACTCAGCAGCATAGACAAATATAGCATTGTTACTGACAGAGACTGACCTTCTTACAACCAGTCTGCCCAACTTTTCTCACTCCTTCTCCTACACTAAAACACACCTACTGCTTTAAGTGGTACGGTTAATTTGTCTAAGGCTAATTCCCTGTTGTGTGTCCTCCCCCCCCCCCAAAGGAGTTGGCCTCTTGCAAATATCTGATTTTAATGCAATCAATCTTGATAAACTGCAAGGCCTAGAACCCAGAACCAGGATCACTCCAGGGGAGGAGCTGATGTTATCCAAACAATAAATGCCTAGTTGGCAGGAAAGGGCTAGGGACAAGTTTCTGCCATACCACATTGCTATTGTTTCCTGTCCCCTGATCATGCTTGGGGAGGGTCTGGTGTTTTCCAGTGTCTGATTTCTGGTCCTGCTAGAATTCTGCATTGCACTAGAAGGAAGGAGCCAGAGGGGACCCATATTCCTGCTATTGACTCTAACTCTGGAAATTTTTCCCAATGAATGCTGCTCCAGGGAGCAGCTGTGGGGGACTGCTTAACAATGCACCCTTGTTTGAATGACCTTTCTTCTAAAAGGAGGTAATTCAAATTCCCATCCAGTTACTGCAAACAACTTGAAGTCCAGCTTCTCAGGGCTGCCCAGTTCTCTGCATTGACACGGATTATTATGCATGTCTTGGATTATGCATACTTCTCATATCAAATGAATACAAAAAGGTGGAATAAGGACAAGATTATGATACTTAAAACTTCTATATGGAAGAGAAAGGAAAAGAAACACCCAGAAGTCACCGGTCTGTAGTAAACAAACTCTGTGGGTTAAGCACTGTGATGTTTTCTACCCTAGCAGTGGGGAAGTTCCCTGATTAGGTTCTGACCTCGGAGAGGATCTCCATTGTACATTTTTCTCCATGGTTCCTGGAACCACCCCCTGGGGGCAGGACTTCTTCCTCTCCATTATTCTTCCAGTCACGTTAGAGGTAGGTGTTGGGAAGTATGCCTTCCTTGGAGCTGCGGAGGTTTTAGAACCCTTTTCCTGCTTGTGGCAAGCTGGAGTCTTGAGGATTATATTAAATTTTGAATGGTGAAGGGTTGTTTTGATCCTGGCTTATATTTTCTCCAGCAATACAATTCCCTTGAAAACTTAGTAGGCTTCTGATCTATTTGCTTGGAGTCCTTTCCTACACTAGTAACTGCACCCCAAATCTTTCCTAGATGTAGTCCAAATCTTCTTTATTTCTTTTCTTCCTCCCAGTCATGTCTCCCTCTTTTGGCTTAATGGCAGCTGTTTTGAGACTATTGGATTATCTTTAATCTAAACTTTTTCACCAAGCTGGGTCTTAATGGGACTTGTTTGCACAAAAGCTTATATGGGTTTTTTCTACACTTTGGGGCCTAGAAGCAGTTGTTTTTTCTAATCTTTCAAGGCCCTGTATTACTGGACTCTTTCTAATCCCTTTCACTTCTTCTCATAAAATGGCCAATTTTCTCTTGAGCTCTTCACTTTATTATAATACCTGACCAAATTCAGCCAATACAGACACGTACTAACATCCTACTCTCTTGCCAACCACTTTCCCTAGAGCCACAGGTTCAGTGAGTACAATGTCTTTCTCACAGGTTGTTGAATGTATTGCCACTGCATAATATGAATCATTACCTTTCCAACCTCTTTATCAGCTCCCCTATTACCTGGCACCTGGCTGCTAAACCGCTGTCACATAGTTTTGGTTTTTATGACAGCACTGCATGTCAAAGTATCACTCTCCCTATGAGGGTAATTAATGTTAGTAATTAATTACATATTAATTAAATCAATATGTATGTCCTCACATACGGGGGGCTGGAAAATGCATTTTAGCTGTGTGTGCAGGAAGAGAAAGTGGGTTTGCCGAACATCTTGAATGATCTCTGCCATTGAGCTAATTATTGATTTCACTTATGATAGTAGTAGTTTTGCCCTAGGTCATTTCTGAAGAGGACATTAGAATAAAAGTAGACTAGGAAGAGAAGTGTGGAGGGGATAAAAAGAACCTGAATCAGAACCATTCACAATTTAATACAACCAGAATTTATTGAGCACTTTCTATGTCTGGTTGGTCTTGATTTTGTCAAGCCTCTTCTAGTACGAAGGCTCTCAGTGTAAGCTAGAAACTAGACATGTTAGGCACCCCTGATTGTGCCTCTTGGTGTTCCATTTTTGGGGGCAAAGAAATAAATCTTACAAGATGTTAATAATTTCTCATCAAAAGGAACTTTTCCAATTACAGATTCTCCACTCTATTCTACAATGCACTAGGCTATTAACCCTAAATATAAAAGAAAAGGTAAACATTATATCTTGAATCCCTTTTAGGCTCGGTGATATTTATTTCTTGCCCTGAAGCTGTAGCCATGGACCACCCAGATACTGGGGCATCACGATAACCAGATAGTCACCAATTGAAGCTGAGCTCACCATGCACGAACACAGCATCACTCCATGCCCTCTGCGCTCTCATTAAGTCAAGTGCTTTGTTTTTCAAAACCAACTCTGGGAGGCTTCACAAACAACTGCTATTTGGCTCTTAAAATCCAAAGATGACAGGGAGTGGCCTTTTCTTGCAGGTATAGATATCTTACCTTGTAATAGTAGAAATCTGGTTATGGGCACTTTTCTTGCAAATGACCCAGTCCAAAATCAAACAAAAATCTGAGTATTCAAAACCAAATGAAAAAGGACTATGAACCTCACAGTCAAATTAATTCTGACCTCCACTAGCAGAATACATAAAATGGTTTACTTATCAGGAGGCATATTTGAATCATTTGGGGTTGAGCACTTTGCTTTGCTGATTTCGAAAGAAAGAAAGAAAGAAAAACCCAGGCAGCTGCCCTAGTTTCTACTTGGACATGAGTCTTTATGCAGCCCAGAGTCCATCAGAGCTAAAGGCTCCGAGAGCTGCTAACAGGCCTCCAGGTCGGACAGGGCCGATATGGGCTAGAGCACCATGTGTGCCAGTCTGAAAGCGGCACATCTCCTCAGATGAGACTCACACCACCTAGCTTTTCCCTCCTTGGAAGCTTTTAGATGCTCCCCTCAGAGCGTGTGTGCACGCTTCCAAAGCTCAAGAGCTTGGATCAATACCCAAAAGTTTGGAAGCTTATAAAGTCTTCCAAATTGGAATGGAAACATCTCCCTGGGTACTCAGCAGTGCTAGCAAATGGAAATGAAACATCTGAGTGAAGGCAAAGCATTCCCCAGACCTTCATCTTATTGCCACTCAGATGTAGTCCAAAATTAACATTTGCTTCAGACACTCAGCCTATTAGCACCCGGAACGATTCTTCAGCTTCAAGGAGAAGAGCCGCGGCTGGGGGCTGGGGCAAGTGGTGCCGAGCTCCCCGGCTTGGAATTCCACCCTGGTAACCCGACAAGAGACGTGCATTACCATTTAATTATAATGACGGAGCAGATGTGATAACAAGGTTGTCTTCTCTGGCTCTGTTCCTGATGTCACCACAAGGGTTTCCAGTTGTTGCTCTTTCTCATTTTGCTCTTCCTCATTAATCTCGGCGCCTCCAGCTGCCTCCTGCTCGCCTCCCTGACACGTCTGACCGGACTTTGTGTGAGGCAATCACAGAAGTGGCTGCGTGGGGCTGGGTCTTTGCTTAGTTTGGTTCCAACCATCTGTGCTTTCCTGCAGTCCACCATGCTCCTCTCAAAACCTGGTAACTTTGTCTTCATGAAATTATTGCAGTTTTGAAAAGATATTTTAAACCCAAATGATACTGCTGTTGCATCCATGAAAGGTCATTTTCTTTTACATCTCTGACTGTTACTTGGCATTTGCTCCTCATTACGCCCCTGCCTGCCTCAAAACTTCTTCCTTGCTCTATTGTCTGCTTTCCTCACTCCCAGCTTGAATATAGATATAATCATTTAATTTTTCCCAAAGTACAGGTTAACCAGACATTAATTAGGAACAAAGTAATGTATTCATTAGTTTGACATAGGTTAGAATTCTATATATCCTGTCTTCTGAGAGTCAAACCTGAGGGTGAAGTTGATTTTGGAGAAGTTTGGTATAAATATGAGTTCACAAAATTTACGGGGCATGAAATTTTGGATACAACCAGGTATGTGTTTATTCCAGTTTTTTGTCCTCTAATCCTTGTGGAATAGACAAGTGGTGAGGTGTTGTAGCCAATCTGAAATAAGAGGGTATATGTAAGCTCCTTGATAAGAGAGAACATATCTTTTTCCTCTGTGTTATTCCCAGTACTTACACATGATAACAAATTCTGCAGTGAATAATAATGATCCCTTATATTTTGGGGGGAGTTAGTATATGCCTGGTACTATGTTGAGCTTTTTTTTCCTCCTAATTTTATTGTGGTAATATATCTGTAACATAAAATTTACCATTTAACTGTTTTTAAGTGTACCATTCAATGGCATTAATTACATTTACAATATTGGTGCTATCATCATCACCAACCATTACCAAAAATCTTTCATCACCCCAAATAGAAATGCTGTACTCATCAACCAATAAGTCTCCCTTTCCCTCTTCCCCCAGCCCCTGGTATCCTCCAATCTACTTTCTGTTTCTAGGAATCTGCTTTTGCTTATTCTAGGTATTTCACATAAGTAGAATCATACTATATTTGTCCTTTTGTGTTTGGTTTATTTCATACAATATGATGTCTTCAAGGTTCATCAGTATTGTAGAATGCTTCAGAATGTCATTCCTTTTTTTGGCCGAATAATATTCCATTGTATGTATATATCACATTTTGCTTATCCAGTCATCTGTTAATGAACACCTGATTGTTTCCACATTTTGGCTATTGTGAATAATGCTGCTGTGAACATTGGTATACAAGTCTCTGATTCCCTGTTCTGAGCCAAACTTTTAATATATAGCATCTCCTCAAAGCCGTATAGAACAGGAGCTATTATACTATCCCCATTTTATAGACAAGAAAACTGAGGCACTGGGAGGCTAATAAACTTGCTAAAATCACAAAGTAGGCAGAGTTCTTCCAAGGCCTGAAGTCTTAAACATTACGCCATTTTGCTTCTGAAAAAGTGGAATAGCTGTACTCAAAAAGTTAAGAACTTCTCGAGAGCTGTCCTCAACAATCTAAACGTGTGAGCAAAACTCAAGCCCAGCAGCTGGGCAGCCTGTATGCGATACAGTTATCAGAACTACAAGGATCAGAGAAGAGAGTGGATATGGTCTCTGGTCTCTTAGAGGAGGCGAGATGGGGAGGAGAGGAGGTTCTCCAGGTGAGGTAACACCTGATGGAAGCACAGGGAAGTCCTTTTGATCACAGAGGATAGGAATGGGTCCACCACACTCAAGCCTAGCCCATGCCTCTGCCTAGGAAGTCACAGACTCCTGGACTTCTTGAAGACCTGTTAAAGCAATGCCTGCCCCACCACTTTCACCAGAGGCCTTACTCACATTTTCCAAAGCATGAAGTTGACTTATAAACTACCGCCTACAGTGGTCACATGGTCTCACTATCAAGGTAAGTGTGCACTTCTGGTGTCTAAACTGTTAACTGCAAGAAGTCAATTAATGAAAGGGGCTTCCCATGTATTTTGAGTATAGTGATGGCATTAGAGTAAGTGTTTAATCTTCCTGTGGTGTTCTGTTTGGAGAAGGAGCACAAGTATTTAGAGTTATATGCAAATATAAATATAAATAGGGCTGCATAGGGCTTTCCCCTATGCTGACACACCAGTAGCCACTGCAGGCCACTAGACCTTTTGTGGTCTCTCTAGATTTCATTAAAGGGAGGGTCCCAGGCAGAATGGGGTAGCTATATGAGGGGAAGAGTAAAGAGTGAAGATGGGATATACTATCTTCTGATTTTAAGTTATCCATCATGATCACTAGGGTAGCTTCCCAGCTCTTAGAATTTCACTTAGTTTTGATACACAGTGATTCTCATTTCCTAGTCTCATTTCCTTTCATGCACACATCTGAGCTCTCTGGTCTCTTATTGTGTGAGTCCATGCCTCATAATTACTGTGTGTTTCCCAGTGCAGATCTCTGCACACCTCCAATCAGGCTGACTTGTAGGATATATTGAATATGGGCTTTCTGACCAAGCTGGGGAGGACAGGAAGTAAATGACAGAGGGTTCCAGAACTATAATGCTGGGTTATAAAAATGTTGAGTGGATAATTTCAATAGAAACCTCCTTTCATTTGCTAAGAGAAGCCTTACATGAAAGTTTGGTGCAATAATTCACCCTCCCCTACATAATACACAGATTGAAAATAAATTGAACCTTGTTAGCAGTTCCCTTGGCCAGAGTTTCTGCTTGTTCTGGAAACCAGGGTGGCTGAAGCAAAGATGGGGAGACATGTGTGAGGGCCGATTATGTGCTCTCATGGGCTTAGGCACTTACACACGCATCATCCACTTAACTCTCACAACAGTCCATCAATGTAGGTATTAACCTTCCCATTTTTTTCAGATGAGGAATCGGCAGCCCAGAGAGATGGATCTACTTGCCCAGGGTCACCAAGGCAGAGGTGATATTCAAATTCAGGACTGATTCTCCTCAAAGACTGTTTTTCTTTTCCATTTCTCCATTTACATGGCTCATTTTCAACACACATCCCCTTCCCAAATTATGCTCCCCACTAACAAGAAGAAAAGGAGGCTGTCCCTGCACAGAGTGAGTTCTCTCTCTGTGAGTTTTGAGCTTTGGGAAAGTGGAGAGTGAAGGGATCCATCTGAGGGGTCCCTTGGTTCAGCTCATGTATTTGCTGCCAAATCAAATGGTGATCTTTTCCCAGATGAATTCTAGATATTGCACTGTTGTGACTGGGTGTAAATGCAATGGGGAGATTGGAGGACTAGATTACTATTTAGAGGCCTTATTGTTGCCCATTTGGTATAGTAATCGGCTGACTTGTGCTGTATGTGCAGTTAAAGTCTGAATGCAGAGATGTCTTTCATATTAAGGGGGTGAACCAAGGACAGGAGCAAGAAGTCTTTAGCATTCACAGATGAGCTTTTCTTCTTGAAATCCTTTGCTTGGTCTTTAAGCTGGAGTTGCAGTTGTACCCAGCAGGTGCACTGGGCTACAGCATCACGGATCTGATTTCCAGCTGGCTCTGATTCCTGACTAGCTCAATATAGAATCCTTAGGCCAGAGTTCATTCCTTAAAGCTTTAAGTTTAGGTAAATTAAAAGGAAACATTATGATACATAAAAATGGAAAGAGTATGCTTTTTAGAGTCCGTTACATCATCGTTGAGGTGAAAACATGAATAGTTTTAAGGAGTGAAATACATTTATAGATACACTTAAACCCTTCGATAGTTAATATAAGCTCCTTAGGGAATGTTAGCCAAATATGCAGCCAATTTTTTGACTGAAGATGAAAGACAGGTGCAATGGTGTTCTCAGGTTTGGGAACCAGGTACCCAGGTATCATTGATTACATATCCATGGAGCTGTGTGGTTACGGGACTGTCCACAGAGATGGGGTAGAGGGCTGGGGGTGTAGGAACAAAATCACTTAATTCATTTCAAGTTTATTGTTGTTCTAGTGATATGGCTCTTGGTAATTTACAAGACTGTCTGCTGGGTTCAGGAGCTCTTGAGACCTCCCGTCTAATAAAATAGCCATGTCATTTTTCCTGAGTGAAGGGACTGACATATATCAAGAAGTGCAATTTGTTTGATATCCTTTTGTACAGGAAAAGGAAAGGTTGTGGCATTTGTAGGTTAGTAAAAAGAGGAAGGAAGTTAAGGTATATAGGTATGTCATGAGAGACCTTGCAGTTGGAAGAACATAAAGGTCATTTTGAATTTAACATCTTGGGGACACAAGGCATTTTACTAAGAATATTAAAGTTTCAAGTTGGAGCTGTCAGTTTAAAGAATTAAATGTAGCCCCATTGCATAATCCTTCAGGTTTTAAAGTTACTAACACACCTCTTTCTTCCTAATAATTGGTTAAGTCACCCCTTACCTGAAAAGGCAGTTTACTTTGCTTTCCCTAATTGCAATAAAAGCTATAATCCTGATTATGAAAGGAAGGTGTTCTGGTGTGTCCTCATTCCCAGTAGGCAAGTTCTCCTTTTATAATGGAATTTCCAAAAGAGAAATTTTGTCATTTTCTACTGGGTAGTTTGGTCCAGAGGATATGTCCCTGCGTGAGCAACCTGACTCACCAGACGGCTATCTCAGGAAGTGAGGATCCATTTAGTCTCTTGTTGGAGTTGTAAGATTGTGATTTTTACTGATAAGAGGTGAGCCTGCTCTACATAAATTAATGATACAGATATTGAATTATCCATCATCCTAGATGGCAGATAGGCCTGGATCATTTGATATAGGGCATGTAACTAGAAATGTTCCAGCATATGCTTGTGTTGTGGGGTGTATGTGTGTGTGTGTGTGTGTGTGTGTGTGTGTGTGTGTGTGTGTGTGTGCATGCGTGCATGAGCACATTTGAGTATATATGGGAGATACTGTGATCCTAAGGCTGAAGATTCCAGAGGTTATTAGGGCTATGGGGCTGTCAGCTGGCAGATTGGGTTCTAAATAAGAAAGTTGACTTTGAGTAAAAACTGGGAGTTTCTTGCAGGTAGGACATTAATGTGCAAATGAATCTGTATTGAACCATGGGGCTCCTATAACTGCTTGCTCATGGTATGCTATAAGACAGCTTCCTTCTTCAAAAGACATTTCTTCTCTGGCTGGAGCATCTCTCAACAGGGTTGGGAGTTTGGTTAAAGCCCAATTCAGAATAAAAAGCTCTCTTTCTCCTGTCTCTTTCACTAGAAATCATGTAGCCAATTCCTTCCTGGGGATCCTGCTAAAAAGCAACGTGGAGTCACTAGGAAGCAGTTTGGAGGGAGCTCAAAATTGCATCCCCCTGAGGAGTGGAGACCTCTGGCACTGGGCAGAGTACCAGCCAGTAACTTACTTGAAGCTCAGACAACTTTGCAGTAATTCTTCCAGCTGTCTGACTCAATAGCAGCCTTTGGAAGGGTATTTTTTAATCTATGACAGTTGCAGCTTTCAATCCTAGATTGGATTTCTCCCCGTCCTCCCAGAAGATGTTTTAGTGATGCAGCAGCTTTAGCATATGATTGGTAAGGCCTTGAAATACGTCCCTGGCTAACAGGAGCCATAGCAGAGTGGGGTAGGAGGGGGCGTTAAAATTCACTAGTAAATCTAACATTCTGCTAACACTATTTTTAAGAAAGGAAGGCCTTGTTCTTCATTTTTGCATCCTTCCTAAGTTTCTCAACTCACTTTTTCTTTCTTTATTGTCATTTTTCTGTGGAATGATTTAATCAGGTCAACAGGCACTATAGTCATTTGCAGTATCTAGCTGCTACCAAAGAATTGATTTTTTTTTTATTTGAGTTGGTGCATTGGACAAGTCAGAAACAAGGGATGGAGGATACGGGGTTTAAGTGTCCACACTAGCACTAACTTGCTGTAATCTTGGCAAATGTTGTTACCCTAAAAAAAAAAAAATACTAGTTTTGTCTTTAAGCCTCCTAACAGAGAGGAGACTGAGAAATCAAATTGGGAGAATGTTAAATAAATGAGATGATGTGGAGTGGGAAAAAAATTATAATCAAGGCACTGGTCAGTTAGTGGAAGTTTGTAGAGAAAGGCCAAAGAAAGGCAGAATGAGTAATTCCGGAAAATGGGGGAGTAAGCCGAAAAGGTGTGGTGATCTATCGGTAAGCCTGGCGCTGTGAGGTGGGAGGAGGCAGGTGTGCACTGAGCCCTGCCTTTCCAGAGTTATGTTGTGTGAAAACAAACCTGAATGTATGGCGAAGGTGGTTGTGTGTGTGTGTGAATGTTTGTAAATGTGATTTTAACTTACATGTTTTAAAAATGGAAAGCAGCAAGCATTGTGGACTTGAGAAATCAGGGAGGTCTTCAGGGAGGAGGTGGGACACGAGAAGAATGTGGACAGTTTGAATAGGTGGAGAGGTATGAGGGGGGAACATTCCTCCTGGTGGAAAAAGGGGAGGATGCCCTCAAGGTCATAAAAAATCATGGCATGAACAGGCAACAATTAGGACACCCTGCTCGCATCAAAAGAGCTCTGATGAGGAAAGGCCTTGAATATTAGGAAAAAAGGGTTGTCCTCATGAGCACACAGAATAAAAGCAGCCTGTAGTACAGTTAGCTTTACATTTTACAAACCCTTTTCAATTCATTTCTTTCCTCTAGGTGTAGAAAAGTTTCATTTTTGATGTATAGATTACCATTATGTGTTCAATTATGTTGATTTTGAGATCTGTAGGTGATGGCTAATCAGACTCCAAATAGTTGTGAATTTTTTACATCTGGTCAATTATACTGTATCAATGAGGATTGAATTCAGCTGAAAATAATAAAAAACTTAGTTACAGAAGCTTATTATGCAAACGGGGTTGTATTTTTCTTACACAACAAAATTTCCAGAGGTAAGTGGTTATAGGCATTGGGTCAGTGGCTTAGTGATGTCAGGGCTGAATTCTCTGCAATTCTCTTAGCTTTTACCTTATTGTCTCAAAATGATGCTAGCCATTGTATCCATAATCAAGACAGGAAGAAAGAAAAAGGAGAAGGCCAGAATTGGGTCACACAGTCTTTCTTAGTCAAGGAAACAGCTGGGACAGTGGTTCTTGGCTCCCCAGTCAATTCACTGATGTACTGAAATAGAGAGTGAGTCTAGACATGGTGTTTCATTTCCACTAATACCTGCCATGATGAGCTGGGTATTTATCCCATGATTAAAAGTTTAGTTGTATCTTCTAAATATGAAAACATCTGTACAGAAAAAGCCTACAGTAGCCCCAAGTGCCCAGATGTTAGCATTATGTAACAACCAATTGGATACCTGGATTTTTCAGCTTTTCATGCAGGTTTTATTATGTCAGATTGCTTCATATGTATTATTCACAGTTTCCCCATGTATCTATTTTTTTCTGGTGAACAGTGCCAAATATAAGATTTTTCAAGAAGCTAACCAGTTTGCTAACATACCAACTGTCTTTCCAGCAAATTTCATGAACATGAACATCTTCTCCCTCTCAATATTTATTGTGCCCTTGATAAGTCAGGTTTCTCTATATTTATTTATTGGTTCTCTCCAATTTTTGCAACAGTTCAAAGCAGTTATTTTCCTGGTTTTACCTGAAAGGAAACTGGGACTTAGGAAATAGTCAAGGGACTTACTCAAGGCCATGTGGTTGGAAGGTGACAGAATGCATTCAAAGCTAAGCAGATCTGTTGGAAAGCCTGCTTTATTTTGTCTCAGGATGCCTTGCTGATTTCCATGTGCCATTGGAGGGAGTCTGTGCTTATCTGCATCCCAGATCCTATCTGGGTAAAAACCATAGTGATGAATTCAGGATAATTCTTTTTACTCCCACTCAAGTTTGCTTAATGATTCTCTGGAGTCAGAATATGAAGGGCTGACTTCAAGGATTGCAAAACTCGGAGGTGTAATAGATAAATAGCCAGGAGATAATGATTAGGATTTTAATAATTTTAGTCTCTCCCTGTCCTCTGTTCCTAGCTGCTTCAATTTGAAGGTACAGCTTTTGTTCTTGCTGAGACTTTCCAGGTCAGCCTTTGGTTTGGGTCTCATTTGAAAAGGCCGGTGAAATGTGTACATATCAGTGAGCTTCCATGATGTGGCTGGAGCGGTGGTTCTCAACACTGAGCACATTAGAGTCACCTTGGATGCTTAAAAAATATACCAAAGCCTGTGCCCGCCACGCCCCAGAGAGTCCGGATTAATTGGTGTGGAGGGGACATGGTAGTGGGGCCGGCATCGGTGTTTCGTGCTTTCTGTTGTGTTTTGTTTTTGTCTGTTCGCTCCCCTGGTGATTCTAAAGCTCAGTTTGAGGGGAAAACTACTGTCCTAGATGATTAATGGAGGTGCTAATGGAGAGGAGGGTGGAGAGAACCCAGAGCCAGTGGTCCTCAAACCTTTCCGTCTATAGACCATTATATGGGGGTGTTGAAGGAAATAGGTCTCTTCAGAATTAGCAGATAATTGCATTGCTTTTGATGAGACACCATTGAGCGAAAAGACAAGTAAATGACTAACGAGAGAGAGGTTATGTACAGAGAGTAACTTCACTGTGTGTTGCCCTGACGCTTTTATAGTTTTTTTTGCGTTCCAACCTCCAAATTCACCAATGAAAAAACTGAGACCCTTTGGGGATAAAAACCTTAATGAGACTATAGTTAATGGTGGAACTTGAATCAGAACTTTGGTCTGCTAAGACCAGTTCAGAATCTTTCCCTCTTACCTGCTACCATTTATAGAGTCCTGTAGATCCCAGAGGATACTCCCAATGGGAGCACCCAGGTTTGTATTTGGGGTGGGGGGTGGAGGGAATAATAGATTTGATCTGGTCCTGGGTTACATTTTGCAGGAGCTCTGTTCCAAGCCATTTTCTCACTACAGTGGGAGAAGCCCGTTGTGTACCTTAGCACAACACTGTCTCATTGTAGATATTTGCTGTGGCTATTTTCAATTCCCTGGGCCTAATGTATTTTCTTTTTGTTTCATGGCAGATGCCCCTTTGTTTCCCAAAGCCCAATTCTTACATTTTTCTTGGGAGTTGCTGTTACAAAGTTTGATCTATCCGAAATCTATACATTATTTCCCAGACACCAGTGGCGTTTTCCAGGTTAAATTATTTAATGACATTTGTTTTATTGAAGGCTTCAGATTAGCTGCTGATACTTATTGGCAGAAAGAAACACGTTCTTCCATTGGGATAACATTTTTTTATTAGAAAAAAGAGTAACTAAATTGAGTTTCTGTCTTCTAAATCTAGCTCTGGTGAATGAAGACATCTGGCACTTCAAATGGCAATTTACCTTTGTATCTAAATCAAGCATCAGTCACCCCAACATATATTTTCCTCTCTCTCCCTCCATCCCCTCCTTGCTCCTGCTTGTTTTTCCCCCCTTCTCCTTCCTTCCTTCATTTATATCCATCCTCCTCCCTTGGCTCACTCTCTCCCTCACCTCTTCTCCATCCCCCTCACTTGCCCCCTCTTTCTCTCACATCTCCCACCCCTCCCTTTCTCATCTCATTCATTTTCTCTTCTCTCTTTGCCCTTGCTTCCCCCTCCTTTGCCTTTTCTCATTTACTCTATTTTGGTTGGCTTATCTTTTCATCTTTCTAGCCTTTATTCCTCTGGGTTTGGAGGTTTTAATTCCAAATGCCACTCGTCTCTTGGAGTGAATAAATCAGGGGATCTGAAAGGAAAGAGGTAAAAAGAAAATTGAGGTTTGATTTCAGCAGTCTTTCTCCCTCTGCCAAGCTCTTTCCTTGGGAATTTTACTGATGCAAATGGAAAGAATTGAAACTTTGTTTTCCTATCAGGGTGAGGATATAGGAGTGGGGAGACAAGTGGCTACCTGGGTGTCCCTGCCTCCCCAGGGCTGTGGCATAGAAGCCTGTAACTGCAGTTAGGCACCTGCTTTCCTATCTTTTCTAGAGATCCTATCTATCTGCCTGGAAATCCATGCACTGCATTGGTGTAGCACACCTTTATATATTTTCCAAACTAATCCCATCGCTTCAGACTAACAATTATAACAATAACTTCCCTAAGCAGCATAAGCTCAGTTTCCAGATGAGGTAGCAGTCCAATCACTGATAAGCAGGGTCTACAGCTGTTTCCAAGGGGAACAGAGATATAGATTGTAGAAATTGGAAATGGTGGGGCAAAAATCAGCAGTGATTCTGGAATAGCATCTTTCTGGACTCCAAGTTCAAGGGGGACCATGTGAGGTGAGGGAGTTTAATTGCAAAGCCGAGTGAGTCTGGAACATGCTGTCGAAGACAAGGGGAGCAGAAGGGTAAAGGTAAGGTTAGGAGGAATTTTAGAAGTAAAGATTCTAATGCTGGAGGCTCCGACAGCCTTGGACAGAGTGTGCTTGGAGGTGGAAGAGGGCAACGTGGCAAAGGGCATCCAGGTGAGGCGACGTCTTTTGGTGGGGCCACCTGTGCCCTCAGCAAATGGGCCTGGCAAGGGGTGGAACAGAGGCTGAACTGCAGGCACTCTCAGCTTTCCATGGTGGGGTGCAGCTCTCGAGGGAGAGGGGTCTTCTCTTGGCAGAAAAATCTCCTAGGCTTCCCTAGCCGCACCCTGCACTCTGAACCCAAGTAACTTACCTGACAGAGAGGGGCCCAAGACCAGGAATAGGGACCCCTAATCCTCACACTGCCTTCATGTGCTTCCTCTACCTGCTGCTGCTCACTAGGTATTTCTAATAATAGTAAAAAAGGATGAAACACAAAAACTCTTCAGTGGGAAGCTCTTCTTTTCAAAACAGTCTGAGGAGAAAATCTCAGAAATTTCTCCTAGAGAAGAATGTAGCAGCCTAGTGGAGAGCAGACATTTTCTATGCCTGATTTAACTACACACTTTTCAGCCGCACTGTCCCAAAGACGGCACTTGACTGCAGTGCTACAGGCTCTCAGTCTCGACGGTGCTGCCACCTCCACTTCACTGGGGTTCCTTAGAACTTGCTTAGTCATGGGTGCAGTAATTGGACTCATTTATTCACTCCCAATAAATGAGCTGAGTGGCTGGGAGTACGTGGGCTAGAAATAGGGGTCAGCGCCTTGGAACTGATAGGCAAGAAAATAGCATTATATTCTTGAATATAAGGAAAAATAAGAGTATTTCAAGACAGATGTGAGGTCCCTGTTTTTGGATGACTCACTCTGTCTACACTTAGAATGAAAGGAGACCAGGGATTGTGGGGATGGAAGAAAGGTGAGTTGGGGAGGGATGAACTGAGAGCATTCTACATGTTATCTGTTTGGCACAATGAATTGTTGCCAGATTTACAGCTAAAAAATAAAGTCATTACAAACATTCAGCTGGATTCTGGAATTAGGACAGCTGTAACCCACTATCTGTGTCAATTCTGTAGATATATTAGTTTCCTAGGGCTATTGTAACGAAGTACCACAAACTGGGTGGCTTAAAACAATAGAAATTTATTGTCTCACAGTTCCAGAGGCTGGAAGTATGAAATCAAGGTATTGGCAGGGTCACACTCCCTCTGAAACCTGTAGGAGAGAATTTTCCTTGCCCCTTTCTAGTTTCTGTTTGCTGACAATCTTTAATGTTCCTTGGCTATAGATGCAGCACTTCAATTTCTGCTTCTGTCCCCACATGGCATTCTCCTCTCTGTCTGTCTGTCCAGATTTCCCTCTTCTTATAAGGACACCAGTCACATTGCATTAGGTCCACTCTAATCCAGTCTGGCTTCATCTTAACTAATTACATCTTCAAAGACCCTATTTCCAAATAAGGTCACATTCACAAGACTGAGGATTAGGACTTGGACATATCTTTTCAGGGACACAATTCAACCCCTACCCATAGATGTCAGGTTTCTCATCTGTAAAATAACCTGTAAAGTGTATGTGGAGCTTCAGTAGTGTGGAGGGAATAATAACCTTTTCTAGGTGCCTTGCCAAGTCATCATGGGACTCAATAGAGAAAATGCATGGAAAAGAACATTGTGAAATATAGTAGACTTCTGTGAAAATAAAAGGATTATTACAATTTTATAATTTTGTTTTTGTTACTGGGCCTTTTGATAGCCCATATTTCCTGTGCCTGCTCTCCTGTGCTCAAAATTTCTCCTTTTACTTAGGATGTAGTCTGAATGATTTGAGGATTGAGTGTGGGAGATAGACAACAAAGTTCTCATGGACTTCACGCTCCTCAGGAGAGGGCAATGATGTGACCATCTTGGACCAGATGCTTTCCAGTGAGGGATCCTAGAGGAAACCCAGTCACGTGTATCCTTACTCACCCATTCACTAAATGTGTTCAGAGGACCTACTGCATCACAGTCACTGCATTAGGCACTGAGGATGTGGCAATGAATGAATGATACGTGGCCAATTTCTTGAGGATGTCAGAGTGTGGTACTTTCTTAGGGATCTTCCTGGAAGGATTGAGTCATAAATTCTCTAATTGAGGATCATACAAGGTTGAAATAAGTGTAAAGTCAATAAGGAGGGGAGTTAGGTGAATGGAGTGAGGAAGGACAAGCTATGCAGTATTAGGTGAAGTTGGGCGTTTAGGAAATGAAGGAGAGGAGCATATGTTAGGATATAGGTGAGTCTTCTAGGACTAGGGTGGCTCTTTGAAGTCACTAAGCATGCTTTTTAGTAATGCTTCTTGAACTAAATCATAACACACAAAACAACCCAAACTCTGATTCTAACACTCTGTATCAAAGGGAAGAGATCATACCTATTTACGCCATCACAGTTCCTACCAGATTTTTATTGCTTCTATAAAGAGACTAATCAACAGCAAATTAATTCAACAATATTTAGAGGGAACTTCTCTGCATAAGATACCATGCTGCAAGACTTGGGGGTGACAAAGATGAATCAAACATTTTGGGCAGGCCGATTCTGTCCTCAGGAGATCTACAGAATGGCAGAACAAATGAGCCATACACAAGGCTGTCTTGGTGGAATGTGAGAAATTATGAACGTGCTATGTCTAATGCTCTAAGGAGGTTCAAGGAAGGCAGTGGGTGCTTCAAGTCGGGAGTCTCAGGGAGAAATAGGGAAGGAGGTGATGTTTGACCAGATAAGTTTTGAGATGATGATAAAATGACTTTTTCTTATGAAGGAAACAAACTGAACCAAGAAATGGAAAGAATCTTGGCCCATAAATAGGTAACAGTAAGCTGTGTCAGGGGAATGATGGGAAGAAAACAAATACTTATTCAAAGAGAGATAAGTAATGATTGAATTATTTCACAATCAATGTCAGATAGTTACCCCAGCAAACCTCTTTTGTTTTCCATTGAGTGAAATCCAGAATCTTATATGTTGAAATTGTCCATTACAAGATTGTCTCTTTTTTCTTAGTTTGGAATCTGTTAGCTGGCTCTAAATTGCTGCTTGGTAGAAGAACAATTACATATACATAGCAAATTATGGTTCTGCAAACTCACTACCTTGAACAGATTTATAAAGAAAAATCTTCCTAAGCCCACCCTCCCTTCGCATGCTATGTGTCTAACTGAATGGAGATTCTTTGTCTCAGTGATTAATTGTATCTTGCATCATCCTAGAAACTGATATTTAATTATCCTAAAATGGTTAATGAATATAGATTCTCTTCTCTAGGATCATGGGAGTGGGCCAGGGATGTCTGTTGGATGATCGTTTCTCTAATCAATGCAAATATTGCCAGAGACAGGTAGCAACTTCATTGTCTGACTTTGAGCCATAGCTACATCTGGAGAGAAGGACATACCACCGCAGGATACTATTTATCTCAGGCCACAGCTGGAATTTTGGATACTTTCACCAGTCTCAGCTGGTAATTTTGGCTTAGTTCCTTGTCAGTTGGACACACACACATACATATACACACTTCTGGGCACAAGGAAATTGCTTGCCCTTCACTGGTGGAAACCATGGACAAGGTAGGTGTCCCTCCTCCTTACTGTCACCACCAACATCACTGCCATCATTAGTGACATCATTGCCATCTTCATCATCAAATATTTGCTAAGTACTGACCATGTGTAGGGCTCTGTGTTAGGCCCCTTTAGTCATCACAAAAGAGATGCCTTTAGAGTCCTGTATGCACTAGAGATGCCACCATTATCTCCATATCAAAAGAATATTCGGGTAGAGAGTAGGATTAGGTTGTGCAGCTGCCCAGCTACCTTTGCAAGATGACTAACTGGGATGTGGAGCTTAGCCTGAGGCCGTAGGACATAACATGTGTAAAGTTAGGACCTATGCTTTTATATGGGTTAGATCCTCTTCCCTCTGAACACGAATCAACCGAGCTAATTGCCTACAGGCAAATAAGGAACTGAGAGTCAAAGTATTAGGTACTGATGAAGGTACTGGATGTCTTCTCAGAATATCTCTTTCCCTCAAAACCTTTACTGCTTGTTTTCCTTCCTTCTGGGACAGCATCCCGCCTCCATGCAAAAGCCAATCCACTGACCAGTCCTATTTCAGCCTGGCTGTGGTGAGACTGCTCTTAGGCCCGGCTCCAAGGAAGTGAGACATGTGAAGCAGTCTGATCTGAAAGGCGTCACCCTTTCCTTGCTTGCTTTTGGGTCAGAGAGACTGCTTGTTTGGCTCAGCTACTTTTAGGCCTCCTTCCTTCTCCCGCCAAGGTATCCAGGCGGAAGCCTATTTGCACAATGAGCTCAGACATGCAGAAGCAAACGCCAAAATGAATTAACTGGAATACCTCTATTAATTTATGCCTCAACAGTAATGACCTTAAGACACAGAAGAATTATATATTAATTTGTTTCTAGTGTATAGCACTGCTAAGTTAACACATTTAGGAGAACACACTTCCCCGTCTCCAGCTGTGAGGGTAAATGAGGTTTGCAGGCATTATTCGACACACTCAAAAATAGACAATTTTCCTCATGCTGTTCATTTGGAAATTATATTTAAACTTATTTATTTACATGGGTACATACATAAAATGTCTATTTACAAACAAATAGGCCTATACCGTCCGAGATAAGGGTGTTTAAGAAAAAATGCATGCACCCCCCACGCCAGCCTGGCTGACTTCTGTGAAAATTCCCGGCTCTGCAGATGCCCCGCTGCGCTCCACACCAGCGCGCACACACCATCCAGCCTTATTGATGTTGGAAAGGGTGAGATGTCTTTTAAAAGTCAAAGGGCATAATCCCTTCCAGGAGGGAAACTGTTTTTAACACATGGTTTGGTCAGTTAGGGGCCCTCAGGAAAAAAAATGCGTAACAATCAGCATTGTACATTCAAACCTCCCCCAGAAAGAAGATTAAAAGTAAAACCAGATTAGAGATGTGAATTTTATTCAAATCCTTTCTCCCCTTTCCTCTCCCTCCTCCTCTAATCTCTCCTACTCTTTTGCTTTCCTGTCTCTCCTTTGTTCCATTTCTATCCAATCTCCCTCCTCTTTCTTTCTTCTTTTTTCATCAGTCTGAATTTCCACATCCCACCCCCTCCTTCATTCTCTCAGAATTTAATGCTGCCGAGCTGCCTCTGATCTCACATCCCTTTATGCAGCTTTTTCTAGTTAATGAATTGTTAAAATTTCACAGGGAGTGGTAACTCTGCTCTCCCCTGCTCCTGGCCATTGCAGCTTTGCAAGCTGCTTTCTCTCGGAGCTGGAAAGTCACAGCTGTGAGCCAGCTATTCCTTGTCTGCAAATATTTTCCTGTGGTCTACACATTCAGATTTGCAGGACGGTCTTTCATGTTTTTTTTCTCCCTCATCCAAGTTAAGTAGGATTAGCGTTTTAGGTAATGAAGGCTTCTGGAAAAGGGAGATTCTATCCATTGGCAAGGAAAACTGAGACTCGGGCAGTCTCCTAAGACGCCTGCTTAGACTTCAGTTTTCTGCAGTGGAAAGATTTTAAGAAACTCATGCTAGCAGAGGACCATTTGACTGCACTTTCAGAGTGAGATTCGTGGAAGCCCATTCTGCCTCAGTTGCCTAGTCGATAACCCTTTACCCTAAACTATACCTTTTAATATATTTTCCTTCCAGATAAAATTAAGGTCATCTTTGTGATTCTTCCTCAGTCCAGTTACACACATGTGGTTGTGTGTGACTTCTTCCTTTTTGGTTCTAGGATATTTGCCTTAAGGATCATGTGTGGGTAAAGAAAAATAGAATTTAAAAATGATCAAAAAATTGCAGTCTAGATGAAAAAGTGATATTTTTCCTTAAAAATTACATGTAGGCAATGTAGGCACTTATATGCAATTCTGTGTAACATGAAGAAATATGGTTATAAAGCATCAATATTTTACTTAACACTAGGAAAGCTGTAAACAGTATGCACAATACTTTCACTTGTGAAGAAGTATTGCTTAAAGAGAATATTCTATCCCTTAAAGATGTTGGGTAACTCAGTACTTAATATCTTTCCTTTTCTTGTATTTCCTTCTCTCTTACTCCCTTCTTTTCCCCTTCTCTTTACATCTTTCTTATACATCATTATGGTCAATACTGAGAAATTCATGTTAGGAGTTACAGAAAAAAAACCCACTGAATTTCTTTTTCATCTTAGCATTTTCTTCCAACTAGGAATGCAGGTTACCTCAAAGCTAGTAGGTAGGTGCTTGTATTTTATACACTTGTGCCCTCACCATAAACTTCAAACAAGGCCTCTGGATTATTCCAGGAACATCTTTCTTCTCGGCCAACACTGGACATATTTAGAGATCTAAGAAAAAACAAATTGTTTTCCTCTCGTTTACTGTGGCATGCTTCCTGTTGTTAGGTGAATAAATGAGCAGTTTATTTTAATCAGGAGCTCTTTTCAGAGGGGGGTGCTGGAGAGGGTAAACCAACTACAGGAGTTCAGCTTACTGGGGTGTTAATTGAGTAACAGGTGACATAAATAGTGTGGAGAAGCAGGAAATTAGAACATAGGAGGGAAAATATAGATGTTAAGGGCCACAGCCCTTATAAATGTATTTAAGTCATCAGTGCCACAACTGGGTAGCAAGCTGTTTTCCCTTCTGAAATTTCAGGCCGGAGTGCTAAGATTGGGATTGGTTTGGGAGAGAAAGGGAGGTGGGCTTCCGGTTCAGTGAAGTTAGCCAGATCAGAGAGTTGGGCTTTGGATTTTGAGCATCATCAATGTGTGTCACGGGGAAAGGTAGCTGTTGGTGAAGCTGGCCTTACTCCCAGGTATGGCATGATCAGAAAACTGCAGGATGGCTCCCTTCTTCCTGTATCTACTCTGTACTTGTGCATCCTTTAATAAGGTTCAAAGATGTTCACTGCACATGCAAAAAAAAAATGGCTTTAAATCATAAACATTTTTGGAAAAAGAAATATGGTAATTTGTTTCCACTTGTAAGTATATCGAATTGAGATCATATCCTTTCTTTTCCTGAGAGCAGGCTAGAAAGGAAAAGAAGGATAGACCAGAGGTCTTCAGCCTTGGCTACAAGTTAGAATCACCTGGGGAAACTTTAGACCTCCCTATGCCCAGGCTGCACCCCAGACCAATTAAATTAGGCTCTCAGAGGGTGGGACTCACACATGAATTAACTTTAGAGCACCCTAGGTGATTCCAATATGCAGCCAAGGTTGCCAGCCATGGCCTGGAGAGAAATGCAGAATTTGGAAAAGAGCAGCTCTCCTGCAACTATATGTGACAAAGTGTGATTATTTTGTGCTTTAATGTCATACTTTTGAACTTCTGTGAGGGATACAGGGAGATTGAGGGCAGGGCTGCAGACCCATTAAAAGGTGATGCAATCCTTGTGCTGTTGGCCTGGGGGAAAGAGTCTTATGTTAGACTAGAATTAGAACTGCATTAGGAAGGTCCTGTCAGAAGTGGGAGAGGGGACTCAGTCTCTCTTGGTCCGGAATAAGAAGGGTGACAATACCTAAGAATGTTCTAGATTCCAAACTATTGCACGTCTCAAATTTCTAATCTATTGGGTGATCTCTCTTCCTGTTCCTACTTTAAAAAGTGTTCAGTAGCCCATATTGGACAGTGAAGAGAATATTTCTGTCATCACAGAAAGCTGTTTTCCACAGTGCTGTTTTATAGTGATGTCAGTTCCTTTTTGGTTTTTGACATGGCTAATATTTTCTCCAAACCTGTCACCAGCATATGACTTTTTCTATAATGACAGATTAAAGATAGCTACCTATTCTTTTGACACTCCTTTTAATGAGGATTATGCTCTATGTCTCCTCCCCTTGAATCTGAGACTGTTTTGACCAATAGAATAGGGTGAAAATGAAATTGTGCCAGTTTCTGGGTGCAAGACCTAATAAACTATCAGCTTCTACTTCTTTTCTTTTGGACCACTCCCTCTTGGAGTCCCAAGTCTCTAGGAAAGAAATCTGACCACTGTGAAACCACCATGCTGGCCAACGGTCCCAGCTGAGCCCAGCCTGCCAGCCATCTCCACTCACACACCAGACATGTTAGTGATGCTGTCTTGGCCAGCCCATCTACTGGGTACTACCAAGTGAACGCCATCAAGGCAACATGGAATGGAAGCTCTGCCTGAATTTCTGACCCACAATAAATTCCTGAAACATCATGAAATATAAATATCTTTTTTTAAGTCACGGAATTTCAGGGTATTTTGGTATTCAACAATAGAGAACCGGAATATATGATGGCCTTTTTTTTTTTTTTTAAACAGAAGTCTTAAATTTTGATGTAAGCAATGTAGTTTAATATGAACACTATTGCACAGCAGTTATGAATTAGAGCCTTAGCATAAGCCAGACTGGGGTTTGAATTATGGCTTTGTCACTTAAGAGGTGTAAGGTGAGACTTTGTCAGGGTGACTGCTCTGATTTTCACTGTCTTCATCTATAAAATTGGAAGACTAATACATCAGAGTACTAAGACTGTGATGAGAAAGAAATGAGATAACAGATGTTAAGAAAGCCCTTAGCACACTGCCTGATTCATGAAGGGGAAGCTCTAACTGAGAAATGTGCATGGTACAGATGGAGCACAAAGAATAGATGAGTGACTCTGCTTGGGCAAGTAAGGTGGGGAGCAGCTATCAGGCAAGTGTCCTCATCACTGAAGGGTTAGCTGAGTATTAGAGCTGAGATAGGAATTTACCAGACTAACTAAAGAAGGAAACATTCCAAGTAGAATAGACTGCATGCTCTGCTTGAGCCTGTATTCTAACCTCGATGGCAGACTCAACTTCATTTAATTTTGAACTACAACTATATTTTTACTTTCACCATTTTGAAAGTTATTTAATGAGGCAGGAAAATGCTTACCACATGAGCAATTTCATTTTTTATAATGAGTATAATCACCTTTACAATCTGAAAAGTCCATGCATTTCAATACAAAGAACTTTCATTTTGAAAACAGTATATGGAAAGAAGTCCCAAGAAAAGAAGGAGCTCTTTCTGCTGAAATGCTTTGCGTTTTTCTTCTCACATCAAAATTTCCCCTCATTTTTCTTCTCACATGTATTCCTTCAGACTGTCTTACTGGGCACTGCTGTGTGACAATTTCAATAGTCCTTGTATGAGGGGCAGATTGTTACAGAAAATAGCGTCCTGTGCAGCAGGCAGTTCTTCAGCTTCTCAAGCCAGGTATGGGTTCACATTATGTTGAATGCAGACAGACATTGTAGGATTTCTGGTAGGGCTTTGTCTGTGTTCAACCCACTGCTCACATACTGAAATATCTCTGCCTCTGAGGTTTGCCAACTCAGAGATCACCTCATCTGAGCTAGACAGTTTGGGACTATTTTTTTTTAATGTTTCTAAATAACTCAATTTTATTCTTTGTATAGTATCTGCTAATGTTGACTTTTGTATCCCTGCAGGAATTGATACATTCACACAGTCTGACTTCTATGTCAGTTTCCACTTTTGTCCCTTGTTCTGAGCAGACATGTCTGGGCTTGTGGGATCCCGAGATCATCACATGCTTGCAATTGTGGTCAGCCACTCCTTTGCATCCCAATTTGTTGGCCTTGCTGCTCATTCTTGAGGAAACATTACATTGATCAAGGAATTCCCATCATCAAAACAACTATAATCTCAGGTCTTTGCCCACAAATAGAGATAAGATCTCACCAGTTGCCTGGTTCGATCATTGAAAACAACTTCTGAAAATCGTTGCTTGTTAGTTACTTCTGCGTTTTGTAATCAAGCTCATCCTCAATAGTCAAAATCTGGATTTTGGAAAGATCTCTGAGAGGCAGTGTGCTTTTGAAAGGGTATTGGATCCTGGAGAGCACATGCCTGGAGGTTTCTGGGTAATCTTCATTCTTTGGCTTTTCTTGGGCCTATTGCCACTCTGTACTACACTTTCCAAGTTTGCAGACATTAACAAATCTATATACGTCACAGGGCTATCATGGAGTCAGTGATCCTCTGCTCATTATTTTTTTTTTCTGGCTTTCCATTTCATAAAATAATAATAATAATAATCTTATAACCAGAGCATTGAGTTTAAGGCTCATCTGTCAGTGTGAATTCCCATTTTACCCCTTTCCTTAAAGCCACTGGATCAGTAATTTATGTAATTTACTAGGCTCTTCACTATTTTATGTACTTTATAATTACATCATGTTCCTTTTCCTCTTTTTCCCCATCAAGATTCTAAATTTTAGAAGACTTGCTGAAATTTTATGTATCCAGGAAGCCTTCATGGATATCACCACCCAGAATTACTATCTTTCCATTACATTGTATTTTACATTCTTCATAGTGCTTACAAAATCAGAAAATCGGGGCCTATAATCTCATTAGATATGCACATGTCTGTCTCCTTTGTTAGGTAGTGAGGTTTTTGAGGACAGAGATTATGCATTGTCATTTTTGTGCCTTTTCACTGTCCCCACCACAATAGCATCCATCATTTGCAGACTGGTAAAAGACTGTTGAATTGAATGGGTTAGAAAGTCCCTGGAAAAATATGAAGCAATGTGCAAATCCAAAATATGTAAAACTTCATCAACTTCCATGTGATAGCAGATTGTTTCTAACTTTCCCCCTTTCCCTACAGATAGCCTAATGATCTCAGCTGATTTGACATTTGGAGAAAGTCCATGTTTTTCTCTGTCTTGCTTACCCATAGGTGAATGCCATTGCCCTATTCCCTAATTGTGTCTCAAGAAAGTTCTTCTTTCTGTAGATTCTACCTCCTACTGTTCCTGCAGACATTTAGGGAACTTATGAAAAGAAAGAAGCAACTTTCAGAAAAGCTCTCTATAAAAGCACCCTCACTTTTTCTTTTTAAATAAACCTTTGTATTTATCGATGAGTCCATCAAATTTATATGGCAGGAAATGAATCAAACTACAAATATTGATCAAGAAACATGTTTGTTGCTGATCAGAGATAACATTACTTGTAAAAATGTGCATTTTGGTCAATATTTATTCCTTCCTAAAATTACACAATTATGTTTCCTTCTCTTAAACTCAATTTGTCCAATTGCCTATAATGAAATTTCCTATGCCAATGTATAATTTATATATATGATTACCATATCCGCTGTGGAAACTTAAACTGTTAGAACTTCTTTTGAACCACATATCTGGGGCAGATATGATGTGTTATCATCAGCTAAGGGAAATATCTTGCTTATGAGTCACAAAAACAAATATGAACAAACAATTGCTTCCAGTCATCAATTTTCAAAGGGGGTGTGATCAATTTTCTAGCAAGGGGGAGGGTGGACAAAATTTATGCTAGTCATATAATTGAATTCTCCCAATATTAAACATATTTAAATTATGCTTGTATAGTAATATCATAGTAGTTAAAAAAAGTAAAGGACTTTTAAACATTGTTTATTATCTAAGGCACATTACAATCATTAACAGCTTCACATAACGCATATACTATTTATGCAGGTGTAAGAGCTGCTAAATGAATAATCTATTGACAGTGAGCAAAGATAAGGTTCACTCAATGAACACTTATGAGGTGTCTGGGGTATGTATAATACCATGCTTATTGATGAGAGTAAATGAATTAAAATATGTTCCTCAAGCTAAAGGGGAACACAAGGTTTATACTGATGAACATACTGAGCCTAAAATAATTAAATGATTTGCGCTGTACTTCAGTTTCCTCACCTAAAAATTGTCAATGCATTTTAGCTATTTATCATCATTATTATTATTATTAGTGTGGACTATATGTGAAATAGAAATTAAAAGAAATCCTTGGTCATTCTGGATCTAAGAAACAGGGAAAGACTTTGTGAAAGCAATTGAACTTGAGATGTTCTTAGAAAATGAATGGTATATGCATGTGTGGAGAGGTAGGGAGAGGGCATGGCCAGGGTGCTGGCTGCAATCTAAGTTCAGATTACTGGAAATGGAAATGGCATTTGAGTGCTAGGCATATTGATAGGATATCAGGCTTGTTCACTGAAAGAAATTAGAAAGAATACTGGAAATACAGATTGGGTCCAGATGGTAGTTATCTTCTGGTAGGGTAAAATAGTAGAAAATAATAATGGATTTGGAGCTAGAAGAAATTATTCCCAGTCACTTTCTGTGGATTTATGTGTGGATGTAGTGTCTATATGTCTCAATTTCTTCATCTTTAACATGACACTAACATTGCAAGATTTTTCTTAAGTATTTATTCAGTTTATAACTCCTCTCATATGTAGAAATTACATAGGGAACAAAACACTACTAAGTGCCCACCAGTATTTTATAAATGTACCATAAACTCTAAGTACCATACAAACATAAGCTTTTATATTAATCATGACTATCCTCACTATTGTTAATAATATCTGTCAGTTGAGGAAGTGATTTTGTCCTATAGCAAGAGAGAATGAATGAATTTGTTTTACAAAAGCCAAGTGTCATAAGGAAAGTAATGTGGGAGCAATATTGACCCTAAACTTTATTAGCATGTCACATTGAGGAAATATCAACCCCCTCCTCCCCCCAGCAAAGGACATGGATGGGAAATACACAAAGAATTTCAAGTAACTGATAAACTTATGAATTTATGAGCTTATAAAAACCTGTTTAACTTAATTTATGATAAAAGAAATATAAATGAAGGTAAGGTAAAAATTTTAAATCATCACAAAGAAACAAAGTAAAAAAAAATAAGTCATGCTCTTGGTGAGGATATAAGGAAATGGTGTTTTCGTACACCATGTTAAAGTTGACAATTTGTACTTCTTTGGAAGAACAATTTGACAGTATTTAGCAACTCTCTTAGAATTTTTACCCTTTGAGTCCCAAATACCTATTTAAGAATGTATGTTAAAGAATTGATTATGGATGCCTATGTGAAGATTAGCTTCATGGGTCGTCTTCTCTGTATTATTTATAATAAAAAAAAATTTGAAACAACTTACCTGTCCAATATAAGGAGTTATTTAATTAGATAATAGTATACCCATAAAAATAATAGTGCTGGATTTTAAATTACCTAATAAAAATATGTTAAATAACACAGAAGGGTATACCCAATATATAAAAGCACTTTCAAATGTAATTCTATTGTATTGTGTCTATTTTGGGAAAAAACATAAAAGTATTTGGGCATAGTAATGTATATAGACATGAATGGAAGTATATTCTATTAATAGGATTATCTGTGGGTTGCAGGTCTATATCCCTATTTTATCTACTTCTTTTGATGTATCTTTTTGAGGTTTTCTGTACTGACTACATATTCTATAATAATACAAACAATAAAATTCGATGGCTTGGATTTGATCACACCCTCAAGTCTCCCGAGGAGAGGGACCAGATCACCATGGTAAACCTTTTTATTCTGGTTCATTCTTGGGATGCAAAAGAAATTCCTGTGACTTTTGACCTAGAGCAAACTCAGAGGTTTGTTGTCTCTCAAGCTGTATTTGATTTTCTACCCTAATGGGGACTTCATATGAATTTGAATAATCAGTCAGTTATTTAACTAGCTGACCAGGCCTATTCAAAGACAAAAGAATATCACCGAAGTTATTTTCTGGCAATTCCCTATACATTTTAAACTTTCTTGAGAGCATAAAACCTCAAAAGCACCAGAAGATAATATTCTCATATTTTGAAAGTGCTGTGATTAACTCACTGACAAAAATTACCTGTTGATATGTATTTATTTATTTGTTCAGTTAAATGGCCAATTCACATTACTTCTTGGCCAGTTTGATCAACTGTCCAAAGAATGAAAGTTAACACAACTCTGTTCTTCCAAACCATTGACCTCAGCCCATTAGTTTTAGTTAAATGGCTATACAGAAATAAAAGTGCAATTTATAAAAAAAAATCTTTTCAGTTGCATTATATGGAAAAGGGGGTTTTCTGTGATGTAGTCTGTAACATGGCACATAAACTGGTTCACTAGCGGGGGCAGGGAGATGTCCTGATTTGCAGTGTTTGCCAGTTTCCATGGTGTAATTATTCCCACCACAGCTGATTTCAAGATCCCAATGTGAAGTCACTGAAGGGGGTAGACATGAGATGCACACACTCAGCCATCTCTAGCCAGTAGGAGTCATTTACAGCACAGCACTAGAAGGGGTCCTCTAACTACCTCCACTGCACACTGTGCTTACAGCTATTAATGCATAGACCACAATGTGTTCATTTGTGGCTCTTTCCAGTGAGTAGATTGGGAAGTTATCAAAGGAAGGGAGTGTTTGGGTTACTTTTGTTTTCCCAGTGTCTTGTACCATGCTGGGCACATGACCAGTACATGTTCATTGGGGAAAAAAAAAACCCTGTGAATATGTTCACACCAGTGTTAGATAGAGAATGTATGGGGGTAAATACATGGAAACAATCTGGACTAGAGAATTTAATCTACGTTTAAAATATGTTTGCAGGGGATACTTTGTCTACAACTAGTCAAGCATCAGTCTCATTTGCAAAAATGCTGTAGTTATTACCAAACTCTGTTTGATGAATTAACAATATTTCAGTATTTTATAAGGGAGAATTTGTCTTAGACTTATAAACAAAATGGGATAACTATAAAAGCACACTATCAGTAAAAAGAGGAATATTTCTGTGGCTAAAGCTAAATACCTGGGAAAAAAGCAATTCCATTTCCCAATATTAATTATTGGACCATATCCTGCTATTGATTTGTGCATGTAAAAATCAATGCTAAGATAAGGACCTTCATAATTGACAGGAGTAATTTTGAGGTATATACTCATTGACATTCAAAGAACCAGGAAACAATGAAGTCATTATGGATGAGCAAACTTTGGAGTCAGCTGAAGTTTTAATAATGATTTTTCAAACTTTTAAAGGATGTGGGAGAGTGAGATAATAAGAAAAGCAAATTATTTTATTCCCTATTCCTTCAAGATTTGCAAACAAATAAAGAAATATTCAAGGACACTTAACAGTATCTTACATTCATAGAGCCTATTTTCATTTTGCAAAATTCTTTCACACTCACGTTTGATTCTCATTTCAACCTTGTGTAGAAAGGCCAAGCAGGTGTTTTTCCCAATTTCTTACAGATGGGGAATGAAGCTATGACCCTAGACTCTGACTCTTACTGCTGTCGACTCTTTACTAGAATATATTTCTTCCCTGATGATTGTGTGTGAGGGTACTGGCTTTTTGCTTAGAAAGACAAAATGCAGAAATATTAATATGCTTTTATTTTCTGGTGGAAAAAAATCCCATTTCCCCCTATTTGTTTCACTTGTTTCCTCTCTTCTGGTTCATGACAACTCTCTATTTGGTTTAACTCATGGAAATTTTGCAATAAGAGAACAGTACAGTCAACAAGAAAAGATAATCCATCTTTTTAGGATCTACCATTGTCCACCCGAAATGGTTAGTACTTCAGATCGGTGCCGTGTACCCTGAGACTTTTTTTGTAGCATGGGATATACTTGATTTCATAATACCCATATCAAGACAAATATCAGGCTGCTTTTTTATTTCTTCAAAGGTAAAGTATACAAATCCCTCCACTTCATTCTTCCCTCTTTGCATTGAGCTCTAGATTTAAATACTTTCATTTCCTTATTATGCAAAGGAAATAACATGATTCCCCTCCCTTATTCTTTTAATTTTAAGACTGAGAAAACAATTTCAAAAAATAACACATCACCAGTTGTTGAATCATATCCACATATTTTCTTTCCTGCACAAAGTTTTGAAGAGTGTGTTGGTATAACATTACTCAGAACAAGCTGGAACCTAAGAGAAATGTGATACGAGCCTACAGACGTGTCTTTGTTAAGCACCTCTTGACTGCAAGAGACAGAAGCTCAAAACCATGGTTCAAATAGAAAGGTAGTTTATTGAAAGGACATCACAGATACTCTTGCAGCTAACAAAGTTCACGAAATTAAGTCCTATTAATTAAGGACTGGATTCGGTAGTGCATTAACAGAGACTGCTCCCCCAACCCCTAAGAAGGCCACATGGTCTCTGGCTTCTGTGCCCCTTGCATGTCTGAGCCATTCTGTTCCTTCTCTCAGCACACTGGCTTGCACTGCAAACTCATGGGCTGCCTGTTCCTCTTAACTTCTTTTGCACTTGCCTTCCATTTGCCTTGGTGATTACTCTAACTCTGATAACACAATCTCCTAATTGAAGAGTCCACTGTTGCCCAATTGACTGTTGTCTAAATTCAGAAAAGATCTAGTCTCATTGCCCAGAGTGGGATGGATAATCGCCTCTGGGGCTAGAGTCTTAGGCTGCCCTCTCCAGACTCTGAGAGTGCGGCAGCTTCCCTAAGAAGGATGTGTGATAGGAGAGGCAGTGATGTGGGAATTTTTGTATACAGGGACTAAATGGATGAAAAGACAAAGTTGGAACTCTTTGAGATTGCAAGTTTCTGGAAGGTACTGGAGTGGAGACCATAAATACAGTAATAGAATCCATTAAGGATAAAGATAATTTGTATATTATGGTGTTTTACCCCTTAGATAATGAGAACAGATTGATGAGTTTTGGGTCAGTAAGTGTTGTGTGTAAGAAATATCCCAAGAGTATTTTTTGGGGTAAAGTATATCTTGAGAAGAGTAGAGGTCTGGAATGGTAGAAGCGGAAGTCACTACTATGTCAAAGACATTGTACAAATAGTATAGATATTATAGAAAATGTGATTTGAATTTCTTCATGCTGTGGATTTTTATGATGCCTTTTTGCCTCCACATGACAGAAATCTTCCCCCTTACTCCCCTCCATCAGGCAGAAATCATATAGTACTCCTAAATGATTATAAATTGCTCAGGCCATTCAAAAGAATAGCACATATTCACCATTTTGCACTATATTTATCTGTATATTAACTCAGTCTCTGTATTTCCAATAAAGTTAAAATTTCTTGACAGTATTATATTTCTTCTATCTTTGCATCTTTCCCTTCCTTGCATTTAGAGTGCTGACACATGTCAAGCCCTCAATAAATGACAATTTTTTTTTCTGTTCAGGGAATGATTTGCTTCCATTTAGAAGAATGATTTTCAAACCGGGAAAAGATGATATTATGACTAAGAGGCAATTAGAGTTCTATACTGAAAGAAGATAGCAAGAGATGAACCATATGCAAGAGTACTGAGAGGCCCTCAGGTATGGTGACAGCACCTCTCTTAGTATCGATACTAGAGCATGCATGGAGGATGTGAGGGTTGGTTAAGAATCGGAATGGGGATAGGTTGTCCTGAGGTGAGCAGGAGGATGATGTAAACCTTTGGAACTGTAGCACCCATTCTCCTTTGGGTCAGCACTGAGCTATCATGGGAAGGAGAGATGGGACTTACTTTATATGGTTCCAACGGACAAAACTAGCACTTAGGAGGATGAAGTTAAAGGAGATTGATTTCAATTTCAGGTAAGGAAGAACTCTTAAGAAGAAGAGGTACCCCAAATGGAAGAGATTGGCTTTCAAAATAATGTACTTCTAGTAACAAAAAGTGCTCAAAGAGAGGCTAATTATATGAGAGAGGTGACATAGAGATTCCTTTACTGAGTGGGAGGTTGTGCAAAACTCTGAAGAACCTTCCAAATCAAATATTTTATGGTATTATATTTGAGTTGAATTGGAGCCTTGTGTGCCTTTAAAATGCAATCCACAAACATAGTAATATTCATATTCCTTTGGGGAAGCTCACTAATCAGCTTGAATGGCTACTTCTTTGATGCATTTATATGATATCTTTTTTCCTCACAAAAGTCAAGAAGAGACATAAAAATAACATTTTAAATCATCTTGTACCTAGAGAAAAATATTTCAGAAAAGAAAACAATGACAGGCTTGTTAAAAGTAAGGAATGCTCCCAAGAAGATTAGCAAGTATGAATCATGCATCTAGATCCGAAGGGTCAGTTCAATAAGGCAAGCTTTAAAAAGGTCCATTGGTCCAATCCCTAAGAGACAGGTTATGAAATGACTGATGCCAATCAAATCTCAAGCTGAAGGTTCTGTGTATGTGAGTGTGAGTGTGCATGCGTATTTCAATGGTTGAAATGTCAAATCAAAACCAACGTCAGTCATCAGGGTGTCAGTGTGATGGAGATGGAGTTGACTTGTAGCTGGAGATTGGGGGTGCTGAAAGTTCTCTTTAAATGTTCAGAATTCATCTTAGAGTATTGGCAAGCAAGAGAGGATTTAAGGCCTAGTATATAATTCCAAGTATATTTATGAGTGGAAAAGTTCCTACATTGAGGATGGAAGAATAACCATCTGCCATAATGTGGAACACCTTCCCACAGACAAGCTCTAATGGGGCTTCTGATTGAATTGAAGCCCAGTATTATTGTCCCACCTTTCTCCCCTACTACTCTTACTTTCTCCCCTACTGCTCTTTACTCAGCCCCATCTCCTCAACGTTCCCCAAAGTGATCATTTTCATGTCTTTACATGTGATTACTTCCATTTTGAAGTGTTCTTATACCTCTCTTCTGGTTATTCAGTACAGGTTAGAATTTCTAAAAACTGGAAATGTACCATATTTTAAAAATATTGAAGTATCACAGCATATCATTTCACAGTAATCATTCATTCCCAGCCATCCAGCCTTGTTTTACTTTCTCCCTAGAGCTGTCCCAACCATTCTTGTCCATGAAACAAACTCCCTTTCTCTGAACTGCTGCTATAGTGCCATCTGGCACCATCAGGAGGAATGCAAAACAGCATAAAAAGTAATTTTTTTTTCTTGAGCATTTGTGTTGTGAGATCAATAAAATAGTACATGACTTTTGGGCCTGGCACATGTCTTATGATTCTCTTGTGTTTCCCTCTAAAATGATACTTTTGAAAAACACCATGCTAAATTTAAGCTCAGTCATAAGAATTTATATTTTAACAACAGTGTTGTTGAATTTAAAATACTTTGAGCAAGGTAGAGGCTTATAGCATCCACCCATCATCTTCATATTATTGTATAGGCTTTATCTGTTTCATTGGATCTTAATGGACTGTGAGTTCCTTGAGGGCAGGGGCTGAGACTTATTTGGCTCTCTGGGAATAGCACCTTCTTTAGTGGCCAGCAGGTAAAATATACTTATCCATTCATTCATTTGATAGTTTTGAGACTTCTTTATCATGAAAGCATTGTGCTAATCTCCAGGGGGAGCAGTAATGAAGAATAGAACAGCTCAATTTCTTCTGTGCAAGGGAGGAGACATGGCATATTGGTATAGAACAATCTGAATTTGAATCCTAGTCCTGCCTTTTAGAAGATGCATGGCCTTGAAAAAACTACTAACTACTCTGAGTCTCAGTTTTTCATCAGAAAAAGGGAGTCTCTTTTGGCGGGGGTGAGGGAAGTGTGTAGGGGGTTCTTGAAGATTCATTGCATCAATACAAAGTGCTTTGATCACTGCTGGATGCAATACCTGTTCAGTATTTTCCTGATGGATAATTTAAAATAATCACAAGGAAATATGGTATAGGTTGTGAGAAAGGAAGTATGAAATATTATGGAGGAAGCCCACAGAGGTTCATGACCTAGTCTAAGGGGTGTGGGAAGTGTCTGGAGGAAATCAAGTTTGTTCTGAGAGCGGCTCAATTAATGGTGGCTGAATGAATGTCAGCAGCAACTTCCCATTACTCATGGGAATATTATCCAGGTTATCCCACCCACCCACCCTGCATCTTCCTTTCCTACTTCTTTTGTTAAAAGGCATGGTGGCCATTCTGGCCTTTTAAAGTCTTTCGAGGTTTCTACTCAGCAGGAGATGTTCACAATTCCCTGTGCCTGTATGTCATCTAGTTGTTGTATGCTTTCCTTGGATGATTTTAATTGATGGTTAATGTGGCTGCAAAGTGCAAGAGGTCCTGCATTACATTCAACATGTGATGTGGGAAGAGCTCAACACTAGGTGTGAAAGAATAAGTATCCTGGATCAGACAGGGCTAAAAGAAAACTATCAAAGGATTGATATTTATCTTCAGGGCTCTTTCCTTCTCCCTTTCCAGCACTTCTGGGTGACCAAAAGGGTCTCTAAGGTCTCTTCTGTCCCTGAGGATAGCAAACTGATTGAATGGTTGAATATGTGATATTTATAGGGTGAGTGTATAAGTTATTGTGACTTAAGAATGAAAAGGGTTGCTATTAATTATTTCAGGACAATAGGCATTAAGCGAGACTTTTGGGCAAATCAAGATATAAGAAGGCCCTAAAAATTAAAGACCCTTTGAAGACATTTCAGGGTGCATGTAACAAATGCTACCTCTTGTTTTGAGTACTTCTTGCTTTTAAATAAAAAGACCAAGTGAGAAAACAATGATTAACTCAAATTAATGCATTTCTAATACGGGAATTTAGACACTTTAGCTCGGGATAAGGAAGACATTTATTGGTAGATCACATTCTTAGTACCTGGTGAATCATACTCTTCAAAAGTGAGTCTAAACTTGGTCTGTGTATAACCTTTAAGGAACACCAGGATATGTGTGTGTCCATGGGAATACACAGTTAGAAAAGTTGGCAACTCTTTTTTATTTCAGTTCATAACACCAAGACAATCTCAAAATTAGGACTAGATGAAAGCAAAACCACATCCAGTGGTAAATAATTCATAACACACTTCTTTTCTTCATCTCCCTTGCTTAACCCAAACTGAGACCCATTTTGTGTTCCATTGCTCCTTTGAGAAATAATCACTCACCACCTCAGCCCTTTTCCCAATTTCTTTCTTCCACTCACCACCTCAGCCCTTTTCCCAATTTCTTTCTTCCTGACACTGTCCGCTGCTTCACAATACCTCATTATCTCCACTCTCCCACTGAGCCTGCAATGTGATGGCATTTGCCTTGCCTGAGGAATGAAGAGACAGTATTTTCCTTTCTCAACAATCCTGCATGTTTAGATCTGACCAGAAACTTCTCAAGCTGATTCCAAATGCATTCCCTAGAAAGGGGTGAGCAGACTTTGTCATCCCCAGTGTCATCCAGTGGGAGAATGTTCTGCCAGGTCTCCCGACAGATTTCCCAGTCAAAGAGAAAGGCTCTGTAGTGCTTAGAAAACAAAGCTATTTCAGGTTGCTTGGCTGTGAGCTGATAAACAAGGCCTGGGGTGAGAGATGCAAAACACACACACACACACACACACACACACACACACACACACACACACACACACACACACACAAAGCCGGCGGTCAGTTGAAGACAGAACTGACATACTTAGCAGTCAAGCCACATTGCTTTCTCTCTGACCTGTTGGCTACATATTCAGTTGATAGTTTCCTGCTACCTATCACAAAACAATAAAAATCTTTTAAGAAGACAGTCCAAATTGCTCTAATACATTCTTTAAAGATAATAAAATGCAGAAAGTTAGCCTTTAGGGACTTCATTTTTCATAGATATGCAATTTATGGTGTTTGAATATAAGCTTTTGATTTTAGGTTGAAACAATCTTGTCAAAAAGGTACATGAAAGACATTTATGCGCATCTCTTTTCTACTTCAGGTTATGCCCAGAACACTTGACTGGCATCTGACTTCACTTCGCTCTAGTAGCTGATACGTGGAAGGCTGTTTTCTGTTTTTTTTCTTTCCTTCCTTCCTTGTTTTGGTCATGAAGAGGGATGGATTCAGGACGGGGACTAGGGTGAGGTGAGTGAGACACTCACTTCAGGCACAAGATTGAAGGGGATGCCAAAAACTCAGTAATCAAGATAAATTATATTTTAATGCAATATTTTTTTTTTGTAAAAAACATAAAATCAATGCAAAAAATCCATGATGAACAAAATATCAACATCTTAAATAAAGACTGGGTCAGCAATACTGATTTTTCCTTTTGTCTCAGGCTCCAGTACAGCTCAGAATGGCACTGAATGGAATGTAATGGCAACAAGCTGGAGAGAGGGGTGGCATTTCTGAAGTGAGTTTACATCCATTTCTCCAACCCTCCCAGGTGGCAGATTGGCTCAGGGCATCATGGAATGGAGTTGATTGAATCATGGGCATCAGTGAGCAACCACTCTTCTCCACCCACAGATACTACAATCACATAGAACAGCCCTGATGCATAGTTCTTAAATTAAGTCTAAAGGGAGAGATGGAGCAAAGGCAAACCAGTTAGCAAAGGGACTATACATCTGAGGGGATGTGCTCAGTGGATGGGGAGGAAGAAAGGAAATAAGGGGGTGTTAGACTCAAGAAGGGATCGGGCTATTGTGGTGGGCTTCATGGTAAGAAACAAAAGTGGAACAGAATGTGCGCATGGTATCCTTGGCAAAGGTCCTATTGGTTTCCTGGGAAGGCTGCTGAGAAGGGAGTCACCTTGGGCAAGTTACTTAGACTCTCTGGTTCAGTACGTCTATCTGAAAAATGGGACTTACAATAACTGCTAATCACAAGGAAGTGGTGCAGTTTATGTGATGGAAGATTAATGATTTTACCTTCACACTTCCTATTGTGACATGAGAATTTATAGCTGAAGCCTTAGTGAGTTTCCTTCTTGGATGATCTTCATCTGTTTAAAAACTTTCTTCTAGTTCCTTGTCTCTCTTTTATCCACTATAACCAAAATTTTTGAGTTTTTCTCCTCGCTCTCTATTTTTCCATTTTTCCCTTCTCAACCTGTTGCCACCTGGCTCTCACCCCCACCACTCATCTTGCTGAATTCATCCAAAATCTTTCTGATTCTAAATTTAAGGGAGGTGCATAACTTACCTGACCAGTCCGTAGCATTTGAGACATTAACCCCTTCTCTCATCTTATGATACTCTTCCCTTGGCTCTTGGGAAAGTGTGTCCCTCTGATTTCTTCCTATCTCTTTAGCCACTCTTTCCCAGTCTCCTTCTTGGAATCCTCAGACCATATTCTGGAAGTGTTTCTCTTATCACCTAATAGATATTTCTTGTCGACCTAATGCATTTTCCTGACTTCAATTACTTCATGCACAACATTACCAAATTTGGCAGCAATAATTTAAAAAATGTGTAAAAAATGAAGCAAGACCATGAGGACACACTGAAGAAACCACATTTCCAGAGAAAGACACATCAAACAGGAGTGAAATGGACACTTCAAAGGGATTCATGATAGACCTACAGATGGAGCTCACTGGTGCCTGTATGGGCAGAGGGGCCCCTGGAAATCCCCAGTCCCACTCTTTTATCCACGTGGGTGATTACAGCATGAACATGATACCACAAGAACAGGTGGATCACAGCTTTCCATCTCAGATTTTGGGGCCTCTGATGAACAGAATGGCCCCAGAGAATCCCCAGCTTGACCGTTTTTCAACATGGGTGATTCCAGCATGAACTTGATACAGAATCCAGCTGATCCACCATACAGAGGGAGCATCACAACCATACCTCATTCTCCCACAAACAGCATGAAGAATTGGAGTCTCTATTCAGCCAGACCATGTTGCCAGATAAAAAATCCAGAAGGAACTGACTTTGAAACTCAACATAGAAAGGTCAAGAGTGAAGATTTTCATGGAAATTTTTCCAGGGGCGGGGCAGGAGCTTCATGGGGAGAACAAATGCCTGAGCAGACCCTGGACCAATGTCCCTAAGCCATTCACTTGAAGACTAGGAATGATTTTGTGCAGAGGGCTGTGTATTGCAAGGGCTGAGAGGTGGGAGGGAGGCATGTTGAAAGGATCAAGAGGAATGACACAGATTATCTTCTGATCCAGTACCCTTTGGACCAATGTCACAGGGCATAGGTAGAGTGGCTTTAACTAATTAACAAGTTAAAGAAAAAGATTTAGCACTGGAATATACGATAAGGCTGAGGGAGCCCATGCAGATATGCTTGGTGGTTTGGTAACTAGAAGGATACATACAGCTATTCATCACCACATGCTCTTTCTATCTTGCTCACTCTGCATAAAAGATATAGGTGCATTGTTCTACAGAAAAACCCATGGACTTTCAGCATTAATATGTGGACTCATCCATTGATACAGTTAGCAGCTGTACCAGGCAAATAGTGAGGACCTTTACTTTGAAGCAAGGTGAAGGACTGGGGAGAAGCCAGATTTCAGTGAGAGAGAGAGAGAGAGAAATAAATATTCTTTATTTCTTTATTTTGTGTGGTTTCACATTATCCAGTTGTAGGGGGACCTATAAACCCCTTTAAATGGCAGATTACGGGATGCAAACTACTTGGATCACAGATGTGGATGAGGGAAGGAACATCACTTACCTCCTGCCCAGGCTACCCGCTCAGCACCTTCTTTTCTTTGGTCACCTGCCGCCCACCTCACCACCTGGGTTCTTCACCTGGCTTTGCCTATGCTGATCCCCCAGCTGCTGCATTTCACTTGGCCTGACTTCTTTGATTTGTTTTGCTTTTTTTCTGGGTTCAAAACCATACCTTCCCTTTGTTCTGCTGGGTAACAAAAGCCCCTCTGAAAATTTTAGTGTGAGCCAAGGCATTCAAGATATAATACTTTATCGATCATAATAGGCATAGAAATTGTTTGTCTTTGATCAGGGCCTTTTAAGATCTTGTCCTAAAGCATTAATTTTATGATGCAAATTTTAACACTGTGACATAGGAGCTTGTGGGGGGATGTCTCCTGGGGTGGGCGATGGTCTGGGCTTCTTTTCTCTATCAGGAAGTCAATATTCTTTGCACGAGGGGAAGACTAGAGCCATCAGTCTCCCAAGGATCTGGCTGAAATGGACTTTGTTTTCTTTTCTAGGGGAAGAAACTGGGGAGGGCTTGGAGAGTAGGGGGTTGGCATTGCTTTGGATGTTTGAACTGACTCCCCATTGCTAGTTAAGAAATCTCTCTGGCATAGCCATTTGCTGAGGTATTTTTCACACTTTATCTAGCATCCCATGTCTCTGTTGCCTGAGAACTGTATTTATATCTACACTGCAAAGCGTGAATATGCTGCTGTCCTTTGGGGAAAGGGATTCATCAAATAATCCTTTTGCTTGAGTATTATTAAGTGGACCATGGCACTTCCTCTGCTTGTTTTTGCTTGGAGCCCTTGGGACATGTGAGGTAGCCTTGTCCAGTTCAATGGGTTTCGGCAGGGTGAGCCAGATTTAAAGAAACATAAATTCAGTTGAGAGAGAAGGTAACATGGCATAGCTGAATAATGGGCTTTAATAGGCAAACCAAATAGTTAAATACAAGATGCTCACTGCATGCTAAAACTTAAGGAATGCATATTCAATGCAATGCATTATTAAATACAACATTGAGCATGTGGATTCCCACAATTAATGTATATAAATAACTGATAAAATTGCTCAGTATTAGAAAGCTAGCAGCAAAAATGACCTCATATGTCAAGCAGACAAGTAGGCAGCTACCATTTTCTTTGTACACCTTACAGATGATAAATTAGTTTTATGGTCTGCATAGGGCCCTTATCACACTACAGCACCAAGTGCATGATAAAGAAAAAAAATGCCTCAGCTCAAAAATCGAACTGGAATTTGGAGTCCCAGTGGAGCTCATTTTTTAAATGTAAAGAATTTTAGCCCGCTTCCTTTGGGGAAGATTTATTGCGGCCAAGAGAAATGTAGATCTTGGTTATGTGTTTTGATTAAAACTTGATTTTTGTTTTTATTGACACTGGGTAGAATGTGAATCTGTCATAACTGGCTGCCTATTGATTGAGAGCAGCTTGGCCCAATGGGCTCAGGACAGGAAAAAGAAGGGGGAGTTCTTTTATTTCCAGCTCTACTACTTATAGGCAAAGCTGACCTTGGATAAAACTTTGTAACTCTTTACTAGCACTGCTTGCTGTATTTATCTCCCTCAAAGCTGGTGAGTAAATACTCTGTTTCACCTCATAAGACTATAGGATAAAGGAGAACAGCCACCTCGTGCAGTGTTAAAGGAAATGAGCTGAACTGTTCTAGCCTTATATGAGGCAAGCATTACCTAAATGAACATTGTTATTGTGCGAGCATATGTATGTGTGTGTGTCTCTATGTGTGTTTGTCTCTGTGTTGTGTGGGGGCGACTGACATCTATCTAAAAATCTCCCTTCGAAAGGAACCCAGAAAGATACCAGGCTCTGTCACAGTGTTGTGTGCAATTTCTTGGCCTTTGTATGACTCTGTCCCTCTTTGATAAACATAAAAATCTCATGGGCTCCTTTCCCACAATTTGAAATTCAAAATAAATTAAATATTGTGACTCAAATAAATTACTGTAATGGGACAAAGGCCTGCCTGCTTCGCTTTCAAATTGCACAAGACCGCATTCCCCTAACCCCTCACCCCTGGACTCAGCTGCTTTGCAAGCCAAGGGTCTCGTTAGCATTATTTTGTATCAGTGCTCTTTGTTTCAAATCTGAGGCAAGCAGCAATCTCTATCTGTGAGGGGATGCAGTCCTCTGCCTCCAGGGTTTGACTGAGACTTCAGAGGTGACTGAGCTCCTGGTTTTAGTACCAAGATTACTCAGAGAGCTGTGGTGCGGAGAGAGGTCAGTTGGAGGGGCCAAGAATGTTTATGTCTTCCTTTCTTCCTGTGTCTTTCCACCCACGTGATTGTTTTTCTTAAGTTTCCTGGGAGAATGGTCTTTTATTTTTAAAAATTATTTTTAAAAAGCCATTTAATTCCTACATACAATTAGGAACAGTGTTTATCTCTTTTAACTTCCCACGTGGTAACCAGAAATGACGCGTTTGGACCATCCACGAGGAAGTAGCACAGCCCTTACTGGGAGGAGCTGTGCTCTGGGATGTGATAAGGGTAAGGCAGCCGCAACGTCGCTTGGGTCCCTTTCCACCAGACGCATTGTCTAAATGGCCTCAGCAAAGCTTTCTAGTGTAGTTTGATGTCTGATTTCCAATAAGATCTCTTGAGTAAATACACTTTTCCTCATAGGTTTTGTTGCTCCCTTTTTGGAGTTATGGGAATGGCACGTAGGGAAGCTGGTTATCCCCATAAACTCTGAACGTTTCTTCCTGATCCTTGATGTTGTCAGGATTTAATATACGTCCCTGATATCTCATTCATGCATGCATGTATTCATTTCACACATATTTATTGAGCAATCACTCTGTGCTGGGAGCCAGTGATGCAAAATCCTTCATGGGCCCACCTGTCTCCTTTCCAACTTCAACTTCATCTCTCTTACCAGCCTCACTGCTTCCCCGTGTCCACACTGCCTTCCAGCTCTACTGAATGTCACCCACACCTTGAAGGTATTATTCACTCTCTTTGCTTATGAGCCTCTGCACATGATGTTTCCCTAACTAAACCATCTTGCTCTGTCCCTTCTCTTGACTCAATACCTAGTCACCCTTTAGGAGTCCATTTAATGGACACTTCCTCCAGGAAGCCTTCCTGGATGTCTCAGCCTAGGTTGGATGCTTTGGCATTATAGTTTTGTTCAGCTTTGCTGCTATAGCTTGTTTACTTGTATTTCATCCCCACTGGAATATATGTTACTCAAAAGCTGGGGCCATCCTCACCATTGTATCCCCAGCACCTACACAGAACTTGGTACATAGAACTCACCAATAAATATTATTAAATAAATGAATGCAACTGCAGTGGTTTCTGTCTCATTGACTGCAGAAGGGTCTGAGTCTGAAGTTTCACTTAGAGAGGTGGGTTTTACTTCCTCCTGGCTGCTGTAGATTGGGTGTGTCCTGATGTCTTTGAGATGACAGAGACTCAGAGGCCTGAAGATCATGGAGGGGCTTTGAATTAAGTACATATTTAAAGCACAGTTATTAGTTGTAGGCCTCTCCTTGGAAATGAACCCCATGTATATTATGTTATATGTAAGTATGTGCCAATATCCTTTGCTATATAGTGTTCGGCACAGGTTTACTAATCGATGTATATGTTCTTAAATACTCAGGAACAATGAAGAAGAAAGGCTGACTAGCCAATCTTTCCTTGAACTATTAGATCTGGGAGATACTCCATGACACCATATAGGAATGCTTGTCTAGATCATTTATATAACTGCTCATGTGGCAGTTGTCATTCTCCTTGGCTGGCAATAAACGTACCGTCACTAAGGGAAAACTAATCTGGATAGGTCACAACAGGGTTGAATAAAGTAATTTTGTAGGTTTGCAACAGTATCACTAAAAATAAAGTAAGACCCTTCTCAGGGGGCTACTGCTAGCCTTGCCAGCTAGTTGCCATTGTTTAGTTCACAGGAAGAAGAGTGAAGAAAATCAGCAGGATTTCCAAACAAATGCTCTTTTTTTTTTCCCCTTAAGTTTGACTTGAGTTTATTAGCTGCAGTGGAGCTGATGTGGAATGGAGATGAGATGGTGCCCCACAAGTGGGATCAGCCTGACAGCAGTTGTTAGTGGCATGGCGTGGGACAGTCACCTGCATATGTGTTGATATAACCTGAAAACATGTCTGCCCTTTAGCTCATTGCTCTGCTCCCTCCTGGCAAATGTTTGGGCCCTAGAGAAACTTACAAAGGGACAAAATGCTTCGTCCTTGTTTGTTGGTAAAGTCACTCCAGAAATGCTGCTGACAAAAAGGCTTAGGGATTGGCTCCTTTTCACAGAGACTCTAAATGAGCACATAGACAAACATGCAAAAAGTAGGATTTATGCCTCTGAATGTGGCTTGCAAGAAGGGAGTAAACCTCCTGAATTCAGCAATCAAATTTGTTAAGGCTTCTCTGAAGCCTAAACTTCCAATTAACAAGCAAATCATCATCAGACAGCCAGTCAATGGCAAATTCATTCCATTCAACATCTTTTCAAAAGTGGATTTTGTGCACTTATCTCCATGAAAACCCAGCAGGAAGATTTTCCCTGGGAGTGCCCCTACATCTGCCTGTTTTTAATGATGGTAGTGGCAAGCAATATTCTACAATTACTTTGGCGATCTCATTTCAAGCATGCAAATCATATTATTGAAGAGCCCAGCAAAAGCCATTTGTTCCTTGGAACTACCAGATAAGTTCTAGGGGGTGAGCAAATGCTGCCCGGAGAAGGCCAGGCCCTTCTGTCTTGTGACCTCAACTGCACAGTGGTAGAACTTGCCCGACAAGGTCAGAAACGACAACTTAAATAAAGGCAACAAAGGAGGGATGAAACAAAATTGTATTCCTAAATTGAAGGAGTCCTTTTGGTTTCGTTTGTGGAAGATTAGTTTTGTAACTCTTACTGAATTAAACGTAATGTCGTTTAAAGAAAAATAAGGAAAAAAAAAGAAAAAGAAAAAAGAAAAATTCATGCTACTTGTAAAGTTCATAAAGTCAACACCAAGGCTCAGCTCAAGACCTTTTTATGTGCCCCAACTGTCCTGATGCTGTTTCCACTTTCTCTACTTTCCCCTGACTCATCTGAGCTGCAATATGCTCAGCCTTATTGTACCTGAATTTAGAGGCAGCACAAATGGGCTCATCCTCTAGTTTCCCCACAAGAAAAGGGACAAAATTCATTTAAGAAACACCATATGCAAGATTTTGGGGGGAGAGGGCAAAGATAAACCAGCAGGATGGCTTCTCTTAACTGACTCACAAAGGTAAGGGAGAGCGTGACCCTTTGGGCTGAGATGAATAGGGCAGATTTTATGGGAAGGTAGGAATCGGGACTTAATGGAAAAATCCAATTTCAGTAAGGGATGAAAACTATGGGAGGATTTTCCTGAACTGAGAAGCTGTGCCTTAGTCACAGAGGGGGAAAACCCAAGGCTGATTTTCACAGAAACAGTAAGGAAGGGAGAAGGGAATAGTGACAGATAACATGCTGAGGGAAAACAGAGGCATGTGTGCAAGTCCAGACTGTTAAGGGAAACTTTGACACTGGGTGTTGCTCCTTATCCAGTTTTACCCACTCTGGACACCAAGATCTTGACTCTGTTCATGAGGAAGGGTCCTTAAAACTTCCTGGAAGGTTCTTTAGCTTGGGACTTCCTAAGAGCACATATAAGTTAGACTGAGACTAAAATAATATACACCATGACATGTGAGTGCTATAAAATTCATTCATCTGTTATTTTTATATAAGTTAAGTAGAGAGAATATCATGACCTGTACATTGCAACATAATGTGTCTCTGATGTTAATTTCTAGTTACTTCCTCAGGAAGGAATTAGCGAGAAGATTTAGCCTATTGTGATCAGGACACTGTTTCTGTTTAGATCCAGTGTAAATTTCTCAAAGTTCAAATTCTGCCAATCTTTTCCTGTGCCTTTGTCCCATGGCAGTTTTTACTGGGTGTAATCCTTATATTGGGACCCTGGTCCCAAAGGCAGGAAGTATCTATTACAGCATCTGGATAAATGCTCAAGGTTGGCTTCAGGCAAAGCAAGGCTTATGGGGGCTGGGAGTGTTCAGCTCCTTTGTGGCGTGCTCTACAGATGCTGGAGGTTAGAATGCATCTCTTTTTGTTGGTAAGGTGCTGTGGCTCACTGTTGATCTCTGTTTCACGTGCCCTGGATTCTCTAGTCAGATGTTCCTCTACTCTGTCTAAGTGTGCAAATGAAAGGGAGAGATGGTTATATTCTCCCTTTTGGTAAATAGGGTAACTCACAGGTTATGGTATTAGCTGCTAGCAGTTTTCAGGTATGGAGAGCCTCCTTCCTTCTGTTCACTCTACTAGAAACTTTCTTGGCTATTTTGTGTTCAATTCTCTCAACTCTCTTCCTTGAACAATGGAGACCCTCAATAAATCCTTTTTTTTTTTTTTATTTGAATGGAATTTTCATCTAAGGAGTTGAGAATTTTTCTAGAAGGCCATGAAGGGGTTTGTTTAGATTTCTGAGCACATATTTTATAAGGATTAATCTAGAAGCACCCAGCAGGATGTAGTAGTAATAATATTCACAGCTAATACTTGGTATCACTTAACCATATTCCAGATCCTGCTTTGAACATTTTATTTATATTATCTCATTTAATCTTCACAATAATATTGTGAGATAGGTAGCACTATTACCCCCATTTTATAGATAAGAAAATAAAAATGCAGAGAGGTAAGTTACTTTCTAAAAGTCACATAAATTCAACTCAGGCACTCTGGCTCCAGAGTTTATGTTCTAATACGGGCAAAGGACACAATAGAAGAGATGAAATAGTCACAATAAGAAGTGATAGGGGCTCACATATTTTTCTTTGTGAATCTACATGTTATGGCAAAATAACCCAGTGATGGGTGTGCAGGCACTGCTTTTAGGGGACTGAGGTTGTTGGTGTAACTCTAAGGCATTGCGTCAGACTATTGACCTTGCTGATATCCTGGCCATCCCCAAACAGCTTTCAGCATCTGTCTTCTTGTCTTTGAGCACTGGAGTGACATTCTGAGTGGCCATAAGAGTCATAGAGCCATTCCTTTGGTCATCACCCATAACTGAGCTGCTACCATTTCTTAAGGTGTTAGAGAGTCAGGGTTGATTCTGAGAGCAAGTTCAAACCATTTACTGGCCTTTCTTGCCTTCCCTTTCTATTCCTCTGTGAATTTTCATAGCAATTCTCGAAAGTTCTCGAGGAATGGGCAGGAAAGGCTCAGCCATTGAACAAAGGTAACCATGAAAGCATAAGAGTAAAGAGCGTTGTTTAACTTTCCTTCTGCTCAAGACTTAGAATCAAAGGCATGGGCCCTATCAGAAGCTATGCCATAGCTGAGAATATGAAAGGATCTGCAATGCCTATGAACTCCATGTTCACTTCTTTCTGTCTTTAATGGGAGCCAAAAGATCTTCTGAGTCAAAACCACCGAGGAAGAGAATGCAATAGGCTGATGACCATAAACACCCTGTCCACTAACTTGGTGTGGGCTAATCAAGCCGTTCATCAAAAAGAAGCATGTTTAGGTGAACGAGTGGCCCAACAAACATTCACCAGCATCAAATGACTTAAAAAAGGATTGCAAGACAGTGACTTACAGCTTCTTCTCTCTGGTTGTTTTGGGGAATGACTAAGTTGAAGGAACATCATCCCTTCCATCTCCACCTCTGAACTTTTGACTCCTTGACATGGACTTTAATTTGGCCATCCTGTGCCTTGTCAAATTAAGTAAGTATTTAGTTGTCCTTTCCTCTTTATACTGAAAATCTTTTCATTTGTCAGGAGTGGCCAGGGACTATCCTAGCCTTAAGACTCTCTTAGGGCTGGGAAATGATAGCCTCTTATCTGAAGCTATGAAGGATATAGAACACAGGAAAGGTGCAGAGTAGATAGTTAAGAAGGGAAATGATTAAACTAAACCAGAGAGGAGATTTTGAACAAGTTGCCAAACTTTGGGGGAGAAGTGGATATTGTTAGCCAGAGTATAGGGTTAGGGAGGCAAGCAAGTCTGAGAACAGCCTTGGATCACGGTCAGTAAATGGATTTCTGTCTGCAGCTGTGCTTTGCCTGACTGCTATGGCTTGGGGTGGGGAAGGAGAGGACATGTGCTGGCAATCTTCCATGAAAAGGAGAGATATTTCTCCCAAACTTGTCCCCTTTCCTCACTTTACCACATCTGGCACTTTTCATTTGGCCTTTAATATCTACCACATTGTTCATAATTAGTCATCTTTCAGTATACATATCTTGGTTCCTTACTCTATTGTAAGCTCCTTGAGGGCAGGGTTTCGTCTAAATCTTTGTATTCCACACAACACATGAAGATTATTCTGTACTTCTGAAGAGCTCTGTGAATACTTGTGATGAATTGATTGAGACAGGTCATTAGGACTTGCTGCTGTGAGCTGTCCCTAGCTATTTTGAACAGATGGTGGTAGTTGTACTCACTTCACGTAGACATAATATGAGAACAGAAATGATCCTAGGAATGGTTAGGAGGTAAGTTAGTGGAACTTGGTCTCAACAGTATGGTCACCTCAGATCATGGTTCACTCACAGAAGGGAACTGCATCTATTACTTGAGTAGCACAGAAAAGGAATGCCAGTAAGAGGCCCTCTCAGCCTATTATCATTTAATGTGGTAGAATACTTTTAAACTTAAATGTGTCTAATTAATAGTGATTTTTGTGACTACCCAAAGTCTATTGGCAAATGTCTCATATTTCTGATCAAACCAGAATCATAAAATGGATAATTCAGGCAAAAAAAGTCCATTATTTAGGACAGTTTTTCCCATTTATCTATTTATCAGATATTAACTAGATAACTGCTTTATCTCCATAGAGTTTTTGAAATCTTTACTAACTACTTCAGCTCATGCTGCTCTCTCTCTCTGATCTGATCTCCTGTAATATGTATTACTTGAACCCTTCATTTTGGCATTTGATTATATGTAATTGCATCTGCAGTACATTTTTATCTTGTGTGCAATCATAGAGAGCATGTACTACTATATCTTGTGCTAAAATCTTCTAGCAGAGAGATTGAATGTAGTAAGTGTTCAATATATAGTTTTTGAATTAAAATAAACAGTAGACATGGAGTAAGTTGTGTGAGTCCTTAAAGCTAATTTGAAGACCGCACCGAATTATTTGCTTCCTCTTATTTGATTGCAAGCTCCTCAAGGGCTCCGCATCTGTTCAGAATATAACTTTCCTTAATTCCAAAGCAGTACTATTCAAGAATTATTTGTCTAGTAAATATTCATGGCCTACGATGACCTGGTTTTCAAGATGAGGGACTATACAAAATAGGAAATGGAATGTATAAACAAATAAATTAATAATAAAACAGCAGCCTCAAGTAGGATGTCCTGGCTCATTGCCCCTTAACATTAAGCTCAAAAATGGGAGTTGCAAAGCTCAGGAAATGGTAATGGGCTGAGGTGGTCTCTTACCGGTAGGTTGCTGATTCAGAAGTATCAAGTCTATGCCTTCTGATGGCTGCCTCGTGATCTGTAAAATTTTTGTCCAACTCCTAGCAAGGGTGTATGTACAGGGTTGGGGTGAGGAATGCAACAGTCATATTTCAAAGCCAACTTCTTAAATACTGCCACATAATTGACTGCCATTTCTTTGAACTCACTTGGCATTTCTGTGAAATTATTAAGATGTAATGCAAGTACATAGGCAAGTACAGGTGCATTTCCACCTGTTGGCAGGTTGTTCTTAAATTATATATGTGAAAGTCCAGAGGAAAGAGACATTATGCTCTTTCATCTTCTTATCTAGGATGAAGTTGGTGTTCAATAAGTGCCAATACCTTTCTGACTGCCTCGGCTACTAATGTCTGGTTTCACCAGAAATCACTGGCCCATAAAGGAGACTACACAAAGACTGAGGGTTCATATAGGTGGGACTTTCTTATCCTTAATTTCTACTTAGTTCTCTCACTCAGTTGTAGAACCCATGCCTGGCTTTTCCTCTCTCCCTTAGTGTTTGGCAGCAAACATTAAAACCAACTGATTATTCACAAAATTCAAGCTTTCCTGCATCTTCTAGATGTGATTCAGCAAGTTCATACCAGGGAATCAGGGCCCAGCTCCTCCCAAACATGGCCATTGTGCCTCCTCATTTCTTTAGGGTGAGAACTTTCAACTCCTCAAAGCTGACAACCTAATACGTTTTAGCAACATTGATGAAAGCCACTAAACAACAACAATGACAAGCCCCCAAAATAGATTCACAGGGGTTGTGGTGGCTAAGAGCTGGATATACTAAAAATAAAGCTGCTTCTGCTAGACTTTTTCTGCTAGACTATAATTAAAGTCCACATCTGAAATTCTTATTGAGCGGCAAAGTCCCATGAGTGATTGGCATCTGGCATCCAAAAATATTCTGCGAAGAACAGTGTTCTCAGTGGCACATCTGACAGGCTTGGCTCACTTTCAGTGCTCCTGGCTTCCTGACAAGTGGCAAGCCAATGGATGAACAGGAAGATTGCTTCAGCCCAATATCAATCAATCAGTTGGTTCTTCCATCAATGATTTGAAGCGATTTCCCATCTCTACCTTCACTTACCCCATACTGGCACATGAGAGGAGAAGAGTGAAAGGAGAAAAATCAGCCTCACTAATTGGAACATTGTTTGCCTCTGCCAGTGCTGGGAAAGAAGGGCCCAGCTTGGTTGGGGAAATGTGGTTCCCTGGTGAGACAGAGAATTGCGCTTGCCTGCTGGTCCAAATAGCATTAGTTTTTGCATAGAAATTCTGCCCAATTAAAGGTCTTTTATTTGATCCTGAAATTTGTGGTTCTCCTTGGAAGGGAGAGATTAGTTTTAGAGAGGAGGGGAAAAGCCTTTCCCATCATCTTGTTTTTATGCTTTTGCCATTTGCATGAGAACTAGACAATGGGTTACTCTTCATAGCATTGTAAATAAGAATATTTTGGACAATGAGAGGTATTTTTTTTTTCCCTCTGAGCAGTCAAATAAACCTAATCATATGAATATACAATGAGATGAAACACCAGTCTTGCACAGAAAGGTTTTATGATTTTAAATAGACTTGTGCTAAACTCCTATCATAATTGTAATTAGAAAGAGTAGGCCAGTTTCCTGCTGCTTGTGTTCACATTTGACATGTGAACAGTATGAGGGCAGATGCCCGAGTTGAATTTTTGATTTGCACTAGTTTAGAGTTGCTGTTTGCCATGTGGAAAGTAAAGAGGTCATATAAAGTAGTGTTAACTTTGCTGAAAGCAAGCATATTATCATTCTATATGTGCTAGAGCCAGCCAGCATTTCAACTGTTTATTGTGTAAAACTCTTAATATATATTATATTAAATAATAATACAGCCCCACAAGAGCCCAGGTATATAAGAATTACAAACTTAGAAACAATAATGATCCACACATTTTGACATTCACATGATTTATCTTGTGGTTTGGGTGGCTGATGTGATGATTTTCTGCAACTGATTAAACCACCCATTTCCCAGGTATTGCTTCATCACTACATGTCAGAGGGCGAGAAACAGAGCTATAGTCCTGATGGGGAAAGAGTCATGGAGATACTTGCAAAAGTGAGCAAAAGGGAGTGAAATTTCAGAGATGTTTTCTGCAGAAGGTACTGATGCATCAATACATATTTGACAATTTATGCTTCAATTACGTCTGTTGGTGAGTTTCAAAGAATTTTGAAGATATTATAAATGACAATACTTGCCACAAATGCAAAGGGAAGTGACTTGCTATTGCAAATCCCATATCTCTATGCTTAGGCTTGAAGAAAGATAAATGTTGGAGCTGGGAAAGAACCTCAAATGTGCTGTAGTCATTTTTCCTACATTTTTCAAAGAAGGTTAAGAGATGGACATAAGATTCAATAGCTAATTATGGAAGATCCAGATTGGAATTTTGGTCCCTTGAACAAAATTGAAGTGTGCTTTCTGAGTTGGGCAATCCTCAGAAGTATGACCTTGAAAGGAACATGAGATATGGAGCGATGCCCTATCCACTTTTCATTAGTGCCATGAGGTACTGCCATAGGTACACTCGAAGCAGTGGTATGTGGAATATGGCTGGTACTGGCTCACAAGAACTGATTATTACATTTTCAGAAAGTTTATTAGCTGGTTGATGTCATTTCAGAAGCTTGAACTTGGTCATGGTGTGAAATGCTGGAATCAAAGCTCTCCTCACCATTGCAGAGAAAACCTTTACCATCATGCCATTAACTAGAGGTGTGCTTAGGAAAGGAGGATTTCAAGTAATTAAGACCAGTGGCTGGAATGACACAGTGTTTTCCTGTGTAACTGCACCAGGTTAACACTGTATAAGCCCAAGGTTTGTTCAACATGAAAGAAACACTTAGTGGATTCTTTTCCTTTAACACATGCTCATAAAAATAGCACCGTATATTAGAGACCTGATAGAGCAGTGTTAGTGTTGTAGAGATGAGCTCTGACTCTGGAGATGAAGAGAGATGATTTCTGTTCTTCATGCCAAACAAAGAACTTGTCAGTCTCTTTCAGAGCAATCTAGGGAGGGAATTCCAGAGACCATTTCCTGAAGTGGAAAGTTTATATCCATCCCTAGAACAATTCTTGGTTTCTTTGTCAATGGGAATGATATTTACAGAATGAATCTATTTTAGGGGTTCCTGGAGAGACAAGAATTTAAGATATCCTAAAATAGAGAAAATCACCTGTGTTAAAGATAGTGGGATATTTACTGGTGAGCTGGAGCTGACTAGTACTGGCTCAAGATGCTGGTTACATGCATCTCTTCTCAGTTTTGTCCTATAGGGTATCACTTGAAATTGGCCATGATAGGACTACTTACACCATGGAAACAACTGGCAAACACTAGAAATCAGGGCTTATCCTACCCCTGAAAGATGGTTGTTATGTATTTACCAGCAAATCACTGGATATTACGGTGCCCTAATGTGAAAGCCATATACAGTGGTGGAAATTTTATTCAAAAATTTTTTTAATAATTTCAGCTAAATATAAAATCATGGACCAGAGACATGGTGATAATAGACCAGTGAAGCAAAACCCTTGTATGAGAATGGGAGAATTCTCTCACCTAAAGATATAAGAATATCTATTGAAATAGTTAAGACCAAATGGAGAACTGGACCACTATTTAGTCATCCATCATTTATCACATTTTATTTAAGACCTGCACTATGCCCACAAATATGATAGGCGCTTTAGGAAATGTAAAAGATGTATAAGCCTGCCATCAGAGAGCTTAGAGTCTAACTAAACAGACCAAATACAAATCAATAAAATACTTGGAGAATAATTGCTGACTGTTAAAGGAAGATTTGAGAGAGGAAAAAAGCTGAGTATTGGGGAGAATCATCAGACAAGAGTACTTGGTGACAGTGAGACTAGAGCAGGATCTTCAAAGAAGAGCAGTATTTGAATAACCTTTGGGGCATAGAGAGGGAATTGTAGACATGGTCAAGGGACCATGTAAGCAAAGATTGTAGGAATGAGCACTGCACATAAAATCTGTTAATAAAGCTTCCTGGCAGAGTGGAGATAGGCTGCTGAGAAATAGTGGCTGATAGAGTGGGCTACAGAAGAAGGAAGACAGAGAGGTAGAGAGGGAGAAATGAAAGAGGGTAGGTAAGGAGTGGATCAAAGGAAGAGAAGTAGAAAAGGGCCACTTTCAGAACGTGGGTATTATGCAAAAGAGCCCTCATGTGTTTTATGTCAGGTAGGTATCAAAACATCACAGGCAGTAGACATTTTCATCCTTTCACAGATGAGGAAACCAAGGCTGAATGAGACAGGTAAACTTTCTAAAAATCACAAGGTTACCAGTGGGAGAGCTTGTTGTTTAGCTCCTCTGGCCCTAGGTCCATACACTCGGGCACTTGATTTCTTAAAAACTCCAGCTGTTGCCCTTAAGCATTTAAAAAATTAAATGCCAGTAGAAGAGGGAAGACATCCTATGCAGAAACATGGGAGGTCAAGTCATTTGGGCCCCAGACAAATACACATTTAACAAATGGCTGGATTGAGTATGGAAAGAGCCCACTGCGATTGGGTGAAGTCAAGGTTGCCAAATTGGCATGACTCCACATTTAGCTGAAAAGACACCAAGGGAGAAGAGCCGTGTATTATGAAAGAAGCGAGGTTACAGTCATTAAAATGGAAGGAGGCAGAAGATTAAACTGAAAGGAAATTCTGAATCCTGAGCATTTATTATGAACTGTACCTCTAAATTTTCCCCAAAGGGCACAACTACTGCAACTTAGCTCACCAGGGACCCAACACATACTTTTGATAGAAGTACAAAATCCCTTGGTAAAGATAAATGGGGTGTAATTTAAGTCATCCCAAACTTTTCTGCAAGCATCAAGATCACTATACATTGTTGGATTTGTTCATAATGGCCTGGACCGTATCCCAAAAACACCAGTGGGAGAGACTTGAGCAGACTGGCCAGGCTAGAAAAGGAAAATGAAGCCATTTGGACTTGGCTGAGTCTACGGATAGTCTGACAGTTTGCAATTTATAATTTATTTTTTAGTCCTTTTAACATTCTTTATCTGCCTTTATTTGCTCAACAGCCCTTTGCTGAAGTTCATGCTCAGCTTACCACATTTGATGGAGCACACAGCAGTGGACAGGGGAATTTAATCTAGAAATCAGCCTGACTTGTCTTCTCAATGTATTTTGGCTTCCAGGTCTGTGCTATGAGGATGCATAAGCTGCAGCCTGTCTAGGTCAGGTGGCCTGAGAGCCCTGCCAACATCCCTAACAATGCCTTTTAGGCAATGCTGTCAAGCAGACTCCCATCTCCTTAACTGACAGCGATGAGCACTTTAATAAAATGAGGTTCTGGTTGTTTTGAAGCATGAAGCCTAGTAGAAAGGAGGATCTGATCCGTTTTCACCATGCCTTTCATAATTGTGTACCCTTCCATCTGACTGCCAGTAATTCGCCTTCCCAGGCATTCAGAATAGATCATCCTCACTTCGCACTGTCTCAGACTCATTGCTCGTGGTTCTTTCAACCTGCCTCAGAGCTTTCAGGTGGTAAGATGGCAGGCGTCTGGTCTCTCTGAAGAAAAAGCCTTCATTGTTCATCGGGCCATGCTGCCACATGCTGGGAAAACATCTGTATTGAGCAGTCCTCAATGCTGTGGCTTGAGTCCTTTTCATCAGGGGGCCTAGCTGAGATGAAAAGTCAGAATGTTTTTGACCACCTGCTATCTTCATGTCAAACAGATTTGAATGTCATTGGTCCTTGTGCTGCTTTGTGGCTGAAATTTTCCTGGAATTGCCACCACCTTCCCAGAAGGAACAATTCAAATCCATTGGCAAATATTCTGAGATTAGAATTCCTCCTAGTTTTAAATACATGTATAGCATTAACAGTATTCTATGAGATGGTCTTTCCCAATACAAGGACAAAATTCTGGGTCAAAAATGCTACAAGAATGGTCATTTTTCCATGTTGTCATAAAACCCTGCCCAAATTTCTCCCTCATTGCCAAAAGACTCTTCTTTTCAATGAATCAAAGAGCTTGATATCTACCAACTAGAGCTTAATTTGGCTTCTAAAAATGCTGTGTCCCTCAACATATATATTTTAAGCTTACCTTTTCAAAGAACACATAATCCTGGTAAGATCAAGAAGGTATCAGTCATTTACAGCCTAGATAAATTTATTTAATGACATTACTTCCCTCCTAACATACAGTAGAGCCCAGCTACACTGAAGAATGGAGTTAATAAAGAGGGAAAAGAGAGAGAGGAAATGAAAAGGAGAGCAAAAGTTATTTTGAGCAGGCAACTCTCCAAGGAGCGCAAGCCTCATAAACAGAGGGACTCTTCTCCAAAAGGAGAAGGACTACAAGGGTATTGAGTGCCTGCAAAAGTGCTCAGCCCCTCCCATTTCCATCCACTCCCCAGGTACCACCTTCTTAGAATCAAACCAGTTTTCTCTTTCAAGCCTTGTTTTCCACTTTCCACAGCTACACACATATGAAGGGCAAGCAGGCCCTGCCCATAGAGAACACCTATTAAATTAAAGAGATAACATATCAACATATTTGGTACAAACTATAAATGCTACAAGGGGCCAGATAGGGGAGCCAACCTTGCTCAACTGGAATTAGTAGAAGACTTGGTGGAAAAGGTGAGCCAACTCTCCTGTGTCATTTTATCTGCAGAGTATTGATCACATCTATATACATTTTCTGCTTAAGCAAATTGAGGGTTGAGACCATGCTTTATGCTTCTTCTGAGTTTTAGAATGGTGCCTTGAACAGAATAGTGATGACAACCAGTAATATTCAGAAATTATTTTATGTCAGACCTGGTGCTGAATGCCTGTGGGCACTACTTCATTTCATCCTCACAACAGCCCTAGGACTCACATGCTGTTATTATCCCCATCTGACAGACGAAGACACTGAGGTTTGTATTAGTTAAGTGACTCACCAAGGGTCGTACCCCTTGTATTTGAAGACCAGAATCAAATTCGGGTTTGTCTGATAATGAACACTTGATGGATTTGTGAAGATGAGAATCCTGAAGATTCTTGAGGCTGAGGCTATGGGACCATCAAGAATCCATTCAGTTCTGTATTTATTGGATGACACTGAAGGCCTCTTTCCATAATTGGACCCCATTCCTCTCTTCAAGTGGAGATGCTCCAAGACTCTCCAGCGGCTTCCCCATCCTCCCCTTGGCCTCCCTAAATCATGCCTATTCTTCGGGATCCTGCTCAAGATATTCATGCGAGTTTGGGTTGAGGGTCTGACTCATCTTGGTTGTAGTCCCTGTGCCAGCCCTTATTGTCTTTTTGTAACCTCCTCTCACCTGCCTTCCTGATCTGTAAGTGAAAGTGATGACAGTGTCTGCCTCACAAGCAGGACGTAAGGATGGAATGACATACTTAGTGCAGAGTCTGGCATATAGAAAGTGCTCAGGAAATATCATTTAGTACAGGTTGTTGTTGTATTTATGTCAGACCATCTTCATTACCTTCTTCTTTGAACTTTCTCAGAGCCACTATTTAATAGCAATTATGTTTTACATATGTTTTATTTTATATCATCAACTAGAGACATATAAACCCTTTGATGACAAAGAGTAGTTGTCTATGAAATTTCTGTGGATACAAAATTCCTGCCCTCACCTTAGCTCTAATCAGAATGTGTCTGGGGCAACAGTGCCCTGGTCACCAGCTGGTTGTGTGTGTTTTCAGGTCCTGAGTCACCTACAGGTAGGCAGAAAGTCATTAGATGCTAAAGGGGAAGTCAGCCTTACTGTAGGATGAAGCTAACTTCTTTCTGGTGCTTGGTATCCATGTCTTGCTCACCTAACCTTCTGCATTTAAGATATTTACATACCTTGACCATAAGGCCTAGCTGTGCTTTAACAAACATTTGAAGACTTGAATTTTGACTGCCAGACCTTTTGCTTGCTCATGATAACATATCTCCAATGCCTAGCTGCAAATCTTCCCTTGGTTTTATTTATTCTGAGAAACTGTAGGGGCACCAATCTTCCATTTGCAAATACTGGATCTGGCTTCTTTTATTCAAGTATTTTGTTGTTTTTAACAGCATGTGTCTGCTTTCAAGAAATTTCTAGTTAGATTATGTAAAAACATGTCTTTGTGAAATAAATTTTATCTCTTCCTTTAGCCTGTAGCCTGTGACAACTTGTAGTAAATACTTTGACTAAATGCCTTGCCCTGAGAGCCCGGTAAACTCAGTTATCTCAGCCCAAGAGGAAGAGTGGGAGCCAGAAATTACATCACTTGAACAATTCCCTCCTCCTATTGCCCAGAATCAACATCCACAAGTTTCAGAAATAGGAGAATTTACATGGAAATGTATAAGTGATGTTTTCAGGGGCACTACTGAGGATATATAATTCACCTGACACACCAAGAAATATGGAAACTACAAAAACTGTTGCAGGATTATGCAATGCATGGACTAGATATCTATTTTATCCCAAGTTTGATAGTAGTTTTATCTTTTATAACAGAAGTTGTCCCTTCTGTTAGAGGAATGTTAAAAGAACTTCTAGGCCACCTTTCTGCATTCCAGAATAATAGAGAGAATGAAGCATCATTAGACTGAATTTTAAAAACTAACTGATAAAAGAAACCAGCGATTAGATAATTCTGAAGCAATATAGGGAATTCAAAGTAAAGACAGTGGTTAGTGGTTAAAAAATAACAGAGATAAATATATTTAAACAAACACACACAATATAATTACAAAGTTTCTATTGAGACTTAGTGGGATTTATGAATGTAAGGCCATAATTTTTCCTAAAATAGTCAAATGGGTTGAGAAGAGAAAAAGTTTTACCGCATCAAAACATCTTTAACTGTCAAAAATCAATGAAAATGGAGCAGCAGGTATGGTGGAGAGCATTTGAACTAAGATAGATGAATGAGACGCAGAATCAGTGACATAGCAGGAGAACGCTGCAGTGCCCACTCGGGTGGAAGAAGTGGACATGGCTTTTCAAATACAGATCACAGAGTGTCTACATCAGTGAAGAAAATCTCATATATATTGAATAATTCATTTCACTAAAAGAAGTTAAATACTTAACGTAACCTACTGACCATATATTTTTATTAGATACTAAAGGAAACTGGTATTCTGAACTACTTTCAATTGTAAATAAAATGATAAGAATCTTGAGACAAAATGATCATAGCATCCTGGAATCCATAATAAAGAAGAAGGAAAGAAAATACTAGACAAAAGGTGCCCAAGGTGGCAGAATAAGGTAGAGGTAAAGTGGCATCAGATTCACCTGGGGACATTGCAAAATTCACATGCTTCTTACCCCACGCCCAGGCTCTTCACCCACCAACACTGCATCTGAGTTCTGGGGTGTCAAAGGGCAGAAGAAGGAGTCTGGGGGGGGCATCCCCTCTTAGAGAATCTGCACTTTGGCTCTTCCTCCCATCCCTGCCTGGGCCCACAGCAAGTGCTCACCCAAGGAGGCCCAGCTTTAGGTCCACTCTACAACCAAAGGAACGGGAGCAATACTGTTGGTAGCAGGCAATATCAGTCTCCAAAGGGGAGTGGAAGATGGGATGATCCACTTTTTGAACTGCAAACATCCCTGGACATTTTTTTTTTTAACCATTCAGGAAAGAGAAGGGAAACTCATGACTGAAGCACCTGACTTCCTGTTCTTCCGGCAAGTTGGGGCTCTAACTGGTCCTCTGTGTGTGCCCATATTTGTAACCTGACTTTGTGGAGCAGGTCATGCTAGTTACAAGAGAAATATGGCTCTGTAGGAGAGGAGCTAATTTGGGCAGGGGGTTGGGGAACCAGGTTTTACACATATAGATTTTCAATTGCTTGTGGTGCTTCTAATCAGAAACGGTATTAGATGATACTGCCAAGGAAGACAGTCAAGGGAAATATGAAAGGAGGACAAGGATAGACCCAGGAAGAATAGTTGTAATTTTTGCTGGTGGTGGAGTCGTGAGAACAGGAGGAGGCAGAGTCAGAGAAAGGGACAGCAAAGGAATAAGGTAGAGAAGAATCTAGAAGAGTATCTTGATATTATGAACTGAGCAAATGCCATTAGATAAGTATTAAAGCAGTTGTGTCGCTAAAGAGTGGTTGTGTGAGTTGGAAAAATAAAGTTCAGATTATACAGTCTGAGCATGAAGTATCATTTAGAGAAAACAGTACTGCTGGTTTTAAAATCAGATGAAGTCCAAGATTAAAAGGCTGGAACAAAGAAGGAGCACATGACTGAGAAAAAATGCAAAAGAGAACTATGAAACTATAAAAAGGGATTTCGAGAAAACTAAGTCCCAGGCTAAACTGAAGCTTACAAAAGTAAAATTTCTAAAAATAATGCAAAGGATTTTTAATGCTATATACACATCCAGAATAAGGAAAGAGCTGGTTTAATGGTTGAGGACGAGAATATGAAGGTGGCAAAGAGCAGAGAGAACAAATTCCTCAGTTTCTATTTCACTTTCACCTTTTTGACCAGCAGAGCAGGTCTTTGCCATATAGGCTGAGGTCTTCAGGGTAGTGACATGGGCTTTGTTGTGATCAATACCTATCATTTTATGACTATTTACAGATTTTTTAATCAGTGGAAATGTGTCGATGTATATTTATATTTGAAGGTCTGCAATATCCATGGTTTGCATTTCTTCAGATCCTTTGCAGAGCAAGGTCAGTAAATTGATACAGCTCAAGGTCACCAACACAGAGATAGCTTGCAAATTGCTTTGACCTTCATTAATATTCATCGCATTCATTTTAGGCTTAATTTTTCTTTCTTTCTTTTTAAATTTAAGGAATAAAATCTTGGGGAAAAAAAATCCTGAGTTCCTCATTTTAGTCTGAATGTGATCTGAAGGTAGTTAACCTTGGCAAGAAGGTAGAAATGAAGACAAACTTTCCTTCTGGCCTCCTGATGCTTCCGTGTGAATTGATGGATCCCTCAAGGATGAGTGCAACACCATGACGAGTGTGGAGGGAAAAGTTATGCTGAAGCTGACATTCACAGGGTATATTAATTATAAGTATCCATCTCCCTAGTGATCATGTACTTTCTTTTCCCCAGGAAGCAAACTGACCAAGAATTTTACTTTTGATGGAAATGAAGAATGTTTGGAGTTCTTGTTAAGTTTCGACATACCTTTAAAAGTTAAATTCATCTTCACACTATCTTTAGAGGTCTTGTAGAGCTCAAACTTATGTATGAAAAAGGGAGCAAATGTACATTTTCTTTTTCTCATGGCACTGCACAGAACTTGGAGTGTACCCAAAATTAAATTAATTTGAATGGGAAAATGTTAGATTTGGTGGCTAATGGAGAGCAGGTTTCATAGTCTATGATCAAGATTTCTTGTTCTATTAAATAGCTGGAGGAATGTTCTTTCCCCTATTTAAATCTTGGGTGCTGAATACATTCATGGTTGTGATGCCAGAAAGAGAAAGGAAAGCTGGCTGGAGAGACAGTAGGCTCGCAGGCTTGTGAACATCATGCACAGGGGACCCCCGACCCCCCCCCCCCCTTGCAGACTCAGAAACCACGTTTGGCCATCTTCTAAAGAAAAACAAATCTGTCTGGGAAAACCACTCAGTTTGGCTGACTGTCGTGTTTTGGACCAAACGTCAAAAAAAAAAAAAAAAAATAATGATGTTAACACTATGTTCACAAGGAAGTTCTATGGCAACAATATATATTTAATCTTCTAAAAACATTTGGTATTATGCAGATTCAGCCATAGACAGCCTGTCTGGCTAATTCAAGTCAAACTCGATGCATTTTCTCAGCAGGTTCTTTTGCATGAGTTCAGTGCAGCCAGCATTTCACCTGCACGCATGTATTTCAGTTCTCCCCATTTGCATAGCCACTGGGGGCTCTGAAATTATGTAATTTTCCTAAGTTGATTCTTTGTTCCTTGAGTGGCCTCTTGAGGTTGCTCCTGTTGCTGTTTTTGCTGTTATTGTTATTTGTTTGTTTCCTTCTAGGAAGCGTCACAAGAGTAAAAGAGCAAACTTTTCTGAACTTGGACATGAACCTTTTTCTTATCTGAAACTTCTTTATGGCCCTTTTCATTTTTTATTAAAGCAGTTATCATGAGTGAACAAGCATATGCAAAAAGATCGGAGAGTCAGGTTGGTGAAGCTATTTCTATCTTTGTTAACCAACCACTTTTCATGTGTTTTCTATTTTGGGGGAATGAACATATCAAACCACATGGATTTTCCTTTAGCGCCATTTCAACGTGCAGAGCCCCTATTCTCCAACATTTTATCCAGCTGTCCGTCATTTGCTCCGAACACTTAATTTTGCTCCCCTTACAATATGAATTTTATAATAAGCAGAAGTTTCAGAGCTATTTTCCTCTAGTCAAATGTTTTCCTACTGGAAAATGTCACCATGTACATAAGTCACAATAAGATCAACTCATGAATATTCACAGGGCATATTTTGAGTACTGTATTATCCACTTAATGCTCTCTTACTGGCTAGATCACCCATATTCTTGATTACTCTCCCCCATTAAATCCTTAATTGCTATTTAAACCAGGCAATTTTTCATAGTAATTCTCGCCCAGTCTAGTGTCCTGGTATTGCCACTTGATATTACATATGACACATAATTCCCTCTCATTCTCAAAATTTATGTGATTCATTTTTCACTTCACTTTTCAAGTATGGATGTTTTGAATTTTTTCAAATTTATTGGCCATATTTTCCAAATGAAAGGACTCTGGAGCTGTCCTTGGAACACAGATCCTAATACAGAGGCTCTAAAACATTCCTCCTTCACGTGAACAGACCTGAGTTAGAGTAATCACTCAAAACCCTTCATTTCCCAGTTTAGAACAAAGCATTTTGCACTTTAATATTTGAAATTATACTTGGTGCTAGACATACAGATGTACATATTTTGAACTGCTTTTATTCCCTAGGAGATCTAAGAAGCTAATGAACATCTTTCTTGAAATTATTATTTCTTCCTAACCACACCATCTCCTTACTTTTGGTACATGGCTCCTTGCTAGCTAGTTATTGAAGATTTTAAAAGTCTTTATTAAATGTCTGCAGAAATCCAACACCTTGCATTATGAGTATCTTTATTTAGATTTTGGCTATTTTTTTTTTTTTTGGAGGGATATGCAAATTTGGGAGAATCTTGGCTGTGTTGATGCAGGCACTATCCAGTAGAGTACTTATCTATAAACTGCCTTGTAAATGGGAAGTTTATATTTTCCCTTTATGTTTCAATCATAAAATGCCAAATATTCAATTTTTTTTGACCCACAAAAATATAGTTAAAATTTATATTTTGATCTGTTTCAAATATTTGAATTAGTGTGTGCATATGATGGTGTTTTCTTGAATAATTGAGATAATCATCTGTCTTCTAGAAGAATGTAACATATTTCATACTCTCAGTATCTGGTTTTAATTCTTAATTCTCATTTTGAGTTCTGAGGTACAGTCCATGGTGTACTATTAGGCAGGCTATATCACTTGGGTCTGGCAGGCCAGACATGCCTAAATAGCCTATGATATGGTTAGGGGAATATATTATTCTGAGCTTACTGCTTATCTCATGTTACAATGAAAGAATACCCAAAATAGGCAACAAATTAGGCCATATATTTCATTTTTACTTTAGTGGTAATAGGTTGTTTATGGGTGTATAAAGTCATTGAATACAGTAATTTTGGAGTCAAACAGAACTGGGGTCTGACCTTGGTTCTACCAGTTCTTTAATATATGTCTTTGGGCTAGCTATTACTCTCTCTTTGCCTCATCTATCAAATATGATAATAATGCTGATGGGTAAGGGTTAACTGGTTCAAGCCTGATTCCTTGCAAATCAGTTGGCTACCTTCAAGGCTCCATGGAGACCAGTTATGGCCCAGTGCAAAGCTTAGAGCAAACCTACCCCTGATCCCCAACCCCATCCATCACGCTGTGGGAGGGACTGGTGCTGATATTGTTGCCACATCACATTACTGCAACTAAAAGGCTTGGGCCCAGATCACACAACCAGAGGGACTGGTTCTTTCTCAAAATCGTGAGGACTAAGCCACAAGAAAAGGGCAGAAATCAGGATTTCCATGTCTTAGTATTTCCATTTGTATCCTAGCCTCCAATAATGGCAGCTAGAGGGGCACTCCTAATCATGAAGCTTAATAGCCCACACCAAAACGTTGGGTCCCTCTTCCAGCCCTCCTAGGTCTCTTTAGGCTGTTCTAAAATGCAATGGAAAAAGGCAAATCCACACACCTACTTCTGTTCCTGTCTCCATGCCTTTTCCCCAAAGAAAGATGCTCCAGCAGTTTAGAACAAAATCTTAATTATCCAAAGTGTCTTTCTTTAGTGTTTAAATTCATCAGATAATTGCTCAATTATCCACTTCATTTTGTTTGTGTAGATATCCTGGCTTAAGTCCATTAACCAGTTAATGTACATCACAGATGAGAAAATTAGGAGATTGTGCCTGTGTTGATATTTCTGTTCTCAAGCCAATGGTTTGCCTGTATCACTGATGTCTGCTGTCCTCATTAGGAGTTATCAAATCAAAGTAATGTTTATTGTGCCCAGCCAATGAGTTAAGTACCTTTGTATTTACTCTTTGGCTGCCAGCTTGAAGAGACATTATTTCTAATTATTTCTATATTGGGGGTGGAAATGTAGCTTTTAATACCAGAAGGCATTTCAGATATACTATCAACCTCTGGTAAGAATATAAAGATTTGAGCATTTCTACATATACCCAGAATGAATTTCTCTCAGACTTTGTATCTTTTGGACCACCATGTCAATCCCTTGCAGTTGGAGTTAATGACACCCTTCATCCTTTGATCATCTCTACCTCATTCCTGAAATGGTCTGGATCAGCAGAGGCCGGGGTCAGTGCTCTTAGCTGACCAGATGGTGGCACCTGGTTTCCGATGTGCTGCTATGCTACCAGTACATAAGATGACTCATTTTTCTTCATAGCATTCCCTTTCCCTTCTGAATCAATCCTGAGGAAGAATTAGCAGCGAGTATTTCTGTTTAGGCCACTAGACAAAACATGTGTTAAGGAAAACATTGTTCCGGCTCCTCGGGTGGCATGGTATACTATATAACAGTTCATTAATATCTGTTTCCTGTCTTTGAAGTTGGATTTGGCCACATGACTTGATTTGACCAATAAAATGAGAGCACAAATGACCTGTGCCACTAGTGGGGAAAAGCTTTAAAAGTCAATGCATTTTGGCAATTCCCCCAAAAGTAAAACATAGAATTACCATATGACCCAACAATTCCACTTCTAGGTATATAATCAAGAGAACTGAAAACAGAGAGTCGAACAGAATCTTGTTCACCAATGTTCATAGCAAATTTATTCACAATAGCCAAAAGGTGGAAACAACCCAAGGATCCATCATCAGATGAATGGATAAACAAAGTATGGCATATACATACAATGGAATATTATTCAGCCATGACAAGAAATGACATTCTGATATATGTGACATGTACGAACCTCAAAGACATCATGTTGAGTGAAATAAGCCAGACACAAAAGTATGACTATCATATGATTATACTTACATGAAATATCTGGAATAAGCAAACTCATAGAGACAAAGTAAATTGAGGGCTTAGAGAGAGGGGAGAGTGGGAGGTTTTGCTTATTAGGTACAGAGTTTTGGTTTGGGATCATGAGAAAAAAGTCTTGGCGATTGATCTTGGTGATGATAACACAGCATTGTGAATGCAATTAATACCACTGACATACACACTTAAAAGTGGTTAAAGTGGGAAATGTGTCATATAACATTACCCAATTAAAAATAAGTCTTCAGAAAGAATCACGATCATTTAGATGGCTAGGATCTTAAAGAAATAAATGCTTAATATCACCATAAATAAAAATTTAAAAACAAAAACCAAAAAAGTCAATATAAGCCTGGCCAATTACTTTTTTTATAAACCTGCCTCTGTGATCATGAAAGCATGTATTGAGATGGTGTTTCCATCAGCCTGTCTTTATGAGTTTGTACAATGAGCAGAACCTCTTGCCAACTCATAATGGGCATGTAGCATGAGTGAGAAATAAATTTGTTCTTTTAAGAGGCTGAGATTTTAAGATTTTCAATACTTAAGCATAATCTGGAATATCCTAAGTGACATGGATTGAATCCTCTGCTTCTAGTCCAAGAGCAACAATAACCAATATGGAACCTCCTTACTTGGTCCTGAACAACAGGGTTAGGGGTTAGTGGGGGGATGGGTGGTGGGAGGAAAAACTGTTATGCCTTAACTAGGCTCAGAGAACATAAGGTTGTCTGTAGTTTTCTTTTAGCAGATATTTTGGTTAACTATGACTTATGCACCTTGTCATTATCCTTTCTATTCAAGAGCTAACTCTTAGTCGTCATTGTGCCAGGTAACCTAGGAGAAACCTGCAAAGTACTCCAACAGAGCATATTTTTTTCAGTAAGTGAGCAAATAGACTTGATAAGCTGTTACTGTGTCAGTGCAATACAAGAAGACATGGGCTATTCCATTTCCCTTACATACTTAAAAGTTATAAGAAGAAAAGAGAAAATAAGCATGACAGTCTTTGTATCTTGAACCATGTTCTGTATATTTTTTGCTATTTATAATTTTTCAATTGTAAATAGAGGAGTTTTGCCATTTAGTGTCCTTCATGTAAGAAGAATGGCTGTAATTGGGTGTCATTATCGTCACTCATCTTGGTACTAACAATTGTGGCAAACACCTTAAGAGACAGGCCACGTCAGAGAGCTAGACCTTGGATGAGCCTCTTTCTTTCCCGCTTAAGAAAACAGTAGAAGTGGTAAAGGTTCTGAAAGGAGATCAAGTTCTGGTTGAACCCATGAAATAGTAAACTTGAAAACCAGTTTAAGTAATATGCCATTATTCTTTTTATTGAGATATAATTCACATGCCATGAAATTCACCCACTTAGAGTATACAATCAGTAGTTTTTCGTGTAGTCACAAGATTGTGCAGCTATCTCAACAAATGTCTAATAATGTTGAGTCTATTTTCATGTGCTTATTGGCTTTTGTATATCTTCTTTTGAGAACTGTCTAGTCAAATCCTTTGCCAACTTTTAAGTTGGGATATATATCTTTATTGTTGAGTTGTAAGTATTCTTTTTATATTGTGGACATTAGACCATTATCAGATATCACTTGTGAATATTTTCTCTGATTCTATGGGTTGTCTTTTCACTTTCTTTATGGTTATCTTTGAAGCACAAAAGTTTTTCATCTTAATGAAGTCTACTTTATTTATTCTTACGTTGCTTGTACTTTGGTGTTATATCTAAGAAACCATTGCCTAACCCAAAGTTATGAAGATTTACTGTTATGTTTTTTTCTAAGACTTTTATAGTTTTATCTTTTATATGTAGGCCATAGATTCATTTTGAATTAATTTTTGTGTATGGTATGAGGTGGGTTTCAATTTTTTTTTTTTTTTTTTTTTGCATGTGGATATCAGTGGTCCCAGAACCATTTGTTGAAAATATTTTTCCTTCCACACTGAATTGTCTTGGCACTCTTGTTAAACATCAGTTGATTATAATGTAATGTTTTTTTTCTGAACCCTCATTTCTGTTCAGTGGAGCGGTCTACCCTGAAGCCAGTGCTAAACTGCCATGATTACCTTAATCTTGTAGTTTTGAAATATGGAAATGTGAGACAGCCAACTTTGTCTTATTTGTCAAGATTGTTTTGACTCTTCTGGATACCTTGAATTTCCGTATGAATTTTAGGATCAGCTTAATAATATCTGCAAAGAAGCCACCTAGAATTTTGACAGAGATTGTATTAAATTTGTAAGTCAATTTAGGTTGCTTTGCTGTTAGGAATATTTTCTTTCAATCCATGAATATGGGTGTCTTTCTATTTATTTTGCTTTTAAAAAATTTCTTTCCATAATATTCTGTAGTTTTCAGTGCACAAGTCTTGCACCTCTTTGGTTAAATTTTATCCCTAAGTATTTTACTCTTTTGTTGCGATTTTAAATAGAATTGTTTTCTTATTTTCTTTTTCAGATTGTCCATTGATAGGGTATAAAAATGCAATTGAATTTTTATGTTGATCTTGTATCCCACAATCTCGGTTAACTTGTTTATTAACTCTAAGAGTTTCTCGTGGTTTACTTAGGATTTTCTTTATATAAGATCATGTCATCTACAAATAGAGATAGTTTTACCTCTCTCTTTCTAATCTGGTTGCTTTTATTTCTTTTTCTTGCCTAATTACCCTGGCTAGTTTCTCTAATACAATGTTGAACAGAAGTGGTGAGAGCAGGCTTCCTTACATTGCTTCTGATCTTAGGGGGAAAGCTTTCAGGATTTCACATAATATTGGACTGTGAATTTTTCTAGATGCCGTTTATCAAGTTGAGGAAATTCCCTTTGATTCCTATTTTGTTGAGTGTTTTTATCATGAAAGGGCATTACATTTTGTCAAATGCTTTTTCTGCATCTATTGGGATGATTGTGTGTTCTTTATCCTTTATTCTATCAATGTTATTTTACATTGATTGATTTACATATGTTGAACTAACCTTGTTTGTTCTTAGGATAAATCCCACCTCGTCATGCTGTATAAGCCTTTGTATATATTGCTGGATTGGTTTGTTAGTATTTTTTTGAGGAGTTTTGCACCTATATTTATAAAGGATATTTATAAAGGATATTTAATTTTCTTTTGTTGTGATGTCTTTTTTTTTTTGGTTTATGTATCAGCGTAATACTAGTCTCATAGAAGGAATTATGAGTAGTTCTTCCTCTTCTAATTTGGCAAGAATTTGTGAAGGATTACTGTTAATTTTTCTTATATATAGTATATATATTATATATATAATTTTTCTTATATATAGTATATATATATATATATATATATATATATATATATAGTCCTGGACTTTCTTTGTGGAAAGTCTTTTGATTACTAAATCTATTTCTTTACTACTTATGTGTCTATAGGAATATTTCTTTTTATGTGAGTTTTGGAAGTTTGTGTCTTTCTAAAAATTTGCTCATTTCAACTAGTGTATCTAAAATTGTTCATAATATTCCCTCAGTCTTTTTTATAGGATATAATCCTTTTTATAGACTGGCAGTAATGTTCCCTTCTTTCATTCTAGATCTTAGTAATTTAAGACATCTCTCTCTTTTTAATTTTTACTGTTCAATCTAGATAAAGTTGTCACTTTTGTTGATTGTGATTATTAGTAATGTTTATCTTTTGTAGGAAGGGAAGGGCCTCTGTTGACTATCCCTCTACTTTCAGAATCCAAAATATTCACTCATTACCTTATAAAAATAAATTCTCTTATCTTTAGCCAGGTATTTTCTAAAAACAACACACTATGGACTTATGGGAATTAAGATTAAAACCTAGAATTATACTTTCATTTTATATTTCTTCTTGAATTACAAAGAGGAGTAAATTCTATAGGTGGACTATCTTATATTTGCCCCAATCTACTTTTTTAAACTTTCATATATGTGTGTCAATTTCAAAAAGCTAGCAATTGGGACTCTTTTTGATTATCCATGTTCTTAACATCTGCGACTTGCTCATCTAATATGGACTCAATCTATTCATTGTTTTTAGTGTTAAGTACTTTGGTTATATTTCCCTATTGTCTTTGTGAACTAAAGGGTCTTTTACTTCCAGTTTGTCCTCACACAGAAGGCCCTTAATCAGTCCTCTTGATTATTTGGAACTTTTCCATCACGGTTATATCTTCCTTGAGGTGGAGTGACCAGAACGGCATGCTGTATTGCAGATGTGAGGGTACCATAGTTTTGTACATTAGAGGATTGTTTTCCTTGTGTTGTGACATGGAGATTGCTGGCTCTTTGAAAATCTAATTTAGTGGGAAAGAGATTATGGGATAGTGAGAAAGAGATTATGGGATAGTGGGTTTGAAATCTTTGGAAAGAGGGAAGAAAAGGATTTCCTCTGTGCTCCATAGTCAGATGCCTGAAATGAAGACAATGGAACATATCTTCCTCCAAATTGTTCTATAATAAAAGTACGCATATATTTGGTGAGAAGTTCCTGCTGTCTACCACAGTCTCCTTCTGCTGTCTGAGATAAGAAGCCTATTTGAAATCTGCATGCACCATCGTTCATCTTAGCATTCTCGTTTGCATGACTTCTGTTGCTCAGTAGCCAAATGGAAGATTAATCACAGAATTAGCATTTTCAAATCACCAACAATCTCCTTTGCAGATGTGCAGTTATATTACTGAAGTCTGTTGTTTTGCCCTACATTTATTGTTAATAATTAATGTACATTTCTGGGTGAAATTATGTGCTATCACCATCTGGTTAATTTAATAGAAATAGTCAAATCTAAAGCACTTTATTAAATATGTTGGAAATAATCATCATTACTGTAACGCAGGAAGCATCATGTTTTTTCAATAAAAAATGCCAGAAAATAAAACAATTCACCATATGTCAACTTAGTTACTGTTACCACAAAGTCGTTTTAAAAAAAAAACAAAACTCTTGTCCTGTATTATGTAGTCAGTGTGGGAATTACAGAATAAGAAGTTCATAGATTAAAAGGTAAGTTATAAGCAGTCTATTGAATTTTCAGTAAAGTGTGGGTAATAAAAGTAAAATGTATCAGATAAGTGAAGAGAAATTATTTTCTACCTCCTCATGTTAGTCTTCATATAGAATATCAAATGGAAATTTTGGAGAGTAACAAGAATATAATTATGTGGCAGTTTTCTTCTTAGAGCTGTCTAAGGAAAACAAATGGTGTGAGGTAAGTGCTCCTTTCTGATTTTGTTAAGTGCCAATATGGTGAAGAAAACACCATTTAACCAATAAATGGTGTGTCCTTCTTGATATGTTTTTGCTCTGGAGATTGAAGCATAGATCATCACTGGGTCTTTAATACGATCTTGTTAATGCTCTACTTATGTAATAGCAGGCTCAAACTTCATGTCAAGGAGGTACCGGTAGGCTAACCAGGGTTTTCCCATCCCACAGAAAATGGTGCCTCTGTCTTGAAGACTGGGATTCCTCTCTGAATTGTTCTTTTTCATAATTTAAATATGTTAAAGCACATCCTTTCCTTTTCCATACTTGCTCCCCACTAAGGCCAGCATGGGCAAAATCATGAGGTTGCCTGATATTCCACTTATCTTTGTGATATTCCTGGTCCCTTTTCTTTCCCAGATGCCCCTTGCTCTACATGGTTCCCAGTTGATTCTCTCCAAAGCGTGAGTGGATAATAGTTTGTTTTGAGAGTCCGTTGACATATGGTGAATTGTTTTATTTTCTGGCATTTTTTATTGAGAGAGGTGAACAAATGTGCTAGTGATTTATAAGCATGAGTGGAGTGTGCACTCATTACTGTCTCATTTCTATGATGAGAGATGAGAACAGGGCATAGTCCTTGCCCTTCACTGGAAGGAAATGAAGTTGATTCTTAATCATATTAACTCATTTATGGATTTCTTCATCCTACACAGTATTTTAAGTACCTCCCATGGATTATCTTTTTGAATCCTCATAAAAACCCTCTGAGGAAGGTCCTCTTTTATAGATGGGGAGACTGAAACCTAGAGGGATTAATTTACTGGTCATAATCTCATAGCAGATAAGTGGTGGAGCCGCGATTTGAACTTAGGCTCTTGGACTTCAGCAGTGTGGTTCCCAACCACATTGCGCATTAGAATCATCAGGGAGCTTTGCAAAATTACCTAGGACCAGATTAATTCCCTCCAAAATTAATTAATTTGGGGTGAAACTTGGGGATTAGTGCTTTATAAAACCACTCTCGGTGATTCTACCACACATCCAGGGTTGAGAACTCAGGCTCCAGAGGCTACACTCTTAGGGGATATTAACCCAGATTCAGATTTAACCAAGAGTAGAGGCATTTACAATATACAGTGTACAGTTCTATAAGCTTCACATGGATGACCCCCTCCAGCCCTAGGAGACGTAGACATCATTATCTTTTCCAGATGAAGAAACTAAAATATAGAGAGATTACGTTGCCTCACCAAGATTGTGCAGATAATAAGAAGCACTCCCTGGATATGAACAAAGTTCCTTTGACTCTCAAACCCAGGGCTTTTGGAAGAAGTGTATATAAATTAACAACTATTTATTGTGTAGCTAGTACGCGAAGGGCAATGTGCTAGCCACTGTGATGGAAATGCATGAAGTTACAGTAAATAATATCAGAGAGTACATTATTAGGTGCTAAATTGTGTCACATTGACCAGAATTATGAGAGATTCCAGGAAATGACTGATGCTGACACTATTGTCAGGGAAAGCTTCATCAAAGGACAACTTAGAGAAAATGAAAAGAAACATTTACTTGTAAACCATGTCAGACTTCAGAACTGACTCACCAACTTAAAACAGCAACAACAACAAAAACAACCAAACACAAAGTATTTAAAAGGAAAAAGAAACATAAAACAAAATTAACCCAGGGTTGAACAATTGATTGTATGCTTTGTATGATTGCATGGTATGTGAATATATCTCAATAAAATTGAATTAAAAAAAATGATGGTGAAGAATCAGCAACTGCCTCACATGATTATCATATTCACAAAGATTGTGACATATCTCCAGATATCACATAGGAAAAAGCAGGGTAAAACTGTTTTTGTTTTTGGTTTGTTTTGTGTTTTAGCTGGAGATTCACGTTTATGGGAAATTTTGAAGATTTATATCTGGGGACCAGAACCAGATGGCTTTTTTCCCCCTGATTACAGTATGTGAAGTGCTAAGCCAAATAAGATGCAGGGCAATATGTCAGTTTTTGCTTACATGGCTTCATAAGTAAGATGGGTTTTGGCCTGGGCCTTTAATATTTAGCAATGAAATTTAAACCTCAATGCTGTTCAATTTAAGAATTCTTCTTGGGCTGGAGAACCTGCTGTTTCCTCAAATTATCCTGTTGATATCTTGACTAATAACTTGAGCCCCAATTCCCTTGGCTCTTTTCAGTATTTGCTATAAGGTAGCCATGTTCTTTGTAGACTTAATTTAGCATGTATTTAATATAATTATCACTCATTTATTCATTCATTCAAGCATATGAAAAATTTTATGGCATACCTACTATGTGACAGGCACTATTCTAGGCATTGAAGATAAGTAGTGAACAAATAAGTTTCCTGCTTATATGGAACTTACATTCTAGTGGTGTTGCTGGGAAAAAACAGCTTATAAGTAAGTATATAGTCAGCTGGAAGATGATGTGCTATGGAGGTAACGTAGCAGATAAGTGGCACAGAAAGAACCCAGAGTGGGGAGATGCCATTTTGCAGGGGAAGATTAGCAGAAAAATGAAGGAACTAGAGGATGAGCCATTTGTGTACTTGGGAGAACAGTCTTAGCCAGGAAAATATCAAGGGAAAAGAATTTCAGATAGGAATGGACTTGGCACATTTGAAAAATAGCAAGAAGGCCAGTATGGATAGAACAGAGCAAACAAGAGGGACAGGGTGGGAGATGGAACCAGTAGGTCATGGGGTGCTCAATCTCGTAGAGCATCACAGGCCATGGGAAGACTTGTCTTCTATTCTGGTGAAATGAAGAACCAGTAGGAGAATGTGAGTAGAGTTTAAGTTATGATTGGATTTAACTTTTTAAGTAATTACTTGAGTTGCTGGAGGTAGAAGTAAGGAGACCAGTTAGATAGTCATGGCAATGATCTTAGTAAGGAATGATGATAGCTTGGACTGAAGTGTAGTTGGACTGAAGTGTAGTTGGAGGTAGAAACATGGTTAGACTCCAGTTCTGTTTTGAAATTGGAGCCAAAGAGATTTGCTTTTGGACTGGAAGTAAGTTATGAGTTAAAGAAAGGAATCAAATTTGGCTTCAAGCCTTTAGGCCTGAGCACATGGAAAAATGGAATTATTTAGAGATGGAGGAGGTGGTAGGAGGAGTAGATTTGGAGTAAAATCCAAGAGCTTGGATGAAATTACTTAAAGCATGAATGTAGGCAAGGGCTAGATCCAAAGACTGAGCCCCAGAGCACTACACTATATAGAGTTTGGGAAAAGGAGGAGAAATCAGCAATGGAGTCTGAGAAGAGCAGCCAGTGTGCTAAAAGACGAAATGAGAGTAGTAGCCCAAAGGCTAAAAGATGGAAGGGCTTCAAGGAAGACGGGATGATTAGTTGTGTCAAATGCTGTTGAGGAGAGGAGACAAAAGCAACATAGGGATCATTGTTGACTTTGACAAAAGTTGTTTTGGTGAAGTTTAATTCTTATTTGTAAAGATATAGATGTCACCCTCTTAGGGGAATGAAACATATCCTCTTAGGGATCTCTCATTCCTTGAACTCTATTGATGAATCTTCTGATATCCTGATCCCTCGTAAGGAATCAGGTTTTTTGTTTTTTTTTTTTTGTTTTTTTTTTAGTTCTGTGAGCTATGTGAACTAATTTCCTTGACTGTGGAAAACTTTGAAATGGACAAAGTTAAAGGCAACATGTTAAAAAGTGAAGATGCATCCAACCTATTTTTTGGTCTGTATTACTCCAAACAATCAATAGAACTGTCTATTCTCACAGAACAATAAAGAGGAATAATACCCAAAACAACGTTTCCACTTGCTATAGTATCTACTTACCTCCAAAGATATTGAAGTATCTGCATTCAACAAAAGTCACAGTTAACTGGGGATGCATATCTTACCCTGCAGATGAATTAAATCTGACAGTATAGCTAAAGGTTAATGAAGCCACATATGAAATCAGGAAGGCATTGTCATGTCGATTCAAAGGCATGCTCTGCAGCCCATGCAACTAGGCAGGGAATAGATGAAATCGCATCTAAATTGGTGGTCACAAAGATGCTCACGTATTTTGTGTGAATGCATTTCCTTTAAACAAACATGAAGGCCAGATCCACCCCAATGTCTTGGTGAATGGGTATGATGAATTCAACTTATGTATAAGCCACATTGCTGACCACCAGGAAGGGCTCAAAAGAGTTAATGGTAGGTTAAATTGGTCTCAGAATTCAGTGTTCTTTAAAAACCCAGTAAAAAGTGTTTGTACGTATTAGCTATCATAGTGAACACTTGGATAAGAAGGAATATCCATCCAAAAGGTCTTCATTGCACAGCTCTCTGGGACTTTACTGATTTAGCATGACTTAGCATGACTAAGTTCTGAATTCTGTTATCATGACATTGGAGACAGTTGTCAAAGTTGGCCAAACCATGTACTGGTAAGAATTTGCATTGTATTTATTAAGTGAAATGCTGTAGTGATGGGGTTGGGATTCCATAGTCTGTGCTCCTACCATTATAGTATGTTGCCTTTGTGTGTGTGCAGGGGATGAATTGTCAAAAAATTGTTTGTCTTTTAACAATCTTAAACAAGTAAACTTCTGCTGTTTATTCTGATTTGCCTTTGATTTGTCACCTCTTTCCACTCCATCTTCTTTGTTCACCTGAGTATGACCCTCCATTTCATTTCTCCATAAAGGCAGCCATTACTGTTCATTTGATATAAATTTCTTTTATTCCAGAATTTTGGTTTTGGAAGGAGTCATTTAACTTTGCTTGGCCTTAGTGTCAGCATTTCAAATAGAAGTTTCGATTAGCTGATCTGTATGGTCCCTTCAGGTGCTGACAAAATTATAAATTTTATGGGTATGTCTTAATAAACATGAAATCATGCTATTAGATATGAACAGTGACTTGAAGTGCCTTTTTCCCATTAGGGCAAGAATAGCTCTATGATAGTGCTCAGTCACATTAGAAAAGGAGAAGAAAAGGTTACACAGCATCTCATAATCCTGAGATGTGGTGTGTAATTATCCATTTGCAAAAGGCTTTCTTTATGTTCTGTTTCACTGGGAAAGTTAGAGCAAAGTGAAAATAAAGTTCTGCAATTATGAAATCTGCTCACTTGGCTTTTTCTGCTCTTCAAAGTAAATTCTGTGTTAATAGAGAAAAGTTAGTTAGTGTAACAGACCTCTAATTTACCATTGTAATTATTTTTTTCAGACCATTAACATTTGTGAATGAATTTAATGCTTAGGAAAATGACATCTTATCTGTGATATGATCCAGGCATGGCACTAGCCCAATGTGACAAGGACCTTCTGAATTGTTTTCAATATAGCAAATTTTCACTTTAATTGGGTCGTCCTTTCTACTTTTGGAGACTTGTTTACTGGAGACTAAATGATCTGGATATCACTAAATATTCATTTATGCATTCAGTATTTATTAAGCACCATGTGCATGTGTTGTGCTAAGCTCTGGGATTTAAAGCAGGGAACAGAACAGATATTCTAGCCCTGTGGGGAAGACACACATAAAACAGTTACAGTAAAGTGTGATGCATATTGATCGAGCAAATAAGATGCCATGGAAATAGAATCTTAGTCTCGAGATTGAGGATCTCTGGAGAAAGTGAGGTTTAAACAAAAACCTGAAGATGAATTGGAGCTAGCACCATGATATGTGTATGTCTTTATTGTCTTTGTGCGTTGCCGCTGTGACTTTGGTGTGGGGAAGGGCATAATAGCTACTCAGTTAGGGAAGTAGCAGGGCAAGGTGAGAAAAGATGATGATACCAAGGAACAGAGCAGAGTCCAATACGGATAGAACAGATGGGAGAGCGGGTAAGGGGGAGAAATTGATGGGAGCTGGAGAGGTGAGAAGGGGCAAACATGGAAAAACTTTGTAACAGTTTGTACTTAATACCAAGGACAATGGGAAGTATTGATGAGTTCTGTGAAGGGGAAATATACAATCAGATTTGAATTAAAGGAAGATCATTGAGGCATGAGTGTATATACGGATTGGAGGGGAGAAGCCAGGAAGCAGGGAGACCAGTTAGGAAGCTAGCACCATTTCTAAGCAAGAAATTATGGCATCTTGGACTAGGAGTTGAGGAGGAAGATCAGGAAAGGGAGATGCAGGAAGGGGATATTTTCATTTCCTAGCTGCTAAAACAAATACCAAACAGTGGGTTGGCTTAAAAAAACAGGGATTTATTGGCTCACAGTTTTGAGGCTAGAAGTCCAAAATCAATGCATCAGAAAAGCTATGCTTTTCCCCCCAAAACTGTAGCACTCTGGGGCTGTCTTCCTGTGATCCTTGGTCCTTGGCTTTTCTGTCATCTGGAAGTGCATATGGCAGTGTCTTTCCTTTTTCTCTTCCAAATTCTGTTGACTTCCAGCATCTGGCTGCTTACCATGGCTTCTTTTCTGTGTCCATTTTCCTTTTCTTATAAGGACTTCAGCCATATTGGATCAATATGAGGATGTGCCCATCCTCATTCAGTTTGAGCACATCTTAACTAACAACATTTTCAAGGGTCTTTTTTACAAATGGGTTCATACCCTCAGTACCAGGGTTTGAGACCTGAACATGCCTTTTGTGGAGGACATGATTCAATTCCCAACAGGAGGAGATGAATTCGATTTTGGACTTGAAAATTGAGGAGACCATAATAAGACAGCAAGGAAGCTGAGTATATAGGTTAGGAATTCAGGAACTAAATCTAGATTAGATGTAACTGTCATTGGTATATAAATGCTCTCAGACTTTGCAGCAGTCCTGATTGCTCCTCACCTTACCTAAGAATTATAGATGTCTGTAATTATTGCTCCACTCCCTACTCTACTAGTGAGAGTTCCTTGAGGGACCTATGAACTCAATTGTTTTTTGCCACCCCCTTAATAAACATCTAGCATAGTGCCTTATACTGGGGTCTTATTCAATGACTGCTTGCTAAATGAAATTACTTTTCATGATCTTCTGACTTCCTTTACCAACAACCTTGGCTGTGGACCACTGGGTCCTATATCTTGGTTCTTCCCTTGTGCTGAAGGAGCTCTCCTCTCTCCTACACTGGTTTAAACTCTGCTTTCTTTTCAGGTGCTAGTTCCTCGTGATCTAGAGAAGACAGCATAATGTACAAAAGGACAGTAAACTGGAGATGAAGAGAACCGTGCAATGATATCAGTTAAGTTTCTTCTTTATCTGGGCAATCTTGGACAAGTTACTTCTCTGGGCCTCAGTTTATGCATCTGTTAAATGATCTCCAGGACTCCTTCCAACTCCAACAAGCTCCAGTTCAGGGTTTTCCCCTCTCTTCATGCAACTTATCTTTTGTTTATCCTCTTATTGTCTGAACCATTCACATTGGCATATGTCCTTAAATGTATGGTTATTTATCTATATTATGAAATTTCTCTGCTCAAATTGAGTTGAAGGATTATAAAACTTTTGTTTTCTGGTATTTACTCAGTCTCCAATCTAGTGCAGTGATAACCAGACATGATGCTCAATAAATACTTGTTGAATGCATTTGGTTAGAGACAAAAGCATCCTAGACATATGTGTGGTCATTCTGTATTGATTGCGCAGCCCCAAGTGAACAAGGTATTGTAGGAAAAGGGAAAGTTTTGTTGTTTTCCCAGATTTGTTCAAGGGAAAGTCAGATGATAATCTCTCTTGGAATTTTGTGAAGCTTTCTCTTAGGCTTTTCATTTTTTTATTAATTTTTTAAGCAGTGAAAAACTTTTCTTCAAACAAAAATCTCGTATCATATAATCCCACACGATATTTAAAAAGTAATGAGAGTGCTTCTGGTTGAAATAGTGGTGGGATGTGGTGCCCTCATATAATTTTCCCTTTGTGCCCTTCCTTTTTAGATATTTGGGCTGAAATCAGATTTCTGGTGGAATTTAGATGGTCCTTAAGTTTTAAACTAAACCCTGAGGTTCTATGTTTCTACCAGTAGGTGGTTTGGCTGATATCAGTTCCTCTGTGCCCAGGCCTATGCTAGATATGGGGGTGGATTTTAGAGATGAAGAAAATGCAGCTCCTATCCCAATTTAAAATGATAACCAGCCTTAAAAGCGGGACAAGTAGAGGAACCCATATGATTGCACTTCTGCCAGTGGAGGAATTAAAGCAGGTGATCCTCACAATCTTTTCCAGTTTTCTAAGTGTTAACGATGGGTCCATGTGTGTTAAGTGATTTGAGCTCAGGAGTACAGCACTATATAAATTCAAGGACCATTATGTGCATAATCACAGCTGTTAAGCAGGTACAAATCCCTATTTGCATGATGTCCTCAAGAAATCCCAAGGGAAATAATGTTTGGGACCAAAATCTATTACCTTTTTTCTTAAAAATAAAATGTACATGTCCTCTGTTTCACAAGCTCTTGCTCAACATGTTGTTGCAGGCAAATAATTTGTTTGTCATTTAGGAAAATATCCCCAATAATAGCTCTCCCCTGATTCAAATAAAACTTCCAGTGCCAGGCCATGCTTGCTGCCAGAAGTGTGTCTGGGTTAATTGCACACATGAATTTTATTTCAAGTAAATTGCACAGAGCCCCCTCTTTGTGCCCCTCACAAAGCAGGAGCCCACCTGTCTGCAAGCTCCTTGGACAATGACGGGCTGCAGGGAAAAATTAGTCATCGTCTTTTCTTCCCTGTGACTTCTTTGACCTTGAGACTTCTAATGGCATCTCAGACAAAATGAACATAATCTAATGGACAGCGGGGAAGAGGGAATGGCTGGGTACATCTGTCGGATCACTGGGCTGTCTGAACAGTCAACGAAGCAGGGCCAAACCATAAGAGGCCTGTTCAGTTTAGCTCCAGGGTCTGCAATGAAGGAGCACAATCATTTATCTTTATTTACTGAACTCTGCTTTCTGTTTAAGAAAAAAATTGACAGGTTGACAAAAATCCGTGTTGGCGCTGCCCGCTGCCCAGAGATAAATGCTATTTGTGCTCTGGAGAGTCAAGGATAGCTCATGATGCCCTTTGTAGCTGGTTTCAGTAGGTGCCTATTATATGGAAACAAAAATGCCAGGGCATCTTGATATTCTTTCCCCATAGGCACCTCCACATTCTCCCATAGAAGGACCCCGTAGACAGATACACAAGAAGGAAGTCTCACAAAGGATGGGAGGCAGGACTCCCTAAGGAAACAATCCAAATTGGAAGAATTTGGGCAAGAAAACCAGGGGACAAAGACAATTGGGAAACATTGAACATTCCATATTTTCCTTTATGAGATGGTGAGAAATCCAACCAATGCTTCCATGGCAATATATGTTCCCTCTCCCAACAGTAAAAAGAAGACATAATTTCCAGGTGCAGAGAAGTTTAATCTGAACAGTAGAGCAGAAATTCAGAAATCATATTTTAAAGTACTGTCCACCTGAATGTCTTCTTTTCTGCGTGACCCAGGTCAAATCAGTCACCCTTTTAGTGTCACTCCTACGCTTGCCACTGTTGCTTAGAGTAGTAGTCACCAAAGTGGAATTCTTGATCCTCAGGAATGTAAGACAGTGGGGAAAATATGCGAGACCCACCTTTCCTTCCTTCCTTTTCACCTTTATAAAATATCCACAACAAATAAAATTTTAAATTTGCATAATGTATTCATACAATTTTATGTATGATGTATACATAAAGTATAGTCGGTATGATTAATAAATATAAAAAGGAGATAAATGCTCAAATACTTTTTATAGATGGGGGGTACAATAAAGCAAATCTGAGTCCATCCTGGGGCATTATATACGTGTTATGCCCATTGTGGTCCGTCTCCCAGGCTAATTGCTCAGATTTACTCTGCGCTACTTGTGTATGGAGATATTTTTTCAGAAGTTCTAGGACACAGTAGCCTCTTTATCACCTCTAGTTCTTGAATAAATAATGTTGCCCATTACAAATGATATAACATCACTCTTTTTCTCTGCCTAGATAATTCATGCATATTTTAATATTACTAATAGTCAATCTTTGGGATAATTTCTGCACTTGTCACTTGTCTCATGCCATTTATATCAGACCCTCCAAGTATTGCTCCTTGTGGGAGCCAAGGGGTTGGAGATGGATGCCTAGTAGGAAAAATGCAGAAAAGACTTATAATTTTCTGCCTTTGGGTATAAGGGAGAATTTTCTGCTTAGGGGAGCAGCAGAGACCCTGGCTGCTACAATGTACCTGCTTTGGGGCACCCAGGAGGGCATCCTACAAGTAGACCCAGAAGTTCTCACCCTGTTGACTGGCTTTGCTGGTGTGAATACTAAAGATTAGCTTTGACTACTTCAAGCAGCAGCAAGTATGAGATACAGGTGTGTGTCTGTAAAGAGCAGTAATATTAGGGGATTGAGTGGAGTCTGAGCAGAAGCAGAGGCTCCGCATTCTGGAGCAAGACTTGGTGCTGGACCGCGCATTGGAGAGGGAGCTGCCACAGGAATTGGAGCTGAGGGGCAATTGTTGGAGCACTGAGATGTGTCAGAGGCATGCCAGAGACAGACCAGAAAAGCTTACAGAGAAGACGGAGGGACCCTCCAGACACAAAGCCATGATCACATTACATTTGTGTTGGCGACTCAGACATCAGGAGTGGGTAAAACTAGAAGATGCCAACCAAAGGGGATGATTGAAAGGTTAAATTAGTGACACAGAATGAGTTGGGTTGAGTTTTCTATAACAAATCCTTGAATTCTTAGCGGTGGAACTTGGGGAAGGAGGCCGATCTAGTCTTCAAAGACAAAATTGGCAGCTGTGAAGACCAGTAAGGTGACCAAGTTATGTCTCTGAAAATCACTTTAATAGTCTGGGAACTGTGGTATCTGTTGGCTTGCAACATTTCACTGTTTCAGGTTTTGTCATGTGTGGGGAACTTGAATGATACAGGATGGGATGACTAAAACTTGATACTGCAACCCCAAGTCATCGAAGAAGCAAATTTTATGAACGTAGTATTGAGAGACGCAAATGTTACAAACCCAAGCAAGCCTGATTCCCTTGCTCTGAGTTTTTGCTAAAATTTTTGACTAACATTTTCCACCCCCTTAAGGAAATAAACAATCACCAGGATATTTTCATTGCATTAACTAAAAAAAAAAAACAATTAGTTATAAAAAGTGTAGTTTATATACTTCATCCATTTACTTAATGATTTAAGTAAATCAAAACAATTTTGGGGGCTTGTGATGATCATTTTATGAAAATGTCTCAACTAATTATAGTTTTCTATTCCCTTTGTTATAATTGAATAATTCAACTCATAGCTGTTAAGAATAATTGTTTTGAGATATTAAACATAATCACCATTTTCTTACTCAATGTTTATTTCTTATAATATTTGTATAGTTATTGTGCACTAATGCACAATACAAGATGATTGGATACTTTTTATTCATTAAAATCCATTGATAACATGAGTTTTTGTCTCTAATTTAATAAGCACTGGACATTAGCTATATGTGTAGCATTGTGCTAAGTGCTAGAATGGAAGGAGTTCACATTGTCTACTCTCAAACAGGATGGCCTGGGACATGTTTTTGGTACCAGAATAAACCCTAATGTCTCAGGGTTTAACACAGTGACAGGTTCCTTCCCTTTCCTTTCAGAGTCCAATACAGGTCCTGACAGTTTTCTTTGGAGACCATCCTTCAGCTCCAAGTTGGGGTCCAAGATCCCTCTGTCTCAAGATTTTAGCATCATCTGTATGAGGTCTCTAATATTCTTGTGGAGAGAAAGAGAGGAGGATTGCATAGAATGGATTTTATGTCCAGACCTACAGTGGCTGCATTGCTTCTGTGCACATTCTTTTGAATAGAACCTAACCTCTGAGTCAACACACGCTATTAACTTTAAGTTTTCCAACCCTTATCTCTAGTGTAATGAGCTCAGTAGGCATGTGATCAGCCTTCGAAGTTTTAGCAGACAACAGTTCTACCATTGCATAACATACCTAGCCATCTTTCCACTCTCTTGCATCAGTTTAATTGCCTCTCATTGCTTGGTTGCTATGTCAATGCCACACATTTAAGGTTTTTGTACAGTAGCATTCTACTTCAAGGTACTCATTTCCGTATTAGTTACTATAGTGATACTATGATTCAGTCCCAAACAGACCCCCAAACTCAGTGGCTTAACATAAGAAAAGTTTCATTTCTCCTTCGTATCACAGTGTGTTGCTGGTTGGGCAGGTCTCCTTAGAGCCTCTCCATTAGGAAACAAGGGAGTCAGGCTCTTTCTACCTTTTGATGCTGTTGTTTTAGACATGTGGCCTCCAAGGAGAAAAGTTGGGCAATTACACATGGTTTTCTGACCAGGCTTGGAAGTGACTTACATCATTTCCCCCAGCATAATGTTGGTCAGAACCCAGTTACAAGGCACCAAGATAATAGCAAGAGAGGTTGAAAAATATGACATACTCATGTGCTCAGGAAAAGGGAAATAAAACAAGATTTGGCAAACTTAAAACATGATCTCTGCCATACAAAGGAATCTACAGCCTTCTTCAGTAAGCATACTGTACACACATAAACAATTATGATACAATGCAATATAGTCATAGGCTAAACCACTAATGAATTTTAACTCTCGGGGACTGATGGTCATGAATAATCACCTGTACTGGGTAATAATGGTTTCATCCCATAAAGTACTACATTTTAGAAAAAGTTCACCTCATAGGATGAAACTATTTTCCATTAAGTATTCTGTGTTTTTATTTTTTAAAAAGGCATTTTACTTCTCATGATGGTTTGAGACACTCATGATAGTGGATCAATAATTGTCCCTGGCTACATAATGTAATATTTTTAAGAGTTTTTAGATTTGAACAGCTATTAACATCCCCACTGCATCAGAAACAGAACCAACAGGATGTGTGTCTCTGTGTGTGTGTGTATAAAGAGAACTGTTGCAAGGAATTGGCTCATGCAATTCTGAGGGATGGCAAGTCTGAATTCTGTAGGGCAGGCCAGAGGCTGCAAATTCTGTAAGAGCGATGTTGAATTTGTGAGTCTGAATTCCTTAGACTGGAAATTCAGGAAGAAGTGTTTGGTGCAAACTCAAGGCAGAATTCCTTTCTCCTCCCGGAACCCTCAGTTCTTTGCATTTAAGGCCTCCAACTTATTGGATAAGTCCAAGCCACGTTACGGAGAGTAAGGTCAATGGATTGTAGATCCTAATCCCATCGACAAAATATCTCCACAGCAACATCTACACCAGGGTTTAACAAAAAAAAAATGGAAACCATAACCTAGCCAAGTTGACATAGAAAATTAGCCATCACTTCCACTAAATGATTCAAATAATTAGGCATTTTAAGTTCTTATATGATTTTTTTGTTTAATATTCTTTAAAATATTTTCTTTTGTTAGTCTCTCAGCTATCAATTCTTATTGCAGACAGTATACAAATATGTAGCAAGCCACCCTCCTTTGAAGGTATATCTATACTGGCAATTAGGAGAAATGGGTCATGGGCTCTACTCACTACCAGGAGGGGCAGTGTCTGAGGGAGTTGTTGTGAATGGCGAAGAAAGAAAGCTTCATAGGAGGGGCACAGTGAGAGGGCTTGGATGAGGCATGACATTCTGGTAGGCCAGGTTGAGAAAGAGGGCCTTCCAAACAAGGTGTGGCTTAACCAACATGATGGATGTGAATTCAAAAAAGAAAAAAAACAACAGTTCAGTTAATGGCAAGTGATCCAGTTTGGCTGTACTCATCAGAACGACAAATGACCTTTTATTTAGTAACACTATGTGCTGTAAGCATATATTGTCTTATTTAACCCTAATAAGAACTTTTCAAAGTAGGTATTATTACCCAAGCTGGCAGATGAGGTCATCGAGGCATAAAGAATACTAGCAGGTGACACAGGGGCCTGGAGCCCAGAGCTACTTGGCTCGGTGCTCCTTATTTAATTCTTTCTGCAAATATTTGTGGAATGTTCCCTGTGGGCCAGGCATTGGGAAAGGTTTAGCTAGGGGAAGAGTAGTGGCTGAAATGAGAAATGTTTGCAAGATCCTCATCAAAGGGAAGTGGGGAAAAAAAAAGATATGACTTAGAGATCTTAATCTGGCAGGAGCATGCAGGCATGAAACAAGGAGAAATAGAGGCAGAATAACCATTTAGGAAAAAGATTACTGTAACCTGAGAGAGGATAGTAAGGAACAGAACCAAGGTGATGTGGAAGATCAAATGGAGGAATCTGAAAGGTATCCTGAAGGAAGAATCTCTGACCTTGTAGAAAAACAGCTAAAGTAAAAAAAACACCGATTCTGATTCCAATAACTCAATTTACTAGCTGTTTAATTTCCCTTATCCTCTGTTGCCTCATTCTAAGACTGAGATAATCAAATATGGCCTTTAGATTTCTTAAGATTTATTTTGAGAATCAAATGATATTAGTTGAAACTGTTTTTTAAACTATAAAAGGCAACACAAATGTTAGTTAATTCATTAAGTCAAAAAGAAGCAATTAAAAATACCTCCAAACTTTTGCACCTGGGGAACTAGACTGTTGCATTTCTATTAGGAAATGGTAAAAGTAAGTGATTGGTGGTGCATGACGAAGCATTTGGTTTTGGCCATGATACCTTCCAGATATTCAGGTGGATATAACCAGCAATAGTGTGTCCTAGATTTTCTTCCCCAGAAGAAGGGCTTGACATGGCAAATTGCGTGCAACGTTTTATAAAGGAGAGTCTAGTAAGGAAGTGGGAGAAGAGCTGAGATTTCAGGCAATCACCTGTGGAGGGTAACCTTGGCCCAATCCAGGAAAATTCTAGAGTGTAAGTTATGCCTCAGAGTTTGTCCCATGTGAGCCAAGGGGTTTCCATAGTCCCATAGGCCCAGCAGTCAGTTGTTGGCTAAGGGCTGCCTGGGGAACACAAACTTCAAGACGCTTCCTGACTTTTGCCTGAAGGAGCAAAGCAGATGTAGTAGCTGAGGGCAAAAATCCAGTCAAGGAAGAGCTGCAGGTGTGGAGAGTTGGAAGAAAAACCTCACAAGCCAGAAAAAAAGTAAAATAAAAGAGATCCAAAGGGTTCTGGGGGAAGTTTCAAAAGTATAGTTATTGATTTTTGGAGAGAGAGTCAATGAGTTATTTGTTTTGTTAGCATCTAATAAGGAATTAAAGATAAGCGTTTCTACATGTTAATGGGATTTTTAAAGTGTTTCTCAGCTTTTAATTAATATCTCTTTTGCATAGTTTTCCAATTTGTGGACCCTAATATTACCCTCTCCTTGTTTTCTTCTGCTGTACTTGGAGATCTGCAATGACAACTTTGCCTAGCTCACAATTTTATCTTCATTACTCTACAGATTCCCATGAAATTATACATGTCTAATAGAGATTGTTCTTTCTATCCTCTTATACTCCTCCTCCCATCCCCTGACCCTTTAAGATATTATCATTTTAATAAAAGAAAAATTCTAATGGTAGAATTTTAGGTAATACCTAGAAGACTATTGAGAAGTTTGGGTTTTTTTATTCTTACCTTTCTTATTACTTAAAACGTTTTACAGAATTTCAGGATTGAAGAGATTTTGTTCCTTGTTGCATCCCACACCCCATTAGATCATTTTTGATACATTTGATAATTAGTAAAATATTTTTAGGGAACATTTTGGCATCCCCCCTATTAAATTCTGGATTACAATGTGAAGAGTCTAGTGATGTTTGTGAATAAATATGAGGATCCTAAGACAGAAGATTCAGGGCTTGAGCATGAAGAATTGAGCCCTGCTTTGCAAGGATGCACAGACTTCCTCAGAGGTGTTTGAAGGCAAATCTTCTTCAACAAGCTGCTCTATGAGCTCTCAGATGAGGTTAAAAACTTTTTCCTTCCCTGGGAAGTGAGGATTTATATGGCAGAATTTTTACTTAGTAATTAATCTGGACCCCAACAGCGTGGAGATGGTGAGAAAGGGACCCTATTAAGACTTGATATTAAGTTAATAGCAGGTGACAGTGACTTCATCAAAACCCCTGTGCAAAACATCAAGTAGATGGAAATTTCAGTTCTGGTACATTACGCAGCTGAGTATCATCAGACCTGCTTACAAGGGTCATAAAGATTATTTGTACATTAAAGAAGAACCTGTCCATCGAGCTCAGTATGAAAGAGAAGCAGGAAAATTACCATCTCATCAGACACAAAAAATATCAAAGCAATTCCACTAATCAAACACCTGTTGCTTTGGAAAATCCATAGTGGCTATTTTTCATTATTTCTTTAGACACACAGAAAAACATATACAGAAAGATTCTCACCAGAAGTATGAGGGAGGAAGAACTAGAACAGATAACGCGGCTATTTTTGTATCTTACCATTCCATGACAAAGGATCACAGGGGTTGGTGTAAAAGGAGGGGGTAGGGAGGAGAGAAGATGCCCATTGTCATTTAGACAAAACTAGCTAGGTAAATAGGTGGCAAGGGTCACCTGATGGAATGGAAGTTTGGTAAGGCTAGGACAAATGCAAAGAAAAATCACAGCCTCTTTTGAATGTTAACCCCTCCAATTCATTGCTATGTAAGGTCACTGCATACAGATCAGGGATCAGGAAACCAAGTGATAACAGAGGAATATCTGAATAAAATTCCTAAATGATAACATTTGCTATATAAAATCAAAACCCAGGGTGATTCAATTAGGTGTTTCAGGATGCACAGGAATTTGGGAGGTCACAGGATGCCCATTTCATTTTGGATACTTTCAACAATCAGTTTCTATCCACCAAAGATTGAGCCCACAATTTAGCAACACTTCTGTATCTCCCGAATAGTAAACTCAGAAGTTTTCTGCATGTGGTTTGCAACAGGAATATCTTCGTTTCTTACCTCTGTCCCTTGGTGCCTTCTATAAGCCAAAAGGACATTTCTGATTAATGCAGTAATTAGATGGATATTAAAAACAGTAATCATCTAGAAATTATTTGGTGTCATGAACATCCCATACAGAAAAAATATTTGAATACCTAAAAGTTGAACATTACAATTGGCTTCATATGCAAGAAGCCAAAGGGGACATAAAGAATTTTTAAGTTCCCAAGGAAGCACTCACATCCAGAACGAGTTGTCTTCTTGATCAGGTTGGAAGTTAGTGCCACACATCCAATAGATTCCCCTCGTGGCCAGTAGCAAAGAACCAATTTCTATTAATGAAGAGCTCATGTTTATGGCTAATATAGCTAATATAGAAGAAAAGGTACTGAAGGGGGGAGCTCAGTCATTCATCAGAGATGGCTTAATTCTGGTAATTTCCAATTTCCAAGCTTGTTTTAATTTGTTATCAAAGTAATCACTCATTCTGGCTGGAGTCAGAAATAGCTTTTTGTAGTCTGTAGCCTGACAGATTATTCAGATGGAACCCCATTTTTTAAAGCTCACCTGCTCAGCATCTGTGATATGCTCATAAGTTCCAAGAGGTATGATTTTCAACATCAGAGACAGGCAGAAAAGAAGAGAGGCTGCTATCCTGCAGTTTTCTGAGCCAGGGAGCATATTTCACGACTCCAAATCCCAAATGAGATTTACAAAATAAAGAGCAGGATGTGATGATGAACAGGGTTAGGAAGAAGGAATATCCGGTGTACTTTACTGTCCCACGCCAACCTAATCCTGCAAGCTTCCTTGTCCACCCTTGCCAAAGGGAAGTTTATCTGGATTTTGCTACAAACATGAGACTATCCTTATGGGATCGTCCCTGGCTTCTCAAGTACTGATCCACATTTCCTTTGATCCACAGTATTTATCCACAGTGTCCATGAGAATGGTCAGCTAGCATGTTTGGCCAGCTGCATATAAGCTCAGTAAATGATGCTATGCAAACTCTAAACACTATTTAGAAGTTGAACTTTTAGGTCCATGTTGGGTTATGCAAATTTACAAAAATGATTCCATGGCCAGAAACTTGGACATTACTTTGCATCACTTGGTCAGGGAAAAAGTAAGGGAATAAAGGCTTCTCCTCTGCACTCTGAGTTCTAAAGCTGTGGGGGCAGAGGGCACACAACAACAGGAAGTATATGGAATTTTATTTCCAGATCCTCCAGAGGAGCTGGAAAGGTCTCAAAACCACTTCCACAGGGGAGAAAACTGCAGCTCTGCTTGATGGACTTATTCTCATTTACACAGCTTGGTAAAGTTAAAATGAGGATTAGGTCCCAGATTCCAGATCCAGAGTTTCTCTGCACTGAAGAAAAATAACAATTGAGACAGGGACTGGAGGAAAGGTGGAAGCAAGGAACAGGAAGTTAGGGGACACATGGTGGGAATTAGAAGAGAACAGGGGAATAAGGGAGAGAACATACTCATCTCAAAGACCCATTACTCCATGTCAAGTTTGTGATTTCTGTTGATCTCCTGGCAGCCCCAGTCTTTTAAAGCAAGGCGGGGTGGTGGTAGGGGTGTAGTTAGAGTAAATAAAGCTGATTGCCACTAAAACTACAACTTCAGGACATGCTTTTTGAATATATAAAGAAACCCAAACCCAAACCACAGTTCCCTCATTGTCACTGAGTAGCTTCCAGGGATGATAATGAAGAATTGTCTCCTCTTTATTGCTTTGGCTGATGGTTGGGTCTGTGGCGCCAAGAATCTGGATCTCCCAGAGCCAGGCAGTGGGGAAACAATACATTAGCATTAAATAATGGGATCTCTGGTGCCCGGATTGTAAAGAAAGGTTAACCGATGTGGGGCTTTGTACAACAGGAGCCTCCATCTATAATCTCTTGTTTTTCTAGGCTGGAGCGAGGAGAAAGGAGCCTTGGGGGAGAAAAACACAGAGTGCCTTAATCTGATGATAAGAATAATATGATTCCTATACCTGCTATCTTTCCCCGCCAGGTTTCTGCTCCCTCCACAGAACACTAGTAATGCCCATAAATGTCGGTTAAAATAAAAATTTCTGTTCCATTAAACATATGAAAAATATGTTGCATTGAATACATTTGGTTTGGGAAATCTGTTTTTATCCCTCCTAACCAATCGTCCATACAAACTGCAGCTGCCACGGGCGGCAATGCCGTGGGCTGGGGCTGAGCTTCGCGGCAGACTCAGGCTCAGCTCACCATCCACACACAGTGTCTGGTGGGACCCCCGAGGGGCAGCACTCCAGACCCACCCTGCTCAAGTGCCGAGGTCCATGATCTGGCCAGCCTGCATGGAAAACGTAGGGTGGGTTTTTTATTCTCAAGTGAAACGTGGCCTGTTTGTGTTTGTGTTCTAAGAAATTTCAACCCCAGAGAAGCCCCGTGTGCCAGGCGAGGGATCTCAGCAGCACTCACTCGGAGATTTCAAGGTGAGACTGTGATAGCTTCCAATTCACTTGACAACAGGAGATGCCGGGTGTAGAAGGTAGTGTGGGGACATCAGTCAACCAGCCATTTAAGAAATGTTTCTCGTCTTCCTACCACGTGCAAAGCAGTGCCCTAAGGGTGCCCCTCAGTTACTGAGCATCTTCCCTGTACTAAGGACTTGACCCGTCCAATCTCATTTACTTCTCACAAAAGACTTTGAGGTATTTTTTTCCCCATTTTTTTTTATAGTAAGGAAACTGAGTCAATAAAGGTATTTGGCAAGAGTCATGCCCTTTAAAAATGATGCCTCTCCAGTCTAATTACTCCCGTCCCCTCTTTCCTGGACATGGCCCTTTAGACAAAATAACCAATAGTACTGACAAACCCCACTAACATATTCTACTGTCTCAGTTCCAGGGCTGTGTGCAAGATGCTTCCTTCTTTTCATGGAATTCCTTTCCATATTCCTCCTCCTCCCCTTTCTTTAATGGAATCCACTCTTCAAGATTCCTTTGTCAAAAAAAAAAAAATACTGAACAAGTAAGGAAATTGATTTTCTCCAGGCTCTAGCAGTAAGGAGAGCACCCCAGATCCAAAGATCAGAGCCTCTGTGCAGGGAGGTTTTGCATTACATATTTATAAAAAGGAGTAGATAAGTTACAGGTGGGATGATTCATAGTAGGGATTGTTTTTACAATTAGGTGATGTCTCAGTCAGTCAACTGAGACACTGAATAGGAAATGTCTATTTCTGGTCTAATTAGTTTCAGGAAGACAAACGCTAATCTCATCTCATTCATGAGACCAAGAATAGAGAGTTGGAAGGTCTTTGGCCTTTCAGCATGTTCAGGAAAAAGAGGAAAGGTCCACATTTGGTTCTGTCACAGGGAAACAAGGGAGCCATTCATGAGTCAGTCATGAGAAAGAGTACACATCAAGGCTAGTCTAAGTCATATGGGGAAGGTAGTTCTTTCTGGTAAGCCATTTCCCAGAACACAAAGGTGGAGGGATTTCTTCACCATCACTGCTTACAGGGCTCAGAGGAAGTTCAACACTGACATTCAGGAATTATCACCCTACACCCCCAGTCTGGTTTAGAGAGTTCCCTTATTTGCTCCCAGAGTACCCAGGATGTGCATATATAATTACACTCATTATGTTGTACTTACTTGTGGGATTACTTGACTGATTTTCTAGTTAACATCAACCCGAGGACAATGATTGTCTCCTTGCCTTGGTATCCACACTGCTCAGCTCAGTGCCTGACTACAGAAGGTCCTCATTCATTAGGGACATAGAATGGGTAGATTCGGGCTGGTAGGAGACTTTCTAAGGTAGGAGGATGCTTTGAACAAAGGCACAGTGAGTAAACTTGGCTGGTGCAAAGAAGAAAAGGCTGTAGGGGAAGAAAGACCTGGAGTCCAGAGTGCTTCCCATTTCTATGAGAACCTCTCCTATCCATTCCTGAGTCAAAGCAGAGGATGCACACTTTGCAATGTTTCCTGGAGCTTGGTCCTAAGTGATCCTGGGCTGTCATTTTCACCTTTTCTCCTGTGGCTGATTTTTCTGTGGTTCTGATGACCCTGCTGTCAGAAAGTTTTTCCTGGCAGTTCAGCAAAGGGAAATGGAGGGTATTGTATTCCATCAGTAGCACATGAATCCCTTCTCTTCTCACTGCTTATGCCCTACAAATATTTATAGATATCATTATGCCTCCCTTAGCTATCATTTATCCAAGCAGTCACAGCACCAGTCTTTCCATCTTGCCTCATAAATCACCCTTTCAGCCCCTGTAATCATCTCCCTGTTCCTCTCTGAACTCTCTGGGGTCTGTCGACATCTTCATAAGGTACCCCAAACAGAAGGCTCCTCTCCACCAGGGTACCAAGGCAATTACCTGCCGATTAGGGGAATGGCATATGCTAAAGACACTTGGCCTTGTGGATGCCATTGTGGGATTCAAGTGCATTTCTCACGTGTGGTCACTTCTCCCCACCAGCATGTTTTCTGTGCAATTGCTGCCCATGTGCCCCCTTTCTCTCCTTATTACCCGCAGCCAGACAATGATCAGAAGTAGGGAGGGGGCTTGCCCTCTGCATTTTCCACTACTCTTTAGGACTTCCTCTTTCAGATCTCATCTTGCCATTCTCTGGCCTCCACGATGGCCCACGAGGGGACCCTGAGGTCTTCGCTATGGCACTGTCTCAAAACCCAGGCTTTTCTCCTTCCCCCCACCTCCAAAGCATATCAATTGGGCCTTAATGTTGGGCAGACTTGGGTTCAAATCCCACTTCTACCACCCTGGCCGAGTTGGGTGACCTTGGGAAAGTTATTTGACTTCTTTCAGCCTCGGTCGTATCTGTAAAATGGGGATAACAATTACATCCAACTCATGGATTGTTGTGAGAATTGAAAGAGAAACATATGTTAGTAATTCATTCTAGTTGTTTTTATTGTCCTCTTGCTCCTCCTATCATTCTATTCCAGTTCCTCCTTTTTCTCTCACTTATTTATAGCTTAGGTGGAGATTTAGACCAATGATTTATCAATCAAGGAGGAAGGAACATATTTACCTCAATTATCTAGACATCTTAGGGTGAAAGGGTGGCTTTATTCATTCTTCCTTTCTTTGAGCACATGGAGGGGCTCTGTGATGATATAGAATTGCAAGAAGAAATCATGATCAACTTTCTTATTTACCTGATGTCACCATCCTGGCTAAAAATAATCAGGAAGAGAGAAAAAGAAAGCCTACAGAATGTGTGCACTCAACGAAGAATTCAGTGATATTCCTTCTGGAGTAGCCATGTGTTTTAGTTTCTTGGCTACTAAAACAAATACCCTTCAATGGGTTGGCTTAAGCAATGGGAATTTATTGGCTCATGGTTTTGAGGCTAGGAGAAGTCCAATATCAAGGCATCTTCAAGGTGACGTTTTCCGCTAGAAGACTGTGGCATTCCAGGGCTGGCTGCCGGCAATCTTTGGTCCTTAGCTTTTCTGTCACGTGGCAATGCACATGGAGGCTTCTTCTTCTTTCTTTCCTGGGTTCCATTGACTTTCAGGTGCTGGATGCTCCCTCTGGCTTTCTTTTCTGAGGCCTCCAGTAATAGGATTAAGGCAGGCCAATCCTGATTCAGTTGGGCAACACCTTAACTGAAATAAAATAGGATCAAAGGGTTCTATTTATAAGGGCTCAAACTCACAGGAATGGATTAAGTTTAAGAACATGTTTTTCTGGGGTACATACCTCCAAACCACCACACCATGATATTGTCTGGGAAAAGTAAATAAAAAATAGAATATATATTTGACAGTCTTGGAGAACTTGTAAAGATTTGAATTGATGAAGATTATGTGGCAGGCACTTCTACAGGTACAACAGTCAGAGTCTAGTTAAGAAAACAGAGCCCCTGCCAGGTAGGCCAATAGTGGGGATTTATGTTGGGTAACTAGTTAAAAAGGTGTTGGAAAAATGGCAAAGCCAGATATTAGCAACTAAGGGAAGATGCTACTATCCCTAGGTTGGAGGAGTAAGAGAAAGGCAATGATACCAGTTCCCAAGGACCAGGGCTGCCTGGGAGGAATTGAAACCACACTGTGAGTTACAACCAAGGGACAGAGGCAGCCACCATTCAAGATACTTGATACAGGTGGGGTGGGAGAAAACCAGACTCCTCCCATTCTCCCACCCACCAATTTCTCACCACTGGCTGAACTTAGCCAGAAGCTGACTAGTGAAGGAGCATGAATCAGCCCCTGTGATGCAGAGCAGATAAAGAGATGGGCATGGAATGGATCTGAGAGCAAATAGGTGAATGGTTGGCAGTGCAAGAATTATCGACACAATATCTATAAAAGCAGTCAATAAGATTCCCAAGGGATTTAGAGGATTAGACTAATGGCTAGAGGTCTCTTTCTCTCTCTGTCTTCATCTAGCTCTGTCTTTATCTCACAGATAAGAGGAAAGACACTTTCTCCTATGGAAACAAAAATCCTACTTAGTGTCCAGTCGGGAGACCAACCATGCCTGTAATTTGAACAGGGGAAATTTGATATAAGGAATTGATAACTAGGCAGAGAGTGGTTTAATACAAAAAGAAAAAGAACTCTAGAGTGTAACAGATAGAACAACTGCAGAAAAAGACTACCACCCCTAAGGCTGAGGCAAAAATGAACAAGGAGAGAACTGAGAAACTTAGAGGATGGCCCCTTGAGGCTGAGATCTAACTCCCCCTGTGCAGCTAACAGAGAAGCAATGTAGTTTGTGATGTCCCAGCTCCAGTATCTCCAAGCAGACAAAAAAGGGTAGCCTTGGAGCTGAGAAGCAATTAATTAATTATTAGCAGACCTGTCAAATCTTAATGATTAGGATTTTCATTTGCCAAATTTATGACTTTCTATTTTACCATTTAAGCCATAACAGTAGGGATAAAATTCAAGACAAACCCAAATCCATACATTTGATAAAGGTTGGAACTGCAGGCAGCTATGTGTGTGGCTTTGGAAATCTTGAATGCATCTTGAGAACCTCCACCAGTTCTGATTCATTAGACCAAAAGGCTGCTAAATATGGAGTACATATTCATTGAATCAATAAGAGGAAATTCCCCTGCTTGTGGGCAGAAACGCACCAGTAGAAACTTAGGGAATTGCTTCCCTCTCCTCTTTGCTTATCTAAGTCTGATCTTTGCTTCAAAGTTTAGTTCAAGTCTCATTCTCCTCTGTAGTCTAACATCATCCCTCCCTCAACAGAATGATGTTTTTATTCTGTTTCATCCATTGAAAAGTGTAGTTTGCTCTGTCTGTGTGTATGTGTGTGTAGTAGCCTTGTCTTACCAACCTGATTGTATTTTGGAAGGAGGCACCTTGTCCAGTAATTGGAGCCTCATTGGGACAGACAAAATATGCTATATGAATTCACTGAGCCTGAGAGAGGTTTATGTATAGGAGGTATATGCAAGCAAGAGCCATACCTTGCAGGAGATTTGAATTTTTTTTTTTTTTTTTGTATTCAATTTTATTGAGATGTATTCACATACCATACAATCATCCAAAGTGTATGATCAGTTGTTCACAGTACCATTATATAGTTGTGCATTCATTACCAGAATCAATTTTTGAACATTTTCTATATCACACACAAAAAAAGAAAGAATATTAAAGTACAAAAGAATACCCAAGACATCCCATCTCCTTCACCCCTCCCTATTATTCATTTTTTTTTTCATTTTTATTGAGATTGTTCAGATACCATACAATTATCCAAAGATCCAAAGTGTACAATCACTTGCCCCTGGGTACCCTCATACAGCTGTGCATCCATCACACTTAATTTTTGTTCAAATTTTAGAAACTTTTCATTACTCCAGACAAGAAATAAAGTGAAAGATGAAAAAAGAAAAAAAGAAAAGGAAACGCTAATCCTCCCCATCCCTAACCAACCCCCCTCAATTGTTGACTCCTAGTATTGATATAGTACGTTTGTTACTGTTTATGAAAAAATGTTGAAATACTACTAACTGTAGTATATAGTTTGTAATAGGTATATAGTTCTTCCCTATATGCCCCTCTATTATTAACTTCTAATTGTATTGTCATACATTTGTTCTGGTTCATGAAGTGATTTCTAGTATTTGTACAGTTGATCATGGACATTGCCCACCATAGGATTCAGTTTTATACATTTCCATCTTTTGACCTCCAACTTTCCTTCTGGTGACATATATGACTCTGAGCTTCCCCTTTCCACCTCATTCACACACCATTCGGCGCTGTTAGTTATTCTCACATCTTGCTACCAACACCCCTGTTCATTTCCAAACATTTAAGTTCATCCTAATTGAACATTCTGCTCATACTAAGCAACCACTCCCCATTCTTAAGCCTCGTCCTATATCCTGGTACCTTATATTTCATGTCTATGAGTTTACATATTGTAATTAGTTCCTATCAGTGAGACCCTGCAATAATTGTCCTAATGTGTCTGGCTTATTTCACTCAGTATATTGCCCTCGAGGTTTTGTCATCAACCCATTTTTTTAAATATGGTTTTGTTCCCTCACCATACATTCCATCCCAAGTAAATAATCAATGGTTCTCTGCATGGTCATACATTTATGTGTTCACCACCTTCACCACTATCTATATAAGAGCATCTACATTACTTCCACAAGGCAGGAGGGAGAGTCAAAGAAGGTAGAGAGGCAAAAGAAAGAGGAAAAAAAGAAAATGACAGCTAGGAAGCAGCAAAAGGAAAAATAAACTTAAATCAAAGTAGAATAAAGAATCAGACAATACCACCAACGTCAGGTGTCTAACATGCCTCCCCTATCCCCCCCTCTTATCTGCATTCACCTTGGTATATCACCTTTGTTACATTAAAGGAAGCATAATACAATGATTCTATTAGTTACAGTCTCTAGTTTATGCTGATTGCATCCCTCCCCCAATGCCTCCCCATTTTTAACACCTTGCAAGGTTGACATTTGCTTGTTCTCCCTCATAAAAGAACATATTTGTACATTTTATCACAATTGTTGAATACTCTAGATTTCACCAAGTTACACAGTCCCAGTCGTTATCTTTCCTCCTTTCTTGTGGTGTCTCACATGCTCCCCACCTTCCTCTCTCAACCGTATTCATAGTTACCTTTGTTCAGTGTACTTACATTGTTGTGCTACCATCTCCCAAAATTGTGTTCCAAACCACACACTCCTGTCTTCTATCACCCTGTAGTGCTCCCTTTAGTATTTCCTGTAGGGCAAGTGTCTTGTTCACAAAGTCTCTCATTGTCTGTTTGTCAGAAAATATTTTGAGCTCTCCCTCATATTTGAAGGACAGCTTTGCTGGATACAGGATTCTTGGTTGGTGGTTTTTCTCTTTCAGTATCTTAAATATATCACACCACTTCCTTCTTGCCTCCATGGTTTCTGCTGAGAGATCCGCACATAGTCTTATTAAGCTTCCTTTGTATGTAATGGATTGCTTTTCTCTTGCTGCTTTCAGGATTCTCTCTTTGTCTTTGACATTTGATAATCTGATTATTAAGTGTCTTGGCATAGACCTATTCATATCTCTTCTGTTTGGAGTACGCTGCGCTTCTTGGATCTGTAATTTTATGTCTTTCATAAGAGATGGGAAATTTTCATTAATTATTTCCTCTATTATTGCTTCTGCCCCCTTTCTCTTCTCTTCTCCTTCTGGGACACCAATGATACGTACATTACTGTACTTTGTTTCATCCTTGAGTTCCCGGAGATGTTGCTCATATTTTTTCATTCTTTTCTCCATCTGCTCCTTTGCGTGTAGGCTTTCAGGTGTTTTGTTCTCCAGTTCCTGAGTGTTTTCTTCTGCCTCTTGAGATCTGCTGTTGTATGTTTCCATTGTGTCTTTCATCTCTTGTGTTGTGCCTTTCATTTCCATAGATTCTACTAGTAGGTTTTTTGAACTTTTGATTTCTGCCGTATACATGTCCAGTGCTTCCTTTACAGCCTCTATCTCTTTTGCAATATCTTCTCTAAACTTTTTGAATTGATTTAGCATTAGTTGTTTAAATTCCTGTATCTCAGTTGAAGTGTACGTTTGTTCCTTTGACTGGGCCATAACTTTGTTTTTCTTAGTGTAGGTTGTAATTTTCTGTTGTCTAGGCATGGTTTCCTTGGTTATCCAAATCAGGTTTTCCCAGACCAGAACAGGCTCAGGTCCCAGAGGGAAGAAATATTCAGTATCTGGTTTCCCTGAGGGTGTGTCTTAGAAAATTGCTCCACCCTTTGATGCCTCAGGTCACTGTGCTTTTCTGCCCAGCAGGTGACGCCTGTTAGCCTATAATTCTTGACTGGTGTGAGGAGGTATGGCCGTGTTCCCCCAGGCTCTGGGGTCTGGTTCTGAATGGAAAGGGCCCCACCCCTTTCCTCCTAGAGAAGACAGACCCCTCAGGTGGAGGTCATTAGCATTTCAATGGTCTTGCTCTCTGCTTGTGCTGTCTCCACCCTTCCCAGAGTCACAGCCCTGGAAACTTAAAATGACTGGGGCTTTCTCCACTGAGCCGAAAAAGAAACAGATAGTCCCCTTCAGACCCAGTCAAGGCGACCCTCCGGCTCTCCCAGGTCAGTCATCACCCAAAGCCTCTGTCTGTTTTTTGGGGCTGTGTACCTGTAGTGAGCAGTTCACACTCGCTACTTAAAACCCCAGTTGGAGCTCAGCTGAGCTATATTCGCTTGCTGGGAGAGAGCTTCTCTGTGGCACCACGCGGCTCTGCAGCTCGGGCTTTCGGGGAGGGGGTCTCCCGACCTGGTTCCGCAGGTTTTACTTACAGATTTTATGCTGTGTTCTCGGGCATTCCTCCCAATTCAGGTTGGTGTATGATGAGTGGATGGTCTCGTTTGTCCCCCCGCAGTTATTCTGGATTATTTACTAGTTGTTTCTGGTTTTTTGTAGTTGTTCCAGGGGGACTGCTTAGCTTCCATTCCTCTCTATGCCGCCATCTTGCCCCTCTCAGCCAGGAGATTTGAATTTTGATAGATGGAATGGAGTTTGCATGTAAGTGCACATGCATGTGTGCAAGTCTGTGTGTGTGTGTGTGTGTGTGTGTGTGTGTGTGTGTGTGTGTGTGTGTGTGGTCATTGTAGTGATGAGGTAGCTCCCATTTCTAAACAAAGGAGGCAGTTGTGATATGTGGAGTAGAGGGACTAAACCTACCTGGCTGGAGATTAATAAATAGATAAGAAACAGGCAGGAGAGAATGGGGCAAAAACCAAGTATTAGAAAAAGATTCTAATATCCTCTTCCTTCTGGAAATCCTGATCTGGTGCATTTGCATATTTATGAATGCAGGGGTGCACACAGCATCCCCTTTGATTAGCAGTAGTCTCTATTCAGGAAATTGTTCTCATTCCCATCACCCTGAAAAAATGCTGGTTCTCTTTGTACTGTTTTGTCCTTGCTGAGAGAGTATGAGAGATGGAAAGATCTATTGGGGCATCTTTTCACCATCTTTTCAGAGTTGCATTGTTCCCAGAATAATACCATCTCTTTCCCTGCCTCTCGTCTGTTCTGGTTTTTTATTTTGAGAGCAGAAGCTGCCTGCACTTAGTTGGACAGATTGTCCCTGCCTAATAAAGCTCAGCATCAGGACCTGCTTCTTTGTACTCACTCAGAAATTTAGTTCTTATTTTTCTGGTTATACCAAAATGTAATTTTTCCAGTGTTAGTCATTATCTTTCCTATTTAGGCTTTTGCTCAGGAATATTCTCTAGGGAAGTGGATTGCAGTGATTGCCCCCAGGCACTGTGTTCCAGCACCCAACACCTCTGTAACTTAGGGAGTCTGTTTAAGAAAATGAAATAAAAGAAAGCCAATAACCCAGATATACACTCATACTTTTCCCTTTCTTCCCAATAGTCATTATAAAGTGAGTTGAAATGTCCCTTTCCCATCACTTCCTCCCTTCCTATCTCTTCCAAGTAGTTGCCGAGTGTCTGTTATGTGACATATCCAAGAAACAAAAGGTAACTAAAATTCAGTTGCAAGCCTTGGGCAAATAGGGACTGTTATTTTTTTAATGCTTTATACATATTAACTTACTTAATTTTCATAACCAGGCAAGAAAATAATTACCCCCATTCCACAGATGAACCTCAAAGAAAAATGATAGACCATTGGTCACAAAAGCTGTTAGAGATTAGCTGGGATGCAAACTCAGGTCCTCCCAAAGCCCATGTTTCCTCCTCTTCTACGGGAACAGTCCACATGTGAATAAACCTGTGGATACTGCACATTGAGATGAGTTCTCAGAGCAAACAGAATGCTGAGAGAGCCCAAGGAAGGCATTAACTCTGGATTCCTTTCTCCTTCATGGCTCCTGTAGAAGTTCTTTACAACTCAACTTCCTGTTGGGAAAAAGATTGAGAAGAGGGTTTCCCAATGGGGACAAGGTGGCTAGGTACAAACAAGTGCAGGGCTATCATTTGAAAGGATAGGCCCTTTTCCTGTATTTCCAAGGGGCAAGACAGGACAAAGAACACTTGCCCGTCAAAGGCAGATTGATATTGACTTAGAATCAGGATGCTCATTAAATATTTAGAGCTGCTCTGCAATGGAATGGACATGTGAAGTGTATCTAGCTCCCTGTTACCAAGTGTGCAGAGCAATGCCCAGGCTGGAGACCTCTATGGTCCATTCCAACTCTAAGACACTGTGACAAATAAATTCATGTTCTCCCCCAGGCTCCACTCTGCAGTTCTCAGTGGGCAGCAATCACTCCTTCTTTTAGGGATCATTTATTTCTTTTAGCTTGTGATTGAACCCAGGAGAGTGGCAACACTTGGAGCCCCAATTCCTAGACAGGCTTTGTATAGCATGGTTTAAGAAAATCAATACAATTGTGAGGGTTCCGTGTAGAGCAAATGTGCAAGGAACGCACCACTGACCCAGCATATGTTCAGTGAATCAGTAGTGTGTTTCTAGTTGTGGTTATGTCAAGGTGGATAAAGAAGTTATGCAGGGAAAGTAATTTTAAACTCATAAATGGGCTAACAGTTGAGGCTGCATCCAGGTAATATCAGCTATTAAAGAAAAATGAACATAGGGTCTTGGATATTCCCAAGTATCTTAAACTTTAGTATTGAATAAAAAAAAAAAATCAGTATTTTATGCTCTGTCATCTCAACCTGAATTTAGATTTCCATCAGTTTACAAACTTGAATGTCTATAGCCAATCTAGAACTTCATTCCAAAAGATTTGGTCCTTCCCTGAAGGAAGATTCCACAGTGACATTTCTCGTCACTGCTGAGGGAAAACTTATTTTTTTATTAATACTATTGCCTTTTGGTCATTTCTGGCAGATATAAATTTAACCAACTTAAGTTTAAAAGACTAAAAAAAAAAAAAGTAGTCATTTATTCCTTAAATTAACCCACCACTCTTCCTAGATTCCTTTCAACTCTGTTTTCTGGGGAGTAGTCAAGGATTTATTCAAAATCATGCAATGCCTAAAATAATCATTATTCCCTCTATTATAGGTGATATTATATCTGGGCCCTCTCACTTACAGGCATGTCTGTCAAAGGGACCATTTTTCAGGCTCACAGTTCCCAAGACTCTGTCACTTTCTTACTTACAGAGGCCCAAAATGGAAACTATTTTTCTTTTCATTATGAGCTGTCACTTTTTCATCTTGGCACTGCAATGATAGACTTTCATTCATCTTCTACATTACCTTTCCTGAAACCTCTGACACAGACTGATACAATGCAAAATGCGGGAGATCTTGGAGCATACGTTGGCAATTTTGAGGGAAGGCAGCAGCTTGTTTCGCTCTGTTATTTTAAATATATATTGAAAATGCCGAGACTCCTGATGTGGTAGACTGGAAATGCTAATGTTCCATGCTCTGTTTTTGCCTATCCTTATAACATCTGCTCCCTGGTCCCATTCAAAGTGATGAGTTGGCAAAAGGCAGCAGAGTTGCCAAGCCTTATCTGAGAGGAGGGTAAGAGAAGAAAGTCTGCTCAAATTTAGCAGAATAAGAAGCAGAAGGAACAAGGGTTTTATTTTCTTAATTCCCTCTAAGACTACTGAAAAGAGCAATGACTCCTCCGTGCTGATTGGGCTTTGTTACAATGACAAAGTGTCCAGGTAAATTTCCACTTCTCAAAGATTCAGATGTTGAGTAGAAAAGCAGTGCCATCTTACTAGCCAACATCAGGGCCGAGCTGTACTTCAGTGCCTCTGTTTTCAGTGGGGTGGGTCCAGAGCATTCCTCATAGCACAGGGGACTAAAAGCAGAAGGGAATGGGAGGCAGGAGAAGAAGCCAGATCCAGGTTACTCCTACTGCCCCTTAAACCATACTGAATCTAGATTCTGCTTCTTATTCATCTATATAAATATTCAATGTGTCAACACATTCTTGACTTGTTTGGATTATGGAGTTAATCAAAGGGAAAACATCTCACATTCTTGACATCATATTTCTAAGGGAATAAGGGTTGGCTATAAGTGAAATTGTGAAATAGATAAAATTTCATATTCCTTGTTCCTTTTTCCATTGAGCCTGGATAGTCAATGAATCAACATTTTCATTGCTGAGCACAGTTCTGTATCAAAACAAGCAGGAATGGGACGAATGTCCTTTTCAGGTCTCCACAACCCTCAATATCACTCGTCACATGTTTTGTATTATCTATATGATTCATGAAGTCAGTTGAGCTTGAAGTTTTGCAGTCCTCCATTCACTTGGACTGACCTCTTAACACCCCACCTTTCATGGAGCTTTCTGATCCCTCCTTATCACTCTTAAATTGAGTGTCTTTCTTCTGAGCCTGACAAAGACCAGGGACATTCTCCAGCTCCTCTGAGGTCATGATCAGTGTAGGCCTCCCATCAGTTAGTTGTAACTCAGCCACACCCAGAGAAACTACCCCACTCCTACTTGAATGGGCCACTGTCCTCTGTGTGTCAGCTCTTTCTACACCCAACTCTTAGAGATGAAAAGAAGGGAGAGTGAAATTTGATAAAAGTAGTGCCAGCTGCTATCTCATGATGATAGGGAGAGGGTGACAAGGAGGAGTGGCGCAGTGTGTCTGGAGGAGACCTGTGCCTGTGATGGAACAGCCAGGATGACCTGATTGGAGGGATGACAAAGATCCAGAGATAAGCCACAGTATATAGACTCTCAGATTTGGAAGGGCTGTCCAGAATAACAACAAGTGATGATCATGAGGTTACAAGGGGTAGATGAGGAGGCAGATGATGCCAGACTAAGACAAATGATGCATTTCACCTGCCAGTACAGCATGAGTTCTTCCCCCTCTGACCTTCGACAGCAATTACATCACTGTCCTCCATGCCGATGATCATGTTATGCCATTTCACATCTCTTCACATATTGTTTAAGACTGCTATTCAAATATCTTGGTATTTGGTTTTACTTTTCAAATTTTCCTTTATAAAGAGTCATGGAGTGAGTTAATTGTACATTCTTCTCCATTAACTAAATTCTTTCTATGGGACTTTTCTTCTATCCTACATAATGTTTCTAAACTTCCAACTCCCTGTTTCCTTAGCTTAGATTATTGTTCCACTTTTTTTGCTGCCTCTCAAATTGTCTTCCCAACTCAGCTCAATCATTCTCCCTCATTGGGCCAACCCAACCAGCCTCTTAACCCTGTGCCTCTGACAACAGAACTTTGCAGTGTGCAACTCCCTAATGTCTAACTGCTTCCTGAAGGAGTTCTCTGGACCACTTGTCTACTAGATAATTAAAGCATCTATGATCAAATAGTTTTGTTAAATGCTACTTGCTGAATCTTTCTATTGGGGATCCTCAATAGGTATTATCATCTTAAAGGCCTTGAGAAGTTCTCCCACAAAGAAATCTGTTTACATCACTTAAACAAGTCTTTGAGCTATATTTTCCAAATTTTCATGAAAATTATTTCAGTATTTTTCATATAATACTTAAGCTTTCCTTAAGGTTATTTTTGAATATTTTATCCAGAATACAATATCTGAAAAATAAGAATAATTTTCATGGATTAGCACCACCTGATTTCAACACTTCTTATGAAGCTTCAGTAATCAAGACAGTGTGGAACTGGAGTAAAGATAGGCAAGAAGATCAATGAAACAGAATAGAGAGTCTGAAATATATCCAAACAAATATGAACAAGTGATTTTTTCAACAAAATCTCAGGAGCAATTCAGGAGAAGCCTTTTCTTTTCACCTAGTGGTGTCAAAATAATTGGATATATGTATAAAAAAGATTTTTGATCTGTGTATTACAACATATAAAAAAATTAAATCAAATGACTCATGGGCCTAAATATACAACCTAAAGCTATAAAACTTCTAGAAGAAAACATAATAGAAAATCTTTGTGACCTTGAGTTGGTCAAAAAACTTCTTAGATTTGATGCCCAAAGCATCTTCCATAAAATAGTATTGATAAAATGAACTTCATCAAAATTAAGGATTTCTGACCTTCAAAAGGCACAGATAAGAGAATGAAGAGACAGTCCACACCTTAGGAGAAAATATTTGGAAGTTTTATATCTAATAAAGGACTCAAATGCAGAATATATAGAGAATTACCAATACTCAATTATAAGAAAATAAACCAGCCAAGTAAAAGTGAGCAAAAGATTTGAATATTTATTCATGAAAGAAGATGAATGGATGGCAAATAAACACATGAAAAAAGTGACCAACATCATTAGTCACTTGGAAGATTGAAATGTAAGTCAAATGAGATATCACTATATACATTTTTAGATTGGCTCAAATTTAAAAGACTGATGATACCAAGTATTGCAAGGATGTGGAGGAATTGGAACTCGTACCCATTTGGTATCAATGTAAAATGGTATGAACACTTTGGAAACAGTTCTGCAGTTTTTTAAAAAGTTAAACATATACCTACTGTGATGACTTGAAGCTTCGTGTACCCAGAGAAACATGTTCTTAAATTTAATCCATTCCTGTGGGTGTGAATCAGTTGTAAGAAGGACATTTTGATGACGTTACTTCAGTTAAGGTGTGTCCCACCTCAGTCAGAATAGGACTTAATCCTGTCACTGGAGTCCCTCATAAGAGAATGAAATTCAGAAAGAGGGAGAGAATGTCACAGGAAGCAAGAAGCTACATAAATGGAGCCTGGAAGAGAAAGGAGAGACCTGGAGACATTGCCATGTGCCTTTCCACGTGACAGAGGAGACAAGGATCGCCAGTAGCCAGCCCCAGAACACCACAGACTCTGGGGGAGAAAGTGTAGCCTTGATGATACCTTGATTTGAACTTTTAGTCTCAAAACTGTAAACTAATAAATTCCCGTTATTTAAGCCAACCCATTTCATGGTATGTGCTTGAGCAGCCTGGAAAACTAAAACACCTACGATATGATCCAGTCACTTGAATCCTAGGTATTTACCCAAGAGAAAAGATAGTCTGTCTATACAATGGCTTGTCCACAAATGCTCATAGCAGCTTTATTAGTAACAGTCAAAACCTGGAAACAACTCAAATGTCTTTCAACTAGTAAATGGATAAACACAATGTGGTATATACATACAATGATGTACTACTCATTAATGAAAAGGAACTCATTATTGCTATACACAGCAACTTAGATGAAACTCAAAATAATTATACTAGCAAAAAAAAAAAAAGACAGAAAAGAGCATGCTGTATGATCCCATTTAAATAAAATTCTACAAAAATGCAAACTAATGTATAGTGACTGAAAGCAGACTAGAAGTTGATTGGGAGTGGGGGTAGGGAAGCAGGGCATGGAAGAAGGGATGGATTACGAAAAGGCATGGTAAAAATGTGGAGAGTGAAAGATATATTCGTTATCTTGATGGAGGTAATAGTTTCATGGATTTATTTTATGTGTCAAAACTTATCAAGTTGTACACTTAAAATATGTGAAGTTTATCTTTCAGTTACATAAAAAATTTTAAAAGGGTTTTATTGATATAAGCGTTTTTTCCTTATATATTCTAACTTGATGTTATACATTTATATGAATATATGAAAGTTGTTAATTCTGGTATATTATTTTGGTATTCAGACACCTTATTAAGTTCTTAGTTTTTATAGATTTTAGGTTTTGATTCTTTTTTGTTTTCCAGGTAAAAATCATTATTTCCAAATAATATTTCTTCCTCCATTTTGGTTTTCATCTCTTATTTTTTTGTCTTATTTAATTGCATAGTGCATTCAGATAGTGCATTCAGGATATTAAATAATAATGGTGATAAAGGACCTGCCTACTTGTTGACATTAATGGACACTTTCCAGGTTTCCCTATTAAGCAGGGATCAGTATAAAAATTTCCATTTCAATAGACATCTTTTATTATGCTTATGACTTATCCATCTAACCTATTCTAGGTTTTTAAAACTCAATAATGAATATTAACTTTATCAAAAACTTTTTGCATCTTTGGAGACAGTCATATGATTTTTCACTTTTGGTGAAGGATAATAGTAATAGCTGTGGTGATTTGAAGCTGTATGTACCCCAGAAAAACATGTTCTTAAATCTAATCCATTTCTGTGGTTGTAAACCCACTGTAAGTAGGATCTGTTGATGAGGCGTCTTCAGTTAAGGAGTGACCCACCTCATTCAGGATGGGACTTAATACTATTACTGGAGTCCTTTATAGAAAGAATGAAGAGAAAGAGAGAAAAAGAGAAAGCCATGGAAGTAAGAAGCTGAAAGCAATAAAATCTGGAAGAGAAGGGAGAGACAAGTAGATGCCACCATTTGCCTTGCCACGTGTCAGAGAAGCTCTGGATTGCTGGCAGCTGGTCTTCAGGAAGAAAGCACTGCCTAATGATACCTTGATTTGGACATTTTTTTGGTCTCAAAAATAATTCCCATATTAAGCCAACCCATTTCATGGTATTTGCTTTAAGCAGTTTAGGAAATTAAAACAATAGGTTTTTCAATATTGAATATTTTTTACAGTCATGGAATTTGTCTACTGTGTACAATTCTTTGAATATGTGCCTGAATTCTGATCATTAATATTTTATTTGGGAATTGTGCCTCAATATTTAAAATAGAAGAAAAATTAGAAAACTACTGAGGGAAACAATAAGAAATACAAATGGAAAGATAATATTCCCTTAATCTTAAAAGATATTTTTTATATTTTATATTTTATTTAAAAATCTAATATTAATATTAATATTTTCTAACATCAAGTAAAAAAAACATCCTTTTTTACTTTGGAACTAGATATGCTAATTCTAAAGTTCCTTAGGTATAATAAAGAAACAAAATAACCAGGAAAATTCAGAAAAATGATGAATAAGAGGAAGTTATCCCATCCAGTTAATAAAAAACATTATAAAAAGGTACAGAACTTGGTACAATGCTGCATGATACTGTCCATACAAAGGCTATTTGATAAATGTAACAGAATAGAAAGCTCAGAAAGAGTACTGTATAAATTATAAAATTCTACTGTATGATAAAAATTACATTTCAAATCAGTGAGGGAACACAATTATTTAATAAATGATGTGGGAATAATTGTGGAGCCAATTGGAAAAAATTTTATCCCTATGTCACACTGTAAGTGTAAATTCCAAATGGATCAGAGATTTAAATACTTAATATTAAGCCACAGAACCTTTGGCAGAAAACATGGATTAAAAAAAAAAATTTCAATAGGAAAAGATTTTAAAACTATGACATTAAACACAGAAACCCTAAAAACATTGATATATTAAACTTAGAAATCATGCAAAAAAAATCTGAGTCATAAGGCAAAAGAAAAACTAACTGAAAAATTCAATTTATATGATAGAAGAAAAGATATATCCCTTAAGTTACAAAGGGTTTCTAAAGATCAGTAAGAAAAAAAGGCAAACAAACAGAAAACATGGGGAGAAAGGGACTAATAGACAATAAAGAAACAAATTGCTTTTTAACAAATGAGAAATATGCTCAATTTGACTAAGAGAAATACAAAAGTAAAGCTATGATGCTTACTGTTTTCCATCTAAACGGCAAAAAAAAAATTTTAGAAAGATAATACATAATGCTTGTGGGCATAAAAACACTCATCCCATTATAGTTGAATTTATGGCCTTTATGGAGGACATTTTTGAGATAATCTTTCAAAAAAGAATCACATTCCCCATATAAGACAGAACAAGATTTCTAGGTATTTATTCTACAGATATGCTAGCATATGTGCTAACTGATGGATGCATAAGGATATTTTATAACATTGTTATTAATAACAAAAAATTAAAATTCAAATGCCCTAAAGTATGGGACTTGTTACATAAATGATGGTGTATCAGAGATGTAATTCCATGCAAATATTAACATAGACTAATAACATGTGCATGGTGCCAAAATCAACAGATGTGAGAGAATATAAAGTAAAAAGGAAGTCCTTTACTCTTCTACCCAAATCCAACAAGTTCTCTTCTCAAAGCAACTATCATTATTGATTATAGACATTGTTTAAAAATAGGTACAATGGGATACTAAACAGCTAATTAAGAGAATGAAGCAGTTCTATATGATATTATAAGGAAAACTTCCAACAAAAGTTTAGTGAAAAAAAGCATAGTACTGTATGCTACCATATATATATATATAAATTATATATATAAATGCAAAAACTTCTGTACCTGAAGCTAGTAATTCTACTGATTTTTTACTTCACATACCTAAGCATTGTTGAGATCACTAGGATTTCATCACCAATCAGAACCACTCTGCTTTACGGATCTCTTCATCTCTTGCCTGCTAACCTCTCTATTTACACAAAACCTGCTATTCATTGTTGTTTTGACTTTAACTTCCTCAACCCACTCTATTTTTGTGGCATATAGCCCCAATCCAGCTTCACCTCACTAACATCTGAGCTTAGGAACATTAACATTACATTTCAATCAACATCATCCTGAACTAGACCAGCAGTTATCAAACAAACATCAAAGGCCCCTGGAGGGCTTAAGATACAGATTCCTGGAACCCATCCCTGGTGTTTCTAGAGTCAGTATTTCTGGTGAGGGGGGTGTGAGAATTTGCTAATAAGCTTCAGGTGATGCTGAGGCTACTCATTTAGTATCACACTTTGGCAACCACTGGTCTTAAGCTTTAGGTAATAATAGACTCCACCCCATACACAGCCTCAGTTTAAATTTATATTTTACATATATAATCAACTTTGCATCATCAAACAACTATAAGTGATGTATGGGACTCATGGCTTCACCTTAAGAGAAAAATTTTGACACTCAGTGAAGTTTCACATTATTTAAGGCAGTCTCCAAGAGAAAAAGGATAAGTTATCTGTGGTGCAATGTCTTAAAGGCCCAAAGTCAGAATGGTATTAAATTGTCCAGGTCCAACTCTTTGCTTAGTGGTAGGGATGTGCATTTGTGACATTTTTCTTTCACCTACAGTTGGAAGAGAATGCTTACCATCAACTAAGAAACAGCCTGACCAGGGTGGATATTTGGAAGCTCTGGTTTTTCCTGGACATAGAACACGGCATTAACATAGATGTGAACAGGGAGGACCTATGCCTTCATATAACTAAATTGAAAGTCTTTTTCCCATATCCTGTCCTTTTTTCTCCTTAGAACAATTCAGCTCATGTCTGCTCAGCAGTAGAGCAAAGGAGCACAGGCAAGGGAACTCCCCATGAAATTCTCTCAAAAACTAAACTAAGTGGAAGGTTGGAGTCTGGGGAAATGGTTTTGGGGAGTGTTGGAGTTGCAAGATGGTATGGAAGCCATGCAGTGTGAGGCTCAGATTCCTCTTTAGAACAGAACTCACCACTCAGCTGTAAGGAGTGCAGTTAGTGCACATCTTTTGGCTGCAGTGCCTTCGGGATCCATCTCAGCTTTTGAGCCCAGGCCACACTCTTCATGGGTAACACCCACCCCCCTGGATTGGTAGAGATTTTGTCATATCTGTTGCATGATATGAGGCTCTCCTGCCCAATCCTGCTTCCTTCATCCTTTTCTTTCACAGCTGTCAGATCAGCATCAGAATCTGAAGACTTTCCTTGACTAATTCTGCCTCTCCTTTCTTTTATCTTTCACAGGTATTAGCCCCCTATAAATCACTAGCACAGCTAACTGCGTCTCAGTGTGTGTATCCCAGAGGGCCTAATTGTCACATCTGGAAAGTAGGAACATGTGATAGTTTAAGGTACAGAGATGGACTTTCTAATGGTAGCTGAGAAATATAACACATAAATAAAAGGGGAATTTCAAAGTGAAAGCAAATGAACATATCACATCCCTCCTCAAAAGCTGCCAATGGCTCTCCATTGCCTACACGTGGGTACAAGCCCTGTTACGTCCCTTCTAAAATATCTTTCCATTCTTCTTTCTAAAATTTCTATTTTCCACTCTCCTCTGCAAACAAGCTGTTATACTGAATTATATATATATACACAGGCACAGAATTTTAGAGTTGGGAGTGCTATAGTTCACTTGTTTCCTTCCTCATTTTATAGATGAGGAAAGTCAACACTGTTCTTAACATCTAAATCAGAATCCCTTACTGAGCCCTCCCTGGACCAATTTAGCTTACTTGGAAAAGTGCCATCCTTTGTATTATAAATCTTATCTTTTTTGGTAATGTTTATTATTCAGCATATGTTTATTGAGTTCATATTATGTTCAAAGTCTTATAGTTGTTTTACAGTTCTTATATTGTCACTTAAGGTTTTAATATATAATTTACAGCTCCTACCTCAAATTATTGAATTCCATTTTGATTTGTAATATGCCTCACAGGAATTACTTTCTTTCCAAAAGTAGATTATAAAAGCCTTGAAGTTGGAGATTGTCTAACGATCCTTTGATATGCACAGAGTATGTATCTAATAACTATTTAAGTTAGTTACTCTACTCATATTGTGAGTAAATTATGGCCCCTGATATAAGTAATTGTAAAGTAAACCAGGTTGTTTCTTGAAGAATCAAGATTCAAAGTTAAAACACACTAAACTTTTTGCCATCTTAGTTATCAGGGAATGAGGGGGAAGTAACTTCACAATGAGTTGTAATATTACAATTGTAATATTACAAATGTAATATTGACCAAATTTATGTGATTCAAGTAATACAGTGGAATATCTAGAAGTCTAATTCACTGAATTACATCATTCTAAAGCATGGAAATATTGAAACATCTGTTTCTTTGAAGTAAAGTATCACAATTCCTTAGCAAAATGGAAGAAAAAGAATTGCACTTAACTAATTTGAAGTTTCTATTTAGAGTTATCAAGAAAATAAGATTTTCTTATTGACTATCTGGTGAGTCAGTCATGGTATCCCCAGTGGAAAGCAATGTGCAATTTCCATTCCATGAAGTGTCTAGAATCTGCCTGGATTCCACAAAAATGGGGAGATCTAGTTAAGAGTTCCTTGCATTGCATTAAATCATTTCTTTCTTCACATCTAAGCTCATTTATTACAGCCTGATGAGTTTTAAGTGTTCAGCTCTATTTTTAAATTTAACACACGATTTGGCAGTTTGCACAGAGACTGACAGACATCTTAAATATTTCTATCAAAAGAGTTGTATTATTTTTTAAAAAGGAATGGATTAATTTGCCTCCAGTAAAAATGTCCTTTCTGCAGTATTGAAAGCCACTGTGAGACTGTGAGATCGGGGATAAGTGGTGATACAATTTATCTCTTCACTGACAGGAGCTAAATAGTCTGGATGCTTTAAATAAAAGAAGTCTGCATCTGCTCTCCTCATTTTCCAGCCTAATCAGAAGAAAATGAATTCTTAGAAGAGTCTCTGTTTGGTAGGAAATACTTTTTCTCTGCTATCTATTCTTTCTTTATTGGCCTGCTCAAGCCTCATTTCTTCAGAGATCTTTACTTGTCTATTTATCTCATGCAATCTCTTCTTTCTCTGAATTCCTATATTATATGTAGTCCTTTCCATAAGGTCAAGCCCTGCCTTTAATTTTTCTTTAACTCCTTCCCTCTTCCCCTGCTCCCTTTCTTCGTTTGTTCTTTCCCCTTGTGTGTCTGAGCTCCTAGTTTAGATGGCATTCTTCCAAAGCAACAGCAAAGAGTGTCTATTGTCTGTGTAACACAGAGTGAATAGAGAAGAGATTTTTAAACATTTTGTATTGATTTACTGACTAGATTTTTCTTAGGAACTTCTCATGTCTCTTGAGCTCTCTGTACCTCACCGTACCCACGTGTCTGCATAAGTTTAAGTAAAACCGCCATGGCTCCTATATATACCCGACTCACAGGTAAGCAGCTGAAAGCAATTGCTTCCAGGTGTTTACCAGAGGCAATCACTGCCTGTCAATAAGCCCATGACAGATCAGGGCTAATTTCTCAAAAGAAGTAATTAACCCTCAGGAATCTTGGCAATGCATTTTAGGAGAACAAATCTCTCTCTTCACTCCCTTCCTTAATAATGTTTGTCCATGCACAAACACACACACAAACACAAATCCACACCTTCTCAGGGCTTTCTTTGTCTGTAATGATATTCGTTATTCAGGGTCATTGACCCAAATAACACATATGCAAAGATTCACTGCCAGAAACCAGACCATTTGTATTTTAGAACAATAAAGGTAAAAATAAAGTAAAGCAATAAAGCCTACATGCAGCTCCTGATTAGGATGGATCTGGAGAAGCCAACATTCTCTTACAGATGGATTTTGATCATATACTGGATCTTTCACTGGCCTTCTCTCCAGAACTCCCAGTTTAGAGGACTCCTCAGGGCTAGAAAGAGAAGGGGGAGCATTCACATCTCCACTAAACTGGTCAAACCAAACCACGTCCATACGGTGATCCAAAGAATAGCCTCAGATTCAGGTGGCTTTAACTACAGGCAAGCCTATGGAAGGATGACAAAAGGGGCCAAAATTATTGTATTAAGATAACAATGTTAGTAATGTTTTCATGTATAAGAATCAGTGAGCATTTTCTTCAAGAAATCTTTACTGATGCCTGCTACATACACTGTACCAGCAGAGCAGGGCCTGGGTGCCAAATATTTTATCCTCATAAATAAATCACAACAATAACGAATGAACAAATTAGTGAATACATAAAAGAATTTATTGCATATTTCCATTAAAGGTTAGTACCAAAGTTTACTATATTTGGGTTAATGGTGGGAGACTACCTATATCTTCTAGGATTCAGAAATTGCTCTGTGTCTGTGACCTTCATATATTAGCATGCGTAAGAATCACCTGGAAGGCTCCTTGAACCACAGATAGCTGGGCCATGCTGCTAGAATCTCTGATTAAGTAAATCTGGGTGAGGCCTGAGACTGCACACAAACAAGGTCCCAGGTGATGCTGATGTGGCTGGTTCAGGGACTCCACTTTGAGAACCATTGCTTTATGGAAAAACATCTATCTATGATTCTCTCTCACATATGACCAGTAGGTACAGAGCATCAATTAAATATTCATTGATAACTTACTATTTCAAAGTCAGAGTATAGCTTGTTGTCTGTTCTCAATGGCCTCATAATCTAATTGAGTTAAATAATGTAGGGTTTATACAAATATCAGAATTTAAATTGTGTGGTACATATTCTCCTGCCATAGATGAGAACAGGAAGTTCTCGAAGGCCTGGAGTCAGATGGAGAATCCAGGAATGCATTGAACCTTGCATAATGGACAAGATATGTATTTCCTGAGGAGAGGGAGAAACAAAAAGCCCCACACAGACGTGGGGACCAGGTAATGCAGCAAATCTCTCTGAATGCTAACTCTCTATAGAGGAGAAAGGCAAATTTTTGCTTTAATCTCCGGAGAAAAAACTTTAACCTAAGGCAGAAAAAAATATTACAGGAAAATTCAGTGGACATTTTGAAAATACAGAGCTATATTGCCCATGACAAATAGTGTTTATATTGCTTGCAAAATTTCACTCTGCAAAGACAAGACCTTTTAAATCAAAATATTTTTAGAATATTTAAGTCCTCTAACGGTTAACCTAAGTCACTGCACCAAATATATGTAGCTTGGAAAACACACCTTAGTAAACTGGAGACCAACCAGGTGTCCCCACTTCCCTTCAAAACCTCTGGGTCTTGGAATGAATCGGTCCATGGAGAAGGGCAAACACCTGCGGGTCCCAGCTTGTTCTTCTTGTGTGCAATTAGGTAGTGGAAATGTGTGCGCATTGAGGTCAGCAGCCCTAAACAAGGAGGGTAGTCTGTTGTTTAATTCTTCAGCTGTAACAGGCAAACAACACTCACAAAAAAATGTTAATAAAGATCAATAGGTGCCAGGTGGTTATATATTTATTTCCAGAATCTTAGAACTGGATGATACCTTAGGAATGAACTAGGTTAATAGCTTTCTTTTGCAAATGAGGATAATGAAATTCAAAGGAAGCTGGTGACTCACCAAAGATGACACAGCTCATTAGTGGTCAAGGTTCAACTCACTTCTAGTGCAGTGCTTTTCTCACTTGCTTTGAGTCTCCAAACCAAACCCAGTGCAAACCCTTTTCCAGCCATTGTGCTGAACCTCACTCACAATAAAATAACACTAATAAAATGAGAGTTGTAGAGTTGAACAATTAAATGCTCTGTTTACACAGTTATTCTTGATTAGCTTGACTATAACTTTTAAACATATTCTTGGAGAGTCTTATTGGCAAAAGCTCTGTTGGTAGGCCACCTTTGAAACCAGCATTTATTTGGAGGGCTCAAATCACAAATTCATGCTGAAAGTCCCTATAGTTATTAACTGGCATGTTCAAGCAGAAAAGAATTCTGGGTCACTGAGGTGCCTTGCATGCTTATAGCTCTAGCTATAGCAGAACCAGTCCTTGTAAATGTCACAGGAGATAATAATTGCATTGGAAAAGAAAGAAAATGTTTGGAGCTTATGAGAAAAGACCAAACCACTCCCAATCACAAGACTGGAGAGGTCAAGAAAACATCCCTAGGGCAAGAAAGATGAAACTTCACAACAGTCAAGAAATTAAGGCTGACACAAAGTCAGTTAAGTAAAATGCAGAGTGGAAAGAGCTGGCTTGGTTGCATTTTGGCTTATGGATAGAGCTGTGTGTGTACAGCCCAAAGAGAAACAAGCATAAAGATCATCTTGTCACTGTAAATAAAATCACTCCATTGCCCAAGGGACCTAGAGGTCGGTTACAGTCGGGTCAGTCCCAGCCAAACCATCACTGTCCTGTTATTGATGACAATTCAGGAAGAGGGTCACTGTTGCTGAGGAGCAGGAGGGGGTGGCTCTGACACTAATGTCCAGTTACATTAATGAACATTAAATTTGGCTCTGTACAGGCATTCCTTCCTTTGCTCTGAATTAGGTTTTAGCATGTGAAATAAAAGATAATAAAAGTCTTTACCACCATTTTCTGTGGTTGCTAGAATATGTTTAAAGAAAACATGGCATTCTGGTTTACTATACAACCCATATGCCCTTTATCCAAGTGTTCAACACAAGGCTGAGCTTCTGGAAGGACAAAAGGTCACTGTTTTCACTATCCTTTGGTGAAGTTAGGTTCTCAAACTGAACAATTCAAAATGTGTTTACCTGAATTTGGGCTGCTTTTAGAAAACCAATATGAAGAGTTGCCTAGCTGGGGTCCAAAGAGGGAAAGCTCTACAAAAGTGTGTTCCTGGACCTACTCTATCTAAGTCAGCTTTCAAGTATCCTCAGGGTACTTCTCTCATTAGATGAGCAGTTTGCCCTATGGTGAGAGTTATTTCAAAGGCTGGCATGATATCTCAGGTCCAGTGACATTGCTGGGCTGGGAGCCAGGGTGCAGAAAACAAACTGTGATAGGTGGAAGAATGACCCAGAAAGATGTCCATGTTCTAGTCTCTGGAACCCACGAATATGCTACATTACATGGCAAACATGGACTTTGCAGGTGTGATTAAGTTAAGGATCTTGAGATGGGGAGATTATCCTGGGTTATCTGAGTGGACAAATTATAATCACAAAGGTACTTAGAGAGAAAGAGGGAAGCAGGAGAATCAGAGAAAGAGATATGATGACAGAAGCAGAGATCAAATTGATGCAATTTCTGCCTTTGGAGTCGAAAGAGGGCCACGAGCCAAGGAGTGCAGGCTGCCTCTAGAAGCTGGAAAGGGCACGGAGCCTCCAGAAGGAATGCAGCCCTGCCAACACCTTCATTTCAGTCCAGTGAGTGAGACTTCTGACCTCCCAAACTATAAAATAAAATTGTACTATTTAAGGCACTATGTTTGTGGTAATACGTTTTAGTAGCAATAGGAAACTAACACACAAACACTTAATGAAGCAATATGTAAGTGGAACTGTGGCATCACTTTGCCACCATATAGTATAATTTCATCTAAAATAATTTCAAAACTCTGTATTAATGCTTCCCTAAAGACTCTGGTGTCCTTATCATTGTATATTTATCTCTTCACTTCTTTTCGGGAAGATTCATCAACAGCGGAACTAAGAGCAGAGGGACATTTGGCTCACTCATCCTATTGACTCTGTTAGAGGTTGAGAAAGGATAATTTATCTCACTGATGAAGCTGCTGCTAAATATGGGTGTGCTGGAGGATATTGAGTCCTGATAACCTGTCTCAATGCTCTTAGGAAATGTGAGAGAAACAACTTTTCAGCAATAGATTAATTTAAAATACATTTTGTACACTGTTTAGATCTGCGCATGTGTGTACACACACACACACACACACACACACAGGATTCATAGGGTACTTTAGTGTTTACAAAACACTTTGATCTGTATCATCCCATTTGCTCCCCACTACCACCCCATCAGAGATGCTATCATTGTCTCTATGTTGGACATGAGAAAATGCTCTCAGAACACTGGAGTCCCTTGAACAGGGATCTTCAACCTCTAAGAGCTGGGGCAGGATTCCAGCTGGTGCCAAAGTTCATTCTCACTCCCCTTCACCACCCTGCCTTATGGTCTTCTAATTGCCTGACATGGTAGCCCTGAATGGTTCATAATGAGTGTTTAGTCATTACTTCCAGACATAGCTTGATGCCCCTTTACAGAAACCCCAAGGCCATGTCTTCCCAGCAAGACTTAAGGCATTTATCTACATTATTGGGAAGAGAAAAATGAAACTCAAAGACAAAGATAACTTTAGGAACTTCCATGTAACAACTAAGCTGTCTTTATAATTATGAGGAGCAGATAATTTATTTCCATTTCCCCAGCTTGTATAAACCAACCTCAAATCACATTATAGCTCTCCTCTTACCCTGCTCTCCCACTCCTCAGCCAATTGCAGAATGATGTTATTATCCCAGTGTGATGAAGCACTCTGATTCTGCATGCAGGAGAAAAGGCAATTTTAGATATCCTGAGGGACTCCAGGGATGCTATTCAACTTTCCTTTCCACAGGTGCCATTTGCAGGTTCTTTCATGTCTTTCTCCTGGCCAAACAGTGCCTAGCACAAGATAACACTCCTCAGACGCATCATAACTGATGATCAGCTCTTGACCAGGCACTGGCACCTGGAGCTATCTTTGCTCATCCTGTAGGAGTCAATAACAAAACACAAAACAAAACAACAACATGCCACATTCTCCTGATGATAGCAGGAAACTGACCCAAATCAACAAGTCCTGTTCTTTCTGTCATTGGGAAGGTCACTCTAAGGCTGAGACTTAACCCATGGGTTGTCCCCCTTTCATCTGCCTTCTAATCGTAAGATGAAAGAGTCTAATGTTTTTTCTTCAGTCTATGAAGGTATTCATTTATTTATTTAACAGATATTTATTAAGAAGCGGTAGAGAAAAGGAGTTAAGACTTTGGTCCCTGTCCTTTCTCTGCTATCTATAAGCTGAGTGTCATTGGTCAAGTTTTCATCTTAAATGCTGTATCTCGGATACTTCATCTATAAAATGGAGATAATAATGTCAATCACCTCACAGGGTTGCAGCAAGGATTAAATGAGCTGCTACGTGTAAAACTCTTAGAACCGGACCACGCACATAGAAGGGACTCAGTAAATGTAAGCTATAAACTTAGCTTTTTTTTTTTTTTTTTTTACTGGGCACCCTTGCATGAATTTATACTGGGTGCTAAAGGGTATCAAAATAAATAAGACAAGAAGCTCACATTTATTTTGCCTGTCATCCCAAATTTAAATTCCGTGAATGGGTCCCCATTGACTATTAGATTTATTCTAAGCCCCTATATCCCAGGCTTTCTCTCCTAGGACTCTGTTTTGTAAGCTTGTGTTCTGATCAAGTTACACAAATCCACACTGTTTTGCAATGCACCTCACCCTCTCGTTTCTGCAGCTTTGTACGTGCAGTTTCCTTTAATGGGAATGTTGTCCCCACCACTGGCCCCTATCGAAAGCTGACCAGACCTTCTAGACTGTATCAAAAATACCTCTACCCTAACATGTGCCTTGATGTCTCTCCCCCATTGTCTGCTCCCTCCTGGTTGCTTTCCCCCTTTCGCAAACTCCCTTGGCATTTTGTATTTGCCTTCTTATGACATGTACCACTCTCTACTTAGAAGTAAGGATTTTGAGTCCTTGGTTTATCTCTGTTCCTGGGTTTTCAGATGCTTGGGGGAAAATCTATAACAAATTCATCTTCTTAGCTCTCATAGCATCTAACTCATGACATGGTGTTATCATCGGTGCTCAATAAATATTAAATGAAATTGTTGAAATGATGGAGGAAACATTTGTATCTCCAAAACTCCCTTTCTGTATGTGAGCACACATGTGTGCTAACGCTAAATAATATGATGGATTTTTGTGTGTGATTTATCCAAATCACACAAATGCACACACACATACACATACATACTTCAATTGACAGGATATATTTGCGCAATGGCTACACACTGCCTGCAAAGCTATATTTTCAATACTAGAAATAATGACATGTTTTGCTAGCATCTTCAGTTCTGGCCAACCTCTCTGCATCTTCTGGCCATTAAGATTGTTATGATGTAACAGCAGGAGGAAAGGAAATTTCTGTGGGGACAGGGACATCTCCGTGACTGAACCCCAAGCTACACGAATCTGCACTTCCTTCTCGAGAGAGTAAAGAACTAGGATACCACCCCAAGGCCCTCTTCAGGCCCCAGAGGAGTGTTGCCCACCCTGCCTGCCCTGTGTCCGGAAGTGGAGGGGGCTGTCTGGGGGGCATACAGTGGGGAGGGGGGTTTGGTGGCCCAGGTGCTTAGGTGAGAGAGAAGGTAAGCCAGGTGAGGGGTCTAATCTTCCCTCCCCGAGAGCGTGAGTAGAAGCCAGTCTGGCAAGGCAAAGTGTCGTTTCCCAGTTGTGATTCAGTTTTCAAAACATGAAATAAAAACTTTGGCTTTATTTAATAACGTTGACTTAAAAATTTGATTTTTATTGATCATAGTTTGTATTTTGCTATTAATTTTAGTAAGTAATTTTGAATATTAGAGAGTAAATGTGTTTTTGAAAAACTATATATGGCTTGGTTTTTACCTTTATATTTTTGATCAAAACATAGTCAAATTGTTTATAGTCTGAATACAATTACTTCTTTATAGAAACAGAAAGGATGAATAATTTCTCACAAAAAGCAAAAACTGAAAAGGAAAAAGAAATCCAGAACCTTTTCAAAGAGGTGGTCTGCTAAAATGTTTAAAGAACTGGGAACACTGAAAGTGATCCGAGGTCCAACAAATATGACCCACACAGAAGCGGTGAGCTCGGCTCTACGGACTCTGTACCCAGTGAAGATTTAATGACTGCTTGAAACAGTGAAAATGAGCAAGGAAATGATCCTCAGCAAATCCACACCTTGAACAGGTAAGATGAAATCTCTGCAATTCATGTTCTTTACTCAGTGAAGATTCAATTGTTGACCAACACAGGGAAAGTGCTGGGTGTCCCCATTGAGCTGTCGCTCTGGGTCCTGCAGAGGTGACATGTGCACACTCACGCACACATGCAAGCACTCATCTGCACACACCAATACACTCACACACATGTGTATACATGAACACAGGCACCAGACACGTGCACATGCTCACATATGCAAACAAGCACGTGTGTGCACATGCATGCAGGGTGCACATACATGTGTGCACTCACACACCTGCGCACGTGTGAGCATGGATGCATGTATACACACCATGCATGGCCATGTGCATGTGCATATGCACAGGTGCATACACACGGGCTTGCACACACACTTGCCTACATGCACACACGTCCAACTTTGCCAGCTCCATGTCTGGAGGATTGTAACGTAGAGTCAGGATGGGGGATAGAGGCAGATAAATCAGAGGGCGATGAGAGGAGGAGAGGGACCAACAAGGCCAAGGTCCTGTGTGCCGGGGATTCTGCTTTGGAGCGCTGGGGGCAGAGCTTGGAGAACTCAGGATTCAAGGGGAGGGAGCTCCGCGCTCGGGGTGGGGAGCAGAGGCACGGGGGTGTAGGGTGCTGCCACGTTATGCCCTCCTTATAAATTCCCTAAGCGATGCGACACGGGTTTTCTCGCGTCCACGTTTTTGCCTCTGAAGCGGATGTGCCGGGCCCCTCATCATGCCCCTCATTACGCGTCTCCATGACTCGCCACCTGCACCCCTCGCCCTGGTAAAGCCCACCGGCCCCTCTTTCGGTTGATTTCCGGGCGTGTGGTTCTGGGGTTAGGGGTTATTTGGTCATCTTGCGGTCACCCCGGCTGCCTTTTTTGCCTCCTCCTCTTTCCGGAGTGGTAGACACACGTCAGGAATAAAACCCACACTCTGACTTCATGCAGAATCTCCCCGAGAGCGCGCAGTTCAGGAAAGCAATATCAAATTGCAGCTAAATAAACCCATCACTTCTAAAGTGGCATTTTTCAGGAAAAAAAATTTTCCGTATGCCAACTTGCAGTTCCTTAAGTTTATGTTTCATCTTATGCTGAATTTAAAGGGGATTTAATTAGCAATTCATTTCTTTCTTTTTATTTACATTGTGCATTTCTCTTGAAATGAGTTCTCTTTTCCCTCCCAGGGCACAGTGTTGCGGCTGATTTAGAGCAGTGGCAGCTGAGGAGACAGAGCCATGTGCCACTCGCAGTTGAGGACTACGTCAGTGAAATTGCGCTTCCTTTTTAGCAAGAATACGACAGAGTACTCTCCACTTCCCTCCCTTGGCAAACAGTCTTTCAGAACACCCTGGACTTGGCCGGTTCATGCTTCCTCTGCAAAGAGTGCCCCTCCCAGCTCTGCCCTTGGACTTGCAGCCCTTGCCTCATCTGCTCCTCCAGGGGCAGCTCCTGATTCTCCCAGGGGATGCTCACCACCTGGCCAGCTCCTGGGCTCTGACCCACTCTACATTTGTCCCCGTCCTGCCTGCTCCTGGGCTGAGGGTAGGCCTGGGCCCCTCTCTGGTTCCTGAGATGCCTACAGCTACAAAACAGAGTGGTTGCTCGTACATTGTAGGTGTTGGCCAGCCAAGCACCCCCCTTTTATCGGTTTTACCCTCAGGTCCTGTGAGCATGTAAGCTGCAGGGCAAGCAGCCTACACTGTGCGATGAGTGCCAGGAACACAACTTCCACACCCAGGGTCTCCATGCCCCACGCAGGAGTGGACGAGTGCAAGCCCATATATGTGGTGGAATTTTTCAGCTGTGAGAGCAGCTGGGCAGCCAGGCAGGCCTGCTGCTGCAGCTTTCACCTGTGCAAGGCCTGCATTGTGGCCTGAAACTCTCCCTTTCCCCCTTCTTTGATCCCCACTGGGCTGGGAAAACACCTTCTGCTCCAGGAGGTTCACAGGTGCAGAGCAGTGAAGATTTTCCTCGTGCGGGGCCAGAAGTTGTCCCAGAGATCAAAGAAGTCCTGTTTGTTTTCTGTCCAGTCTTATTGTGCCAGTTTGAATGTATTGTGTCCCCCAAACGCCATTATCTTTGATGTAATCTTGTGTGGGCAGACGTTACCAGTTTTGATTAGATTTCTTTGAGTGTCTCTTTGGAATGTGCCCCACCCAGCTGTGGGTGATGACTCTGATGAGATACTCCCATGGAGGCATGGCCCCACCCATTCAGGGTGGGACTTGATCAGTGGAACCATATAAATGAGCTGACGGGCAGAGGGAACTCAGTGCAGCTGAGAGTGATGTTTTGAAGAGGAGCTACAGCCAAGAGGGACACTTTGAAGAAAGCACAAGCTGCAGATGAGAGACAGTTTGAAGACAGCTGTTGAAAGCAGACTTTGCTCCGGAGAAGCTGTGAGAAGAAAAACGCCCCAAGAGCAACTAAGAGTGACATTTTTGAGGAACTGCAGCCTAGAGAGGAACGTCCTGGGAGAAAGCCATTTTGAAACCAGAACTTGGAGCAGACGCCAGCCACGTGCCTTCCCAGCTAACAGAGGTTTTCCAGACACCATTGGCCATTCTCCAGTGAAGGTACCCGATTGTTGATGCATTACCTTGGACACTTTATGGCCTTAAGACTGTAACTGTGTAACCAAATAAACCCCCTTTATAAAAGCCAATCCGTTTCTGGTGTTTTGCGTTCCAGCAGCACTAGCAAACTAGAACACTTATTTTCCCCTCTGCATTTCATTTTGGAAAGTTTCTATTGCTATGCTTTCAAGTTCACTAATCCTTTCTTTTGCAGTGTCTAATCTGCTATTAATCCCATCCAGTATAATTTTCATCTTAGACATTGTAGTTTTCATCTTTGGAAGACCAACTGGTTGTTTATTATTATGTTTGTATCTTACTTAACATACTCCATCTTTCTACTAGCTTCTTGAACATACAACTATAATAACTCCTAATATCCTTATCTAACTAATTTTATCATCTGTAGTTTCAGTTGAGTTTCCTCCTCATATTTTCCTGCTTCTTTGCATGCCTGGTAATTTTTGATTAGATGTCAGACATTGTGGATTTTAACTTGTTGGGTGCTAGACATTTTTGTATTCCCATGCATATTCTTAGCTACAGTGAAGTTACCGAAAACACTTTGATCCTTTCAGATCTTGCTCTTAAGTTTTGTTAGGTGAGTCCAGAACAGCATTTAATCTAGGGCTAATTTTGCTCCACTACTGAGACAAACCTCTTCTGAATAATCTACCTGATGCTCTGTGAATTATGAGGTTTTCTCTTTTGGCTGGTGGGAACAGGAACTACTCCTGGCCCTATCTGTGTCAAGCATTCTTTCCTCTAATCATTTGGGGTGATCTTTCTTCAATTTTGAGTAGTTTCCTCACACACACGCACTTACCAGTTCTCAGCTGAATACTTGAGAGGGGCCCTCTGCAGATCTCCAGCATTCTCTGCCTTTGCAGATTTCTCCTCTCTAGCAAACATGTTCTGCCTGGACCTTCAGCTCCTCAATTCATGGGGTCTGCTAGGCTCTGCTTGTGTTCCCCCTCCCTGTGCCGTGGCTTGGAAACTCTCCAGGAAGTAAGCTGAGACAATCAACAGATTCACCCAATTGGTTTCCCATCTCAAGGATCACTGTCCTTCATTGCCTGGTGCTCAATGTCTTGAAAAACAGTTGTTTCACATATTTTGTCTGATGTTTTTAGTTTCTTCAAGCAGGAGGGTAAATCCAGTTCCTAACCTTTGATTTGACCAGAAGCAGAAGTCCTGCAATTTTATGGAGTTTTTATTTATGCAGAAGGCCAAAGAAGCCACTGGAACAAGCAGCTCATCCCTCAAGCTGGAGGCTGTGTTGCTGGACCCAAACAGAACATTCTCTTTTTCCCTAGTACAGACCTGTGGTTTATTGGACATTCCACCCAGAGTGGGTGACTGCAAGGCAGGGGCTCCGAGGCTGACATTTCACTTGTAGGTTGCAACTATGGCCATTCAACAACAGACCACATTGCAGAGAGAGTGATCAGGAATAACATGTATGGTAGTAGCTTTTTGGTTGCTCTTGACTTTATGGAAAGGAATTATGAAATTAGCTATAGGACCTCCAGGTAGAGTGAAGTGTAATTCTACTGTTAGAGTTGGGGGAGTCTGCCCCCATTTTAACCAAAAGTGGCCCCAGTATTGCCAGGGAGTAGCTCCATCTAGATAATGCATTCTAAACCAGACTGACCCACTTCCACCTCCTGAGGTGCCCGGTGACCGCCTCTCTCCATTGCGTCACCCTGCTCTACTGCCCTCTGCATGCTTAGCACTGTCTCGTATTTTCCTGATTATTTACATGTTGGAATGTAAGCCTGATACATAACAGGTGCTCAAAAGATATTTGTTGAATGAGTGAAATAGTGCTGCTCAAAGTGAGACTCTTTGGTGCTATTTCCCTAATACTTGGTTTTCGATTGAGGTGGGTTTCAGTAGTGCTTTCATTACAGTTTGTTTGGATTTGCCTTTCTCCGAGTGGCACTCTCTTCCTTCTCTCCTTCCTCTTTGATGAAATTCCATACCCTTGGAGTTAAATTGTGGATCCCAGGGGAGAGTTTCAGAACAGCATCTGCCTGTCACAATTCACAGCGTTTTACACCGTGCTGTCATTTAATCCTCATTACACCCCGGTGAGCTGCTTCCTACCCTCGTTTACAGATGGGCAGATCGAGGGTCAGAGAGATGACTTTCTGCCATGGTCACCTGGCCAGTGAGTCTAGAGTTGGGCCTTAACCCATTTTCTCAGACTCCAAGGCCAAGGTTCTTTTTGCTGCATGGCAGCTGTGGCTAAGAAACACCTCCTGGATCCGACATCCACCAGGGGCCTGAGATGCAAGCTCATCTGCTCAGGCTGGGAAGGGGGGCCCTGAAGCTCGGCATCCAGGCCCACTGCCTCCCTAGCTCAAGGATGACTCTCCTAGGAGGTCTCTGTCTTCCCTGATGTTTAGCCTTCAGACTGTTCCAGACATCTTCCATGGCCAGTGAGCCCTGCAGCTGTGGTCTCCTGAAGACGACCCTTCTTCTCTCCCTTCCCCCTTGCTCCCTGATGCCACTCTCCCTCAGGCCTCCAATGACGGTTTGTGGGTCTCGTTGTGAACATTTCTGGATCTCAGAGGCCTTTGTAGGAGCTGATGGGCTCCTTTTGGAACACAGAGGCCACACCTGTGCTTGAAGCTGACCCGTCGGACACCTGTTGGCCAGGACAAGAAGACCGTCTTCCTGAAAGAAAGGGGTCTGTGGTGGCACGAGTGACCGTGTCCCACTTTTAGTGGTGAGGCTGTCTCGCTGAGGTGGAGTAGATTGGGGGTGGCACTGAGAGAACAGGGAGAAAGGGCCATCCTCCACAATGACCCTGTGGCCCGCGGGGACCCCAGACCCACGGCACTGAGGCGGACCAGTCCTGGAGGTGGCCCCGGTGCCGCTGGGGCCGCAGGAAGGTTCTGGGCCCACCTGGCCTTCTCTGAGTCCTGAGGGGACCAGGATGAACAACTGTGGGCTGCTGGGGCCCCAGGCTGCACGAGTGCCCCCCAAGTCCAAGAGCCCTTCCTGCGGTGTTCCAGCTCAGTGCCTCGGCCACACGGTGACTCAGAGCAGCCATCAGGGCGCCCGAGACTGGCTGGGCAGGAGGTCCCGTCAGCTCCAAATCCAGAAGGAAACTGAGGTCACTGAGTCAGTGCCCTCGACCCGGTGAGAGGCCTGAGGCCTGTGGGGGCAGGTGGCCCGAGACCGCCTTAGGTGCGGAGGCAGCAGCTCCCGGCCTCCCTGGCAGGCTGGGATTCCTGGGCTGCGGCTTGAAGCCCACCCACCTTCCAGGCCCTCGGGACGTGCCACATACTTCTGTCCCTGTTCCCAGACCTCAGACCTCCACTGTCAGCCACACCCTCGCCCGTCCCCTGTCTGGCCCGATTTCCATTGTCATGGGGCCCTGAGGTCGGCAAAGCCCTGTGGGATCAGAAGCCCCCAAGCCACCGAGGGAGCTGGAGATGGCAGCCCGGGGCTGGCACTGTGGGCCCCTAAGGTAGCCAGGGACCCAGGGTCCTCTCTCCACCCCCCTCCCTACGGAGCGACTCCCACCATGAGGGTCTTCCACAGCTAGTCCTCCATCCTTGAGGTCCCTCACCCTCGGGGTTCCCCGCCCTCTGTGTCCCCCGCCCTCGGGGTCTCCCACCCTCGGGGTCCCTCACCCTCAGGGTCCCCTGTGCTTGGGGTCACACTTCAGGGCCAGGGAGGAGGAAGGGGGAGGAGCAACGGGGCCCTGCCCAGGGTCAGCGGCCTTCAGCGGGTCTCCCCGGGATCCCAGCGGCTCTCTGCTTTCATGTCACCGGCAGGACTTACTCTGCCGTCCCGCAGAAGGCAGACGGCAGTGGGAGCCGCAGCACGTCCTTGTGACCTTGGCTTCCCGTGACCCCTCCGGCCACGTCCCGGCCCTCACTAAACCACACGGTGCCGTCCCTCCGGCTCCTGTGCGGGTGCTGCTCCCCACCCGCCCCACTCGGGGCCACAGTGAGCGGGACACGCAGCCTGCTTTCCCTCAGTGTTCCAAAACGTTCCAAGGCCCTCCTCGGACACCCCTGCCGCTGGCTGTCCCTCCTCCCTGCCATCCCCCTGCACCTCCTGCGGCTCCTCCACAGATGGATGACGCCCGTCCCTGCGCCCCACCCTCCCCCTACCCTCCCCCCACCCCATTCTTGTCACCTTCCTCAGCAGCGTGCAGGATGGCACGGGGGAAAGACCCTCCCTGGCCCCTTGCTTGGGTGGCCTCTTCCTCTTTCCCAGCCCAGCCCCGCACTCTGTGGCCTCGTCGTCGGGCGTCCGACATCTGCATATCTCTGTCTGCCCCCCCGGCCGGCACAGCCTGCTCCACCGGCTCGCCACCTCCCCGGGACCCCTGTCCCGCCGCTGTCACATCCCCTCCCTGGCTTCTGCTCTGAAACCCACCCCGTTGAACCCAACGAGCCGCCCACTTCGTGCCTGTGCTCGGGAACATTTTCAGAGAAAATTACACAATCTGCCTCCAAGTTGTGTTTTACAACAGCTGAATTGAAGTGTGCGATTTGATACGTTTTTACAGACGTGTGCATGCGAGCAGCCCTCGCCACAACCAAGATGGTGAACAGATGCAACACCCCTCCAAGTGTCCTCGGCCTCTTGCAACCCCTTCCCTGGCGTCTTCCCCTCTCCACCCCAAATCTGTGCCCTGTTCATGTGGGCAGCCACGAAACCCAGAGCCCATCACCCCATCTGGCTCGCAGCCAGCACCCCCTGTGAGCGTCGGCCATGCCACCCTCACACAGCAACTCTCAGGCTCCTCTTGTTTCCCCTTCATCCAGATTTGGTCCAGTTTTTAAAAATCCTGACCTTGTGAGCGGCTTTCAGTCTTTCTGTGAATACAGCAGGCTGCAGTCAACCGACCAGGCATCTAACCGTCTGATTCCACCAACTCATTTAAACGGTTTCTCCCCCAACCTGTCCTTCGGGGCTGGTTTGCTGTTTCTGGGGACTCCCCTCACTCCCTAAGGACCACCGGGTGGGCAGCCTGGGGAAGGTGGCTCCTGGGAGAGATATGTGTCCCCACCGTGGCCACCAAGGGCTATTATACTGGGTCCCCCTCCCTTGGGGTCCTCTGGGAGGGCACGGGGTGACAGAGGCTGTCAGTGGGGCCTCTGCGGCAAGAAGTCCAAGCCAGGGCACTTCTTTGTTGCCAGAGAGTAGCCCACCGTGGCCTGAGCTCGGGAAGGGGTTTTCCAGGCTGGGGTGGGGGCTGCAAAGAGCAAATGAAGGCACCTGCTCACTTCTGTCTCGGCTTTTCTCTGAGTGAGATTTAGCCTTGGGTCCTTTCTCTCCCCACCCCACCCAACCTCAGCAATAACCTCACCCAGAGTGGGAGCTGCCGTGGACCCCAGGGTGGGGCGTGAGGCTGACCGTGCCCCGGTGGTGCCTGTGGGAGAGTCCAGCAGGAGACCAGGGCTGGGGCGATGGGCTGGGTGTGTGGGACCCATGGCTGCAGCCACCGGGTCCGGCCTGGTGTGGGGAGCTGGTGGGAAGGGGTCTGGGGACGTGGCTGGCAACGCGGCTCACTCAGGCCCTGGATCTTGGCTCAGGCCGCTGCTGCCCCCTGGGCCCCCACCCCTTTCCTGGGACGTCCTGATGGACCCTGCCCTTCCCCATTGTGCGCCCCCCTCGCAGCCTCTGCCTCTGCTCCCGGCTCCTGATAGGGCTCCCACACTTGGTCATGAGCTCCCCAACATCAGGGCTGGTGTCACCCCCCTCCACCAGCCAGATGGGGACGTGGGGCCTTTGGCACCTGTCTGATCTCGGCGTGCAGGTGGCCTGCCCACTGCCTGGCTGTGTGGGCGCACAAGGGTCTGGGCCCTCGGGCCTCAAGGACATGCAGAAAGAGATCCCCCCACCCCTCGCCGTCCTCCACTCGCTCAGGGTCCCCGGAACTTGAATGACTTGTGGGCCAGAACATGACCCCAGAACATTTCCTGCATTGGACAAATTGGGCTACGACAGGGGCACCACTGTGATATTTTTCTGCCCACAGAGATCCTTTAGCAAAAAAACTCTCTGTCCAAGCCCCTGCTTAGGGACTGGGAATTCCAGTCAGCCGGCACCTGGGGCCCTTGGGCCTGCGAGGGAAAGTCAGCGAGTTATCGGCTGCCCTTCCGACTTCACAGGGGGCGTGACCAATCCCCTGATCCCCGGCAAACCAGGGTACGCCCTGACAGTAATTCCTTCCCCTGGGGCCACTGCTGTGTAAAGAGGGACAGGGATGGAGCTGAGAGAGCTCGGAGGACAGTGTGTGCGTGAGTGATGTGGTGTTTTATGAAGGGAACAGCACACAGTTTCCTTATGGCCGGACTTATCAGTGCCTTAAAGAGACCAAAATTTACCGTGACTCTCCCCGAAGGGGCAGAGCTTGCAGGTTTCATGAAGCAATGTCACCATGGAAACCCTTGTGTGCTGACGGTTTGAATCTGTTATGTACCCCACAAAAGCCATGTTCTTTTATTCCAGTCTTATGGGGACAGATCTACTGTGGATGGGACCTTTTGATTAGATGTTTCCATGGAGATGTGACCCCACACATTCAAGGTGGGTCATAATTAGTTTACTGAAGTCCTTAAGAGAGCTCAGGAGAGAAAGAGACACCTCAGAGCCAACACAGACCCAGACACTTGGAGATGCAGCCAGAAAGATGTTTGGAGATGCTAAGCTAAGAGATGAAGCCCAGAGTTTGCCCTGGAGAAGCTAAGTGAGAACCCAGAGACATTTTGGAAGCAGCCGTTGAAACCAGATCCAGGACAGAAGCCAAGAGATGGAGCCCAGAGTTTGCCCTGGAGAAGCTAAGAGAGGACCCCCAGATGCTTAGAGAGAAACGCCCTGGGAGAACAAGGAAGGACGCACAGAGAGAGAAGCTAAGACAGAAGCCCAGAGACATTTTGGAGAAAGCCACTGGAACCAGAAGGTAAACCCAGGAGAGAAGGTTCAGCAGTGCCAGCCATGTGACAGAGGAACCCCAGATGCTATCAGCCTTTCTTCAGAGGAAGATATCTACCTCTTGATGCCTTAACCTGGACATTTTCAAGGCATTACAACTGTAAATTTGTGAACTAATAAACTCCCATTGTAAAAGCGAATCCATTTCTGATGTTTTGCATTCCAGCAGCTTTAGCAAACCAGAACACCTTGTCAAGAAGCAATGTGTGGCCTAGTGCTTTGTGGAACCCACTTTGGAAAGGCTGCCCTATTGATCAGTCAGCACACTGTGGCTACAGATCTAACTAGAAGAAAAGGCTTTAGGATAAGCTGGCTTCCACCTGCCTTTGGCTGTAGCCCCACATCCTGGGGTCCAGCCTCCGTTTTCCCGTTTGTGCCCCACTCACTGTGCTGGCCATGCGTCTTCCAGCCCCTCCGTTGGGTGAGGCTGATGGATGTTTTAGGCTGACCTTGAGTCACCCTAAAACCCTTACCTTATACCTCCTTCCCTGATGGATGCCCCAAGAGGGGACCAGAGCCCCACATTACCCCTCTCAGGGGGCTGTGCATGCCTGTTACTACATGATTCCATGACCGTGTGTGTGAGCATCCGTTACACGTTTGTATTCCTAGTGGGCGTGGAGGGGCTTGGAGTGCAGAAACCTCTTCATTACCAGCGTACCAGGCTGGCAGGAGCCTGCTGTATGGGGGACACCCTCAAATGCTTGTGGGATAAATGAGTAACACCTCTTTGGAAGTAGGATGTGTTTAGATAGTGTGCTGGTTTGGATGTATTATGTCCCCCAAAATGACATGTTCTTTGTTGCAATCTTGTGGGGGCAGATGTATTAGTGTTGATTAGGTTGGAATCCTTGATTGAGTGTTTCCATGGAGATGTGACTCAATCAACTATGGGTGAGACCTTGACTGGATAATTTCCATGGAGGTGTTACACCACCCATGCAGGGTGGGCTTAATTGAATCACTGGAGTCCTATAAAAGTGTTCACAGACAGAAGGAGGTGCTGCAGCCAAGAGGGACATTTTGAAGGCAGCCATTGAAAGCAGACTTTTGCTGACACTTTACTCCAGAGAAGCTAAGAGAGGACAAATGCCCCAAGATCTACATTTTGAAGAATGCATGGGAGCTGAGAGTGGAGCTGAAACACAACCTGGGAGCAAAGGAAGAAGATGCCAGCCATGTGTCTTTACAGCTAGCAGAGGTTTTCCAGATGCCAATGGCCATCCTCCAGTGAAGGTACCTGACTGTTGATGTGTTTACCTTGGACATTTTATGGCCTTAAGACTGTAACTGTGTAACCAAATAAATCCCCTTTATAAAAGCCAATCCATTTCTGGTGTTTTGCAAATGGCAGCATTAACAAACCGGAACAGATATTATATGATAAAAAGATAAGCAAGCATCCACATTTGCTGAATCTCGGGATGGTGGCCCAAGAGCAGGTGTGCGGCTGCCTGCGGTGTCCTCTGAGGGCACACACCTGACCGGCGGCCGATGGAAGGCGCAGCTGAGCTGGTCAGGCCACGGATGCCACTGAGCGGCTCCCTGTCGGGCCCTGGTCCCATCCCTGGAAGACGCGCAGCTCAGCCGGGAGTCGGGGAGCAGTGGGGCCCCAGGTGCCACAGCCAGCAGGGGAAAGGCTGCAGGCAGGGATAGGCTTCCTTCCCACTTGGGGGAGGTGCTGGGGCTCTCAGGGGTCCCCCTGCCACCCCTGGGCTCCTGGTGCTCTCGGTTTACACGGGGTGGGTGACCGGCTCTGGGCTCCCTCTCAGGAACCCCCTCGGGATTTACCAGGGCTGGGGAGGGATGTGCTCACTGAGGGGCAGGGAACGCTCAGCTGGGTCCGCCCTCGGGCATTTGGCCTTGATGTGGTGACTGATTTCAGTGGATCCTTAGAGGATGGACCATATGATAAGAATCGTGTCCTGATGCTTGAAATCGAGCAGCAGCAGGAACTGAAAGTTCCAGTGCGATGGTTTAGCTGATTATCAGAGGAAGTGTCTTTCTAGCTCAAGCCAGGGCCAGTGGGGACCACCACCCAGAAGGTGGGACAAGCTGGGGTGTGGGGATTGGGGGGTGGGCAATGGGGTGAGGCCAGGACTGGGTGGGAGAGGCAGAGCCAGAGCAGGACACGCTGCTGCGGGGCGAGTGGGGTTGGGGGTCTGCCTGGGTGGGGCTGTTGGGTGCGGGAGCACCCGGGGCAGCTCAGCTGGGTGGAGCTTGCTGCTTGGAGGCTGCCAACAGGGAGCGAGGCCTTCCTGGTTTGCCCTGCTTGCTTGTGAGGCATTTGGGATGTGTCCAGGGCTCAGATCCTGGAGCAGCCCAGCGGGGTTAGGGCCCAGCCTGTTCTTGCCCCACGGGGCCCACAAAGAAGGCTCCTGTGCTGACATCAGAGGGGCTGCCTGGTGGTGGTGTCCTGTGGTCAGTCACGGAGGACCCCGTGTTGGCCAGTCCTCGCCTCCCCCAGGACCCCCAGGACTGGGCCCCGCGTTGCCGTCCCTGCCCTGCCGTGTGTGGGCCGAGCTGCGTGAGCCTCACCCAGCCCCCTTGGGGTCTGAAACAAGAGCATGTGCCAAAAGCATGGAATCCCCATGTGTGTAGCTCTGCAGCAGGACACCAGCGTCTTCAACACAGCAGGACCCAGACTTTCCCTTCCCTCCCTCAGGAAGTGTCCCCAAAGCAGGTGGGGATGGTGTGGTTGATCCCCAAGATGTTCAGGGGTTTCCTCTGCTGTCTGCTCACTCTTTGCAGAGTAAAAGGAGAAGGAAACAGAAGAAGCCTGTCCAAGGAATTCCACATCCCGAGTACCCCTATGCCCGAGGACCTCTGTGTACTGGGTACCTCCATATCCCGAGGGCCTCCGTGCCCTGCCAGTCCCCCCTGCCCTGGGTCTGTGGGTTCTATTATCTGTGTCCCATGATGGGGGGTCTGGAGTGCAGACACCGCAGGCTCCGACAAAGTCGCAGGGCTGGCAGGTGGGGCGAGGTGGTAGGGTCGCTGCAGAGGTTTCAGGGCGAGACCACCTGACTCCAGAACCCGCTCCTGTCCTTCTCTGGCCCCGGAAGAAGCTGGCCACATGTGAGGTGGCAGGGAAGTCCGGCCTGGGACTAGAAGAGGCTGCAGGTGGCCCCCGTGGGCTCATCTGACACTGGCCATGTCACTGCTGTGACACACGTGGGGCTGGGGCGTATGGAGGCCCAGTGTGCACGTCGCCAGCCCCATGCAGGTAATTTATGCTCAAACGAGCACGGCTGGTCACTCGGGCCCCAGAGGGGCCAGAAATCTCCACAGAGCTAAGGAAGTGTACATTTTTTATCATGGCATTCCAGGGTTTCATAGTCATTCCATAAAAAGGGTGAGTCACAAACTCCAAACTTGTTAAATTGGCAGATTCTAAACCTGGTTAGACACATATCTTCAAAGTGCAGGCAGCCAATCTGTCCTGTTTATTTGGTTTCATTGAAACTGGGATGCTTCAAATGGAAATTAACTGGTTTAAATCTTGCCCTATTCCAAGGGTGATTTAAATAACCCGGTGGGGACAGGGAGAGCCGTCTGAGGACTCCTGGTCACCAGGGGCGTCTGAAGACAGAGAAGGAGCAAAACCAGCCTCAGGGGCCCGGGAGCTGCTTTGAGTGGGATCCTCGGACTCTGCTGTTGGCCAGGGGGCAGGGGGCAGAGCCGGGGCCAGGGGGCAGGGGGCAGGGGGCCCTCGCACGAGCTGCCTGGCCATCGGGGCTCCAGTGCCCTCACCTGCTGGTGAAGCCGTGGTCCTGGGCAGCTGGGTTCTAGCCAAGCTCTGCCTCGGAGCCGGCGATGCTGGACGAGCTGCTGGACCCGTACAGAGACCTCGTCCATGAAGTGGGGTCAGGGAAGGGACCATCGCAGAGGGTCCCCGGAAGGTGAATTGAAACAATACACAGAGAGCTCACGGCATTGGCTGGCACCAGCCAGGTGTCCCCACGTGGAATGCAGGGGAGGCTGGAAAGTGGGGTTCGTCCTGGGCCCGGAAGAGGGGGTGGGCTGGGGAGCATCTGGCCTGGTTCTGCCATGAAATGTCGCCAATTAGCTTCACGGTCAGGGGGATGAGCTTGCAGCCCTCCTGTCCTCACCGGGGCTGCTGTAACAAAGCACCGCAATGGGGTGGCTGTGGCCACGGAGACTCTCTCTCTCCCGGTCCCCGAGGCCAGGGGTCCAGAACCAAGATCTCAGCCGGCGGCGCTTGCTCTGCAGGCTCCGGGGGGGGGGGGGGCAGCCTTCCTTGCCCCTCCCAGTTCTGGCAGCTCCCGCCTTCCTTCACTTGGGGCTGCATCATCCCGACTCTGCCCCTGTCTCCCGGAGGCCCTGCTCTCTTCCTGTGTTTTCTCTTCTGTCTCTTCCACGGCCACCAGGATCCAGACTCACCCAGCTCTGGATGTTCTCCTCTTGGGTCCTTGCTTTAACTTCACCTGTGAGGACTCTTACTCCAAATGCAGTTACGGGCTGGGGTTCCAGGTGGATGCATCTTTTCGGGACACCTTTCAACACACTCCATCTTCCATTTGGAGAATGGAAGACACACTGCAATTTTAGACAACAGATTAAGTATTTACACTCACGATAATTGCGTCTGTTCATTGCCAAGCCAAGTAGTATGTGGTGATGTCTTCCTTGTGCAACTTTTCATTTTATTTTCCCTGTAATTAAGAACTGACGGTCTTCACCCCACCCCACTTACTCGGTGTTCCATGCTGCTCTTTACCTCTTCCAAACTTCACCGGGGCACCATCCACCCTCATTGTCACAGGCAGCCGGGAGCCCTCAGCTGTGGAGTTCTCTCTCCTTCCAGGCATCCCCCCGCCCAGCCCTCTGTCCCCTGCTCCATCTGGCTGGGTAGCCGTGACCTGACCTCCTGCCCAGTGTCTCTCCTGGACCCCACGTCTTCCTCTCTCTCTTGATTTATGCCTTCAGCTTGGTGGAGCATCTAATTTTTTGAGAGCTTTAAGTCTGAGATGTCTTTATTTTCCTCTTACACTTGATTTATATATAAGCTGAGTATAGAATTCCAGGATAAAGATTATTTTAATAAAGTGTTGAAACCATTGCTTGTGTTTCTTCCTGGCTCCCTGTGTTCTTGAGAAGTCTGGTGACATTCAGAATCCTCGAACTTTCTATGAGTGATTTTTGTCTCTTTGGAAGGCTATAGATCTCCTTTCTATTCCTCAGGTTCTTCAACTCCATAAAAATGTGCCCAAGTGTGGGTCTCTTTGCATTTATCAGACCAGGTGCTTGGTGACCCTTTCAATGCAGAAATGCACGACATCAATTTTGGGAAATTTTCCTGGAAAAAAAATAGTTTTTGAAAATTTGTCCCCTCCATTTTCTCTCCTCTTTCTCTGAACTCTACTATTCAGCTGTTAACTAATTATCTCATTTTCTCACCTTTCTTCTCCTATTTCCCACTGCTTGGCCCTTTTCTTCTCCTTTCTGGAATATTATCTCATCTTTATCTTTCAATCCTTCTGTTGAACTTTTATTGATCCATTTTTATTTTTTAATTCCCTGAGTCTGTCTTGTTTGCTGCATATTTATTTCTCATAGCCCCTCCTTGCTGTGGGGATCCAACATCACGCTTATTTTTCTGAAGACGTTAATACACACGTGACCTGGTGTTTTCGTCTGTTTGCTGGTTTATCTCTTTCCTGAGTTCCTTCCTCAGCTGGCTTGTCTGGGCCTTTTTCTTGGAGGGTTTTCTGGGATGTCCTCTGGCTCCCCTGTGGTGATCCGCATTGAAGAGCAGAGCTGCGGCAGCTGCGTGAGTGACGATGGGGTGATGCTGCAGGAGGGTCTATTGGCCTCTGGCCCCTCTACGGTGGGACATGGCCCAAGACCACCTTTTGCTCCAGCTCCACCACGTCATGCCTGAATCTTGGGCAAGGTCAGCCCTCTGACCTCGGCCACCTCTGACCTGAAGTGTGATGGGGCTGCAGTGATTAATGACCATAACGTGCTCAGGCTTCAGTGCTCCATAAATAGGGGACAAAACACCCTGCGCTGCAGGGATGGGCTGGGCTGGAGGCCGCTGTCTGGGGGAGATCCCATGGCTCAGGGGCTCTCCTGGCCTCCCACATGGGCTCCTGTGGGCCCTGGGACTGCTCTGGTGGTCCCAGCTGCTCCTGCCGGGCTCCCCCAGAGTAGGGATGGCAGCCCGAGCCCCCGGCCTCTGTATCTGCTCTGCAGGCAGCTGCCTCCTTCCTGCGGGCCTGGGGCTGTGGCGTGGAGATGGCTTTGCGTTTGCTGTTGGGCAGGAGAGGTGGGGAGCCCTGTGTTGGCCTGACCACACCTGGTTCTCACACCTGCAAGTCCTGTTGGGCTGTCTCCACTGTTTCTGGGCCTTTCCTCCCTGCCTGGGTTTCTCACCCATCCAGGGACAGGGGTGTCTTCCCATAGCACCCCTCAAGGCCTCTGCAGATGGCCCTCGGGGAGATCGGGCAGCTGCTCCCACTCCTGCCTTTACTTACCTGGGGGAAGGGCTCGCTCCTCGACATCTTTAGGGGGAAGCAGGCTTCAGGTACACCTGTGCTGTGAAATGGAGGTGGAGAGACCCCCCCCTTGGGAGCTGCCGGGAAGAATGAATGGGAGAATTACGCTGTGTCAGTTTCCAAATACTGCAGATCAGTGGCTTAAAACAACAGTAGTTGATCCATCTCTCATCTCTAGTTCTAGAAGCTAGAGATCTGAAAGCAGGATGTCAGCAGGCTGAGCTCCTTCTGGAGCCAGTAGGGAAGTCCCCTCCCCGCCTCTCCTGGTGTCAGTCATTTGCCGGCCGGCCATGGTGTCCATGGTGTCCTTGGCTTGTGGCTACCTCACTCCATCCTCAGCCCCTCCATCTGCCCGTGGCCCTCTCCCCGCACATCTGCGTCTCTTCTTATAAGGACACCGGTCGTGTGGCCCCTCCTAACCCATAGACCTTCATCTGCACTCATGACATCTGCAAAGTCCCTGTTTCCGTGGAGTCAGCCACCCAGGGCGGGGTAGGACTTGGACACGTCTTCCTGCAGGACACAGCTCAACCCATTGCAGGTAGAGTCCCGACTCCTCAGTTCACCTGAGTGCAGCCGATATGCTTGCAGGTGTGGGTCAGAGGTCCCCGGGAGCAGGGACCAGGGACTCTGATGTCCCTCCCATGGGCGGCCCAGCCCACAACAGGGCAGATGGTGGGAAGAGGGATGACCTGTTGTCAGGGTTTCTGGTCCTGGGGGCCTCCTGTGCGGGTCAGTGCTCGTCAGCGGTTGCGGAGATCCTGTGTTCTCAGTGAGACACGTGGAGCTGGTGATGCCTTGATGTCCAGCGAGCCCGCGGCAAGGCTGTCTCAGGAGCGTCGTCACCCTGAGGCAGGGGCGAGTCCCCCGGAGGGGTCCCCTGGTGAGTCTTGGGGCCCAGTCCTGGGAGAGGGCAGGCTGGGCAGGTGGGGTGGGCTGGTGGCTGGGGGTGGGGAGCTGGAGTCTTCCCAAGGCCGCCCACCTTGACGAGACGCCAGCAGGGAGCTGCAGCCCTGGCTCGTCTCACCGCCGCAGGAAGCTGCACAGGCGCCATTAAAATGAAGACAGCGCATTTCACGGCTCGAGGCCGGGAGGCCATTACCACAGCAAGTTTCGGATCCCATTTGCAGCGTTTCTCCACGGATGAAGAAAAAGCCTCTGGGGAGTACTTTCCCTTCCTTTTCTCACCAATTTCAATTCAGAATTTTGGTTTTCAAGAGAGAAAGGCAGGTGGGCGGGGAGATGAGGGTCGTCCTTCCAGGCTGACGGCTCTCCCGCCTCCCTGTTCAGGTCCCGGTGTCCCCCGAGGATGGGGATGCCCCACTGCCCCCTTGGCAAGGAGAGGGTGCTGCGGGCCCTTCTCCCAGGCCTGAGGAGCAGGATGTGCTGGCCGCAAGGTAGATGGAGGGTGGACTGGAAGGCCGAGTGTGGGCCAGGCCTGGGGCTGGGGTGCAGGGCATCCGAACCCCTTCCTGGAGGGCATCTGCACCTCCCACCATCTTTCTGGAGGCATCCATCACCCCCCCCCCCCCGTTCCTGGAGGGTATTCCCCACCATCCACCATCTCCCCGGAGGGCATCTGTGCCATGCCACTTCCTGAGTGCAGAGCTGGCACTCCCAGGAACCGTCCATGGGAAGAACTAGGGAAGGGGGGTTTCCAGATAAAGGGCTGGGGTGGGGGTGGGGGCAGGAGGGAGCCTGGAGCAAGGCAGGCTGGGAATTGCATCCACGGAGTGCAGAGCCAAAAAGCCCCAGACGGAACCCCGAAAGGGACTGCCCATTGTGCTTGGAAAGCAAGATCACAAGAGGGCACGCGTTGGTGCTAATAAAGAGGACTGAGGGTGTGGCAAATTGAGGGAGATGAAGAAGAAGGGGGCAGAGAGGGAGGGGCTATTGGATTCACTCTGGGGTCTCCTGCCTGCTGTCCGTGTGGCACAAGCAAGTTTCTTAACTGCTCTGTGCGTCCGGTGTATCCTCTGTAAAATGGGGTAAAACAAGCGTCTTTTAGGCTTGCTGTGAGGAGTAAATAAAATGATGCCTGCAACGAGCTCAGAACAGTTCCTGGCAGACCACGAGTGTCAGTAAATGTCCACTTGTAATAAAAATAAAAAGAACAGAAACACAAGTTGGGAATATAATGGAAGAAAATCTCCCAAACTGCAGACAAGCCTGTGAGTACAGGTTTGAAATGTGCATCGTTGGCCAAAGAGAAGCTTGCCCAAGCATTTGTTTGAGTTATAAAGAAAAAGAAATAAAAGAAATAAATGTTAGCACAGCCACAGTACAAAATACCAGGGAGCTGTTAAAAATAAGGCTATACATACACACTTATTATATGGAGTGGCCTATACAGTGTGTTGTTGATGGAATAAAGCAAGCTGCAAAAAACATGTACAGCACTATCCCATCAATAAACTCATGGTCATCGTGATTCCAGCAGATGGGCTGTGAGAGGCTTTGTCAGGCTGAGCCAGGAAGGACGAGAAGCTGCCCGGGTTCCCAAAGGCTCCTACGGGTCAGAACCACCTCCCGGGATGGTGGGAGGAAGGAGATGGGGCTCCCGGAGCTGGCCTGGCCCCACACCCCAGGGCCCTTGCACGTGCTGCACTCTCCCCCATTCCACCAGGGAGACCCACACAGCTCTTCCCCATGGGGCAGTGTCAGCCGGTCCCTGACTCGTCCTCAGCCTCCCCAGGCAGTGCTGGCCACAGCACATGCCCCGGCTCCCCCAGCACTTCGTCCAGGGTCCAGTGTCCCAAAGAGGAGTGCCCCATGCGAGCAGGACCCGCTCTCTCGTTCTTTCAACCAACTCCAGGCCACTCCACGCGACGACCTCTGCGGTGTTGGGGTTACCAGGATGAGCGAGACCAATCCTCGACCCTGAAGAGCCTGCAGTTGGCTCCAGGAAATGGATGGAGGAACCAACATATACAGCGATAAAATAGAGGCTCATGTCCTCTGTCCCCATCCCCGGAAGTGCTCCTCCCTGGACACCCCTGGGGCTCACTCTGTCATCCTCTTTGGGTCTCACTCAACCATCACTTGACTCTGAGAACCCCCTTTAAACCTGCCATCTCCCCTGACCTCCAGCACCCTCTCTAGAGAAAGGAAACCATTGTCGTGCGCTGTGCTATGGGTTCTTCATTGGTCTACTGCTCACTGCTCCAGGAGGGAAGGGGATTTCTGTCCATGTCATCTCCGTTGAACCCTCAGTGTCCAAAACAGTGCTCGGCACATAGGAGGCTTTTGGCAAATATTTGTTGAGTGAATGAATGAATGAGCGAATGATTGCACAGGTGCTGTAGGTTTTCCTACAGAGCCTAACCTGGGTGGAGAGTCAGGGAAGGGGATGCTGGGTTGACTTTTGCTGGATAAATGGATGTTTGTCCGGTGGTCGGCGGGAACAGCATTCCAGGCAGAAGGAATAGCCTGTGCAGACCCATGGAGCGTGTGAGAGCACAGGGCCTTGAAGGATGACATGTGTTTGGAGCCCTGTGGGATGAGGTGGAAGGGGAGGCTGGAGAGGTAAGGCAGGGTGGGGGGGGGGGCTGTGAGGCTGGGAGATGGGAAATTGGCGACAGAAGGAGGGCAGGGATGCCGCAAGGCCAGGTTTGTGCGTGGAGCATCTCCACAGTGTGACAGCAGCTGGGAGATGGTTCTGGGGTGAGGGCCTGTGCAGGGTGGGGTCTGGCCTGAGTGAAGGCAGTGATGGTGGAGAGGAGGGCTGGCGGGGAGTGTGAGAGGGCCTGGCGACTGGTCAGGAGAGGGTCCTTCCTGGGCCAGGCAAAGGGGCAGCCCCCTCAGCCCCCTGCCCGAGGCCCTCTGGGAGCCCCACTTCCCTTCTGACTGCCCGGACCTCAGCCCCAGCTCAGGCCACAGAGCCCATGGGGCCTTCTTTGCAGGCAGGGTAGGAGTGGTGGGCTTGGTGGAATAAATGACCACAGGGAAGGAGCTGCTGGACTCAGAACACCATTCATTCATTCATACATTCAGGCCACACCCCATAACCTTCTGAGTTATGGGGGTAGGAAAGACAGACACTTTCCTATGGGGGTGCATGGACTTTGTCAATCTGGGGTTTGTGCATGTCTTAGGCTATGCACTTTGGGGATCTGGGGGACAAAATATGAGGAAGGAAAGTGGAAAGTCACTGGTGCATGAATCTGAGCTCACAGGTGTGACGTGGGCAGCCAGGCACTGCCACCCTGGTCCATAGCGGGAAGGTGGTTTAGGGACGTGGCAGGCAGAGTGTGGGGGATGGAGGGTCGCAGGGCTTGGCCTTGGGGCCGGGTGGGTGGCATGGTGGGACTGGTCTCTGCAGGCTCCCTAGGAAGAGCCCGGCAGCCTCTGTCATTGAACCTACACTGAACTTATCCTTTGCAGGTAGGGGCTCACAGCTGCCAGGCTCCGTGCCAGACACGGCCGGATGGGCTGGGGTCCGGAGGGTCCCCTCCTTCCCTCACAGCATCAACAGCGGGGGCCATGGATGGGAAAGACCTGCCTGCTGGGGGAGCACCAGGAGGGGCTCGGGAAGGCTTCCTGGAGGAAGCAGTGCCTCATGCAGAGATGAAAGATGAGTGGAGTTTGGTGGGGTTGTGGGGGGGTAGGGAGAGGACCTGTTCCCGAGTGGGGAAGCCAAGTGTGGAAGCCAGGAGTGGGGAGAACTGTGGCTCGTCCAGGGGGCTGAAAGCTGCTCCTCATGGCTGGAGGGCAAGAGGGCAGAGGGTGCTGCAGCACTGCAACAAAACCGCTTCCTAGACACATTTTCCAGTAAAAAAGTTTTCTGTGGCACAGAGAAGGAATAATCAATCCTTCTGCACCCCAGATTCTTCAAGCAATTATACATCCCCAAAAAGCTTGATATAATAAGATAAATAGGTTGCTAAAGAATTCAGTGCTGGAGCCAGCAGCCCTGCCCGCTACATATACATGCCTCTCTCCTACATTCTGGGAGAGGCGGTTCTCGCCGTGGACATCATCGTTGTCGACATCCCCACCCTTGTTGCTACCTGTCGAGTGCACACTAAACATTTTCTGCACGACCTCATCTGTCCTAACAGCCCAGCAAGGCAGGTTTGTAATTATCCCTGTTTTGCATACGTGGAAACTGCGAACCAGACGTGTTAAATGCCTTGCCCCGGGTGGCGTGGGGTATAAGAGGCAGGGTGGTTTGAATCGAGGCAGACTGATCCCCATGCCCGGGCTGGCATTTGCCGTGTGGCCTGTTCCAAACAGAAAGGGGTTTGGTGCTGAAGAAGACAGCAGGGCCCGTCACGGAGGCGGCTGCTGAGCAGGACAAGCATTTTAGATCAGGAACAACGTTACAGAGTAGCTCCCTCCTTTCATTTGGCAGATTAAAAAAGCGCCCCTGATGGCGAAGAGGACAAGGGACTTGTGCCCGGCACTGGGGCAGGGGTGGCTGCGCCTGGCTGGCCCCTGGGGCTCCTGGTTTCTGCCTGGGTGACCCCGCAGGGAGACCCCAGCTCCCGCCTGGCTTCCAGCTGCTCACGGGGAACAACGAGGTGAGCGCCTATCGAGTGGAAATGAACTTTTTGTTTGGAGGAACCAAAAACTTGGAACTATCCCAATGGCTCTAGTTCCTCATTTGGGTTTAACTTCAGTGTGAAGAGCACTTCCAGGGCTTGGGAATCCCCTGGAGAAGTGGGGGTGCTGGGAGTCTTTCCTGGCAGCTAGCTGCCCCCAGCGAGCAGGTGCATCCATTGCCCGGGCCAACTCCACATCGTCTCAGCTTGAGGTCGCCAAATGAGTCTGCCCTGCCCAGAAGAGCTTGTTCTCCTCTGCCTGCTCCTGCAGACGTTGCAGTAACCCCGAGGGCACCGCAGGAGTCTTCCTGAAAGATTCAGGGGGGCAGTCTCACACTTGGTGAGAGGCGCACGAGCCCAGGCCCCCGAGCCCAGGGACCCACTGGCCTTCCCTTGAGAACTTGGCAGTGGCTGTGGGGGCAGAGGGGGCGGGGAGCCCAGGACGTTTTCCACGACCACGGAGATTTCTTTGCATGCTAGGTGGGGATGGAGTGGGGTTCCTCAGAGCCAAGGACCGATGGCTCCTCCACACAGTTGGATGCCTGGTAAGTAGTGCTCTGTGTGTGCCCCTGTCATTGAACCTACACTAAACTTCGCTTCCTTTGAATTCATTTTTTTTATTTTGAGATCATTGTAAAGTCACATGCAGTTCTAAGAAACAATGCAGAAAGATCCCATGCACTCTTCGCCCAGTACATCTTGGGTAACCCTACTATAATGTCACAACCAGGAAGTTGACACTGATCCAACCCACCCATTTAAGTCCGAGTTCCCCAGTTTGCTGTGCCTCATTTGTGTGCACTCTGTGCATACAGGTCCCTGCAATTTCATCACCCACGTGGGTTCTGGGTCCCCTGTGAAGAAACAGAACATTTGCATCACAAAAATCTCTCAAGCTGCCCCTTAGGGCCCCGCCCGCTTCCCTCCCTAACCCTGGCAACCTCTAAGGTGGCTCTCCACCTCTGCAGTTTTGTCATTTTAAGAATGCTGTATAAATGGAATCACAGCAGTAAGTAACCTTTTGGGATTGTTTTTTTCACTGAGCATCATTCCCTTGAGATCCACCCAAGATGCTGAGTGTATTGTGGGCTTGTTCCATTTTATCTCTGAGTAGCAGCGCCTGGTGTGGAGGCCAAACAATTTCTTTAATGACTCACTCATATTGGGACACCTGGGTTGTTTCCAGTTTTCGGCTATAATGAAGAAAGCTGCTGTGAAAATTCAGGTACAGGTTTTTATGCAAACATAAGTTTTCATTTACCTGAGATAAATGCCCAGGAGAGCCACTGCTGTAAGTGGGTGTTTAGTCTTGTAAGAACCTGCCACGCTCTTTTCCAGGTGGCTGGGCTGTGCACTTCACTTTCCCGCCAGCGTGAGGGAGGGATCCGGTTTCTCCACATTTGCTGTTGTCACCAATTTTTATTTCAGCCGTTATGATAGGTGTGTAGAAATACCTCATTGTGGTTTATAATTAGCCTTTGTTTATCCCTCTTCTCACGGGTCGGGTGAGCTTCTTGAGGGAAGAACAGCAGCTTATCCATGTTTCCGGCTGGGGTACCCAGCGTGGTGTACGCCTCTGAAGTGGTTAGTGGTTAAGGGGCTGTGTGGGCCCGTTCGAGTTCATCGTAAGATTTCCAATTCTGAGAAACATGTACTAATCTCTGTCACATGCTGCTGCAAAGGACATTAGATAGTTTAGTGAGTACTTTCAGGGTACCAGGTCTGCCCCGAGGTCTCTATGTGGATCATCTCATTACTTTATCTCAGTTTCACAAATGAGGAACATGGGGCACAAGGAGGATGAGTAAAACAAGCTCTCTCTGAAAGTTCTAGAAACTTCCCCACCTCTTCTGGCTGCTGGTGGCCCCGGGCATCCTTGGCTCATGGCACTCCGATCTCTTCCCCCATCTTCCCATGAGCCCCCATCTCTGTGTCCCTCACCCCTTCCCATACGGAACCCAGTCATGGTGGACAAGGACCCCCACTCTGATTTGACCTCATCCTAACTAATTCCATCTACAACGACCCCACACCCCAAGAAGGTCACACTCTGAGGACTCCAACAAACCTTGGGGGACAAAATCCAACCCTTAAAGTGTCTTTGGGTTGAGAGCACTGGCTGAAAGAAATGGGGTGCCCTCCTCCTGGCTGCTGACCCCAAGCCTTTATCTCCTCCCCCTAAGCCTCGGTCTCCTTATTTTCCCCAAGGAGCACGCTAGAAAGACCATGAGCAACGTCCTGTGAGCTGAGCCACATGTTTTCAACGTTTTTTGTCCTTCTTGAAGACTTGGGTAAATACGGTGCAGATAAAAGAGAAAGAGCTGCTTGAGCTCTTTGAAATCCATACACAGTCACTGTCTCCCCCCAGAAGCAGGGTTGTCATTTTCCCTTAATTGAAGAGGGTTGAGTTAAGGGATATAAACTGGGTGAGAAGCTTATTGTTGTTGAAGGCATTGGGGCTGGTGGGAGCAATCGCTGCTTGGTGGCAGGAGTTGAGCCTTGTTTGTGCCTCCTGGCAGGTCCCGGTTATTTAGGAGGAGGAAGGAAGATTTAGAGATATTGGGGGCAGTGGATAGATGTGCTCAGCACAACAGGCTGGAAGTCAAAACTCAATGTGGGTTTCTGGGCTCACCATCCAGAACCCCAAGACATGAGTCTGTGATTTTATTTCCACTCTGAGGCTCTCCTGAGCCACAAGAGACACCTCTCTTGAAACAGCTCAGCAAGTGGTGGGAATCTGTGACTTTGGTCCGGTTTTAGGAAAGGCTCCACTCTGCTGGAAAGAGGCCAAAAGGACCCCGGTTGTGCCATTGGAGACCCGCGTTGGCCTGGCTTTGGGACCTGACAAAGCCACTCCCTCTGAGCCTGCCCACGTGTTTTAAAATGCACCTCCACCCATTTGCAATAGAAATGCATCTATTTTATGATACATTAAACCTTATTGTTTGGGGTAGATTAAGAAGGATAGCTGGTGAACTGGATAAAGGAATATGATATCCGCAGGATAACATAATAGACGTAGTACTTAGCAATTTTTAAAATCGATACAATTATTACAGAAAAGTGCTGAAATCATAAATGTTTAGATCAGCACATTGTCACACAACTGAGCATCCTGCAGCCATGAGGTCCCCTGCCCGCTCAATCCCAGAGTGCACGGAGTCTGGGATTTAAGTCCCCACGTTCAGGTTTGTGAAAACTGAACCAGCTTCTCCTGGCTCCAATGATTCCGTCAGTTACAGCGGAACAGACTCTGCATCTCCAGAGCACCCCGGGAGAGCTCCAGGCTTCCTTGGCCAGTGGAACTCTCGGATCCATCTCGGAACTGCTGTTCCTGCTCCTTGGCCAAAGAAGTGAATGCAGGGGTACGAGCCCCCTGCCCTGGCTTCCGTTTGTCCTCCCCTCCCGGAGCCTTTGGTGGAGAGCACACAGAGCAGTGGGAACGGGGTTCTGCCGACTCCCTGGAGAGGTCCCTGGCCGCGGGCCTCCGACGTGCCGCTGATCCTGGAGGACAGCAGGTACAGGTGACCCCAAATCACTAGGAGCGACCAGGCCCGGTTTGGCCCCCGCAGCTCTGGGCCTGGCGCACTTGGTGCTCCGAGCTGCCTCAGCCTTCACGACACGCGGCAGGGGTTCACCAAGCTCCGAGGGGGCAAACCAGAGGGTGCCAGGGGGTCCCTGCGTTCAAATCCCCACATCCCACCACAGCGGGCAGGCTCCCTTATGGGTCTGGTGGGAATATTTTTCATTATCTTCCCTCTCAATTTAATTAATCCACATTCAGTAATGAACCTTGAAATTTCAATTAAACACATCGTTACTGATCAGTACTGCACTGCCAGCAGTCGGCAGCTTTTTCCATCCAGGCGGGCGCAGGGTGCATGGCTGGGCCAGGCTGACTCGTCTGACCCTTCTGGGCTTGGGCACTGGCTCCTCATCCTTCTGGGGTGTCACCATGTCCCCAAAAGTCCCGAGCCGCCTGCGGGATGGCTCCTGGGCTTGTTCTGGGCATGTACTCGGCCTGCAGAAGCCTCCCTGGGTGCCTGGTGAGTGTTGGCGGATGGACAGCCTGCCCTCCACGGACACGGCACCCCCTGCGAGCAGGTGCGTGCATCCTGGAGCAGCAGGGCTGGGTTCCTGGGTGCCCTCCTCTGAGGGCTCAGCTTCTTAGGGTACCATGACGTCCTGGCTTTTCCAGCTCTCCCCCCACCCCTTCCCACAAGGGCTGGTCCATCCTGTCAGCAGGCTCTCCCAGGGGTGGGGACAGTATGCAGCGTGGCTGCTGGGGACTGTGGAGGGCCACCGCTCCCAAAGGACCCACAGCCCACCAGTCCCCAGGCCCCCACTGCCCCCTGCCTGTGCCCTCCTTCCCGCCGCAATCAGTGCCAATGCCATGGCTCCTCCATGCCCGAGATCCTGCTCCACGCACCTGGAGAGCAGCCAAGGGGCCTCCCACAATCACCCAAAGGCTCTGAAAGAAAGAGGGGTGACCAAGTGTGCCCGTGGGGACATGCCTGTCCAGGGCCTTGCACTGAGAGAAATGTGCCCCTGTTCTGGGGCCTGGGGTGGGGAGGAAGCCCCCACCCTCACAGCCCCTCTCCCGGGCTGAGGCTGGGGGAAAGTGGGCTCAGGGACCCTCCATGGCAGAGCAGGACGTGGACACTTTCCTCAGAGCATGTGGCCAGAGGGCCTCTTAGGGGGCTGGGGTGGGCTGGTTATGGGGCAGGAGAGGGGAGGGGAGCTGGTGGATGGGGCCGATGGCATCTATGTCACCTGCCACCATCTCTGGAAGGACTTTGGGGGGTGTCTGCACTGAGCCTGCTTATAGCTCCCCCTTTGGAAGGTGATTCCCGGCCTCGCAGGGCAATATGGGGAAGACGCCAAGGGAGAGCTGAGGAGCCCCGAGGTCTGGCCACTTCAGGAAGGAGCCCAGTGGTGCTCCCAGGGCTACTGCTGACTGGGAGAATCTGGAACAATCTTACCGGCTGGAATCAGAATCCCACCTGGCTGTGTGGGTGGGGTCACCAAGGATCAGACAAACTGAGGATCTCAGAAGAAAACACCCTCTAAGTGATTTTTTTGTAAGCCTTGAGAACAGTTTCTTAAAATTCCAGAGTCTGTGAGCCTAAGGGATGGAAATTTGTTTGGGTGAGAACCGTGTCTGTCCGTCTGTCCCGTCACTTCTGCAGTTTCCGACAGGTGGTTACTGATGGAAGCCAGTCCGTCTTCCCCACCTCCACGGCCTCCCACTGCCAATGGCAGGCGACGAGTTCGAGGGGGCGGGAGAGGGAAAACATCTCATCTCGGCCCCAGAGCATCTTCAGGCGAAGAATTCATGGATTTGGTCTAAAGTTGATGTTTGTACCCAGGGTTTGTGCAATTTTCCTTTGACTGGTGATGATTATTTCTGGGAGAGAGAGACAGAGAGAGAGAGAGAGAGAGGGAGGGCGGAAGAAGGGGGGAGGAGGGAGGGAGGGAGGGAGAATCTTCCTGGAGTGGGGATGGAATGGGGGTGACCCTACATGTGTCCACTTGACCTCAGCTGGCCGCACAGCCTGTAGTGGTCTCAGTCGCAGTGAGCCGAGGAGCTTGTCCCCAGCCCCCAGGTCTCGTCCACGTGGTCCCGGTGCATCCAGCTCCTCTCCCAGGGGGTCTCTGAGGGATGCTGGGATCCGCCTCCCAAGTTCTTTTGGGAGGGTCCCTGCACCTGTGTCAGCGAGCTCTTTTTAATGACCCCCACTCCTATTTTTTAAAAGTTTTTTTTTAATGAATAATAAAAAAGATAATACAAAGAAAAATAAAGTATCATATAATACAACATAATAGTAAAGACAGAAAACAACACCTGTACCAAGAATCCCATATCCCTCCCTTATATCCCTCTCTCATACACATTTAGCTTTGGTATATTGCCTTTGTTACATTTCATAGACGCATGTTACAATGTTACCATTGACTGTAGACTCCAGTTTGCTTTATTATGTTTTTTTCCCAAATACCACCTCCTTTCCAACACTCTGCATGGTTGACATTCGTTTGTTCTCCCACATGCAAGAACAGTTTTATATTTGTACATTTAGTCACAATTGTTGACCACTCCAGTTTTTGCTAAGTTAAACAGTCCCAGTCTTTATCTTCTGTCTTTACCTCAGGTGTCATTCATGCCCCTAGCCCACCTCTTTCAGCTTTACTCATGGACATCTTTGTTCAGTGTAGTTACAATATTGTGCTACCATCACACAGTATTATGCTATCTATTTCTGGATCTATACAGTCAATCCTGCTGAACATTTCTGTAGTCCTTCAGCATCAAATGCCTGATTTCTACCCTCTTTCTATTTCCTGGTAGTCTGTGTTATCAGCTTTTAACTCTCAAAGTTTGCTATTAATGTTAGTTCATATTAGTGAGGCCATACAGTATTTGTCCTTTTGTTTCTGGCTAACTTCACTCAACATAATGTCCTCAAGGTTCATCCACGTTATTACATGTTCCATGTCTTTGTTCTGTCTTACAGCTGTGTAACATTGCATTGTGTGTATGTACCACAGTTTGTTTATCCACTTGTCCATTGATGGACATTTGGGCTGTTTCCATCTCTTGGCTATTGTGAATAATGCTGCAATAAACATTGGTTTACAAATGTCTGTTCATGTCTTAACTTTCAGTTCTTTGAGTATATACCTAGCAATGGAATAGCTGGGTCATATGGCAAATCTATACTTTGCTTCCTGAGGAATCTCCACACTGTCTTCCAGAGTGGTTGCACCATTCTACATTCCCACCAACAGTGAATAAGTGTGCCTCTTTCTCCACATCCTGTCCAGCACTTGTAATTTTCTGTTTTTGGATAATGGCCATTCTGGTAGGTGTGAGATGATATCTCATTGTGGTTTTGATTTGCATTTCCCTAATAGCCAGTGAAGTTGAGCATTTCTTCATATGTTTTTGAGCCATTTGTATTTCCTCTTCAGAAAAGTGTGTGTTCATGTCTTTTGCCAATTTTTTAATTGGGTTGTTTCTCTTTCTGTTGTTGAGTTGTAGGATCACTTTATATATTCGGGATATTAAACCCTTATCTGAAATGTGGTTTCCAAATATCATCTCCCATTGTGTAGGTTGCCTTTTTACCTTTCTGACAAAGTCCTTTGATGTACAAAAGTGTTTAATTTTGAGGAGATTCCATTTGTCTATTTGTTCTTTGGTTGCTCTCGCTTTGGGTGTGAGGTCTAAGAAACCATCTCCTATCACAAGATCTTTAAGATATTGACCTACGTTTTCTTCTAAGTCTTAAGGTCTTAGCACTTATGTTTAGGTCTTTGATCCATTTTGACTTAATTTTTGTATAAGGTGTGTGATAGGAGTCCTCTTTCATTCTTTTGGACATGGATATCTAGTTCTCCAAACACCATTTGTTGGAGAGGCTGCTCTGTCCCAGTTGCTTTGGCTTGACTGCCTTATCAAAGATCAATTGTTTTTAGATGCCAGGGTCTATTTCTGAACACTCAATTTGATTCCATTGGTTGGTATCTCTGTCCTTATGCCAGTACCATGCCGTTTTTTTTAAAATTTTTATTGGAATTGTTCAGATACCATACAATTATCCAAAGATCCAAAGTGTACAATCAGTTGCCCCTGGTACCCTCATACAGCTGTGCATCCATCACTTCACTTAATTTTTGTTCAAATTTTAGAACTTTTTCATTACTCCAGACAAGAAATAAAGTGAAAGATGTAAAAAGAAAAGAAAAAAAAAAAAAAAAGAAAGGGAAACTCAAATCCTCCCATATCCCTAACCAACCCCCCTCAATTGTTGACTCATAGTGTTGGTAAAGTACATTTGTTACTGTTTATGAAAGAACGTTGAAATACTACTAACTGTAGTATGTAGTTTGCAATAGGTATATATTTCTTCCTTATATGCTCCTCTATTATTAACTTCTAGTTGTATTGTCATACATTTGTTCTGGTTCATGGAAGAGTTTTCTAATATTTGTACAGTTAATCATGGACATTGCCCACCATAGGATTCAGTTTTATACATTCCCATCTTTTGACCTCCAACTTTCCTTCTGGTGACATATATGACTCTGAGCTTCCCCTTTCCACCTCATTCATGCACCATTAAGATGTTAGTTATTCTCACATCTTGCTACCAACATCTCTGTTCATTTCCAAACATTTAAGTTCATCCTAGAACATTCTGCTCATACTAAGCAACCACTCCCCATTCTTAAGCCTCATCCTATATCTTGGTACCTTAGATTTCATGTCTATGAGTTTACCTATTATAATTAGTTCTTATCGGTGAGACCCTGCAATATTTGTCCTTATGTGTCTGGCATATTTCACTCAGTATATTGCCCTTGAGGTTTTGTCATCAACCCATTTTTTTTTTTAGGATGGTTTTTTTCACATGCCACACATTCTATCCTAAGTAAACAATGGTTCTCTGTATGGTCACATCTTTATGTGTTCACCACCTTCACCACTATCTATATAAGAGCATCTACATTTCTTCCATAGGGCAGGAGGGAGAGTCAAAGAAGGTAGGGAGGCAAAAGAAAAAGGAAAAAAAATGACAGCTAGTTAGTAGCAAAAGAAAAAGTAACCTTAAATCCAAGTATAGTAAACAGTCAGACAACACCACCAATGTCAAGTGTCTAACATGCCTCCCCTACCCACCTTCTTATCTGCATTTACCTTGGTATATCACCTTTGTTACATTAAAGGAAGCATAATACAATGATTCTGTTAGTTACAGTCTCTAGTTTACACTGATTGCATCCCTCCCCCAATGCCTCCCCATTTTTAACACCTTGCAAGGTTGACATTTGCTTGTTCTCCCTCGTAAAAGAACATATTTGTACATTTTATCACAATTATTGAACATTCTAGATTTCACCAAGTTACATGGTCCCATTCTTTATCTTTCCTCCTTTCTTCTGGTGTCTCACATGCTCCCAACCTTCCTCTCTCAACCTTATTCACAGTTATCTTTGTTCAGTGTACTTACATCACTGTGCTACCATCTCCCAAAATTGTGTTCCAAACCACGCACTCCTGTCTTCTCCTATCACTCTGTAGTGCTGCCTTTAGTATTTCCTGTAGGGCGGGTGTCTTGTTCACAAAGTCTCTCATCTGTTTGTTGGAAAATGTTTTGAGCTCTCCCTCATATTTGAAGGATAGCTTTGCTGGATATAGGATTCTTGGTTGGAGGTTTTTCTCTTTCAGTATCTTAAATATATCACACCACTTCCTTCTTGCCTCCATGGTTTCTGCTGAGAGATCCGCACATAGTCTTAGTAAGCTTCCTTTGTATGTGATGGATTGCTTTTCTCTTGCTGCTTTCAGGATTCCCTCTTTGTCTTTGACATTTGATAATCTGATTATTAAGTGTCTCTGTGTAGGCCTATTCAGATCTATTCTGTTTGGAGTACGCTGCGCTTCTTGAATCTGTAATTTTATGTCTTTCATAAGAGATGGGGAATTTTCATTGATTATTTCCTCTATTATTGCCTCTGCCCTTTTTCCCTTCTCTTCTCCTTCTGGGACACCAATGATACATATATTCTTGTACTTTGTTTCATCTTTAAGTTCCCAGAGACGTTGCTCATATTTTTTCATTCTTTTCTCCATCTGCTCCTTTGCGTGTAGGCTTTCAGGTGTTTTGTTCTCCAGTTCTTGAATGTTTTCTTCTGCCTCTTGAGATCTGCTGTTGTATGTTTCCATTGTGTCTTTTGTCTCTTGTGTTGTGCCTTTCATTTCCATAGATTCTACTTGTTGTTTTTTTGAACTTTCGATTTCTGCCTTATGTATGCCCAGTATTTTCTTTACAGCCTCTCTCTGTTTTGTGAAATATTCTCTAAACTTTTTGAACCGATTTACCATTAGTTGTTGAAATTCCTGTATCTCAGTTGAAGTGTATGTTTGTTCCTTTGATTGGGCCATAGCTTCATTTTTCTTAGTGTAGGTTGTAGTTTTCTGTTGTCTAGGCATCTGACTTCCTAGGCCACCCCAATCAGGTTTTCCCAGATGAGAACAGGCTCAGGTCACAGAAGGAGATAATATTCAGTATCTGGTTTCCCTGATGGTTTTTCTTAGAGGACTGATACACCTGTTCTTTTCTGCCCAGCAGGTGCACCTGTCAGCCTGTCACCGCCTGTGTAAGAGGGTGTGGCCTGTGGCTCTCCTCCCCCAGGCTCTGGGTTCTGGTTCCGGAAAGGCAGGCAGTAGAGCTGTGCCCCTCCCTTTCCTCTTGGGAAGCTATGCCCCCTCCAGAGAGGTTATCTGAATATCAATAAGTTCTTTGTTTCTCTGACTCTGCTGATCAAAGTGTTTTGATTTTAAAATGGCTGAGGCTGTCTTTACTGCAAAGCGCTGCAGGCTGAAAATGGCAGAGGTTTTCTCCACAGAGAGAGAAAGGGACAGAAAAGCTCCCAGGTTCACCCATCAGCCAGAGATAGCACCCGATCCCCTGGGCTCCCCGTCCTGAGACAGATATGTCTCCTGACTTTCCCAAGGTCAGTTGTCACCAAAAGCCTGTCTGCTTGTTGGGGATTCGCTGTCTGTATTGAGCAGTTAACATTAAAACCCCAGTTGGAGCTGGGCTGAGAGAGTGCATGGTGCAGCTTTCGTGAGGGAGGGGCTCTCGGCTCTAGGCTCTAGGCTCTCAGCGCAGGTCCACAGTTTTACTTACAGATTTTATGCTGTGATCTTGGGCATTCCTCCCAATTCAGGTTGGTGGATGATGAGTGGACAGTCACATTTGTCTCCCCGCAGTTATTCCAGGTTATTTACTAGTTTTTTTGTCATTTATGAATTGTTCCGGGGGGGACTAACAGTGTTCCACTCCTCTCTATGCTGCCATCTTACTCCTTCCAGTACCATGCTGTTTTGAGCACTGTAGCTTTGTAATATGCTTCAAAGTCAGGTAGTGTGAGACCTCCCACTTCATTCCTCTTTCTCAAGATATTTTTGGCTATTCCAGGCACTTTGTCCTCCTAAATAAATTTGGTTATTGGTTTTTCTATTTCTGCAAAGTAAGTTGTTGAGATTTTAATTGGTATTGCATTGAATCTGTAAATCAATTTAGGTATAATTGACATCTTAATTACATTTAGTTTTCCAATCCAGGGACATGGTATGTTCTTCCATTTTTTTAGGTCCTGTTCAATTTCTTTTAGCAGTTTCTTGTAGTTTTCTTTGTATAGGTCTTTTGTGGCCTTTGTTAAGTTTTTTTTCCTAAATACTTGATTCTTTTAGTTGATATTCTAAATGGATTTTTTTTCTTGATTTCTTCCTCTTGTTGCACATTACTTGTGTATAAGAACACTACAGATTTTTGTGTGTTGATCTTGTAGACTGCCACTTTGTGGTACTCATTGATTAGTTCCAATAGCTTTGCTGTTGATTTTTCTGGATTTTCTACATATAGAATCATGTCATTTGCCAAGAATGAAAGTTTTACTTCTACCTCTCTAATTCGGATGCCTTGCATTTCTTTTTCTTGCCTAATTGCTCTAACTAGAACTTCTATCACAATGTTGACTAACAATGCCCCACCCCCATTTTAAAAGGGGGCCGTCAGGCCGTGCAGGGTGCCTGAGGGCCAAGCTGTGGAGAGAAAGCTGCACCTGAGTGTGTTTTGGGGATGTTGGCGATGGCTGCTCCAAACTGGACAGTGAATGTGCCCAGAGCCCCATGGGGCCTCCCGCCCACTTCCCCTTCCAAGGCTGGATTTGTTTCCAAAGGTGTGGCAACAGATTCCACAGCCCTGGGGTCTAAAACCATGCACACTTATCCCTCTCACGGCGCTGGAGGCCGGAGTCCGAGGTGGGTCTCCCTGGGCTACCATCAAGGTGGCACAGGGCTGCACCCTCTGGGGCTCCAGGAGCCCCTGTCTCACCCGTCTCCTGCTTTCCCAGCTCCCAGAGGCCCCTGCATCCTTCATCTCAGCCCTACCCCTCTTCAGGGCTGGTAGCTTCTCTCCTCCCCAATCTCAGCCCCATCCTCACATACCCCCCTGGCTCTGACCTCCAGCCCCCTCTTCAGAGGACCCTGGGATGACCGTGGGCCACCCAGGGAACCCAGGCTCATCTGCCGGGCTTAGGATCTTGGCCTAATCCCACGTGCAAGGGCCCTTTTGCCAAGGAGATAGCAAATTCACAGGCTCCGAGACTGGGGTGTGGGTGGCTTTGGGGTTGTTAGTTTACCTGCCTCCAGGTATGCACAGGTGAGGTCCACCTGCATGTGGGGGCTGGGGCCAGGAGGCAGACATGGGCTCATGTCAGATGCAGAGCATTGCTGGTCCTGGGACCTGTTCAGAGGGGATGTCAGGGAAGCAGCTGGGGTCCGTGGATCCCCGGGCATAGCCCCCACCCCAGCTTGCATTCTCTGCTCAGCCTGGTGGCTTGTCCTCGCCCTGACCCTCTGACCACACGCTGCCCACTGTCCTCAGGGCCTGCCTGAACCCATACCCAGAGACAGGGCTGGGAGGTCCTGACATTGACAAACAGCTCTCCTTGGCACCAGACATCTGTCATTCTGGAGCCATGGACACCTCCCCACCTCCCAGGGACCCAGGTCCAGCTCCCACCCCTGTGTGGCAGTGCTGACTCGGGGGGACAAGCTTGTTCTCCCCTGGGATGTGATCATTTTGTCTGCTGACCCCTTTTTGGAGCTGTCCCTATCCTGGTAGATTTTGTAGCCCAGCCCTTTAAACTCTGGGCTCAGGCCCATTCCCTTCCGGCCCTGATGCTTCCTGGTGAATGTTGCGTGGCCCATCCTCCACCCCCCATGGCCCATCCTCCACCCCACATGGCCCATCCGCCACCCTGCGTGGCCCATCCTCCACCCCCCGTGGCCCAGCCTCCACCCCGCATGGCCTGCACTTCCACCCTGCCTGAGCGGGCAGGAGGTTGCAGAACTGCCCCATGCTGGGAGCTTTGCTCCGTGCCTCAGGTGGGAGGGGAGGAGCAGGGTCTGACTCTCAGGGACACAGGGCTTGGTAACCGCACAGCAAACTGGACCCAGTCCCTTGTTTTAAGTCTGAGCACTGTGCTGACTTCTGGCTGCCTTGGAGGAGGCGTGGGGCCCTGTGGGCTGCAAGTTCCGGAAGCCTCCAGGCTCACTGAGCCTTGCCCCGAGCCCGTGGTCCCCTGTGCAGGTGAGGCGGGCGGGGCTGGCCCATGGGCCCTCGGTGCTCGGACACCCGATGCTCCGGAACAGCCCGCGGTGGCGGCCGTGTGAGATGATGACCGAGGCTTTCACAGACGCTGAGAAATGACCGGGGCCCAATATGTTTCAAGAGCCCCGAGACGTAGCCTGGGAGCACCCGCCCGTTGTGGTGTCCCCCCAGCTCCTTTGGCCACAGAGCATTTCTGAGGCTGCTCCACGCTGAGCGGGGGGAGAAAGGCAAACCATCAGCAGTGGGCTTCAAGTGAAAGGGCCCCTTCAGAGAGGGGTGGGGGCAGAGCTAACAGAGCCCCGGGGCCCCAAATACGGCCAGCAAGGGGGCAGGGCAGGGACCCCCAGGGGATGCAGCCAGGCGCAGGCAGGAGGGACCTGCGGTGGTTCTGGAGATGGCCCTGCAGGCTCGGGGAAGGCGGCTGCCTAGGCTAAGGGGTCTCGGCGCAGTGGGTGGGCAGGTGATGCCAGGAAAGGCGACGCGGCTGCTGGGAGCTGCCCCAGGTCTGTCTTCCCCACAGAGCAGGTGCGGGCCGGGCTTAGAGACGGAGGCCCCAGCTCGCTTCCCACTGCGGTGTAAGGGGCACGAGTCAGGGAACCTGGCTGCACAGAGGAGGTGCGGGAGCCTGGGCGGGGAGCGACAAGCCCGTGACTGCTCCCTGCCCCGTGCAGCAGGTGCCCCGTGCAGCAGGTGCCCCGATCAGCAGGTGCCCCGTGCAGCAGGCGCTGTGAGGGGCGGGGGGCCAGCCTGTCCCACAGCTGCCTGGAGGGAGGCCAGGCCCTGGGGACTGACCCCCTGGGCTCCAACTTCCCCTCAGGAACCGAGAGGGGCCGGCACAGTGGGCAGGGCTCCCACGCCTGACCCAGAACCCAGCGCCTTCCTGTGCTCCACCTGGGCCTCGGGGAGACAGGGAGGGGGACAGGGAGAGAGACCCCAGCATTTGCAGGCTGGCCGGATCTGAAAATGGAGCCTGCTTCCCTCCAGGGCTGCCCTCTCCTCCCCTGGACCCTCCACGCAGGGCGTCGGGGAATTCCGTTCCCCCGTGACGTCTTCTGGGGGCAGCCGGGGTGCTCACCCTGCGGTGGCAGTGACTGCACGTGTCCCTCCACGCTGCCACCACGTCGTCACTCTCAGGGGCGTCTCGACCCTAGGGGTCACCCAGTTTACTCCCTTCTACCTATGGGTCTCCAGTGCAGCAGGCGCATCTGCGTTCCTTGCATCGTCACTTGTATTTTCTCTCTGGGGATGTGTGTTTTCCTAAGAACTTGTGTGACTGCAGTTTAGGACGTTCTGTGGCTGCTGCCAGGGCCTGTGGCTTGAGGCCTCCTGGGAAGGCAGTGGATGGTGCAGGGGGTTCCAGGGCCCCCCTGGGTCCAGGTGGGGAGCAGCTCCTCCACCCAGAGATTTAAATGCCCCACTCCCCACCGTTGCCCCTGAGAGCGTCTGAAGGCTGGTCGTGCTGGGGAGTGCAGCTGCCACAGAGACAAAGCCACAGTGCACCTGCTTTGAGGGCCACACTCCCGCCGGGCCACCGCATCGGGCAGACGATGTTGAAAAAAAGTGACTTTATAAAAATCAGTTAATAAAGCCCGAGCAGGAGTGTAGGCGAAGTTTTAAAGGCAAACCCTCATCTAAAGGTTGAAAATTCATTGCAAACTAAGAGTTTCACCAAACCTTCCAGGTGGCTCAGCCTGTCGCTTGTGCTTCCTCCTGTGCAAATGGGGCCGATCTGGTCTAATTCGCTAATCACTGTAATTTGTATCTGTTTCATTTTAAAAAACCAAAATGTTGAGTTGGTTTGCCAAATACCTAGATGTGTTGCAGTAGATGATGAGGCTGATGAAGGCTCCACGTCAAACCCAGTCTCTGAATCCACTTGGGGGGCTCCCGAAAGTGCGGCGACTGCAGGGTTGAGGACCAAGGGCTTCTCCGGGAGGAGGGGCTGTCTCCCACCTGGCACCCCGGGGACTGTCCCATACACCTTGGGGAGGCTGTGACCTCATGAGACCCCAGGACGTCACCACAAGTCCCAAGAGAAAAACCGAATACCCAGGATTACCGACTGTCGAGGACGGGCTCTCCATCTGCTGGGTCTTCTTTGTCGTTTTGTTCTAGGGAAGGTGACACATTCAAGGGCTTTCACCCACTGCCCTCCGCTAATACAAGGATGCGCTGGACGAGCCTGGGCCTCCATCTGGAACCACAACCTGCCATTTGTCTTCCGGGTTTGACCCATCAAAGAGCCAAATGCCGACTTCCACATGGCTTCCTGAACTTGTGGAGTGTCCAGGGCCACCTGCTCAGTGCTGGCCACGAGAGCAGAGGCTCTCGCGCTTGTTTCCAGGTATTTCCTTCCCACTGTGGGAGTGTGCCAGGTGTAACGTGAAACTTTTTCAGTTGAAGTGCAGATGTAGGCTTATTGTTGCAAGAATAAAATACTGCCATAACTGATGAGAATTGGGAAAGCTGTTAATTTTACACACTTCATTAAGATCTTACAAATAGAGAAATAGGAAACAAAACTGATGGGCATTATGAACACTTATTTAGAGGGTATGCCAATAACCTTGAGATGACCTTCCCAACCTGTCTAGCATAAGGCAGAATAATAGACATTGGATTCCACCATAATTCTAGTCCTTCTAGCTTCTTATCTGGGGTACTAGCTTTCAAAAAATTAAATAAAATGACCTTTACAAACTATACTGACTTTTAGTCTTTCAAGCAAAAGCCCTTTGCGTTTTGTAAGGTTGAATTAGAAACAAAGTGTCAACTTTGCCACCACATTGCGTGAGGAAGAAGATCTGAAGTCATCTCCATCAACATCTGTGATAACTCATCTTTAGCCCAGGTGTAACAGAGTCTATAAAGATTTTGAAGAAAAGAAGAGTGTTGGAGAAAAATGCAGTACCCAGTGAGAAGTGGCCCCACCCGCCATCTGCTGAGCATCCTCTGGGGACCACAGGTGCACTGGGGACCGCAGGAGGTGCACTGCAGCTGCAGGTGGAGCTCAGAAGCAGGGCTTGCCCGAAAGAGCTCCGTGGGAAGGCATCACTGGCCGTCTTGTTCACTGACGGTCCCCGAAGCACTCAAAGCAGAGCCAGGTACATAATGGATTTCTAATAAATTTTTGTTGCAAGAACAGAATAAATTTCTGCACCACTATGCCAAGCTTTGAAAACTGACCAGTCCAGTATTTAATAATAATAACAATGAAATCACTTTTGTGGAAGTTTCTGAGCCAGCCTGGGCTCCAGAGGTTCGTTCCTTCAGGGACGGCCCTTCGGCCTGGGTTCTGGTTGAAGTCTTGGCCAGTGTCCTCGGGCCAAATGACTGCTCCAGGCCTTCTAGTGTTTGGGCATCTGCTCCTTGGTGAAGGGAGGCAGCTTTTGATGCAGCTTTTGGTTTCTCTGGGACATTTGGTCCAACTTTTAGGGCCTCGTTTTCCTCGTCTGATCACACGGTGGTTGAGCTCGGTGTTCCTGAGGCCCTTCAGTGGTGGTGCAGGAGCAGCCGTCTGCCAGGGCAGGCTGTAAGTGGGGTCCCACCCGCCCCGTGGATTGCAGGCACCTGGGCTTCCTTCCGAGGGACAGGCCTGGATGCCCACTTAGTGGTTTTTTTTTAAAAATTATTTTAGTTTTTATTGAGATTGTTCACATATCATACAACTATCCAAAGATACAATCAATTGCCCATGGTACCACCATACAGCTGTGCATCCATCACCACAATTAATTTTTTTTTAATTTTTAGAACATTTTCATTACTCCAGAAAAGAAATAAAGATAAAAAATGGAAATTCCAATCCTCTCATACCCCTAACCACCTCCCTTCCATTATTGACTCATAGTATTGGTATAGTACATTTCTTACTGTTGATGAAAGAATGTTAAAATACTACTAACTATAGTGTATAGTTTGCAATAGGTATATATTTTTTTCCTATATGCCTCTCTATTATTAACCTATAGTATCATACATTTGTTCTAGTTCATGAGAGGGATTTCTAATATTTGTACAGTTAATCACAGACATTGTCCACCACAAGATTCACTGTTTTATACAGTCCCATCTTTTAACCTCCAACTTTCCTTCTGGTGACATACATGACTCTGAGCTTACCCTTTCCACCACCTTCACACACCATACAGCACTGTTAGTTATTCTCACAACATGCTACCATCACCTCTGTCCATTTCCAAATGTTTAAGTTCACCCTAGTTGAACATTCTGCTCATAATAAGCAGCCGCTCCCCATTCTTTAGCCTCCTTCTATATCCTGGTAACTTATATTTCATTTCTATGAGTTTACATATTATAATTAGTTCATATCAGTGAGACCCTGCAATATTAGTTATATGTCTCTCTTATTTCACTCAATATAGCACCCTTAGATTTTCTTCATCAACCCATTTTTTGTAAGACGGTTTTGTTCGCACACCATACATTCCGTCTTAAGTAAACAATCAAGGGTTCCCTGTATAGTCATGTAATTATGTATTCAGCAACATCACCATCTATATAAGGACACCTCCATTTTTTCCACAAAGAAGGAGGAATAGTCAAAGAAGGCAGAGAGACAAAAGAAAAGAAAAAAGAAAGAGAGAAAGAGAGAAAAGACACAGCAGCTAGAAAGCAACAAAAGGAAAGATAGCATTAAACTAAAGTAGAATAAAGAGTCACACAACATCACCAATGGCAGGAGTCCCATATCCTTCCCCTATGTCCCCCCCATATGCATTTAGCTTTGGTATATTGCCTTTGTTATATTAAAGGAAGCTTAATACAATGTTTCTGTTAATTATACTCTCTAGTTTACATTGACTGTATTTTCCCCCCAATCCTACCCTATTTTTAACACCTTGCAGTGTTGACATTCATTTGTTATACCTCATGTAAAAACATATTTGTATCTTTTATTACAATCGTTGAGCACCCTAGGTTTCCCTGAGTTACACAGTCCCAGTCTTTATCTTTCGTCTTTTGTTCTGGGATTCCACATGCTCCTAACCTTCCTCTTTCAACCATACTCACAGTCATCTTTGTTCAGTGTACTTACATTGCTGTGCTACTATATCCCAAAATTGTTTTCCAAACCTCTCACTCCTGTCTTTTCCTTTCTGTCTGCAGTGTTTCCTTCAGTGTTTCCTGTAGAGCAGGTATCTTGTTCACAAACTCTGTCATTGTCTTTTTGTCAGAGAATATTTTAAGCTCTCCCTCATATTTGAAGGACAGTTTGGCCAGATATAGGATTCTTGGTTGGTGGTTTTTCTCTTTCAGTATCTTAAGTATATCACCCCACTTCCTTCTTGCCTCCATGGTGTGTACTGAGAAATCCACACATAGTCTTATCAAGCTTCCTTTGTATGTGATGGATCACTTTTCTCTTGCTGCTTTCAGGATTCTCTCTTTGCCTTTGACATTTGATAATCTGATGAAGTGTCTTGGTGTAGGCCTATTCAGATCTATTCTGTTTGGGGTACGCTGCACTTCTTGGATCTATAATTTTATGTCTTTCATAAGAGATGGGAAATTTCTGTTGATTATTTTCTCTATTATTGCTTCTGCCCCTTTTCCCTTCTCTTCTCCTTCTGGGACACCAATGATACATACATTCCTACCTTTCATTTTGTCCTTAAGTTCCATGAGACATTGCTTATATTTTTCCATCCTTTTTTCTATCTGTTCTTTTGTGTGTAGGCTTTCAGGTATCTTGCTCTCCGGTTCCTGAGTGTTTTCTTCTGCCTCTTGAGATCTGCTGTTGTATGTTTCCATTGTGTTTTTCATGTCTTGTGTTGTGCCTTTCATTTCCATAGATTCTGACAGTTGTTTTTTTGAACTTTCAATTTCTTCCTTATGTATGCCCAGTGTTTTCATTATATGCTTCATCTTTTTTGCCATATCTTCCCTAAGCTTTTTGAATTGATTTAGTATTAGTTGTTTTCAATTCCTGTATCTCAGTTCATGTGTAAGTTTGTTCCTTTGACTGGGCCATAACTTTATTTATTTTAGTGTAGGTTGTATTTTTCTGTTGTCTAGGCATCTGGTTTCCTTGGTTACACCAATCAGGTTTTCCCAGATCAGAACAGGCTCAGGTCTTGGAAGAGGGAATAGTATCCAGTTTCCCTGAGGGTGTCTTAGAAGATTGACACACCCTGTGAGGCCTCAGGTCACTGTGCTTTTCTGCCCAGCAGGTGGTGCCTGTCAGCCTGTAATTCTAGACTGGTGTAAGGAGGTGTGGCCCATGGCTGTTTTCCCCCAGGATCTGGGGTCTGGTTCTGAATGAAAGGCGGGTAAGAGAGCTTGGCCCACCTCTTTCCTCTTAGGGAAGATATGCCCTTAGGGAGAGGTCATTTACATTTTAAAGGTCTCTCTGCCTGTGCTATCTCCATCCTTGTCTGGGTTAGAGGGCTGGGAATGGAAAATGGCTGAGACTTTCTCCACTGAGCTGAAACAGGGACAGGAAGCCCCCTTCAGGGCCAGTCCATGGCCACCCTCCAGCTCTCCAAGGTCAGTTGTCACCCAAAGCCTCTATGTGCCTGTTGGGGATTTGTAACTTTTATTGAGCAGTCCACATTTCTTAGTTAAAACCCCAGTTGGAGCTCAGCTGAGCTATATTTGCTTGCTGGGAGAGAGCTGCTCTCTAGCACCATGAGGCTTTGCAGTTCAGGCCATGGGGGGAGGGGGCTCCCAGCTTGTATCTGCAGTTTTACTTACAGATTTTATGCTGCAATCTCAGCCATTCCTCCCAATTCAGATTGGTGTATGATGAGTGGACAGTCACGTTTGTCCCCTCACAGTTATTCCAGATTATTTACTAGTTGTTCCTGGTTGTTTATTAGTTGTTCCAGGGGGACAAACTAGCTTCCACTCCTCTCTGTGCTGCCATCTCCTGGGTTTCTTCCCACTTAGTGGTTTTACAGAAGCTCCAGTGGACACTCCTTGGCATATACCGGGAGGGGACATTTGCCACTTCATGTAACTGGTTGTCCCGATAGGACAACCAAATTCTTTATTTCTTTCTCATGGGGGTGGGGTGATGTCCCTTGAAAGGCAACGTGGAAAAGTGTGTAGGTTCTTGTAGGCTATTCACAGGAAGTCAGGCCTGACAGCTAAATGCCGGCAGGGATTCTGGATTGGATCCTGGGATAGAAAAAGGACATCTGTGGAAAGCTGATGAAACACAAATAAAGCCCATAGTTTAGCTAATGGCAGTGAATGTGTGTTAACATCTTAGCTTTGACCTCTGGGCTGTGGTTCTGCTCACAGTGGAGGAATTCAGGCCTCAGCGGTACAGAAATTCCTGGTACTATTCTTGCAACATTTGGAGTCTAAAATTATTTCAAATTATAAAGATTTTAAAACATGAAGTCATGTTAGTGACGCTTTATGGCATGAACATGATTTCCTTTAACCCTCACCTGGCCTTGTGAGGCAGCCACCATTCCTGTCTTTGTTGGGGTGGAGACGAGTCTCCAGGGGCCCTGGCAGGTGAATGCTGTGCTCAGAGTGGAAGGAGGCCCGTGTGGGTCCAAGGTGCCACCCCTGAGCCCCGGAAGGTGCTGGGAGACTCACCCTGCCGGGGAGGGCCGTGGTCTGGCTGGGGCCGGGCTCCCCAGGATGAGAGCACATGGCTAGAGGAGAGCGGTGACTCCCGCCCCCAGAGGCCATTTTCATCTGTTGGTGAAATGAAGCCTCTGCCATCGGCTCCCTTACAATCCTGCCATGACAATATTATTATTATATTTAAAAATTTCTGTCTGGTCCACGTCTCATAAAGCACAAGGCTAGGACAAGTTCCATGGGAATGAGTTGAGCGTGCAGAGAGCGAGGGGCATGGACTGTCTCCCGGCAGGACCCTCCCTGTGGGCTCCTGAGATGATGCTGAGCACCTTCCAGGGCATGCCCCCCTTGCAGGTCTCTGTTTCCTGGGGGGGGAGTGCTCCTGGGTGGGGGTGCTCCCGGGTGGGGGTGCTCCTGGGTGGAGTGCTGGCTCTCGGACCCTGTCCTCTTCTCCAAATGTTTCAGCAAGGCTGGGGATTACCTCTTTATGAGTTTTCGTCTCACCCTGAGTTATTTGGATTCTTCCTGGAAGGTGAGGGCCGCCGGGTCATGGCAGAGGGATGGCTGGACATCACCTCAGGATGCCCCTGGGAGGGACACCTGGGGACTCGGTTGGGAAGCCCCTACACCCTGCCTCCGTGGGTACCTCCACCACCAGAGGGAGGCGGGGACTATGGCTCACCCTCGCCGTGGGTGTGCAGAGGGGAAAGAAACTGTCAGGGAAGACTGGGTGCTGTTGGTCTGGGAGGCAACAGACTCCTGGGTCCTCAGCCCAAGGCCGAGGCAGCAGTGTGTGGACGACGAGGGGACCAGGTGGCACCGGGCAGACCCTGCAGGAGGTTGCCGAGGATGCAGTGACCCCAGAAGCAGAGCCTCCTCTCAGAGTCCTCGCTCGTCAGTTGATATTAATTCCAAAGTTCCCCACTTAGTGTGAGCTGGCACTGTCCCCAGGAAACAGAGCCTGCTACTCCTGTACAAGGGAGCTCTGCCCAGGGCCATGACAGTGAGGGGCAGGGGGGGACCGACCCAGGGGCTCAATCTGCTGTGGTGGTCCTCCTGGGAGGAAGAGTTTACCTGTGGCTGCCTCTTGCATTGGTTCAGGGTCTGCCCCAGAGAGCACCCTCTCTGCACTGCCTGTCCCACAGCCTCCCATCTGCCTTCCCTTCCTCTACCAGCCTCACCGACAAGGAAAAAAGTTTTTTGTCAAATCAGCAGTTTTTCAAGATGTTACTCATACAATAATGATAAGGAATTTAATACTTGTTCATACTCTTCTGGTGGGCTGTAAGTCTGGACACCTTTCTAGCAGTCAGTCTGCTCATACGTATACAAAAAATCCTTTAAATATCTGCACAGCTATGGACTCAGCCCCATTTATTGCAAAAACATGTTCTTTCCTCACTGCCGTTGGTTGTATGTGTACCTGTTTCTGGACTCAACTTTGTAGCATTGTTCAGTCCTTGTGCCAATTCCACCTTGCCCAATTCCTAACAGCTTTTTAATAAGATGATATTTCACAACTTTGTTCTTGTTTTTCAAGAGTGCCTTGGCTACAAATGAGTTTTTGAATCAGCTTATCAATTTCTGCAGAAATAATCTGCTGGAATTTTGTTTGGAACTGCATTGAATTCATAGATCAGTTGGAGAGAACTTTCTTCAATAAGGTAAAGCTCTCCATTTATATAAACTTCTTTAACTTCTTTGAATAACTTTTTTTAGATTTTTGGGTAGAAGCTCTGTACATCTGAAGTTAGAATTTTTCCCAGATATTTTTGATGCTATTATAAAACACTCATATAAATTCTTTCCTATTTGTGTGTGTTGCTCATGTAGAAATACAGTTGATTTTTGCATACTGACTCTATATCCACCAAGCTTATCAAATTCACTTATTAATTATGGTAGTTTGACTGGAAATTCTTTCAGATTTATAAGTATATAAATAAGTTTTTAGTTTTTATGAGACAAAAGTGGTTAATACTTTTCTTAATGGTTTCCGGTTTTGGTGTTATGCTAAACCCTTCCCTAATCCAAGGTTATAAAAAAGTCTACCTTTTCTTATAATGCTTTTATGGCTTTATGGTTTACTATACATCCAACCTGTCTTCACTCTTTTTCAAACTCCTTTTGACAGTTATAATGTGTTTTCCTTTTTCTGCCTAAATCCTAAAATTATTTTGACAATATAGGAAATCCCATTGGCATTTGTATTTGTGACTGCAGTAAATTTTATTTATGAATTATTGTCATTTTTGTAACATTCAGACTTACTATTTGTGTCTGGTTGTGTAATATGTTTGCATTTGTTCAAGTCTCCAGTCCATTTATCTTAATGTCTTGTGGTTTTGAAAGACGTGGAGTGCAGAGAGAAAGCACGGACAGCAGGATGCTGATACACACTGCAGCTGGAGCCTGGGCTCCTGGGAGTTCATCCTCTGTCCTCTGCACTCCTGTATTTGTTTGACGATTTCCAGAATGAAAAGTTAAAAACATCTACTTACCTACCTACCGACTGGTTGCTTGCTTCATATAAGTTCTGCACCTTTCTGCATAAGGCTATTCTTTTTATTTATTGCAACTGTAAATAGGATTGTTCTATTTGATGCTGTTCTTTTGCACGGTCATAATAAACCACAAAGCGGTAAAGCTAAGGTGGAAGATGGCTCTCCGTTCATTGATTTGTCGAAATGGAACGCAAACATTCCTGAGTGCTCTTCAATAATTCATGGTTTTATAAACATGGAAATTCATTTCAGTGTGCATTGAGGGGCATGCTCTGTCCTCTCAGGAAGGCGGCGTCACACAGACACATTTCCTTCTCCCTGATGCGTCTCGCTCCCCCTCTCTGGCACCCGCCTGCTCAGGAAGCCTCCAGAGCTGGAGTAAGGCCATGTTGGAGGAGCCGGGTCGGCCCTAATCTAATAGGCTTGGCAGCCTTGTAAGGAAAAGAAATATGAGGAGAGGGGGAAAGAGAGAGAGAGAGGGAGAGAGAGAGAGAGAGAGAGGGAGAAGAAGAAGGAGGAGGAGGAGGAGGTGGAGGAGGAGGAAGGGAGGGAGGGGGAGGGAGAGAGATACACAGAGAAAGAGAGACTGAGAGAGAGACTGAGAGACAGAGAGAGAAAGGGAGAGAGAGAGAGAGAGAGGGCTGTGCGATGGGGGCAGAGATCAAGTGCTGTGGCCACAAGCCAAGGAACCCCGGTTGCTGACCAGCCCCCGAAGTCAGGGGAGCGGCCTGGGATGGACTCCCTCCTCTAAGGGAAATCCTGGCCCTGCCAATACTGAGGTGTTGGATTCTGGCCTCCAAAACTGAGGCAATGCATTTCGGTTGTTTAAACCAGCCAGTCTGTGGCACTTTTTAGGTAAACTGAGACAAACACATGCACACAGTAAAATGCATTCATCCTATGCATATGGCTTGATGAATTTTACATTCGTGCACACCCAAGTAACCTCCAGCCAGGTCAAGATTTAGCACATTTACAACCCCCAGGTGGGCCCTTATTTTGCACTTTTTCTGAAAAATTATTATATTGTTCTTACTGAAGCATAACATTTTCTTGGCAATTTTTATATATTTACACTTCCAGTGGAAATTTAGAATCACATTTTTAAATTAAAAAAACAAAACCTTCTTAGGATGTTAATTGGGTATTAGAGATATTGGTCCCTTGCCTGTTTTAATTCAGACGTTGTCTCTTTGTCATTTTCTTTTAACTTAATGCTTTAGGAGTTTAAACACTATAAGCGACCAAGTCTGTTAATATTTTCTTTTGCGAATTTTGGATTTCATGTCTTGATCATGAGCATATTAGACAGGGTTCTCTGGAGAAAAACAAATATTAAGAAATTTATTATAGGAATTGGCCCATGCTGCCATGGGTTCGGGCAAGCCCCAAATTCTGTAGGACAGGCTGCAAGCTGGAAACTCGATGAAGTTTTCAAAGAATCCCCCAGGAGAAGCTGCCTGGCTGAAACAGAGATGCAAATTCTTCTTTCTGACTGCTGAAATCCTCCCTTCTCCCTCTAAGACCTTCCACTGATTGGATGAGACTTCTCTCATTGTAGATGCTTACTGTAGATGTCATCAGCTGTAGAGGCAATCAACAGACTGATAATTTAAATCCACAAAATATCCGCACAACCACCAGGCCATTGCTTGCTTGACCAGTCAACTGGATGTCATCACCTGGTCAAGTAGACCCATGAACTTAACCATCCCAATGAGGATCTTCCCTACCCCAGGATTATAAAAACATATTTTCCTATATTGTCTTCTGTTGTTTTTATAGTTTAGAAGTACCTAGATATTTTTATTCATCAGAAATTTATTTTTGAGCATGGTATTGTGGTGGGTTGACAGATGTCTTCCCAAAAGATACGTCCACCTGCTCGCCCCCAGAATCTGTGACTGGTGCCTTACTTGGAAAGAGGGTCTTTGCAGGTGTAAATAACTAAGGATCTCAAGGTGAGCTCATCCTGGAACAGCCCAAATCCAGTGACGAGCCTCCTTATCAAGAAAGGCAGAGAAGAGCACACAGAGGAGGCCATGGGGCCACAGGGCAAAGGTTGGGGTGTGGCCACAAGCCATGGGGTGCTGCGGCCACCAGAAGCCAGAAGGGGGAGGATGGGTGTCCCCGGGTGAGTGTGATTTTGGACTTGTGGCTTCCAGCACTGGGAGGAAATGAATCTCTGTTGGTTTAAGAAACCCATTTTATGGTCATTTCTTATGGCTGCCCCGGGAAACTAACACAGCATGAACAGGAACCCTACTTTCCCTCCACAATTTATTGAATGGTTTCCACACTGATGAAATGTCACCTTTATCATACAATAAATGGCCATTTAAAGGTAGATTTTGAGCTCTCCATCTGTCTCATTGATCCATCGTCTATTTCCATGCCAGTATCTAGTTGTTCAATTAATGGCACTGTTCTAGTTTGCTAATGCTGCCAGAATGCAAAACACCGGAAATGGATTGGCTTTTATAAAAGGGGGTTTATTTGGTTACACAGTTACAGTCTTAGGGCCATAAAGTGTCCAAGGTAACACATCAGCAATCGGGTACCTTCACTGGAGGATGGCCAATGTTGTCTGGAAAACCTCTGTTAGCTGGGAAGGCACGTGGCTGGCGTCTGCTCCAAAGTTCTGGTTTCAAAATGGCTTCCTCCCAGGACGTTCTTCTCTCTGCTATAGTTCCTCCAAAATGTCACTTTCAGTTGCTCTTGGGGTGTCTGTCCTCTTTTAGCTTCCCCGGAGCAAGAGTCTACTTTCAACGGCTGTCCTCAAACTGTCTCTCATCTGCAGCTACTCTCTCAGCTTCTGTGCATTCTTCAAAGTGTCCCTCTTGGCTGTAGCTCCTCTTCAAAATGTCACTCTCAGCTGCACTGAGTTCCCTCTGTTTGTCAGCTCATTTATATGGCTCCAGTGATTTTATTTAGACCCATGCAACACCTCCATGGGAATTATCCAATCAGAGTTATCACCCACAGTTGGGTGGGGCACATCTCCATGGAAACACTCAAAGAATTACAATCTAATTAACACTGATAGTTCTGCCCATACAAGATTACATCAAAGATAATGGTATTTTGGGGGACACAATACATTCAAACTGGCACAGGCACTGTAGTCAGATTTATTCATTACAGGGAAATCCTCTCATGATAGCCTTAATTTTCACAATTGTCTTGGCAATTATCTACTTATGCTTCAAGTGGAAATTTAGAATCACCTTTTCCAGTAAAACATTACCTTATGATAGTAATTGGAGTTAGATGGAATTTAATATTTTATCTAGAGAGATGTGCCATTTTTTTACCTAGCAAATTTTCATATGCAAGAAGTGTCTCTTTTTCAACAAGCTTCCTGGTACTTCCTCTGGGAAAGTTTCATGATTTTCTTCCTATAGTTCATGCATGTTTCTTGTTAAATGAACTAAATAAAATGAATATTTTATGACTTTTCCTCCAAATAGGAGCAGAATTTCTTTTCTTTTGGTAACATTTTCTATTTTTTGGTGGGAAGCTTTATTTAGGCTTTTGTACCTTCTGGATCCCTTGCTCGGGAGGACATGGGCCTGTGCGGTGTATTTCTGTGACTTAGCAGAAGGACTCAATTTGGGGGTTTGTGCCAGTTTGGATGTATTATGGCCCCCAAAACACCATTATCTTTGATGCAGTCTTGTGGGGGCAGACGTATTAGTGTTGATTAGATTGGAATTCTTTGAGTGTTTCCATGGAGATGTGACTCAATCAACTGTGGGTGAGACCTCTCACTGGATGATTTCCATGGAAGTGTTACACTGCCCATTCAGGGTGGGTGTTAATTGGATCACTGGAGTTGTATAAAGGAGTTCACAGACAGAAAGACCTGAGAGCAACTGAGAGTGATATTTTGAAGAGGAGCTGCAGCTAAGAGAGGACAAAACACCCCAAGAGCAACATTTTGGAGAACGCCATTTTGAAATGCAACCTGGGAGCAAGTGGATGCCAGCCACGTGCCTTCTAAGCTAACAGAGGTTTTCTGGATGCCAATGGCCATCCTTCAGTGAAGGTACCCTATTGTTGATGCATTACCTTGGACACTTTATGGCCTTAAGACTATAACTGTGTAACCAAATAACCCCCCTTTGAAAAAGCCAATCCATTTCTGGCATTTTGCATTGGGGCAGCATTAGCAAACTAGAACAGGGCTGCAATCCTACTGGTGCAGACTGTGGGAGAGACCCCCTGGGGGTGCAGCCCACGTGGGAGGTGGGCTTGGAGGGTAGCTGCCTCAGCCCCTGTCCCCCTCAGCTCACCCGCTCCGCTGGCCCTGCTTTACACACGGGGTGATCGACACTGAAGATTCTTGATGACTCCTTGAATTGTCCACATTGTAAACAATATCTGCTGAAATTATGGTAATTTTATCTCCTTTTCTAATGTCTGTGAAGAAAAATTATAAAAATCTTGTAAATAAGGCAAAAAGTGGCTGCTGTCCTTCAATGTCGGGCTGGTGCATCATCTACTACAAAAGGAACTCTTTTTTCTTTGTATTTTAATTCTGAGTAAACTTTGCTTAACATATTCTTTACTGAGTGGGGCCAAGACCTGGTGAAGTTCATTTGACTTGCAACTCTTTGCTCAGTAGAGATGCACAAAGATCTCTGAATCTTTGAAGCAAGAAAGGCAAACCTGGGTTATTGCCCTGTAGGGCATCAGTCTGTTTTTATCTAACCTAGAAATCTTACTTTTCTCAACATTCTTTCCCCAGTGCTTATGAATATTCTGTTCCTAAAATGCTCTTTGAACCAGTGCTACCGTCCTGCTCTCATTAATGAGCTAAATAAATCATTGACACGTGCTTCCTGTGTAACTGTTGGTGTCTTTGCTTAAATTTCTTTGAGGCTGCCCACAGAACGGGCTTAATGCTGGCCCAAGGAGCAGGGGTTTATCTCTGAAATCATGGCTCTGTTGGCTCTGAAATAATTACCTATAAAGACTACAGTAATTCAGTGCCGTCCACATAGGGTACAGGCCCTGGGCTCTGAGCACCTTCAGGTGCTTTTAGCCGAGGAGAGCAAGTGCTCGCCTGCTGGTGACATCTGCCACCGCAGGTAACGGCCACACCCTCCACCAAGGAGCACATCTCATTTTGCCACGAGTTGGGAATTTTGCAACATGCATCCTTTGTTCCATGGCTGGAGGCCCTCTTCCTCCTATTTGTTTTTATTGTGGAACATGTTTTTGACATGTGTGGACTGACAGGAGGCGAGCCAGTGAGACCAGATGCAGAGCAGTGAGCTGGCGGTTTTATGGAGCATTTAAGGAGATGGCAGCAGATCCAGAGGCCGGGGCAGGCAGGTGAATCGAGGCTGGTGGGCTGAGGGCATCGTGGCCTTCACTACATGCCCACCAACTGCTCCTTCCACATCCCGGATCCCAGGCAGGCCAGGCCCTCAGGTGGAAGAGGTCAGAAGGCGCTGTGAATGCCGCATGCCCCTTCGGAGACAGTTCCCTCCCAGCACCTAAGGGTGTTCTCCTCCCCCATGGCACAGCCTCTACCACTGTCACTATCGGCTGTGGAGAAGCACGTGTGAGAGGGTGAGTTGTTTAGATTTCATGGCGCCCTTGGTCTGATTCCTTGGAAACACCGCCCGTATTCCCGCTCTTGCTTCTATGGGCATTTTCCTTACTCTCACATCTGATTTGTCTCTCATTGTTTAGGTTTACAAATTTCTCTTTTTTGTTGTATCTTAAAGTAGATCGAGTTACATACCCCTGAAAAAAATGTTCCTAATCTTAATCCACTCCCATGGGTGTGAGCCGTTGTCAATAGACCGTGGGAAGATGTTTTTATTGGTGTGGCTGAAGGAATTGGTGTGGGTCTTAATCCTAGCACTGGAGGCCCTTTTGGGGAGAGAGTTGGGGAGCAGCTGGGAGGTGGAAGTCAGTGGACCCCAGAAGAGAAAGGGAGGACATCGCCATGTGAGGGGAGCGCCAAGGGATGCAGGCACTGCCCTCAGCCAGAACGCCCCGACCCCGGGAGGAAGCCAGCCGTCCAGCCTTCAAATCCGCTGGCCAATCGATTCCTGTTGTTAAACCAACCCGCGTGTATTTGTCAAAGCAGCAGGGAGCTAAGACACAGCTCTCTACGTCAGATGGCTTCCTGCCCTGTGCACTTCCACAAGCTTTGGTCACATGTTCTGTTGTTCGCTCACTCACCAACCTTCTGCTTGCTCGGCACCTTGAGCAAACAGGCTGGGACAGCAGGCGGGGTGGAGGCCACAGCCCTTCCCCAGAGGAACTCAGGGCTGCTTCTCTGCTGAGCAGCGGGAGGGCTGGGGGGGTGGGGAGAGGAGAGGGGGAGAGAGAGAGAGAGAGAGAGAGAGAGAGAGAGAGAGAGAGAGAGAGAGAGAGAGAGAGAGAGAGAGAGAGAGAGAGAGAGAGAAAGAGGAGAGAGAAAAAGAGAGAGGAGAGAGAGAGACAATGAGAGATAGAGGCAAAGAGAGAGAGAGAAAGAGGGAGGGATAGGAGAGAGAGAGAGAGAGCGTTCCCTTTCCCTGGTGTTCTCCCCGTGGCAATTTAGTCCTCGAAGCCCCCAGTCTTAGCTGCATCTCTAGGACTTTTATTCCGTGACCTTCGCCTTATACCTTGCTGGCTTTTTATTTCCATATGAAGAATCTGGAGATAAAACATGGAGAACCAAGTCTCGGCCGATCCGTCTCCCCATTTCTGAGGTGCGGGAGGCCCCGTTTAAGTTTACAGCTGCCCAGGGGGCTGGTTATAAAATGAAACTCAATTTGCAAATTAACAAAGGCAAGGTAATACGCCAGACCCCAATTCCACAGAAACATGAAACATGAAGCTCGTAACAGTGTGAGACCACGTGTTTGAAAGGCTGTGGCCGAGTTGTCATAACCCCACAGGGAGGCAACGTGAGGGCTCAGTTAGGGGAGCTGCTTCACCGGCGTGAAAACACAGATGTGCTCTACTTATTTTTCTATTTGGAGTGGTTACGTAAGAGACTTAGTCTCTGTCTAAGTGGGCATAAATAGGTAATAAATAGCATAATATATATTTATATATTTATCTTAGTGATTGGTTTCTTCATTCATTTGAAGAAATGAAACTTCATTCATTTGTGCTTTCTGAAAATATTTCCCGAACGCCCATTACATCCCGGCACCCTGAGGGGCTCTGTGTGAAGAGCAGTAAATGCAAGCGTTACAGGCGAGAAAAGGCACCTGCCTGTGTGTTTCCTGCTGCTGCTGTAACAGGTGATGAACAATGTGACGGCTGAAACACGATGTATCAGCTTACCGTTCTAGAGGCGGGAAATCTCCGGGCTAAGGGGAGGAGCTGCGTTCCCTCCAGAAGGCTCCAGGGGGTTCTGCTCAGGGGCTTTCCCAGGTCCAGGAGGAGCCTGCACCCCTCGGCGGTGGCCCCTTCCTCCACCTGCCGAGCCGGCCGTGTGGCCCTCCTGACTCTCCTTCCGTGCACAGCTCCCTGATTCCCTCTGAGGCCTCCCTCTTCCACGTTGTTTATATTTTTTTATATTAATTTATTTACATATTAGAGCAGCTGTAGAAATAGAGTCCCTCCCCCACAGTTTTCACTGTTATTAACACCTTGCATTAGTGTAGTTACTTTGCTGCAGTTGATGAAATAATACTATTATAATTATCGTAATTATACCATTAACTGTAGTCCATAGTTTACATACTTTGTGTTGTATACTCCTACTCTTTTTTCTTTTTCTTTTTTTTCTTTTTTTTAAATTGGAGAAATTGTACCTTTACAGAAAAATTATTCAGAAAACACAGTTCTCATATACACCCCCCTATTGTTAATACCTTGCATTAGTGTGGAACACTTATTAAAATTGATGAGAGAATATTATTATAATTGTACTCTTAACTATAGTCCATGGTTTGCATTAGGGGTCCCTGTTTGTGTCACATAGTCCTATGGTTATTTTTAAATTTTTATTCTAATGATATATATATACCCCTTTCAATCATATTCAAATATATAATGCAGTGGTGTTAATTATATTCACAAGTTTGTGCTACCATCACTACCATCTATTACCAAAATTTTTCCATCACCCTCAATTTTTCCATTCTTTACAAATGAGGCATTAACACCCCATTCCTTATTCCTACCCCAGCCCCTGGTAACCTGTATTCTAGTCTCTGACTCTATGAAATTGCTTATTCTAATTATTTCAAATTAGTTACATCATACAATATTAATCCTTTCGTATTTGGCTAATTTCACCCAAAAAAATGTCTTCAAAGTTTGTACATGTTATTGCATGTATCAGAACCTGATTCCTTTCTGTGGTCAAATAATATTCCATTTGTGTGGATATACCACATTTTGTTTATCTGTTCATCAGTTGGTGGTCACTCTGGTTGCTTCCATGTTTGGCAAATGTGAATAATGCTGCTATGAACATCATTGTGAAAATGTGTGTTCATGTCTCTGCTTTCAATTCTTCAGGGTATTGCCTGCTCATATGAAAATTCTACACTTAACTTTCTGAGGAACTGCCAAACTGTTTTCCATAGTGGCTGCACCAGTTAACATCCCCACCAACAATAAACAAGTGTTCCTATTTCTCCACAGCCTCTCCAATGCTTGTTATTTTCCATTTTAAAAAAATAAAATCCATTCTAGTAGGTGTGAACTGGTAGCTTATTGTGGTTTTGATTTGCATTTCCCTGATGGATAATGATGTTGAACACATTTTCAGGTGATTTTTGGCAGTGGTTCCATTTATACAGATCTTGCAAAATATTTGTCGGCTTGGCATGCAGCATACAGGGGTCAAAACTGTCAGACAATAGGACTTTCCACAGATCCTTTCTGGATAACTCCACCTTCAATCCTGGCTTGTACTGAAATGGCTAGCTGGTTCCAGGTTTTGTTAAATCTTCACATGGTGCACTATCCTCTGGGGTTTCACTTTCTGGAAGCCCAGAATTTTCCAAACCATCAATTTCTGGTTTCTTTGTACTCAAGAGTTCAGTTCTCAGCTTATCTCTTTCCTCTTGCATTTTACTATAAGCTGTAAGGGGAAGCCACGCTGCATTTTCTACTTTTAGTTTGGAGATCTCTTCAGCTAAGTATCCCAGCTCATCGCTTTTAAATTCTGCCTTCCATCCAACACCAGGACTGAATTTTGCCAAATTCTCTGCCACTTTAAAACAAGGATTACCTTTCTTCCAGTTGGCAATGACACAATCATCATTCCTTCATCAGAAGTATCTTTAGAGTCCATATTTCTACCAACAGTCTCTTCAAAGCAGTCTAGGCCTTTTCTATCAAGCTCCTCACAGTTCTTCCAGTATCTCCCCCTTATCCATTTAAAAAGCCTTTCCAATATGTTTGGTATTTGCAATCTCAGCAGCACCAGCACCCCACTTCTCTGGTACTAAAATCTGTTCCAGTTTGCTGGAGCTGCCATCATGCAAAACACCAGAAGTGGATTGGCTTTTATAAAGAGGGTTTGTTAGGTTTCAAATTTAAAGTTCTAAGGCCATAAAATGTCCATAATAAGGCATCAACAAGAGGATACCTTCACTGAAGAAAGGCCAATGGTGTCTGGAACACCTCTGTCAGCTGGGAAGGCACGTGGCTGGCATCTGCTGGTCCTTTGATCCCAGGTTCTGGTTTCAAAATGGCTTTCTCCAAAATGTCTATGAGCTTCTGTCTTTGCTCTTGTCTCTCAGCTCTTGTGCATCCTTGCTTCTTTCTCCTGGGGCATTTCTCTCTAAGCATCTGGGGGTCCTCTCTTAGCTTCTCCGGGGCAAGCTCTGGACTTCATCTCTTTGCTTAGTGTCTCCAGATGGCCTTCTGCCTGTGTCTCCAAGCATCTCCAAGCATCAGCCCCTGTGTCGGCTCTTGAGCTCTCTTAAGTACTGCAGTGAGCTAATCAAGACCCACCCAGAATGGGTGGGTTCCACACCTCCATGGAATTTAATCAAAGATCTCACCTACAGTTGAGTGTGTCACATCTCCATGAAAACAGTCAATCAAAGATCCCACCCAACAAGATTGGGTTAAAAGGTCATGGCTTTTCTGGGGCCCATAACTGTTTCAAACTGACACACCATATATTTATCATTACTTTTTATGCACTTCCATTTTAGAACCTGTAAGAAGTAAAATGTGGAGATATATACCAAAAGTACAATACAATATTACTGGCATTTATAATTACCCATATGATTATCTTTACTGAGGTATTTATGTCTTTTTGCCCCTTCAATCCACTGTCTCATGTCCTTTCTTTCAGTCTGAAGAATTCCCATTAGCATTGCTTGTAGGGCAGTTCTAGTGGTGATGAACTCCCTCAGCTTTGATTATCTGAGAATGTCTTAATCTCTCCCTCATTTTTGAAAGTCCGTCTCATCAGATATGAAATTCTTGTGGTTGGCAAGTGTTTTCTTTCAGCACTTTAAATATTTCATCCTACTGCCATCCTGCCCCTCTGGTTTCTGATGGTAAATTGGCACTTAATTTTATTGGGGCTCCCTTGTGCATAACATGTTGTTTTTCTCCTGCAGCTTTTAGAAATCTCTGTTTTTTCCTGTTATTCAGTCTTTTGATTACTATGGGACTGTGTGATTCTCTTTAATTTACCTGTTTTCGGTTTGTTGGACTTCTTGAATGTGCATATTCATGTCTTTCATTAACTTTGTGAATTTTTATGCCAATAATTCTTTGGATATTCCTTCTGCCCATTTCCCTCTTTCTTCTCCTTCTAAGACTCCCAGAATGCATATATTGTTTTGCATGACAGTATTTCACAGTCTTGCAGGCTGTTCACTTTTTTTCGTTGTTTTTCTTTCTGCTCTTCAGCCTGAATCATTTCACTTGTCTCTGAGTTCACTGATTCTTTCTTCTGCCATCTTCAATCTGTTGTTGAACCCTGTAGGGAATTTTTCATTTCAGTTATTGTGGTCTTCATCTCTAGTATTTCTGTTTGCTTCCTTTTTAAAATTTCTATCCCTCTATTGATATTCTCATATTGTTCATTCATTGTTTTCCTGATATCCTTTAGTTCTTTCTTAGTATTTTCCTTTATTTCCTTGAGCAGATTGAGGATAATTTTTTTGAAGTCTTTATCCAGTGTGAAAATTCTAGTCTTGTTCATTGATGGTTTCTTGATTTTTATCTTATTCCTTTGGATGGACCATTATTTCTGTTTCTTTGTCTTGCAATCTGTTTTTGCAATACTGTACATTTTAATATTTTAATGCATTAACTCTGGGATTTAGTCCCTGAGCTGTCTTTTCCTTAAGTTTGTATCCAGGTAGTAATATGACAGAGATTTCCTTGAGTGAAAGGAGCTAACAAAAACATGCAAAACAATGCAAAAAACACCTTTCACAGTCTGTGCAAATTGACTCTGCCCTTCAGGGTTTAGCCCCTTATCAAGATCAGCCCAATGTGAATGTGAATGCAGGGTCCTCTCTGTCTTCTCCAAGCCTGTGTTTTGTCCAGGGTTTGTGCTCACTTACAGCCTTAGAAATTTCCCAGTTTACAGGAATTAGAATGTCCCCACTCCCCATGGAATAAAATTTTCTGCCTTCCCAGATGCTCGATGGTATGCTTAAAGCAGGTAATCCTTTGCCCCAGGCCACTTTGACTTAATTTTTTCTTACACTGCTTTAGCTGTCTTCCTGCTGCTTCTGCCTGTAGGATGGGTTCTGGGAGAGTGAGTCAGAGATGAATTTCCTGGTTCGGTTGTTCAGACTGCCACCTGGTAACTGCCACTTGATGATACCGTCACCCCAGTGTACACATAAGTGTTCCTCTGCTCCTTCAACCAGGGTTAGGGACCCCCCCATGGGAGCACAGGCTGCTCCACACCATGCCAGGGAGCGGTTGGGGACAGCCCATCAAGGGCACCACAAGCTTCTACTACCATCTTTAAAACTGTATTTTCTTGATTTGTCACTAGCTCAGTTACTGCAACCTTAATCTGTTTCCTGGAGTCTTTAGGAAGGCCATTATTCTGTCTACCACAACAAGTAAACCAAGATATATTATGTCATCAATCGCGATGGGTGTGATGGAAACCATAGGCATGGTACCATGACAGAAAGCCACAGTAGGATGTCCATGGAAGTCTTGTCTGAGGAAGGGGCACCAGGAGGGGATGTGCAGTGACAAGCCCCTTCCTTCTAGGCCCAAGGACAGTGTGTGAGGAGTTTTGAGGCTGCGCCAAGCCAGGTGTGTGTGAGTGTGACACACAGCCATGGGGCTGGTGTGATGCTGGCCAGGGGTCCAGAACATTGAGATGATGTGAGGAGGTAGCCAAGGTCCAGTTATCAGAGCCACGAAGACCACCATTACTCTAAGTGCAAGTGGGACTCTTTGAAACAGTTTTAGGCAGAAGACACTCCCCAATGGTCATGGGTGGAGTAGGGGTCAGACGTGACATAGGTGAAGTAAGTGGTACTCTGAAAGCTGGTGATAAAGGGTCAATTTGACCTGGTCAAGAAGGTCAGGGACGCCTGCAAGGAGAAGATGTGGGTAAATAGGAGTTAATTAGGTGAAGAGGGGGAGGGAAATAGTTCTTGGCAGTAGAGCTGGCAGATGAAAAGGGAGCAAGGCATGCACAAGGCATGTGCAAGGCATGTAAGAGGAGAGCCACATGGTCAGAATGGAGAGTGGAGGAAACTTCGTACCAGAGGAGGTGGAGACTCCCAGGGCCAGCTGGACATGCCACATGGAGCTGGTGCCCCTTATCTGAAGAGCAGTGGGGAGAGCCTTCAGGGGAGTAAGTTGACCTGATGAGATCAGCGTTTTGAGAAGGTCAAGCGGGCGATAGAGCAGAGAAGTTTGTACTAGAAGTACAAATCTGTGTGTCACGTGCTTATAAGCGGTGATTGATGCCAAGGGATGGATGAGCTTTCTTGGGGAGAGAGTATAGAGGGAGGAGGGGAGATGGCCCAGAGTTGGCCCTTGAGGAGCAGGTACATTGGTGGCCAAGTGGAGGAGGGTGAGCTTGCCAGGGAGTTGGAGGAGGGGAGTGGGAGGGGAAGGAAGCCTGGTATTAGGGTGGTTCTGGAAGAGAAGGAAGGGGCGGGTTTCCCAAAGGAAGAAATGGGTGCTGTTGAAGATGAGGACTGAGAGACTTGGTTGCCTGGTGGTGATAGAGCGATGGTCTCTGGGGAGCCACGAAGTAGAAGTTACATTGCAGCAGGTGGAGCAGTGAGCAGAAAAGATTGGAGGGAATAATTATAGACTCTTCTTCCCAGAGGTTTGACTGTGAAGGAGAATAGAGATCTTGGATGGCACCTGGGAGGGGATGTGGAGGTTAAAGGAGGGTTTATTTTTAATGGAAGACTCATAACCATCCTTAAAGGCCGACAAGAAGAGGTAATGTGGAGGAAGCATTGAATTTATAAAACGCAAGAGGAATAATTTAGAAGAGCAGAGACATCGGGTTCACCACTTCCTGAGGGAACCCACTCTTTTTGAAGTGTTTGGTTTCTTAGATTTCCTTTAAACGAAGTAAATATTGACATCCCTATAACTTCTAGCTGATTGTCCTGGTTCTCTACTATGGAATCACATAGAAAATCTACTCCAGAGTCACACAACAGTTTGTCCAACATTTGAAGATGGATGTCTTGTCTCTCCACGATACAGGACCAAGGTTCTCTCTGATGTTCTAAGATATGATTTTTAAAGCATTTGTCAATTTTCAGGCCATATTTTCTTCTCTGATGGAGCTTTAGGTTTCCAATGTTCCTTGTACAAGTGGAGTGTCCAGCACAGACACGTTCTCCCAGTGGGGTCCATGTACCTACAGTATTTGATTTGTTCGTTTCAGTTTCCCTGGTTGAGAATAAAATTGTTGACCTTTGGCATACTTAAGTTTAAGTAGTTTCTAGTTATCACAAATACCAAATTTCCACAGCAATTAATTACATTTCTAAAGCACTTCCCTGATAAAACTCACAGATTGTTTGTGTGAGCAAAAACCAAGCCCTGGGAAAGCCGGATCTACTGGTCGGACGTGTTTGGCACTCTTGCTTGACTGAAAAAAGGATGCCAAAGGATTTAGTTAAGGCTGAAACTCAGTGTTGTGGAATCTCAGAGGCTGTTTTCCTGCTAACACAGGAAGGATGTTGGTGAGATTTGAGATAATCTGGGCTAACCCTCGTTGTAGAGGGAAAGGGCTGCCATGGTGACACCCAGGAGTGGAGATGGAGCCTGGGCTTCTCTAACATCCATATGGGTCCTGAGAACCATGGTCCCCTGGTCTCATCTGAAGTTTCCTGGCTGTCTCTGGGTTCTGAGCCTGAAAAGCAAATTCAGGAAAGCAGAGGCCCTGGCACTAGTGCTCTGTGACTTCTTGGGGCCTAGTGCATGTCCAGGAGACTGCACACACTACGAGCTCATTGAACTCGGTTGGATGAATGAAGAGGTAGAATTGGGGAAGATGATTCTTGTTCATGCATATTTCTCCTACAGCAGATGGACTGCATAGAACAATCAGTACTTCCAATGACCCATAACCAATTTGTCAAGAATTCCTTGGATATCCCCAGATCTGAAAATCGGGACAAAAGCAAATGAACACCTTTAAGATGATCCCACATGTTTTCACTGCTTTCTCAAACCATATCAAGGTCACTGATTCATCGGAAGAGTCCCAAAGGGCATTTGACCTCAATTTTTATAATTTCCTCACCAAAATTCCAGAGAAACTTCCTAGCTGTTCACTATTATCCCTTTGTCACTCAGAAAAGTTAAAGCTTAAGTGGCAATTCTCTTTAGAATTTAATATCTGCTCCCAAACATTCTTGGCTTAATTGCTAAATGATTCTTTAGAAAATTGAATCACTATATTACATTGTTTTTATGCACCAATGGCCTGGGAGAAGTTGGCAGAGGCCCCCACAAAAATTAACAACGTCTGTATCAAGCTGTGAGTGCTTTATTAGAAGTTTCTAGCCCAGGTTTTCCTTCTTTTTAATTTTTGTTCCTCTTTTATTTTTATATCCAAGTGCTTGAATTGGATCAATATGTGATAAAATAAGATTTTGGTACCTTAAATTCTCTTCAACTTCCTTTATAGTTACTGTCACTTAACTTTTCAAAAGCATTAAGAAGAAAACATGGGTGACATCATTGCGGGCATTGGAAGAACCTGGGTTCCAGCCCTGTCCATGCCACAGGGAGGCTGGGGCTCTGTGCCCCTTCTATAGAGAAAGGAAGTTGCATCTGAGGACTTTTAGCATTTGAAGTTGTGTCTTACAGGAACCACAACTTCCAGAAGAAAGAAAAAAAATGCCTGCTGATGATACACCAAAGGCAGGAAGAAACACTGCAGAGCAGACCCAGACTTACCCCTCAGATCGCACAGCAGACACCAGCAAACTGGCAAAATGCTTTCCGAAAGCGAGCACAATGTGATCACTTTCCAGACTAAAAACCTTCCATGGCTACATTGTATCTGTAGAACCAAGTCCAAAAATGGCCCAGGGTCTCCACCTCCCCTTGCTGTGAGCCTTGTTGCTTTTCCCACTAAAAGGAGGGTTCAGTGTCCACGTCCTGGATCTAGGCTGACCCTGGGACCTGTCTTGGCTGACAGGATGCAGTGGATGTGCCAGGTCAGAGCCCATGCCCAGTGGGCCCTGCAGCTTCCTTCCTTGCAGACATCTGCCTCCGCCATGAGAACAAGCCCGGATGAGACTTCTGGGGGTGAGAGGCCACATGCGGAGGGGTGAACCCCCCAAGATGTCCAACCACCGGGCAGACCCCAGGTGTGAGCCCAGCGGAGAACACGGCTCAGCCCAACCAGCAGAACTGCCCGTGGGAGGGATGATGCATGGCTGGTTTAAGCCACTGCATTTGGGAGAAATGTATTACGCAGCAGTAGCTGACAGATGCACTTAATGTGATATACAGGTGCTCTGTGACCTGGCTCTGGCTTCCCGTTTCTCCATTTGCCTGGCATTTCCCCATCTGCCACACCCCAGATCTGGACTTGTTAGGCCCTCTAACAATCTGCCCTGTCACCCCTCCAGTCTCAAGCCACCTCCAATCTCTGCAGCCTCTTCTTAGGCCTGCTTTGGATATTCTGTGTTCCTTTTTTTTTTTTTTTTTTCATTAGTTTTCCTCTTTGCATTTCAGTTTGGGATGTTTCTATTGACCTATCTTCAAGCTCATGGATTCTTTCTTCAGCCTTGTCTGGTTTATGGGTGGGCCTATCAGAGGCATTCTTCATTTCAGTGACAGTGTTTTGATTTCTAGCATTTCCTCTTGATTCTTTCCTGGAGTTTCCCTCTCTCTGCTTACAGGAGCTACCTGTTCCTGCAGGTTGTCTTTTCCATTAAGTCCCTTGGCATATGAATCAGTTATTTTAAATTCCCAGTCTGATAATTCCAAAGTCTCTGCCATATCTGAGTCTGGTTCTGATGCTTGTTTGTCTCTTCAGGCTGTGTTTTTCCCCTTTTAGCATGACATCACTTTTTTGTTGAAAGCCAGGTGTGATGTATAGGGTAAATGGAAAAGAGGTAATTACACTTTTGGTATGAAGTTCTGTGTTTACCTGGTAGGAAGTTAGTCTGTATTTACTGTTTGCTGTAGGTGTCAAAGGCTAGGTTTTTCTCTAGGACCCTTGCTTGTTGCCCCTACTGGCTTTGGGTTTCCCTAGAGGTTCCCTCTCAGTTGGGGCCTGAGCCTGGGACCCTAGTTACTAGGCAGAGCCCTGTCGATGTGGTGCTGAGGGTGTGGGAGGGGAAGCAGCTATAACCCTGTGTCTCTGGACCCGTGGGCTGTGAGCTGCACAAGTGCTTCTCGGCTTTTTCCTTTAGGTGAGACAGGGAGTTGGGACAGGTGCAGTTGGGTACTTCCTTTCCTCCATGTCAAAGACTACAGGGGTCTGGAGCTCAGTATTCCCCTTCCCCCAGGTTTCTTGGGCTGCAGCAAAACCCACTTTGGCTACGATCTGGTAAAACAGTTTCCCCAAGGACAACCTACGTTAAGGAGAACAATGCTCAGGGCATATTTCAAAATGGCTGCTTCCTCCTGCCCACTGCCCCAAAGCACAGGGGGATGGTTCTCTGGTTTTCACAGAGAAAGGTAAATCTCCTGCCTTTGGTGGTCCCCTAGGGCTGAGCCCCAGGAGTTTCTGTCTCTCAGGCCAGCCCACACTCAGCCCCAGTAATTATTCAGTTACCCTCTAAGTATTTCTACCAGTGCTGGGCCCAGCAGCAGTTTCTGCTCCCAGTAAACAGTGAGTCTCTATGTCTGCTTGTTTCTCCAGTTTTCAGGGCCAGGGTTTGCCCCATGACCTCAATTCTCTGACGGATCTAAGGAAAGTTGTAGATTTTTCAGTTTGTTCAGCTTTATTCTTGTGGGGTTGGGAAGGATTCCTTCTATGTCAGAGCAGAAACTGGCAGTCCCTGGGTCTGCCGTGCAAATATATTGTCATCTGTCTCAGTTTGCCAGGCTGCCATGACAAGAACCACACAATGGGTTGGCTTACACAACGGGAATTCATTGGCTCAAGGCTTCAGCCTAGAAGTCCAAAATGAAGATATCAACAAGACTGGCTTTCTCCCAGAGTCTGTGCGTTCTGGGGCTGGCTGTCGGCCATCCTTGGGGTTCTCTGGCTCGTGTACCTGCCACCAGTCATATGGCAATGTCCTCTCCTTCCTGGCTTCTGTGAGTTCTGGGTTCTCTCTATAAGGCCTCAAGCACACTCTGACTCACCTTGACATATTAAAAAACACTTTCTGCAGGGGGTTCCCACCTGTGGGACTGTGGATTGGGGGTATGACTTGCCTTTCCTGGAGATATGACTCAATCAACCACAGCACCACTAAGGCTCTCCCCACATGTTACCTCCTCTTTGAGAGTGTCTCTTTCTCTCTGGGCAAAACTGGCTAATCCTTTTATGTGGGTTTGCTTTCTCCACCAATCAAATATCAAAATATCATTAGGTTGTATGTATGTTACTAGAATAAAAATTTTAAAAAAGTTCCTGGGTCTGTACAACCCAAACAGTGAGCCTTGAGGTAAACCATGAATTATGGTTAATAGTACAATTATAAAAATGAGCTTACATCGGTTGTAATAAACACACCATGCTAATATAAAGTTAATGATGAGATGGCATAAGGGGAACCCTGTATTTTATGCATGATTTTTCTGTAAATCCACAACTTCTCTGATAAAAAAAATATTTAGGGAGATGACAGCAAAAAAATCCTTAAGCCATCCACACTCTTGTTTACCTCATGTTTGCCTGTCTTTTCCAGACCGTGAGCCTCTTGAGGTCGGGAACCACAGTGCATCATCCTTGGGATGCCAGGTGGCCGTGTCAGGCACACAGCAGGTGCTCAATGCGTGTTTGTGGGACTCAGGACTCCTGGGGGAGTGGTGTTAGACCCCAGGGATTCTACAGCGGTGACCTTTCAGGGGACCCTCCCGTGGCTGATGTGGTGGAAAGCGCGTGGTCCTGGGCGTGGACGACGGGGCGTGCGTGGAGCCCTCTGAGCTCCCTCGGCCCTGCCACTTCCCTGCCGCCGCGCAGTCACCCCATGCCGGCCTCATGTGGACTCCACCTACCTTTTGACTTTGGCTGTTGCTGTGGCAACCACCTGAGCGCAGGTGAGACCCAGCAGTTCCAGCGGTCCCTTACCTCTTGTGTTCCTCCCCACTCTCTTCCTCATCAGGAACTCTCTGTTGCTGGACCCTCCCCGGGGTAGCCCACACTGACGTTCTCTGCATGCCCAGCTTGAGGGACCCAACACCACAGGCAACCCTGACCCCATGGGGGGCTGGAGCTGGAGGACCAGAGCACCCCTCTTTTATCCCCAAAGCGGCCCATAGTGGTGACTGGCTCTGTGTGCCCATAGTGGTGACTGGCTCTGTGTGCCCCTTGGATAAATTCCCCTCCTCCCAGGTTCAATCTTCTCTGTACCCAACTCCTGTTCCCTGGATGGCTTCTCCATACACACCACCCCTAGATGCCCCATCTCCCACCCTGCCTCAGGGAAGCTGAGCTGGGGCAGCTGTAAAAGCAGCAACCCATCAGCAATGGCTGCAGATGTTCCGCAGCTGAAGGATGTTAATAGCAGAGCGGAAGGAGATGGACTTTGGGGTTAGGTAGAGGGGCTTCAAATGCCCCTTGGCCACTTCTGGTCAAGTGCTTGACGTCTGTGATGTTTGCTTTCAGCTGTCAACTTTGTCAAGTTATGGTATCAAGTTGTTTGGTTAAGCAAGGTCTGACCTCATTGTTACTATGTGTGTATTTTGTGGATGGATTTGCATCTATAATCAGTTGATTTCATCTACAACTGATTGCATCTACATTCAACAAAGGAGATTGCCCTCAGCAATGAGGGGAGTCTCCTCATCCGATCAGTTAAATCTTAGAGCCAGAATAGGATTTCAGAAGACAGAAAGGAGAATTTCTGTCTCACTGCATCAGCCAGCTTCCCCTGGGGGAATTTGGACTCAACTTCAGCATCCCTTTTTTCGGAGATTCCAGCCTGTGGCATGCTCTATGGAGACAGAACTGGCCAGACTTCTGAATCACCTTTATCAACGTTTCCTGCTTATGGCTTGTTCTGCGGAATTCAGACGTGCCAGCCTCAGGGTTGCAGGTGCTGATTCCTCATCATAAATCTCTTAATAATCTGGGTTCTGTTGGCTCTGCTTCTCAGGACATCCCTGACTAACAGTTTCCCTGAGCCTCAGGTGGGTCCTGCTTGCTTGGCTGCTGTGTGATGCCGTCTACCCGGTGCCCAGGGCAGTGCCCAGTGTCAGCTCTCCACGCTGCCCCCGCTCAGCCAATGGTGGGCCCGGGACCCTTGTGCCTGGTCTCTGTCTCTCCTTGATGTTCTGTGGTTGCAGTGCAGCCCCCTGCCTGGGATTGCCCTCATGCGCCGTGTGGAAGGAGGGAAGGCCGTGCTGGGGTGGCCCTGGCCGGCCTCTGAGCTCAGCAGCTGGAGACAATCAGAGCCTGTGCGTGTCCAGTGGGCATGGAGGGTGGGTGTCCAGCTGACCACCGGCCCTGGCCCAAAGCCCCTGAGCCTGATGTGATTACGAGGTCTCTGCACACAGACAAAAGTGCTTCAGCCACCGCCGGGGTCTAATGTGTAACAACCTTCTCTGCATTCCTTTCCCCCTGCAAATTGAGCTGTGCTGCCTGTGTCAGAATCTGCACATCTGTTCACCTAGCGGGGCCCCTGTGAGCAAGATGAAGGTGGAGGAGGCGAGACGTGTGTTCTCTCCCCCCTCGCCCCACCCCAGGGCCTCGAACATGGAAAATGGAAAGAGGAGAGATCACTTCCCCCACTCCCTTTTTTAACCTAACGTGCTGTGTGCCTGACAATTAAAGGAGGAAGGAGGGTGGCTGAGCTCCCGGGAGCTGCAAAGAGGAGCCAGAGGCAGGGCCCTGGGGGGCCGGCCAGGAGGGAGGAGGCAGGGGCTGGGGGTAGGGGCTGTGGAATTCAGGGGTGATGCCCTGGAGATGAGACCGGCCTGGGCCCCGGGACTGGCTTTTAGGCAAGTTTGTGGCCTGGCCTGGAAATGTCCAGTCCTTAGGAGTTGGAGAGGCACCTTATAAAGCTTTCTGTGGGTGTCGGCTGGGCTAGAGCTGCATGCTGGAAACAGTGTCAACACCCAGGCCCATTTCAAAAGGTTAATTTGTTTAAAAATGCCTGTCTTCATCAAATAGGCTTTTTTTTTTTTTTTCATTTGGTAAAAGGAACTCTGATTGTGTGTGTTTTGGGGACTTTTGATAAGTACGTGCAATAAGCCTGTGCATTCCTGCCTATTCTTAATGAGGGAAGCAATTATCTATACATTTTTTTTTCTTTCAGCTATTGAAAAGCAACCCCTGATTTTTCAAGGTCATGATGTTTGCCGCTGATGATATAAATGGAGTTTGAGGGAATCATTTTTTGAACGCTTCCTTTTAGGAAAGAGAAGGCTGTGAGAGGAAGCATGTTTTAGCTCAGGGGATGATTGAAAAGATGACCTTCTTTATGCAAGTCTTAAACTTTTTAAATTAAATTATTTTTAAATAATTTTTTTATTAGAGAAGTTGTAGGTTTACAGAAAAATCAATCAGAAAACACAGAGTTTGCACTTGCCCCATTATTACTAAAATGTTGCCTTAGTTTGGTAACTTTGTAACAATTGAGGAAAGAATATTATAATTATACTATTATCTACAGCCCATAATTTACATTAGGGTTCACTGTTTGTGTTGTATAGTCTTTTGTAAAAAAGCATTTTATTCTATTAACGTTTATACAACCTGAAATTTCCTTTTTAAGCCATATTAAAGTATACAATTCAGTGGTGTTAATTATATTCCCAATGTTTGCTTCCATCACCACCATCCATTGCCAAAATGTTTCCATCACCTCAAACGGAAACTTTATACCAATTAAGCCTTAACTCCCCATCCCCTGCCTCCACCCCAACCCTGAGTAACCTGTATTCTAGTTGCTGACTCTATGCATTTGCTTATTCTAATTATTTCCTATCAGCAAGATCATATGAAATCTGTCCTTTTGTGTCTGGTTTATCTCACGCAACATGATGTCTTCAAGGTTCATCCATGCTGTCGCATGTTACAGGACTTTATTCCTTTTCACACCTGAATAATATTCCATCATAGGTATATACCATATTTTGTTTATCCATTCATCTGCTGATGGACACTTGGGTTGTTCCATCATTTGGTAATTGTGGATAATGCTGCTATGAACATTGGTGTGCAAATATCTGTTCGAGTCTCTGCTTTCAATTCTTTTGGGTATCTACCTACAGTGGAATTGGCAGGTCATATGGTAATTCTATACCTAACCTTCTGAGCAACCACCAAACCATCTTCCCCAGAGGCTGCACCATTTTACATTCCCACCAACAATGAGCTGTGTTCCTATTTCTCCACATCTTCTCCAACATTTGTTATTTTCCATCTTTCTAATAGAGGCCATTCTAGAGGGTACGAAGTAGTATCCCACACTAGTCTTTCTTTTGTTACTAGTGCTTTTGGTGTAAAGCCTAAGAAACTATTGCCTGTGAAAAGATCCTGAGGATGCTTACCTATGCTTTCTTCTATGAGCTTTACAATTTTGTTTCTAGGTTTAGATTTTTGATTCATTTGAGTTAATTTTTGTATATGGCATGAGGCAGGGGTTCACCTCCGTTCTTTTGCATATTAATATCCAGTGTTCCAAGCACCATTTGTCAAAGAGACCGTTCTTTCCCTATTGAGTGGACTTGGCACCCTTGTCAAAAATCAATTGTCCTAGATGTGAGGGCTTATTTCTGAACTCTCTATTCCATTCCACTGGTTTATATGTATGACTTTGCACCAGTACCATGATGTTTGAGCACTGTAGCTTTGTAGTAAGTTTTAAAATCAGGAAGTGTGAGTACTCCAGCTTTGTTGTTCTTTTTCAAGATGGTTTGGCTGTTTGCGGCCCATTACCCTTCTACATAAATTTGATGATTTGTTTTTCCATTTCTGCAAAGAAGGCTGTTGGAATTTTCATTGGGATTGCATTGAATCTGTAAATCACTTTGGGTAAAATTGACATCTTAGCAATATTTAGTCTTACACCCATGAATGCAGAATGTCCTTCAATTTGCTTAGGTCTTCTTTGATTCCTTTTAGCAATGTTTGGTAGTTTTCTGTGTATAAGCCCTTACATCCTTGGTTAAATTTTCCTAGATATTTGATTCTTGTAGTTGCACTGATCTTTCTTGACTTTTCCCTTCTCATCGTTTATTATGAATGTGTAGAAACACTACTGATTTTCACCTGTTGATTTTGTTCCTTGACATCTTCATAAATTTGTTTATCAGCTGTGGTAGCTTTGTTGTGGATTTTTCAGGATTTTCTCTGCATAGGATTGTGTTGTCTGCAAATAAAAGTTATACTTCTTCCTTTCCAATGTGGATGCCTTTCATTTCTCTTTCTTGCTTAATTGCTCTGTCTAGAACTTATGGTACGAAGCTGAATAGCAGTGGCGACAGTGGACATCCTTGTCTTGTTCCAGGTCTTAGAGGGAAAGCTTCCACCATTGAGTATGTGGTAGCCCTTTATCATGTTGAGGAGGTCCTCTTCTATTCCTAGTTTTCTAAGTGCATTCATCAAGAAGGGTGCTGGATTTTGACAAATGCCTTTTCTGCATCAACTGAGATGATCATGTGGGGTTTTTCCCTTTGTTCTACTAATATGGTGTATTGCATTAATTGATTTTCTTATGTTGAACCACCCTTGCATACCTGGGATAAATCCCACTTGATCCTGGTGTACAGTTCTTTCAATATGCTATTGGATTTGGTTTGCTAGTATTTTGTTGAGGATTTTTGCATCTGTATTCATACGGGATATTGGTCTGCAATTTTCTTCTCTGTATTATCTTAATCTGGCTTCAGTATTAGAGTGAGGTTGGCCTCACAGAATGAGTTAGGAAGTGTTCCCTCCTCTTCACTCTTTTGGAAGAGTTGGCGTGGGATTGGCATTCATTCTGCTTGGAATGTTTGGTGAAATTCACCTGTGACGCCATCTGGTCCTGGCCTTACTTTGTTGGGAGGCTTTTGATGACTGATTCAATCTCTTTCCTTGGTATTGGTCCATTGAGATCTTCTAGTTCCACTTGAGTCAAGCGGGTAAATGTGTGTGTTCACGTTGGTTTTTTAATTTGTTGAAACACAGTTGTTCTTGGTAACCTCTTCAAATCTTTTTTATTTCTCTAAAATCTGTAGTTATGTCCCCCCTTTCATCTCTGATTTTAGTTATTTGCATATTCTCTTTCTTTTTTTCTTTGTCAGGCTAGCTACAGAACCAACTTTTCATTTCCTTGATTCTATTGTTTTCTCATCCTCTGTTTCATTTTTCTCCACTCTAATCTTTGTTATTTCCTTCCTTCTGCTAACTTTGGGTTTAATTTGCTCTTTTTTTTCTAGATGTTCTAGTTTTGAGGTTAGGTCTCTGATTTCAGAGATTTCTCTTTTTTTAATGTAAGCATTTACAGTGATACATTTTCCTCTCAGCACAGTCTTTGCTGCATCCCATAAGTTTTGGAATGTTGTATTTTCATTTTCATTCACCTCAAGATCGTCCCTAATTTCCCTTGTGATTTCTTTCACAATCTATTGGTTGTTTAAGAATGTATTATTTAATTTCCATATATTTATGAATTTTCCAGTTCTCCCTCTGTTATTATTGATTTCTAGCTTCATTCCATTATGGTTGGAGAGGATACATTGTATGATTTCAATACTTCTTACTTTATTGTGACTTGTTTTGTGACCTAACATATGGCCTATCCTGGAAAATCATTCATGTGCATTAGAGAAGGATGTGTATCCTGCTGCTGTTGAAGTGGTCTGTATATGTCTGTTAGGACTAGTTGGTTTAGAGTATCATTCAAGTTTTCTATTTCCTTACTGATCTTCTGTCTAGATGTTCTAGCCATTATTGAAAGTGTTACAATGAAGTATCTTACTATTAATGTAGTAGTAGTAATGTAGTAATTAATGTAGAACCATCTATTTCTCCCTTCAAATGTGTCAATCTTTGTTTTGTATATTTTGGGGGTCTGCCTTTAGGTGTGTATGTATTTACAATTGTTGTGTCCTCTTTTTATTAGACTCCTTTATCAGGATATAGTGAACTTCTTTGTTCCTTGTAACAGTTTTTGAATTAAAGTATCTTTTATGTGATATCAGTACAGCTACTCCAGCTCTCTTTTGGTTTACTATTTGCATGATATATATATTTTTTCCATCTTTTCACTTTCAACCCTCTTTTGTCTTTGAATTTAATTGAATCTCTCATAAATAGATATAGTTTGCTTGAGCTTTTTTTTTAAATTCATTCTGCCAGTCTCTGCTTTTGACTGAAGAGTTAATCAATTTTCATCTAAAGGAATTACTGATAAAGCAGGACTTTCTTTGGCCATTTTGATATTTGGTCTTTGTAAGTCTTGTACCTTTTTTGTCCCTCAGTTCTTCTGTTAATTCCTACTTTAATGTTCATTTGATTTTTTTATTGTACCAATTTGAGTCCCCCTTCATTTCTTTCTGTATATATGTTTCATATTTTTGTGTGTGTGTTCACTGTGGGGCTGAAGTTTAATATCCTAAATCTATAATAATCTAATTTGATTTTATATCAACTTAACTTCAAAAGCATACACATACATTGTTCCTATATGCCTTCACCTCCACCTTTTTGTTGTACTTGTTACAAATTATATCTTTATACATTGCATATCCAAAGCCATAGGTTCATCATTACTTTTTGTATATTAGTACTTTAGAATCTGTAAGAAGTAAAAAGTGGAGTTACATACCAAAAACCCAATACCATAGTGCTGCCATGTATAAATACTCATATGGCTACTTTTACCATAGGTCTTTATTTCTTTAAGGCCCTTTGATCGATCCACTGTCTAGTGTCCTTTCCTTTCAAATGAAGAACTCCCTTTAGCATTGCTTGTAGGGCAGATCTAGCGGTGAACTCCCTCAGCTTTCATTTATCTGGGAATTTCTTAATCTCCTTCTCTTTTGCAAGATAGTCTTGCTGGATATAAAATTCTTGTTTGGCAATTGTTTTTTTCTTTCAGCTCTTTAAATATTTCCTCCCACTGTCTTGTTGCCTCCATGATTCCTGATAAGAACTTGATACTTAATCTTGTTGGAACTCTCTTGTGCATATCATGATGCTTTTCTCTTGTAGCTTTCAGAACTCTCTCCTTGTTCTCAGCATTTGACAGTTTGACTACTCTGTGTCTGGGCATGGTTTTCTTCAAGTTTATCCTGTTTGGGGTTTGTTGGGCTACATGATTGTGCATATTCATGTCTTTCATTAAATTTGGGTGTTTTTTTTTTTTGCTATTATTTCTTTTAATATTCCTTTGGTTACTTCCTCTCTTTCTTCTCCTTCTGAGACTATAATGCATTCACTGGTGTGCTTGATGATGTGTCACAGGTATTTTAGGCTCAGCTTCTTTTTTAAAAATTCTTTTTCTTCTGCTCCTCAGCCTGAATCATTTTAATTCTCTTGTCTTTGAGTTCACTGATACTTTCTTCTGCCAGCTCCAATCTTCTGTGGAACCCCTCTAGGTAATTTTTCATTTCAGTTATTATGGTCTTCAATTTCCACATTTCTGTTTGGTTCCTTTTAAAAATTTATGTCTCTTTATTGAGATTCTTGTATTGTTCATTCATTGTTTTCATGATATCTTTTAGTTCTTTGTCCATGTTTTCCTTAATTTCCTTGAGCATATCGAAGATCTTTTTTTTGTAAGTCTTTGTCCAGCATATCCAATGTCTGGCCTTCTTTGTCAGTAGTTTTGGATTTTTATCTTGTTCCTTTGGGTGGACCATTTCCTGTTTCTTTGTTTTTTGTACTAATTTGTTGCACACTCTACATTTAACATCTTAAACTGTTATCTTTGGGATTTAGTCTCCCTGAGCATCTGTATCCAGCTAGTTATATGGCAGGATTATCCTTGAGTGGAAGGAGCTAGCAAAAACAAACAAACCAATGCAAAATCACCTTTCATGGACCTTGCAAATTGGCCCTGCACTGGCTGGTGCTCTCCTTCAGGTTTAGGTCTCCTATCGAGATCAACCTGAGGTGAGTGCAAAGTGTGGGGTCCTCTGTGTCTTTTCTGAGCTGGTGTATTGCCTTGTGCTTGCTTATGGTCTTAGGAATTCCCACTTTTACAGGAGTTTGCATGTCTCCTGTACTCCCTATCAAATAGACTTTCTTCCCTCCAGGGTGCTTTATTGTATGACTTAAAGCAGATGATCTTTGACTTAAAATATGTAATCCTTTGACCCAGGCCACTCTGACTTACTTGTTTCTTATATACTGGCTTAGGTGTCTGCAAGCAGCTTTATGCCTGTAAGTTCTGGGAGGACAAGCCAGAGAAGAGTTTCCTGTTTCAGGCTCTTGGGCTCCCCGAGAGCATCACTGACAAGCAGGCAACTCAGCCTGCATGTAAGGGTTACTCTGCTCCCCCCGAACAGGACCAGGGCTCACAGAGGAGGGGTGGGGTAGGGGTCAGCGAGTTCGTCAGGAGCATCTCCTTCTGCTTTTAAAGATGTGTTTCCTCTATCCAGCCCTCTCCCTGTTGCTGTTGCCCTTTAACATTTTCTGCATTTTTGAGGGAGGTGGGTGTCCCAGTTTTTGCTTGTTGTTTAAAGATTATGTGGGGGAAAGGAACTCTGGAGCATCTTATGGAAACTTCTTGGTCAATCAGATGCCTAAATTAATTTTTATTAGATATAAATTCACCTGGAACAAAATTCAAAAGGTATAAAAGGGAATACCATGAAAAGAAGCTTCTTTCTCCCAACCTTGTCCTCATCAACCAAGAAACTGTTATCAGTTTCTTGTGCTGCTGGGTTCCAGATATATCTATGTATATACAATCAAGCAATGTACATATTCTTTTTTTCCTCTTTTTCTAACACAAACAATACCGTATTGTGTACCAGACTCTATACATTGCTTTCCTCACTTAACAATGTATCTTGAAGATTTGTCCATTTCAATTCATAAAAGGCTGCTGCATTCTTTTAAACAGTTACACAGAATACCATTATTTATAAATCATTTTAAAGGAAAATTATTCTTTAACTACTGTGCTTCTGATTTAAATGAGGACTGAGGTTGCCTGATACATGGGGACAGGGGATGAATAGCTCAAAGCAGCTGCTAAGAAGGCTTTTCTAAGAAAAATTGTCTTGTAATCCAGTTTTCTAAAAAAACTTTTTATTGAAATATAATTTAATACAGAAAAGTGTGCATATCATAAGTGTGCGGGTTGCTGTATTTTTATAGATTGAACACAGTCATGGAATTAGCATTCATAAGAAAAAAATGGGACTTTTCCTTCAATTGCCCTCCAAAGTAGATATTTTGGGGCTTTCTCTGTCCTGGGTTTTGTCTGCAAACAATGAAATTTCAACCAGGTGGGAGAGAACCCCTTTGAAATTGTCAGCTTTATTCTGAATGACTCCCCACCGAGTACTTCCCATCTTTCCTCTGACATTTTAAAGGGGTGAAGGGGCTCCCCAGGTCTGCAGAGCAGCCACCCGGGGGCAGTCAGCTTGGGTTTCCAGTGGCCTCGTTACATCTGCCATTAGTTGTGGCAGAACGTTCCAGAACTGCGAGCTCACTCCGGAGCCGTCTGCAGGTGCTGAGCTGAGGGTACCCTCCCCTCCCCAGAGCACCCTTGTGTGCCCCTTAGCTGAGGGTCCTTGTCTGACTGGGGCCAGGCTGATCTTCCCAAGCCCAGGGTGGTGCATTGTGCCGTCTTAGGGGGAGGAAGTAAAGGGGAGGTGGGAGGTAGCAGCGGTTTCACAGCTCAGGTCCTGGTGGAAGGCCTTCCCTGAGCTGGGCTTGGTGGATTCCCAAGGCGATTCCCCCAGGCGGGCGGACACCTCCGGGACCCCCAGGGCTGCGGTGCTGGTTCTGGGGAGGAGAAGGGCCCTGGTGTCTGTGCTCCCGGCCCCCCACCCTCTTACTCCCACCCCACAGTGGTGGAGAGCTCAGGCTTCAGAGCTGGGTTTCAATCCTGACTAGTCACGTCATCTTCAGTCTGTTCCTGCAATGCCGGGACCCCGGTTTTCTCCTCTAAAGAACAGGGGTGACCTAGCAAGCCCCTGGGACTGCAGAGGTCCCCCAGAAGGTAATACCCATGGAAAGTCAGAGACCCCACTGTCCTGTGCGGCAAAGTCGGGCTTTCCAGTGATGCCGATCCCAGCACCTCCCCTTCCCGACCAGTTCCGTCCTGGCGCGGATGGGGGGGACACTCCCTTCAGAAGGCCGAGGGAAGCAGGCCATAGCTGTGTCGGCTGTGCACGAGGGTGCTGGCCCGAGGGGGCTGGGAGTGGAGGTGATGGGGCTGGGGTCTCTGCACCCAGAGTCCCAGGACCCCAGAGGCCCCTAGTGAAGCCTCCTCAGGGTCGTGTTGAATCAGCCGAGGGGGCGAGGGTCCCCCAGGAAGCCCCCAGGAGCTGCAGCCCAGGGTTGCCCCGGCTGCCTCCTTCTCTGCAGGGCTCTGGGCAGGGCCTTGACCCCACCACGTGCCCCGTGCAAAGGAGCAGGGGGAGGACAAGGTGTATCTGAGGTTACAGGTGAGGTCAGGGCAGACCTAGGTCCCTGTGGGATGGCCAGGAGCTCCCGTCCATGGCTGTCGCTGCCCCTCACCGCTCACTTCAGGCCCAGGCCCAGCCAGTGTCTTAGGCCCCCCGGGAGAGGGCAGCTCCCTCCTGAGCCTCTGCGCATGGCTGCTCCTCCACAGCCCATCTGAGCCCAGCCCTGCCGGCCAGCTGCATGTCCATGGGGAGACTGGCCAGCCATACAGCCGCCCCCACCCATGTGCTTCCCCCACTGGGGTGGGGTGGGGTTGGGGGCTGTGGATTCCCCAGAGATGAGTAAAAGATATCAAAGTGAACTTCATGCTCTGGGCAGCATCTGGCTGTGAGGCACCGGCCAGAATTTGCAAAATGGACAGGAGCTTGCTTGGAATGCCCTGGGTTCCGTCAGGCCTGGCATCAGCTGCCCCCTTGTCGGCAGACACGGAGCCCCTGCTGAGCCCTGAGCAGGATGGAGCAGGGGCCACGGCAGGGTGGCCACAGCCGATCCCAGGGCACCGAGGTGTGGCGGGCTGGGGTGTGGGGACCCCGAGACGTAGATGCTCTGACACATGGCAGTGGGGGTGACAGCACAGACCTTGGGGTCAGTGCTGAGGTGGAGGGAGGGGACTGCCCCAGGGGGCATCCAAGGGGCCCCTGCCTGCCCGCTTGGAAGCCTTGGGCCAGCCCTCTCCAAATTCCTCACGGAGGGTCCAGGAAAGCAGGAAGAGCAGGTCTGCCCTTGCAGGGGTGGGGGTTGGGGTAGGGGGTTAGCTAATGAGAGAGAAATAACCCTGGGCCTCTCCCTCCAGGGGAGGGGGGACAGGGTCCCCAAAGCCCCCAGCTGAGGAGGCTGAATGGAGCCTTAGCACAGAGGGCAAAACCCCCACTGCCCAGGACGGTGAGGGGGACAGGGCAGGAGTCCCCAGGGCCCCCCACCCAGACAAATCCCCAGGCCCTGGGAGACGCTGCCCCCTCTGTGGCTGAGCCGGGCAGTGCTCCTGAGGCGCTGTGTCCCCCGACACTCCCTGGGGGGTGTTTGCTGTTGCCAGACCCGGTAATGGCTCCTTCACTAACTGGGGTCCAGTGCTGCCACCAGCCCCAGCCGTCCTGCCCCCATGGAGGGCAGCTCCGCGGATGGCCCTTTGCAGAGCTCAGGCACCTGGCTCAGCCCCCCACCCTCCCTCTGGACCCCAGCTCCAGCCGGCTGCTCGCGGCCGCAGAGGGCCCCTGTTCTCCTGGAACAAGTCCCGGGAGCACCAGGACTTGGTTGGCGAGAAGCGCCCCTCACGGTCTCCCTGGGCTCTCTCTGCACACAGCAGTGGGGTGGGTGGCCCCAAGAACACCGGCCAGGGGGCACTTCGGCTCCCAGGAGCCTGGGTAATTGGGAGTTTCTGGGTCTGCCTTCCCTGGTGTCCTGCCAGGGCTGCATGGTTGCACCAGCCCCGGATGCCTATCCAGGGCCCCTGGGGAGAAATTGGGGGCTGAGCCAGGTGTCTGTGCTCCACCACCAGGTGTCTTGCTGGCCCTGGGCAGGGCAGGGGTCCTCAGGGGCTGACAGTGCAGAGGGGCTTGAGCTGCTGCTTTTTGGGGTCAGCGAAGGCTCCTTCGGCTCCCGTCTCCCCGCACCTGGGAAGCAGGTCACCTTGGTGATGGTCCCATCACCCGAGCCCCAGACCCCCGAGGCCCCGAAAGTGGAAGGTGTGCTCCACTCTGCCCATGAGGCCGGCATGCGGGCTCCAGCTGTCGCCATCCAAACAGGGCGGTGGCCCCTTGGCAACCATGACGGTGTCTTCTAGCCGGTGGGCCATTGGGACCCTGCAGTGGTCCGGTGGGAAACCCTGGGCTGCTTTCCTGCCACCGTCCCCTCCAGCTGTCCCCAGCTGCGCTCCCTCAATCACCCCAGGCCAAGAGGTTGTCCAGGAGGGCTGCTTGCCTGCGCTGAGCAGGTGGGTTCATCTGCCCTAACCACATCTTCAAAGACCCTATTTCCATGTAAGTTCATGTATTTGGCACTGGGTTTAGGACTTGAACATGGCCTTGGGGACACACTTCAGTCCTTGAGAAAGCCTGAAAAGTAAGAGGGTGATGGAGGGGCACATCTGCAGGTGAGAGGTCTGGCTGGTTTGGGGTCTTTGGGTTTCCAATATACATGGCGCTGTTGACCTCGATGGCTTGCAGTGTCTGCTGGGTATGACTTTGTGCGCTGAGGCCTGGACAAGAGGCTCAGGGCTGGGGCCGTGTCGCACTGTGAGCATGGGGGTGAGTGCTGCTGGCCATGGCCTCATCCACAGGGAGGGCCTCTTCCGAGAGCAGGGGTGTGCCCATCAGGAGTCACCCCGAGGTGCACCAGCCTCTGTGGAGAGGCAAGTGGCAGAGCTGGGCCTCGGGGAAGACCCTGCAGTGAGGCTCAGCTGCAGACCGCTGGCCTTGGCCATCGGGTCCTTCATGTGCAGGCTGGGCAGGCCACTCGGGGGGCTGCAGACTGACTCTGGGGCATCCCTCTGAGGCATCCGTCTGAGGCAGGCGAGGCTGAGCAAGGATTCCACTAAAGGAGGGGTCTTCCTCATTCACAGCCCTTTTGGTCTTGGGTGCAGGAAGAATGATTTGCTGCTTTTACTAAATATTTCTCCTTTGGGCCTGTAGATAGAGGTTACAATCATGGGCCACTGTGTCCCCAGGAGCCTCAGAGAACTGGGACAGTGCAGGTGGCAAGTGGCCAGGGCTGGGACCACACAGATGGTGCAATATCGGGGGCCTGGGAGGGGACATGGAGAGAACGGCCCTCAGTTCCTGGGGTGCTGGAACGACCCCCCAGATATAACGTCACAAGGGTCGCTCAGGATTTGTTCATTGAACAAGTTCTAAACAAGGTCTGAATCTATAGATTTTGGAGATCAATACACAAATAAAAAGCAGTCAGGGCCTTCATTTTAAGGGTGTTTGTGGATTTCTGCTTGGGGCAGCATGACACACGAGATGATTTGCTACAATGCAATTAGATCCTGGACTAACAATTAAAAATACTTCTTAAGCACTGCTGGGATTGCAATCAAGTAAATGCATCTCTGGAGAAAAGAAGGAGGGAAACAGTGAGCTGGGCCAGGAAAGGTGAACATCAGGTTCACAGAAAGCCGAGTTTCCCAGTGGGAATGTCGGGAGGAGTAACCTCAGCGGTCCCCGAGTTCCCACCCTAAAGCAGGGCCCAAGGAGGTGCCGGGAGGGGCCAAAGCCCCAGAAGCAAACGCAGAGCTTCCTGGGAAGATGGGGCTCCCAGGGACGGCCTCTGGGCTCCCACAGTCAATTCAACCACATCTGAATTCACAGTCACAGACCAGAGTAAACACAGAGGAATAGCCTAACATGAGTTGGAGTCTGAGTAAAAGAAAATAAAATAGAAGAAATAACCAAAAAGGCAGCAGATTTAGCCCCTCAAGGACTTTAGTTATTGGCATTATTGGGTTCAGAATATAATAGAACTGTGTATGAAATGTCTAAAGAAATAAAATAATATAAAAAATAAAGTAACAGAGGTGACCGGAAATGACCAGGTAAGCATGAAAAGAAACCAGATGCCACACAAGAAATGAAAAATAGAATCCTTGAAATTAAAAACTCATTGATTGTTACTGATAGCCAGCAGCAGATAGTGCTCATGATCATAGATGATCATAGACACAAAAATTGAAAATAAAATAATTGCAAAGTGAATCCAGCCATACTTGGAGAGGATACTGTACCATGACAAAGTGCCATTTATCTGGGGATGCCATGTAGCTTCAGCATCAGAAAATCCAGCAATGTAACACCCCTCATTAACTGACTGGGGGAGAAAAATCATATAATCATCTCAAAAGATGTGGGAAAAGCATTTGACAAATTGGGAATAAAGGGGAAATCCTTCATTCTTCCTCAATTATTGATGAGTCAAGCAGATGAAAATTAGAGATATTGTGGCAGTGTGAAGAACACAAACAAACATATACAAATTAGAGGATGTATGTTCTTTTAAGCACATATTTAACATTTACAAAAAACATAATATGCCATAAAACAAGTCCCAGTACATTCCAAAGAACCAGTATCAAACAGACCATGTGTTCTAGTTTGCTAATGCTGCCCTTTTGCAAAACACCAGAAATGGATTGGCTTTTATAAAGGGGGGTTATTTGGTTACACAGTTACAGTCTTAAGGCTATAAACTGTCTAAGGTAACACATCAACAACCGGGTACCTTCACTGGAGGATGGCCAATGGTGTCCAGAAAACCTCTGTTAGCTGGGAAGGCACGTGGTTGGCGTCTGCTCCAAGTTCTGGTTTCAAAATGGCTTTCTCCCAGGACGTTCCTCTCTAGGCTTTGGCAAGCAGTGAGCTCCTTCTGTCTGAGCTTATATAGTGCTCCAGTGAACTAATCAAGGCACGCTGTGTGGGCAGGGCCACACCTCCATGAAAATTATCCAATCAGAGTCATCTCCTAACCAATGGTGTCACTCACAGTTGGGTGGGTCACATCTCCATGGAAACAACCTAATCCCAAGGTTCCAACTTAATCATCACTAATGCATTTGCCCCCACAAGATTGCATCAAAGAACATGGCTTTTTCTAGGGGACATAATATATACAAACTGGTACACCATGTTATCTGGCAATAATTAATTAAAAATCTATAACAAAGTAATAAATTATCCAAGCCACATGCTTGTAAATGAAATAAAATGGCATCTACATAACCATAGGAGCAAACAGAAATTAGAATGGAAATTTAAAAACATGTAAAACTCAGTGAAAATACTACATATAAAGAAATTGTGGAATGCAAAAAACACAAAAATTTACTGGAAATTTATAGATTTAAAGCCTTTTAGTTAGAAAAGGCTGAAAATGAATGAACTAGACATTTGACTTAAGTTAGAAAAGAAAAAATTTAATAAATCTAAAGAAAGTAAAATAAATGAGTGTCCTAGTTTGCTAATACTGCAGAATGCAAAACACCAGAGATGGATAGGCTTTTATAAAATGAGGGTTTATTTCACTACACAGTTACAGTCTTAAGGCCACAAAGCGTCCAAGGTAACACATCAGCAACCGGGCATCTTCACCTGAGGATGGCCAATGGCGTCCGGAAAACCTCTGCTAGCTGGGAAGGCAGCCGGTGTCTGCTCCAAAGCTCCGGCCTCAAAACGGCTTTCTCCCAGGACCTTCCTTTCTAGCAAGCTTGCTTCTCTTCAAAACATCACTCCCAGCTGCACTCTCTTTTCCTCTCTTTGAGCCAGATCATTTATATAGCTCCACCGATCAAAGCCCACCCTGAATGGGTGGGGCCACGCCTCCATGGGAACATCTCATCAGAATCATCTCCCACAGCTGGGTGGGGCACATTCCAAGCAAATCCAACCAGCACCAAAAACGTTTGCCCCACACAAGACCACAAAGATAATGGCATTTGGGGGACACAATACACTCAAACCGGCACATTCCACCCCCTGGAACCCAAAATGACATTATCTTTCCAAATACAAAATACATTCATTCCATCACAATACCACAAAAAATCAAATCATTTCAGTAACAAAAGTTAAGTACAAAATCCCATCAAAATCAATTTAGGCGTGGTCAGTCCTCAGGCATAATTCCCCTCTAGCTGTGGATTTGTGAACTTAGAACAAGTTATATGCTTCCAATATACAAAGGAGGGACATTCATAGGATAAACATTTCCATTGCCATAAGGAGAAACAGTAAGGAAAACAGGGTTAACAGGAGCAAAACAGTTCCTAAAACCCACAGGACAAAGTCCATTAGATTTCAAAGTCCGAGAGTCATTTACAGAACAATGTTGCATCCTTGGGGCTTGAGAGAGCGGGAGTCTAACCCTTCCTAAGGGCCTTTTTGGCAGCCCTTTCCTCTCCAAACGCTTGGGTGAGTGCTCCAACACTTCCACACATTGGGGAGACCACCTTCTCGACTCCACCCTCCTCAAACATCGGGGCAGCTCCCGGATTCCCTTCCATCTCCGGGGCACACGCTCAACCCCTTCAGAACAGTGTGGTGGCAGCCAGGCTCTCCTCAATTCCCTGGAAATGTGCTCCACCCTCTTTGGGACCTGAGGTGGCAAAACTCTTCCAGAGCATCGAGGCGGAAAGCCCGCCCTCGACCTCCAGGGCAAACTCACCCTTTCCATGCATGTGGGCTGCTCCGCTCTCCCAGCCCGAGACCTCCTGACTCCAGACCTCAACCTCCATGGCTCTGTCTTTGAAGAGATTTTTCCTTTAATTTTTTCCTTGTCTGTCTCCTCCAGTCCAGACCGGCAATGGCTCCGTCTATAAAGATCTCGCAAAAATTCTGTTGGCTTTGCATGAAGCATGCAGGGGTCAAAGCCATCAGACAATAGGACTTTCCACAAATCCTTTCTGCTTAACTCCTTTTCCAATCTTGGCTTGTACTGAAATGGTGGCTGGGTTCCATGTTTAGTTACATCCTCATGTTGGGCTGTAGCTTCTGGGATTCCACCCCCTGGAAGCCTGTAATTTTGCAAGCCATCAACTTCTGGTTTCTTTGAACCCAAGAGTTCAGTTCTAAGTTTATCTCTCTCTGCTCGCATTTTACTATAAGCTGCAAGGAGAAGCCAGGATATGTTCTCCACACGTAGTCTGGAGGTCTCCTCAGCTAAGTATTCCAGGTTGTTGCTTCCAGATTCTTCCTTCCATCTGACACCAGGACTCAATTTTGCCAAATTCTCTGCCACTTTAAAACAAGGATTGCCTTTCTTCCAGTTTACAACACATTCATCATTTCTGTTCAAGTCCTCATCAGAAGTATCTTTAGAGTCCACATTTCCACAAACAGTCTCTTTAAAGCAGTTTTGGCCTTTTCTATCAAGCTCCTCACAATTCTTCCAGAGTCTTCCCCTTATCCACTTAAAAAGCCGTTCCAACATGTTTGGTATTTGCAAACTCAGCAGCAAAAGCACCCCACTCTCGGTACCAAAATCTGTCCTAGTTTGCTAATACTGCAGAATGCAAAACACCAGAGATGGATAGGCTTTTATAAAATGAGGGTTTATTTCACTACACAGTTACAGTCTTAAGGCCACAAAGCGTCCAAGGTAACACATCAGCAACCGGGCATCTTCACCTGAGGATGGCCAATGGCGTCCGGAAAACCTCTGCTAGCTGGGAAGGCAGCCGGTGTCTGCTCCAAAGCTCCGGCCTCAAAATGGCTTTCTCCCAGGACCTTCCTTTCTAGCAAGCTTGCTTCTCTTCAAAACATCACTCCCAGCTGCACTCTCTTTTCCTCTCTTTGAGCCAGATCATTTATATAGCTCCACCGATCAAAGCCCACCCTGAATGGGTGGGGCCACGCCTCCATGGGAACATCTCATCAGAATCATCTCCCACAGCTGGGTGGGGCACATTCCAAGCAAATCCAACCAGCACCAAAAACGTTTGCCCCACACAAGACCACAAAGATAATGGCATTTGGGGGACACAATACACTCAAACCGGCACAATGAGTTAAAAATAAATGCAGGAAGAACCTAAGATGGTGGCTAGGTGAGACAGGACAAAAAAACATCTCCATGAAAAATACTAGAAAAAAACCAGAAGGTGACCCAGAGTACCAGTTTCAGCGATGCACCAGTTGGATGAGGCCTCCCAGTACCACAGGGGCCGTATACTTGGTGTAACCAGGAGTCTGCGTTCTGAAACGAGTGAGTAGGCCAGCTGGAAGACCCACAGCCGTGCTGCGGTGTGGGGAAGCCAGGGGTTGGCAGCTGGAGACAAACTGGTTCTTTTAAAAAAAAAAAAAGGGAAAAACCCAGGAGCGGCTGCAGTTGCGATGGTGGAAACCGCGCAGCGACACACGACAGGAGCAAGCTGAGCCGGCCTCTCGGTGTTGGCCGTGGAGGATAGCTTGCAGCAGATACCCTCGGGACCAGGGGAGTGCAGGGGAGAGCCAGAGGGAGGGAGAAGCCCCGCAACTTGTAGCTGGCTCCCCGGAGGGCTGGATAAACTCCTGCCTGGGGCCATCCCCACAGCCCAGAGCTGCGCTGGTTGTCCCGGAGCTGGGAAGGAGGAACTGTGCAAAGAGATGGGGGTGTGGAGATGCCCCGTTCAACCATTTTTGCATGGGGCTGAGAGCGCCCCAGCATGGCACGGCGGCCCAGGGCTTCCCTTGAGGGATGGTGTGCACTTGTGACGTAGCACAGCCTTCCCTCAGCAGAGGTCCTGGAAGATCACAGCTGAGAAAGAGGGCCTGCTCAGAGAACCCAGGGACACTATGCCAAGTCCAGTAGTTTGTGGATCAGCGAGAGAGAGGGTCTGGGACAGATCCAAAATGAAGGCTTAGACCTTGTGGTGGCCTTGAATCTCCAAGAACACCTGGGGGGATTGAATATTAAAGCTGCCCTGCCTCCCTGACCACCCGGACACACGCCCCACATTCAGGGTGGATGGCTCTAGCAACACACCCAAACTGAGTTCACCAACTGAACCCCCACAAGAATCATTTCCCCACACACCGCAGGGACAAGGTTGGGGAGAGCTGTCTTGAGGGGTATAGGTGACTCACAGACGCCACCTGCTGGTTAGTTAGAGAAAGTGTACGCCACCAACCTGTGTTTCTGAAAAATTAGATTGGCATTTTTTTTTAACAACTTGAAAGAACCCTACCAAGCAAAGCAAATGCCAAGAAGCCAAAAACAACAGAAAATCTCAATGCATATGATAAAACCAGACGATATGGAGAACCCAAGTCCAAACACCCATATCAAAATATCAGAAGACACACAGTACTTGGCTCAATTAATCACAGAACTACAATTGAGGAACAAAAACGTGGCAAAGGATTTAAAGGACATCAAGAAGACCATGGCCCAGTATATAAGCAACATAAAGAAGACCCTAGAAGAGCATAAAGAAGACATTGCAAGAGTAAATAAAAAAAATAGAAGATCTTATGGAAATAAAAGAAACTGCTGGCCAAATTAAAAAGATTCTGGATATTCACAATACAAGATTAGAGGATGTTGAACAAAGACTCAAAGTCCTAGAAGTCCACAGAACAGAAAATGAAAAAACAAAAGAAAGAATGGAGAAAAAAATCGAAGAAATCGAAATGGATCTCAGGGATACGATAGATAAAATAAAACATCCAAACTTAAGACTCATTGGTGTCCCAGAAGGGGAAGAGAAGGGTAAAGGTCTAGAAAGAGTATTCAAAGAAATTGTTGGGAAAAATTTCCCCAACCTTCTACACAATATAAACACACAAAGCATAAATGCCCAGCAAACTCCAAATAGAATAAATCCAAATAAATCCACTCCGAGACATATTCTGATCAGACTGTCAAATACTGAAGAGAAGGAGCAAGTTCTGAAAGCAGCAAGAGAAAAGCAATTCACCACATACAAAGGAAACAACATAAGACTAAGTAGTGACTACTCAGCGGCCACCATGGAGGTGAGAAGGCAGTGGCATGACATATTTAAAATCCTGAGAGAGAAGAATTTCCAACCAAGAATACTTTATCCAGCAAAACTCTCCTTCAAATTTGAGGGAGAGCTTAAATTTTTCACAGACAAACAAATGCTGAGAGAGTTTGCCAATAAAAGACCTGCCCTACTCCAGATACTAAAGAGAGCCCTACTGACAGAGAAACAAAGAAAGTAGAAAGAGATAGAGAATTTTAACAGACATATATAGAACCTTACATCCCAAATCACCAGGACACTCATTTTTCTCTAGGGATCATGGGTCTTTCTCCAGAAGGGACCATAGGCTGGGACATAAAACAAGCCTCAATAAATTTAAGAAGAAGAAAGAAAATTGAATATATTCAAAGCACATACTCCAACCACAATGGAATACAAATAGAAGTCAATAATTTTTTGAATTGTAACTCCACTATTTACTTCCTACATGATATAAAATACACAAACTCTAAGGACAAATCAGTGGTTTTGAACTCAACGTAAAATATGTAATTTTTGACAAGAACTATATAAAGGTGGGGGAATGGAGGAGTATAGGAACATAGTCTATGTGTCCTATAGAAGTTAAGCTGGTATCAAAGAGAAATGGGGGAAGGGGCAATGGGGAGTTAAGAAATGAGTGTAAGGTTGCTGTTTGAGGTGAAGGGAAATTTCTAGCAATGGAGGGTGGGAAGGTGATAGCATTACAACATTCTAAATGTGATTAATCCCACTAATGGAATGCTAGGGAGGGGGTGGAATGGGAAGATTTAGGCTGTATATATGTTTCCACAGTTGAGAAAAAAAAAATAGTCTAAATAGACAACAATTGAATGCCAAGGATGACCCTGGATAGGATCGGACGATGGAGGACAGGAGGCTCAAAGGGACATAGTTGAGACATAAGGAAAAGGAAATATAGAATGTAAGCTTTGTATCATTGTTGAATCTCTTGTACTTCTTAGCTGCGCTTAATGGGATTGCATAAAAGAACGTTCTTTTTCATGGGAATTGTATATGAGAATTATAGTGTTTGTTCAAGGATGTGTGCAGCTAGCTCTCATATGTTCAGAAGACAGAGCAATAGATGATGGATGATAGATAGGGAGAGAAGGAGGGAGGGAGGGAGGAAGGAAGGGAAAAAATAGCGGTGGGACAACATATTAAAGTTTGTGGATCGGGGGTATCGGGGGGGTCAGGGAATGCTGGAGTTCTGTGTATGGGGTTTATATGGTTTTTGCAACTGTTCCTATAACTTTGAATTTATTCCAAAATAAAATGTTAAAAAAAATAAAATAAATGCAGAAATTAAGGATAGAGAAAAAAACATACAAAATAGAGGATTAATAAAGTGAAATTTGGTCCTGTGAAATGACAAATAAAATAGAAATATATCTGGTGAGATTTTTTAAAAAGAAAAACAATTAGAGAGAAGGCATAGATAATAATATTAGGAATGAAAAAGGAAACATAATTGCATATGCGACAGAGATTAAACCAAAATGAGAATATGATGAATATCTGTAGTCCAATGAATATGAAAACTTAGATAAAATGGACAGTTCTACAAAAATACAACTTATGAAAATGGAGTTAAGAAAAAATAGAAAGCTTAAATAGTTCTATAATCATTAAATATTTAATTAGCAACTAAAATTTTTCTACAAAAAATTACAGTAGAACAGTACAGTAATGCTACACCAAAGTTCTAAGGAATAGATTATTATAAATTTATCCAAACTCTTCCAGGGAAAAGAAAAAGTGGGAATCTCCCCTAAATTCTTTTACGAAGCCAATAAAGCTTGACACCAAAACCAAATAAGGTTATACAAAATGTAAAATTACAGACGAATCCCACTTGTAAGCACATATTTTAAAGCCCTAAATTTATTATAAACAAACCAAATCTGGTAACAAATACAAAAATAATTAATAAATCATGTTGAAGTTGGGTTTACGTCAAGATTTCTATGGCATTTTGACATTAGAAAATCTATAAATGTATTTGATCAAATTAACAGATGTCGTCCCACTGTCCTCTTTTTTTTTTTTTTTTTCATTTTTATTGAGATTGTTCAGATACCATACAATTATCCAAAGATCCAAAGTGTACAATCACCTGCCTCTGGGTACCCTCATACAGCTGTGCATCCATCACACTTAATTTTTGTTCAATTTTTAGAAACTTTTCATTACTCCAGACAAGAAATAAAGTGAAAGATGAAAAAAGAAAAAAAGAAAAGGAAACTCTAATCCTCCCCTATCCCTAACCAACCCCCCTCAATTGTTGACTCCTAGTATTGATATAGTACGTTTGTTACTGTTTATGAAAAAATGTTGAAATACTACTAACTGTAGTATATAGTTTGTAATAGGTATATAGTTCTTTCCTATATGCCCCTCTATTATTAACTTCTAATTGTATTGTCATACATTTGTTCTGGTTCATGAAGTGATTTCTAGTATTTGTACAGTTGATCATGGACATTACCCACCATAAAGAATCAGACAATACCACCAATGTCAAGTGTCTAACATGCCTCTCCTATCCCCCCCTCTTATCTGCATTTACCTTAGTATATCACCTTTGTTACATTAAAGGAAGCATAATACAATGATTCTATTAGTTACAGTCTCTAGTTTATGCTGATTGCATCCCTCCCCCAATGCCTCCCCATTTTTAACACCTTGCAAAGTTGACATTTGCTTGTTCTCCCTCGTAAAAGAACATATTTGTACATTTTATCACAATTGTTGAATACTCTAGATTTCACCAAGTTACACAGTCCCAGTCATTATCTTTCCTCCTTTCTTGTGGTGTCTCATGTGCTCCCCATCTTCCTCTCTCAACCGTATTCATAGTTACCTTTGTTCAGTGTACTTACATTGTTGTGCTACCATCTCCCAAAATTGTGTTCCAAACCACACACTCCTGTCTTCTATCACCCTGTAGTGCTCCCTTTAGTATTTCCTGTAGGGCAGGTATCTTGTTCACAAAGTTTCTCATTGTCTGTTTGTCAGAAAATATTTTGAGCTCTCCCTCATATTTGAAGGACAGCTTTGCTGGATACAGGATTCTTGGTTGGTGGTTTTTTCTCTTTCAGTATCTTAAACATATCACACCACTTCCTTCTTGCCTCCATGGTTTCTGCTGAGAGATCCGCACATAGTCTTATTAAGCTTCCTTTGTATGTAATGGATTGCTTTTCTCTTGCTGCTTTCAGGATTCTCTCTTTGTCTTTGACATTTGATAATCTGATTATTAAGTGTCTTGGCATAGGCCTATTCATATCTCTTCTGTTTGGAGTACGCTGCGCTTCTTGGATCTGTAATTTTATGTCTTTCTTAAGAGATGGGAAATTTTCATTAATTATTTCCTCTATTATTGCTTCTGCCCCCTTTCCCCTCTCTTCTCCTTCTGGGACACCAATGATACGTACATTATTGTACTTTGTTTCATCTTTGAGTTCCCGGAGACGTTGCTCATATTTTTTCATTCTTTTCTCCATCTGCTCCTTTGTGTGTAGGCTTTCAGGTGTTTTGTTCTCCAGTTCCTGAGTGTTTTCTTCTGCCTCTTGAGATCTGTTGTTGTATGTTTCCATTGTGTCTTTCATCTCTTGTGTTGTGCCTTTCATTTCCATAGATTCTACCAGTAGGTTTTTTGAACTTTTGATTTCTGCCGTATACAGGTCCAGTGCTTCCTTTACAGCCTCTATCTCTTTTGCAATATCTTCTCTAAACTTTTTGAATTGATTTAGCATTAGTTGTTTAAATTCCTGTATCTCAGTTGAAGTGTATGTTTGTTCCTTTGACTGGGCCATAACTTTGTTTTTCTTAGTGTAGGTTGTAATTTTCTGTTGTCTAGTCATGGTTTCCTTGTTTATCCAAATCAGGTTTTCCCAGACCAGAACAGAGGGAAGAAATATTCAGTATCTGGTTTCCCTGAGGGTGTGTCTTAGAAAATTGCTCCACCCTTTGATGCCTCGGGTCACTGTGCTTTTCTGCCCAGCAGGTGACGCCTGTTAGCCTATAATTCTTGACTGGTGTGAGGAGGTGTGGCCGTGTTCCCCCAGGCTCTGGGGTCTGGTTCTGAATGGAAAGGGCCCCACCCCTTTCCTCCTAGAGAAGACAGACCCCCCAGGTGGAGGTCATTAGCATTTCAATAGTCTCGCTCTCTCTGCTTGTGCTGTCTCCGCCCTTCCCCGAGTCACAGCCCTGGAAACTTAAAATGACTGGGGCTTTCTCCACTGAGCCAAAAAAGAAACAGATAGTCCCCTTCAGACCCAGTCAAGGCGACCCTCCGGCTCTCCCAGGTCAGTCGTCACCCAAAGCCTCTGTCTGTTTTTTGGGGCTGCGTACCTGTAGTGAGCAGTTCACACTCGCTACTTAAAACCCCAGTTGGAGCTCAGCTGAGCTGTATTCGCTTGCTGGGAGAGAGCTTCTCTCTGGCACCACGCGGCTCCACAGCTCGGGCTATGGGGGAGGGGGTCTCCCGACCTAGTTCCATAGGTTTTACTTACAGATTTTATGCTGTGTTCTCGGGCATTCCTCCCAATTCAGGTTGGTGTATGATGAGTGGATGGTCTCGTTTGTCCCCCCGCAGTTATTCTGGATTATTTACTAGTTGTTTCTGGTTTTTTGTAGTTGTTCCAGGGGGACTGCTTAGCTTCCACTCCTCTCTATGCCGCCATCTTGCCTGCGCTCCCCCACTGTCCTCTTAATTGTGTTGTTTCAGACAAGAAATATACTGCCCTCCTCATCTTTGATTTTCTGTATATGAGGAGTCTTTTTTTTTCTTGCCACAATTAAGTTTTTTTTTATTTATCACTGGTTTTGAGAAATTTGATCTCGGTGTCATGTTTCTTGTGCTTGCTGTTTTTTGAGTTTGTTGGGTCTGTGGTTTATAGTTTTTAATCAAATTTTGGAAATTTGGGGACATAATTTTTTCAAATAAATTTTTCCTTTCTTTTGGGACTCCAATTACACATACATTAGGCCACTTGAAATGGTACTGGATCTCTGTTCATCTTTTAAAATTCCTTTTTCTCCCTGTTTCCTTTTGTAAAGTTCCTATTGCTGAATCTCCAAGTTTGCTGATCTTTTTACCTGCAGTGTCTAATCTGCCAATAATCCCATTTACACATTGTAAATTTTATCTCTAGAAGTTTGATTTATGCCTTTTTTGTATCTTCCATGTGTGTACTTAATTTTTGGAACACATGGAATATAGTTCTAATTACTCTGTTAAAGCATTATCTGTTCATTCATGTCCCCATTAGATTGTTCTATAGAATGAAGAAGTTGGGAGGGACTTCATTCTGTCCCTCGTCTTTCTTTTATTACTGCAGGTTTTTGTTGACCACGAATTGTCCCATTGGCCATTTTCCCACTGTTGTTATGCTAAGTTTTAGCTGGCTCATGTCTGCATGGGTCTGGCTAGAACGTCCATGAGCTTCGATATGGTGTGGGTGAATTCTTAATTGTCTTCCCACTTCAAATGAGCCTAACTTGCTTTTCCCCTGAAATACAGTATGGGGAGGACATGTTGTGTTCTCTCCACTTTTATGCAGCTGGAGGGATATATGTGTAGCAGAGGCTATTGGAGCACAGCCTTAGCTCCTCACCACTCACCATCTTCCTTCAGGCTGGTAGCTTTTAAACAGAAACCTGGGCTCTGTGTGAGGTTCTCTCTCTCTCTCTCTCTCTCTCTCTCTCTCTCTCTCTCTCTCTTTCTCTCTTTCTGTATAGGAGTGCTCAGCCTTCCTGCTGAACAGCTCAGAAAGTTTAGCTGGCTCTTGGAGAAAATGTCTGCAAGAATGGTCCCAACCAATGCAGGATGGGAGTTTGTGGGTAAGTCCCCAGCTCCTTATCCCTCAGGTGAGGGAGCTCCGAGGTGTGCCCCCCACTGTCTCCGAGAGCTCCCCACTGGGGTGCAGCCTCAGTTGCCTCCACGTATCCCACTCCAAAGCACACTTGCATGGCTTTCCTTCCCTTCTCCATCTCACCTCCCTCTCCCTCACTGTATGTCCCGCACCACCTCCCAAAGAAACTACTAGCACTCAGCTCCTAGGCTCAGTGCCTGTTTCTGGGAAAACCCAGCCTAGTGAATACGCGTGGAGTTGGGGGTGAGGTACGACAGGGGGGTCAGCCGGCATGGTCTGGTAAGAATATTGGGTCCTGCCCTCTCTGAGGTCCCTTCATGGCAGGGTCTTGTGGCTGGGGATTTATGCCGTTTCTGTGGCTTTCACTTTCCCCTAGCTCTGCCCATAGCCCTGGAACCTTCATCTGGGACCTGTTGGAGAGAGTGGACTCAGCTCCCATTTCCCCCCAGCAGCAGATCCCACCACTCCCGAGTCAAGGTGGATGGAGACACATTCACGGGAGGAGGCCATAGGGAGAACTCTCGGGATTTTGTCAAGTCAACTGTATGCTTTTGGAAAGGGAATAAGAAACACTGCGGTTCTGAACCACTCTAGAACTTTCCATTTCCTTCCTTGACTTCTTTGTTGGTGTCTGTTACACTAGATTATGGCCCCTTCCTGTTTGGTAGATGTTTCTCATTTATTTTTTTATTTGTTTTCTGTTGATATTGATGTTCCTGTTTTATGAGTAGTTTTTGGGATCCTGTCTTAGGAATTAGGAGACAAATGTCTGTCAGGCTTTTTTTTTTTTTTTAATTTAAGTATGTCCTTTATAATTTATATTTAAAAATTGTTTATCTAAAATTCAAATGTAACTGAGATTCCTGTATTTTTATCTAAATCTGGCAACCCTAATTTAGGGGAGTCAGATTTTTCTCTTGGAAATTTGGTTTTAAACACTGGAAAATTAGCAGAATGCTCCAAAGTGTTGATTTCCTTAAGAAAATGATACTATTTGGTCTTTCGCCAAGAGAATGAGTCTGGGTGGGCACTGGCGTGGGCCTCTGCTGGGTCCAGAGGGCAGCGTGCCCAGATCACGGGGTCAGGGGCCAGTTCAGCCCAGTGGCCGCCCTTCCATCCGTGCTCCGGGGCCTTCTCTTCTCCTGTCCCTGGAAGCTGGGCCTGGCAGAGCACCCCCTCAAGGATGTGGTCTAATCCACACTGGAAGAAGTGTCTGGTGACTCACCTTCTCCCTTGCAGCCTTCCCCTTTCTGGCATCCGGGGTGTCTGGGCCTGCTGGGTGCCACTCCCCGGGCCGGGGCTGGACAAATGCTGACCAGCCCTCACTGTCCAGTGTTTGGAGCATCATCCATACAGCAGACAGGCTGACACAGCTGACTGGGCTACGGAGCCACCGCGTCAGGCTGTGTTCCACTCCTTGGGACTAAATAACCTGGGTTAGGCTGGCAGATGTTCTGCTCCCTGGCACCTATGACTTGAGACTTTCTGGGGTTTCCTGTCCTCCTCTGCACCCATCTAGTTATCCGACAATTTCTGTTCCCATGTAGCTCCTCACATGAATAATTCTGCAGATCTTCTCGCTTCCCAGTTCTCAGAACACTGACTGCGGGGCAGCTGGGACTGGTTCTGAGTGACCCACGGAGTGAGGCGGGGTCTGGGGTGGTGGGGATGCTGTCTGAGCACTGGCCATCGCTCAGCACCTGCATTGGAGCCTCCCGAATTCTGCCGTCCCCTTGGCTAGGGGAGGGAGGGCTGCCCTGGGTGTTTCCTCGAGCAGTAGGGATTCTACCAGTTAGCTTCTCCTAGTTACTACTAGTTAGCTTCTACTAGTCACCACCAGTCGCAAAGACACCCTGAGCGGGGATTTTCATCCTTTCTCCATTATAGTTACCGGAACTGAGAAGGGGCAAGGCTGGATCTATTTCCTGCCTCTCCCTAAACACTAGGAAAATGGGGATTATTGTAATAAAAATGTAAAAGGGACTTTGATTATAGCTATTAGTTGTTTTAAAATTAATGTAACATGAATGAACATGTTCCTAATTTTATTTTTGTGGATTATGTAAATAATGCATACATTTTGTAGAAAGTTTGGGAAGTGGAGCACATTTAAAAGAAGCAGCAAAATATCCTTCTTAATCCTCAATATCCAGTTGGAAGCACACTCACATTTGGCCTTTTGCTTTTCTGCTCTTTTTCCCTTAGCATTTGGAGTTATTTTCTTTCCACAGTTGAGCTCACGATGCAAAAGCCATTTGACCAAGCTTTTTCATTTCTTTTTCTTAACATTGTTTCCCCCAACATACCATTAAAAACTTCCTTTTAATATTGCTTAAAATGGGTTTATGAGTCTCTTTTATGGAGGCATTACTTATTTAACAGTTCCCAAACCAAGAGCATGGCCTAGTAATTTTCAGCTTTCCATACTGTGGGCCCTCCTGGGCTGAGGACCCGGGTGGCTGTCCCGGTTGGCATTTCAGCTTCTTTCCTTAGCTTGAACTGTGTGGACGGGCTCTAGGAAATGTCCTGCTAATGGAACTCTCTCCAGCTGTGGGGGGCACTGAGGGTTGAGCATTACAGCAGCAAATCTGGTTACAGTAAGTTGAGAGGTGAGCTCATTCCAGTGCTTTCCGAGTAAAGCAGTGTGACCCGGGGTGGACGTGGCTTTCTCTGGAGGTACCTCCGGAAACACCAGCTCCGGGAGTCCCTCGCCTTGGCCAGACCCTAGTGAAACGTGTCAGCTCCCGGGGCAGGATCCTTCCTGTCCCCTCCACCTCCAGGTGACTCCATGGGGTTTTGGGATGGGTCCACTGGGCGAGAGGTGGCCTGTGCCGGTTTGAATGTATTGTGTCCCCCAAATGCCATTATCTTTGTGGTCTTGTGGGGCAGATGTTTTGGTGATGGTTAGATTTGCTTGGAATGTGCCCCACCCAGCTATGGGTGGTGACTTTGGTGGGATACTCCCATGGAGGTGTGACCCCACCCATTCAGGGTGGGCCTTGATCAGTGGAGCCATATAAAACATGCTGACTCAAAGAGACGGAACGGAGTGCAGCTATGAGTGAAGTTTTTAAGAGGAGCAAGCTTGCTAGAGAGGAACATCCTGGGAGAAAGCCATTTTGAAACCAGAACTTTGGAGCAGACGCCAGCCATGTGCCTTCCTAGCTAACAGAGGTTTTCCGGATGCCATTGGCCATCTCCAGTGAAGGTACCCGATTACTGATGTGTTACCTTGGACGTTTTGTGGCCTTAAGACTGTAACTGTGTAGTGAAATAAACCCCCATTTTATAAAAGCCTATCCATATCTGGTGTTTTGCATTCTGCAGCATTAGCAAACTAGAACATGGCCCAACGGGGAGCAGCTGCAGGCAGGAGGGGGCGCAAGGTGGGAATGAGCCCGACACAAGGACGGGAGTCTGGGGGGCCCGAGACAGGAGGCCACTCGCAGAGCCTTGCCCGGTTGCAGAGTTGAGGTCGCCCCTGGGGCACCCCCAAAAGCACATTCTGGAGCAGCAGGCCCCGCAAGGCAGGGCCGATAAACAAGAGAGATTATCAGAGTGACCCAACAACTCTGAGGAAACACAGGAAGGGTGGGAAACTCAGAGAGTGTCTATAAAATGATAGAAGTCCCTTTGATGAAGCTCTCTGGGGTCTTACAGGAGAGCTGAGTGAAGCTGCTGCAGATTTCCCCCCCGGGATCCACGGGGCTAGTCAGTGCTGAGCCTCACAGATGTATGCCGTCCCCGCAGTCTGCAAGGCTGGGTGCGTGTGTGGTAGGGCTATGACTGTGTGTGCACACGCATGTGCCTGTGTGTGTGCAGGCATGACTGTGATATGTATAGAGGTAAGACTGTGATGTGTGTGTGTGTAGGTACGATTTTGATGTGTATGCATCTATGTGTGCACAGGTGTGACTATAATGTGTGTGCATGCATGTGTGTGCACATATGACTGTGTGTGACTGTGATATGTGCATGTGTGTGCACAGGTGTGACTATAAGGTCCATGTGCTTGTGTGTGCATGGGTGTTACTATAATGTGTGTGTGCTTTTGTGTGCACGGGTGTGACTATAATGTACATGTGTTGTGTGTGCATGGGTGTGACTATAATGTGTATGTGCTTGTATGTGCATGGATGTGGCTATAATGTGTGTGTGCATGTGCATACACAGGTGTGAATACAGAGTGTATGTGCATGTGTGTATGCTCATCTTTATCTATTTTCTGGTGTTTTCCTTTTAGTCATTTATTACCATGAACATAATAGACACACCTGGCAGTTTTTAGGGTCCAGGAGAGCAAATAACTCGCCCTTTCACCTCTTGTCAAGGTTTATTTCTGATGCCTGCAGCAGGTTTTTTGCCAGAGAAAAATCTCAAATACATAAATGGCTCTTTGGTATAATAAAGTTACAGGTCTTGAAATCTGCCTTTCCAAAATCACGTTATCTGTCTATAAACCTAGAAGATGTTATATAAAATGTAATTGTGTTTGAGAGGTTAACACTGTTACATTAACCCAAGTTGAACAAAACAAATTCTCCTTAATAACCAGTTGCATTTGTAAACTTAGTTAATGACATTCTCTTATACATTTAAAACCACATTTCTAAATTAAATAAATTTGATTTTCTCTTTAAAGTCTCCAAATACCCAACAGGGCAAATACGGAAACCCAAAATAAAAAATTTCTCCCAGTTCATGCAAATTAAGAAATTAAATAATGGTCTTAAGTTCTCAAAAACAACCAAACTCCAATATCCCTGACACGTTTCTCTCCCTTCACACACCGAGTACCGTGGCGTGCCCCTGCCCTTTGCTGGGAAGAATAATTCAGGATCTGACTGCCTCATCATCTCTGTGGGCACGCTAGCCCTCACAGGGCTGGGGATGCCTGGGCACCAGCAGCGGCTCAGTCATTCCACTGGGCCGTGGAGACAGCGGGTGTCTGGCGGCTGCGCTTGCACTGCAAGACACCCTCAGTCCTCCCATGGCTGCCCTGGTGGCGAGGGCTCCGTGCCTCCACATTGGGGACCATTTCTGTGCCATCCTTCTGGCTGACTGAGTCGAGGGGTCGGTGACTTCGAGGTGGCAGCTGAGGTGCTCTCCTGACTCCCTGCTGCTGGCTGAGCCCTCCATGGTCCCCATCGGAATCCCGTGGCATCCAGTGGGACTCCACGTCTCCGTGGGCTCCAGCCCCCTGCACCTGCCGGTGTGCCCTCCCCCAGTGCTGAAGGATGGGTTTTAGGACCCAGCTCTGCTGTCAGGAGGCGGCCAGACATCTGGGGAAATGAGACTGTCCCAGAGCTGCCCTGGCTGGGACCCTCTCTGCTCACATAAGCGCCCAGCGAGAGACCATAAGGGACCGGCTGGTGGCCGAGTGCAGAGAGGAGGGCGGAGGTCAGATCTTCAGGGGGAGGGCCAGCCCAGAGGGCATTGTTGGCTTTGTCCACTGTCGCATCCACAGCACTAGATATTGAGATGCTTGGGTGCTTGATGTGGCCTGGTACTGATGAGTGAGAGAACCCCGGGGAGAGCGCCAGAGGCTGGAAAGCAGGGCAGGTGCAAGGGGAGAGTTTGGAGATGCCAAAGGGCCACTGCTGGGCTGATGATGCAGGATCGGTGGCGACATCTACTATCACAAGTGGAGGGTGCATTGGGGCAGCGTTCAGCCTCCTGGAGCATGCAGTTCAAAAAGGAGACAGATCAAAAACAGAACACAAAAAATTACAAATTGTTCCTGTGATAGAAAGAAAACCAAGGTATATAAGCTGAGAACTAGGTGTGTGCATTTGCGTGCATATGTGCATGCATGTGCGTGCATGTGCTTTCAGGTGTGCATGTCCACGTGTGTGCACTTGTGCTTGCACAGGCGTGCAGTGTTCTCACATGTGTGCACACACGCATGCACGTGTGTTCTTGCATATGTGTGCATGTATGTGCACATGTGCACCGGCATGTGCACACGTGTGACTTGTGTTTATGTGCACCTGTGCACATGTGCTTGCATGTGTGTGCACATGTGTGCTTGCATACGTGTATGTTCACATGTGTGCCAGTGCTTGCTTGTGTACATGTGTGTGCTTGCACATGTGTGCATGTCTACTCATGTGTGCTTACATGTCTGTGTGGTGGGTTTAAACCAAGATTCTCACCATTATCTGCACATTAGGCCCACCTGGGGAGCCTCATCTTACCTGAGCCAATTGAAGCAGTGCCGAGGGTGGCCTCTCACTCCTCCAGCCTGGGTTCCAGCTGTAGGCCCAGCTGAGATGCCCTGATTTTATCTGAGCCCTGAAGATGGGAGAGATGGCCAGGAGCAGGCATGCCAAGAACGGTTGTTCCCAAGACCTCCCAGGGGTGAGCGAGCTCAGCACCGCAGAGGCCCTGGGGCAGAATAGGGCTCTGGGGGTCTTGGGGACCAGGCGGCCGGGAGCAGGGGTGGGTGCAGAGGGAGCTTCAGCTGCTACTCCTAATCACTCATAGGTTCCTTCATTCAGGGACCGTCAAGAGGCTGCCCCAGGGTCCCCTGAGGACAGGACAAGGGGAGCTCATGGCCTGAGACTGGACAGTGTCCGCGCCCACTGTGGGGACTTCCCTGCTGGGGGGTGGGGGTTCCGAGGATTGGACCTTGGGTTGGAAAGGCCCCTGAGGGGAATGGGGGTACCTGAAGACAAGCCCAGGACCCACGGGTGGGGGTGTTATCGGGGAGGTAGAGAGGGAAGCCATCAACCTCCCCCTCATCTCTTCTGCGATTAGTGGCTGAGCACCTGCTCCATATGCCAGACCCTGTTCTAGGAAGGAGACTCAGAGAACCAAACCAAACACTCTCAGGCCCCCTCATGGAGTGCTAGTCCAGACCTCACCGAGCCAGGGGCTGCCCTCTGGGGGTGCTGTGGGGGGAGGTGTACAAACAGGGAAGGGACCAGCCTGGGGGAGGAAAGGGCAAGCGGGGCAGGTGCCACCCAGGGGGCCCAGTGAGGCCTGAGGTCAGGAGGGGGCAGGACCCAAGAGGGACGGGGAGGGGGCAGGGAGGGGAAGCCTTCACCCCGATGGGCAGGCCCCGGGGGCTTCTGTCCATGGAGGGGCAGGGAGGGCTACCACCCCCCCACCCCCCACCCCCCACCCCGTGCAGGACTCAGCTTCATGAGAGATGTGAGGGGGGTGGGAAGGGGAGACAGGGAGGCTGACAGCAGGGGGAAGGGCAGGGAGACCCCCTTGGGCACCCAGCTCCCTCGGCCCCTCCCCTGTCCCTGCCCTGATGGCGGGTCTGGGGTCTCCCCCTCTGCAGGTGACCCCTACCTTGGGGGCCCCCAAATCAGCTGGGCACTTGAGCAAATGCAGTTCCCCCCACCCCCTGCTCCTGGCTCGGCCGTCTACACCGAAAGCTCCCGTTCCCCGCTCTCCCCAAGTCGGGCCGGCCCATGACAGCCCTGCACCCCCCACCCCCACCTTCACCTTTGCATCATCTCTTTGGCTGTTTTTCTTTTTCACCCACCCCCTGCTTTCTGGTCATTTTTTCTGTTCCTTTTTATAAGAAGCCTGACCTTCGTTTAGTTCTTTCACAACATATGAGGGAACTGGAGCCAAATGAACTCAACATCTTATAATTACTGCTCTGGGCAGGTTTGGAAAAACATAACTCTTTTTCCCAAACTACTTGCAAAATGTCCTAGGAAAATGTGGCTGTGTCTCTGGGAAGGCTGAGCACCCACCCCTGCCCGAGAGCCCATGGTGGGGGCAGGGGGGCTGTCGGGGATCCCCTCTTTCCAGCCTTCGCAGAGCCTGGAGGGCCTCCCGCCCTCGAGTCTGTTCCAGGGTGTGTTCTCCACATGCTCGGTGATGGGGGGGCCAGAAGTTGACCTTGGGGCTCCCACTCCATTCCAGATGATGGGAGTGGGAAGCCCCCGTGAGGGTCAGGACCCCAATATTCTGTGCCCTCATTTCTGAATTTTCCCAACCAGAGCAAATCCAGCCATGGAGGTGGGATCCCTGCCCTCCAGCCCCCACCCCCACATCCTGGTGGGTTGCCCATCCCTGAGGCAGCCAGCCAGCCAGGTGGAGCCCTGGTCCTCCAGTGCTGACATGGCTGTCACTGTGGGCAGGCTGCCTGGCCAGTTCCCCGGCCCACCTGCTCCAGCCTCCGTTCTGGGGTATCTGAGTCTGGGTCCCCCTGTGAGGGCCCGGAGCCCCCCACTGGGTGCTCCCAGCCATCAGGACTCACCCAAGAGTCCTGCAAAGTTCAGCCTCCAGAGCACTGGCCACATCCCTCCCAGGCCTGGCCAGGAGCTGGGCCCCTTACTCCCCTGTGGGACTGGGGGATCCCTGGCTTCAGCCTCCTTGCCAGGCTCCAGATGCTTCTCTGGCCTGAGCCCTCTCTCCAGCTGGTGCTTCTGCAACCTGACACCCCAAGCCCATGTCCTGGTGCTTTGGGCTTTCAGGTTCCAGTCTCCTTTGTGGGTGGTCTTTGGCCTGAAGCTCAGTGGCCTTGGCCACCAAAGTCTTGGTGCTGGGGGCTTTGGGGGGCTACTCCTCCTACCTGCCTGGAGGGAAGATTGAATGTGCTTTGACTTTGCCAGATTTGGCCCTGATCACCCAGCAGTCCAGGCTGGAGGCTCTGGCATGAGAGAGTTTGACACTTTGGGGTCCTCCAAGCCACAGAGAGGCCAGTTGTGGGCTCTACAAGAGGGGTGGGTACAGGTTAGCCTGTGCTTATGTTTTCCCCAGAGAAGAGCAGGTCAGAGGGGAACCTGCAGAAAGCCCACTCTGACTGTCCCCCGTAGCAGTTAGGAATGTGCTTGGATGCAAGGAACAGAAAACTCAGCTTCAGAAGTGCAAACAGGCAGGGGCTTATTTTTTTCACTTCCCAACAAGCTCCACGGGGGATGGTCACATTTGTGGTTCAATGTTTTGGTGCAGGAAGAAAGAAGAAGCGGAAACAGGTAGCTCTGGTGGCGTGAGACCCTTTAATTCAGAGATCTAAAGCAATTGGGAGTCCCCTAGCCTTCAGGGCCGGAGCAGCCAATTGCTGCCACCTGAAACAGACTTGAGCTCTATGGCCAGTGTTGGGCAGGTGGTGGCAGGGTTTGCCCCACATCTTGAAGGCATATGTAGCACTTGTACGTATGTTGTCTCACACAGACTCCACGTGGCCTCTTGGTGATGGCACTGCAGGGTTCATCAGCTTTTTTGCAGATGAGGACACTGAGGCTCAGAGAGGTTGAGGAAGTGGCCCAAGGCCACACAGGAGAATGGCTGGAACTTGGACCCCGTTGGCGTGAGCCATGTTTGTGCCCTTCTGAGCTCCCAGCATGGGATGGTGGACATGCCTGAGGAGGATGCTGGGTTTCCAGCCTGTGCTCATCAATCCCCTGCCACCTCCTCTGTGACCCCACCCTCAGAAACCAGAGAGCAGGGGCTCTCCTTAGAGAGGGGGACACGGGTCTGCCCGGGACCCTTTGCATGCAGCAAGCACATCAGCACCATGGGTGCTGGTCCCCTCTCCCTGTCACTGACCGCCACACTCTTCCAAGGGAAAAGGTGGCCTTGCAGGGCCCTGCACAGCCATGGGGGTGTGGGGAGGGGCATAGTGGGCAGCCGGGCACCTGGGCTCACACATGGCCCTGCAGGGACCCCACATCCTCTCTGGCCTGGAGGACCATCCTGCAGAATGAGAGCGTGGACCCCAAGAACCTGGCAGCTTGGGTGTTTGGGAGAGTTTGGCCCAAGCCAGCTTCCCCTCAGGATTCCTGACAGTTTGGGGGCAGAGGTGCCCCTTCTGCATGAGCTGGTCCTTCCGGGTGCCTGGCCCTCTTCCAGGAGCTTCCCCCTCACCCAACTTTCAGCTTCTTGCTCCCCTCTGGGTCCTCCTCACCTGCAGACATGCTTGAGTCTCCACGGTCAGTGTAAAGACTGCAAAACACAAGCCGTGGCTGCCACCCAGATGCGCTCCTCCACTTTGGCCGAGCATCACGAGGAAGCACCGTCCTCTGCTCTCTTCATCTTCCCACTCCATCTGACTGGATGCAGGCTGCCCTAGCTCAGTTCAGCAGCCGCTCCCTCCTGGGTCACTGGCTGACCCCCATCTGCCACCCCGAGGACTGTCCCCATCCACATCCCATCTGACCTACCTCACAAGGAACCTGTGCCACCTGATGGAACTTTCTGCAAGTACCAACCGAGCGTGTCTGCTGGGTGCTGGGTTACAACAATGAGTAAGAAGTGTGGCTCCCCCCGAGTGCCTGGCAGCTTGCAGGGTCAGATGCAACCTGCAGGCTGCAGGCTTCTCGGAAAGCACTCCAGGGATTGCAGAGGTGCGGGGCTCTCAGCAAACGGTACCTGTTCTCTGCAGACTGGAAAACAGTCTGTCTTACTTCATCTCCATGGGTGCTGAGTGCTGTCTCCAGACATGCACACACACACACGCACACACACACACCTGCATACCCGCACACATGTGCGCACCTGGTGAGGGACAAGCTCCTCCTGGCCTCTGCTAAGGCTGTTCCTTCTGCCCGGCCTGAGTCCTGCCTTACCCACCCCTCAGCCCACCTGACAACCAGGTAGGTCTGCCTATTGCCATTTGGGTCTCTCTGTATTTTATTCCTAGTCCTCATTGCTGCTGCAATCATCTAATCATTTCATGGATTGATCTGTTCATTCCCATCTCATGCTTGTCTGGTCATCCCATAGCAGGTTCCGGACAAACAGGAAGGACTCAGTTGGGGTTTGTGGAACAAAGGGGTGCCTGAGTGAAGTGCGTCCAGGTGATTTTAAGATCTGCTAAACCTTAATTGTTTACATGTACACGTGTTATAATTCTTGGGAGTCTTTTATCGATATGTATTTTCTCAGCCAAGTGATACCAGGAGGCCAGCCCTGAGCATGGAGGTCTGATGATGCACTGTGATGAGGTGCAGGCATCCTCGGCCTCAGAGGGGTGGATTCGCTTGTGTAGACGCGTCAGTGAGATGAGGGCCACAAAAGGCCTCACCCGGGTGGCCCAGAGCCCACCCCCGCCCCTGCTCCCCACACTGCCCTCCTCGTGGTGACCTCCTCCTCAGGGCAGGGCCCACCACGGTGACTCCGTGGACACTTGGGGCCAGGCGACTCTCTGTGGTGGGGCCTGTCCTGCGTTCTGCAGGTTGACAGCAGCCCTGGCCTCTGCCCACCAAGAGCCTGGGCCACCCCCAGGTGTGACAATCAGAACTGTTTCCAGACCCTGCCAAATGTCCTCTGAGGGCAAAGGGGCCCTGAGCTGAGAACCGTTGCCATAGGGGCCAAAGGTATTTTCCACGGGTCTTCCTGGTTTCCCCAAATTCCTTAAAGTGACAAATTGTAAACATAAAATAAGGCAATTTACAGGAGCAATGAATTCATAACCGTACTGTCATGAAAACAAGAAAGGGCACTGCTTGTGGAGAACTTCTGTAGGATCCCTGCGAGGTAGAAGGCAGAAGGCACAGACCACTGGAGAAGACAACCAAAAATCCACATGAAAAGAAGGAATGTCGGCCTTTACCTCTCACCAGGTACAAAAGTTAATTCAAAATGGAAAAATGACCTAATTATAAGAGCTACTTCTATAAAACACTTATAAGAAAATATAGGTAAATATATTCAGGACTTTGTAGGCAATGGATTCTTAGTATTTATATCAAAGGCACAAGTGACAAAAGAAAAAATAGAACAGACTTCATCAAAATTAAGAACTTTTGGCATCAAAGGACATTATAAAAAAGTCAAAAACTATAAATAATGGGAGAAAATATTTGGAAATCATGTATCTGATAAGGTTTTAATATTCAGAATATATAAAAACTCCTATAATTTAACAACAAAAGGACATACATCACAATTTAAAAATGAGCCAAGTATTTGAATAGACATTTTTCCAAAGAAGATATTCAAAGGCCAATAAGTATATAAATGTGCTCACCATCTTAGCCATTAAAGAAATGCAAATTAAAACTATGAGATACCACTTCACACACACTAGCATGGCTATTATTTTTTTAAAAAATGGAAAATAACAAGTGTTAACAAGGAAGTGGAGAAACAGGAAACTCCTACATTGTTCGTGGGAATGTAAAATGGTGCAGCCACTGTGGAAAACAGTTTGATGGTTCCTCATAAAGCTAAACATAGAATTACTGTATAACCTGGTAATTCCATTCATAGGTATATACTCCAAAAACTGAAAGCAGGGATTCAGACAGATATTTTTATACCATATTTATTGCAGCATTATTCACAATTGCCAAAAGATGGAAACAGTTCAAGTGTCCAGAAACAGACGAATGGATAAACAAAATGTGGTCTATCCATAGAATAACACTCAGCAGTAAAAAGAAGTGAAGTGCTGGTGCATGGCATGCTACAACATGAATGAACCTTGACAACATCAGGTTGAGATAAATAGGGCAGACACAAAAGGGCAATATTGTATGATTTTTCTTTATGAAATACTTAGAATAAGCAAATTCATAGAGACAGAAAGCAGAATAATGGTTCCCCAAGGTTGGGGGAGTGGGGAGATATTCCTAATGAGTATGGATTTTGGTTTGGGATGGTGAAAATAGTCTGGAAATAATGGTGAATGTTACACAGTGTTGTCAATGTACTCAATGTCAAAGAATTGTCTGCTTGAAATGGATAAACTTCGTTTTATGTTACGTATATTTTACCACAACTAAGAATAAATAAATTAAATATAATTTTAAAAAAAGACAGCTAACATTATACTCATTGCTGACTGAAAGCTTTTCCACTAAGATATGAAACAAGACAAGGATGCCCACTGTCACCACTGTTATTCAAGACTGTACTGGGAGTTCTAGCCAGAGGAATGAAGCAAAAGAAAGAAATAAAAAACATCCAAATTGGAAAGGAAGGAGTCAAATTATTTCTATTCATAGATAATGTGATCCCATATATAGAAAATCTTGAAAAATCCACAACAAATGTACTAGAGCTAAGAAAAGAATTCAGCAAAGTGTTGGGGTACAAGATCAACACACAAATATCAATAGTTTCTATATACTAGTAATGAACAACATGAAGAGGGAATCAAGAAAAAATTCCATTCACAACAGCAACTGAAAGGATAAAATATTGAGGAATAAATTTAGCCAAGAATGTAAAGGATACATAAGTGGAAAACTACAAAACATGCTGAAGGGAATCAAAGAAGACCTAAATAAATGGAGGACATTCCTTGTTAAAATGGACTGGAAGACTAAATATTGTTAAGATGTTAGTTCTGCCCAAAGCTATTTACAGCTTCAATGCAATCTCATTAAAACTCCAACAACTTTCTTTGCAGAAATGGAATAGCCAATCATCAAATTCATATGGAAGAGTAAGGGGCCCTAGGTGGGCCAAAACCAGCTTGGAAAAGAATAAATTTGGAGGACTCACACTTTCTGATTTCAAAATTTATTGCAAACATACAATAATCAAAATGGTATGGTACTGGCACAAGAACAGACATACAGACCATTGGAATTGAACTGAGAGCTCAGAAACCAACCCTCACATCTAGTGCCATGTGAGTTTTGACCAAGGTTCCAAGTGCACTCAATGAGGAAAGAATAGTCTCTTCAGAAACACATAGTTCTGGGGAAGTGCGGGACACTGTTATCGAGTTCTGACTTGGCGGGCCTGGGCCAGGGGAACTGATCAGCCCCTAGGAAAGGTAGTGGGGCACGGGTGGTTGCGCCCTCCACGGCCCCCCGGGCCTGAGAAAGTGGAGCTGAATGCAGGCCCCATTTCCTCACCCCAAAGTAAAAACCATTGGGGAGGGCTTGCCGGAGAAAACCGCCCCCTTTACCTTGCCCACCCACTCCCCGTTACCGGAGCAACTCCCGCCCCTTTTCAATCAACCTCCGCGCCCTCTCAGAACCAATCCAAGCCTTTAACCCTTGCAGCTACCCCGCCCTCTGAATGCCCGATATAAGCTTGTACTCTCCCCTAATAAACTCTCTTGGTTTTCATCATCCTTAAAAGAAATCGTGTCCCGCCTGTTCCTTTCTCGCCGCCCTCCATACTTGCACGCCTCCCGCCGGGGACCTGGCCAAGTCCCCCGCCTCGCCCTCGCCTCCGGGAAAGAGCCCCCGCCGCCGGTACCCTCGGAGCAATCCTGGGAGCCTAGGATTTAGCAACCGGCCGCCACCCTCCCCCAGACGAATCAACTGCGACCGCAACTGGCGCCCAACGTGGGGCCCCTGGAATTAAAAGTCCTCTCCACGCAGCGGTCCAGTGAAACCACCCGCTCGCCCGGACGCCTCTCCAGCCCCCCTTCTCCTCGCCTGCAAAGTAAGGGCCGCCTCTCCCTCGCCGCCCCGTGGAGCCGCCCCTCCCTCGCCGCTCCACGTCTGGAGCCGCCCCTCCCACGCCGCTCCGCGCCCGGGCCGCTCTTCCTTTCCCGCGTTAACCTAACTCTTACCCCCGACTACCTTTCGTCTTCTCTTCCTATATCCCCCACATTCCTCCTAACACTCTTCCTCCAGTAGCTTTCCCTCTTCCCCTCCATTACTTTGCTGTGGTCCTCTGTGTCTTTGTTTCTTTGTTTCGCGCGGTGTGCCTCTTTGCAACCGCCCCCCCCCCCCCAAACTGCTCTCGCTACTAGAGGCTCCTGCCTTCCATTCTCACCATCTCCTTCGGCCTCGCTGCCACAGTTTACCTCATTTTCTTTACTCAATAATCAACCCCCCTTTTTTTTTCTCTTTTCTCACTCCGCTATGGGTAATCGTCTATCTGCACGCCAAGCACCCCAAGTTCGCGCTCTGGCGGGTCTCCTAGACACACATCGCTGTAAAGTGTCTGTCCGGCAGCTGCAGGTATACTGGGACCTCCTGCTGCCCTTTAACCCATGGCTCACCACTTGCCATCTTTGGGACCCTGTTACTTATGATCGCCTTATTGATCGGGTCACCAACGCCATGGAACATGAAAGCAAGCGCTTCCCTCCCGGCTTGCTCCCCACCTTAATAACCGTCCGCTCCTGCCTTCAAGGCTCCCTTCCCCCTGATCGAGGCCCCATTAAATCCAAGGAGGCCCTATCAACCCAGCCAACAGATTCAGACAGCGATACTAATGTAGACCACGATTCGGACACAGAATCCTTAGTCGAGCAAATTAACAACGCGCTCGAAGTCGCCCCCCAAAAACAAAGCAATACTAAGCCTCGCCAAGATGGCGAACTTCCTCCTTCTTCTTCCATCGAGGGGAGGAAGTGCTCCGGCGATGACGTCAGCCCTAAGCTGGGCCGGAAACCGCATGCGCTTTACCCCGCCCTTTCACAGGGCGGAGTTAGTCCGCCATCTTATGCCTTGGGCCCCACCCTTTCACAGGGCGGAGCTAGTCCACCATCCTATGCCTTAGCCACTCCCAACGCGCCGCCGTCTTGCGACGCTTGGGGCCTCCCACTTCCGCCTCCCCCTCCGGCGAGCTCCCCCTCGGAGCCGCTACTGGCAGCTGCCGCCGCTCCTCCCACCCTGCCGACTAACAACCCCTGGATGCCTTCTACACCTCAAGGCAACCCTTGGGGCAACGCTCCCCCTACCCCCACTCCCGCGCCAAGCCCTCTGCAAGCGCGTCCTCCTTTCTCTCGTGCCTTTCGCTGCTTTCCTCTTAACCTTACCCCCACACCACAGAAACCGTATGACTGGTATCCCATTGACTCTAATACTATTAAGCAGCTTCGCAGGGCCGTCAAGGAGGACGGGTTGGGTAGCCCATACGCTTCCCAAATACTGCAGGATCTCGGCATGGACTTTTGCATCCCCCAAGACTGGGCCTCGCTTGCCCGTTCCATTCTTAACCCCGGCCAGTTTATTGATTGGCGTGCTCACTTTCAGGCGGAAGCAGCTAAGCAAAGTGAGCAAGACGCAGCCACTGGAGTCTATCATCCCCCCGAAGCCTATTTAGGCACGGGAGCGTTTCTAAATGCGTCTGCTTATATTAATGTCCCTGCCACCTTCTGGACTATCCTCAGAGGCATCGCCTTACGCGCGTTTGCCAACTGCTCTGCCCGTCGACCTGACAGCTTTACCAAGCTCCTCCAGGAGCCAAACGAACCTTTCGCCACCTTCGTATCCAGAGTCGAAGAAACCTGCGCTAGAAAAGTTAGCAACCCCCAAGCCCAGCTAGCTCTCACCCGAGAACTCATTCTAGAAGGGGCTAACCCCCCCTGTAAGCAAGCCATTCTCCCCTTGAGGGAAAAAAGTCTAGATGACTGGGTTCTCGCCTGCAGCGCCTTTGACCCAGCTGCCGCGTCCCTAGCCCAGGCTGTCTCTGGCGCTGTCACTGCCGCCTTAGCCGCCACCACCGGTTGTTTTAAGTGCGGGCAGAGCAGTCATTTTGCACGGGAGTGCCCCAATGCAGAAATCAACCGCCTACCTTTCATTCAGTGTAATGGGCGCCCCCCTCCCACTCCTTGCCCACGCTGCCAGCGTGGCTATCACTGGGCGCACGACTGCAAGAGCAGCCCCAGAGATCTCAGCAAGAATAACTTAAAAAACCTCTGCTATCCCTGGTGCCCTGACGGCAGTCAGCGCCAGGGCACTGAGCAAGCTTTAAACTCCAAGCGGGGCAAGCCTCAGCCCCGCCCCTAAGAGGCAGCGTGCCGGCCGGTTCTAATAAAACTAATCACTTCACCGGCAGTAAAACGCTTCTCTGGACAGTCCCTATCACCCCAGAAAAGCCTACTCGTAAGTTAAGAATAGAGGGGCAATGGTACACGGGCACGCTCGATTCAGGGGCAGAGGTCTCTTGCATGCCCGCTCAGTATGCCACCATGTGCATGGTTCTCGATGGTCCCTCGGTAGTGGGAGCTACTGGTACCTCCACCTCTCTTCAGGCCATAGGGCCCATTAAGTGGGAGGATGAAGAGGGCCACTCAGGCACCTTCCGCCCGTTATTTCTACACACCATAAACCAAATTTTATGGGGCCGTGACATCCTCGCCGCCTCTGGGGCAGTGCTTACCACGCAGCCCCCCCAATAATGTGCGCCACTGCTCGTTTAACACCTCCGGCGCCCGTTCCTCTGCAGTGGGATACTGAGGAACCTATATGGGTGGAGCAGTGGCCCCTTCCCACGCATAAATTAGTAACACTCCAAGCCCTTGTCCAAGAACAATTGGACGTTGGCCACATAGAGCCTTCTACTAGTCCCTATAATTCGCCAGTGTTTGTTATTCATAAAAAAGCCACAGGGAAATTTAGGCTCCTCAATGATCTGCGGGAAATCAATAAGCATATTCTTCCCATGGGTTCCCCGCAGCCTGGCCTCCCCCATCCGGTAGCCATCCCGGCCCACTATCATGTAGCCACCATTGACATCAAAGACTGTTTCTTTTCCATCCCGCTACATGAGCGAGACCGCCCGCGCTTTGCCTTTACAGTTCCCGTCCCCAATCACGCGGGCGCGGCTAGCAGGTACCAATGGAAAGTCCTCCCTCAAGGGATGCGTAACAGTCCGGCCATCTGCCAAATGTATGTTAATCACGCAGTGGCCCCCCTGCGAAAGCGGGCCATGCTCATCCATTACATGGATGACATCTTGGTGGCCTCTGAGGACGCCGAGGCGCTTCCTCTAATCCTCAGAGACCTCACCACTAATTTAGCTGACCTCGGCCTTACAGTTCAGCCCGAAAAAGTTCAAATTGTGCCTCCATTAGCCTTCTTAGGATTTAGTATTGATAAAACCATTGCCCCGTCCGCTCCCCAGCTGGACATACCGGATCGGGTCACTATCACTGAGCTCCAACAGCTCTGTGGCCAGATCAATTGGCTCCGCTCTGCGTTGCCAATTACCACTGCGCAGCTTCAACCACTTTTTATGCTGCTGAGTGTCCCTGAAGCCCCGCCGCTAGCAATCTCTCGGCGCATTAAGCTCACCCAGGAGGCAAAGAAAGCCATTGCTGCCATTAACAAGGCGCTTGCTGCCTGTTGTCTCAACAGGTTCAGCACTAAAGAGGGCAATCTTATAGCACTCATCCTTCCTACGCCCGGCACACCCATGGGCTGCCTGTGGCAGGAAGGCCCTTTGCTTTGGGTGCACCCTGCTAAAAGCCGGCTTAGAAAAATTTGCCCCGCAGTACGGCTCTGGATCAGCCTAGCTTCAGATCTAGTCACCCTGGCTGTTCATGTATTCGGAGAGCCGCCAGAAAAAATTGTTTGGCCCCTAGATGCAGGCCAAACCCGCCTGCTTATACGTGACAACCCGGACATGCAAATCCTTTTAGAAGGATTTCATGGGGAATTCAGCTGCCACTATCCTAGCCATCGGCTGTTACAGGGACTCGCCAAGCTTCCCTTCCGCAGCCCCTTCCATCCTTTCCCCTCCTCTGCACCCATCCCGGGTGCCACTACCGTCTTTACTGACGCCTCCAAAACCCGTTTCGCCTTCCTCTCTTATTCGCAGGACCATCCGGAACCCCGCCTATTCAGTTATGTCAACCTTCATTCAGTCCAAGTGGGGGAAATTCTAGCAGTGTCATACGCGCTAAACGCCCACTGCAACCACCCAGTAAACATTTTCACTGACAGCCTCTACACGTATCAGGTCTGCCGAGTCCTTGCATTTTCCACCTTTTTCCCCGGGAACTCGGCCATCGATAAAGCACTTTCTGACCTCAGAAGCATCTTAGAGCATAGACAGGATCCTTGGTTCGTTAGCCACATTCGTAGTCACTCAGGCCTCCCGGGGCCCTTGGCTAATGGCAACAGTATAGTAGACCAAGCGGTCTCAGCTCAGACTACCCAAGCTATGCTAACTCGCACAGCAGCCCCTCCGGGGGACGCTGTTAACCAGGCCAAGTTATTGCATTCCAGGTTTCACTTTTCGGCTACGTCATTGCATCATTTATGTGGCCTCCCCCTAGATACCTGTAAACATCTTGTCCGCAATTGTGCAACTTGTGCGCCCTTTGCGCCGCTTGGCCCCCTGCAACCTCAGGGAGTCAACCCACGAGGCCTAAAACCCAATTCTAGATGGCAAATGGATGTAACTCACGTTCCGTCCTTTGGGCGCCTCAAGTATGTACATGTAATGATTGACACCTTCTCAGCCATGTGTTATGCAGTCCCCCTCGCCGGGGAAACGGCCAAACACTGTATCAAGGCCCTAAGACAGGGAATTCTCTTCATGGGAGTCCCCTGGGACATAAAAACGGACAATGGGCCTGCCTATCGCAGTGCCTCCTTTGCGGCCTTTCTTCAGTTATATAACATCACCCATCATTTCGGCATCCCCTATAATCCACAGGGGCAAGCCGTTGTGGAAGCAGTCCATCGCCGCTTAAAAACACAAGTTGAAAAAGAAAGGGCAATGCTCCCCCAGGCAACTCCAGGGGACCTTATCATAGCAGCCCTTATTCACCTTAATCTACTCAGATTCAATAAGGAAGGGCTTTCGCCCCTACATAAACATTGGGGGCCCTCATATAGGCCCACCCAGGCCCCGATGGTCTACTGGAAGGACCCAGAGATTAATACCTGGAAGGGTCCCTCCCCACTCCTCGCCCAGGGGCGTGGGTTTGCTTGTGTTTTCCCAGATGATGCAGCACAACCAATCTGGATCCCGGGAAAAGCAATCCGACCCGCCACCAGCAGCCAAACGGCTAACAAGACGAGAACGCCGCCGTCTCCGCAGCCTAACATACCAGATGACAACCTTACAACTGGACCAGGAAGGCCGTCCGAGAGCACCCCCGGAGAGGCCTGAAAACTCGCAAGAGGAAAGACAAGAAATCGTCCAAATCATGCGCCTATACAGACAGGCAAAAGCCAGCCCCCTACACCTCCATAACCCCCACCCAAGCATTGCTTCCCTTCTAATGGTCATGCTTACCCTCGCCTCTTCTACCCAGGCCAACCCCCACCAGCCTTGGAAGTGGACCCTTGCGCGTTGGGAAGACTCCAAAATAATTCTTTGCATTACCACAGCAGGATCCCCCTCCTTTGTTTTTAATGCCACTGATATGTTCCCCCCTCCTAATCCAAAACCTATTGGTTATCCAGGCAGCCTAAATACACAAAATTATTATATGTGTCCATCTTCAAATCCTGGAAAATCATACTGCAATTCCCCCTATGAGTACTACTGTGCATACTGGGGGTGTGAAACATTAGCCACAGGCTGGAAACCTTCTGTCCCTGACAAATTTCTAAATCTTACAGTAATCCCTTATACTTGCCTAAACTCAGGCAATCGCTATTTCGACAGGTACCTTTGTCCTAAAAGGCTAATGCTCACCGTACAAAACCCTACCGATACGTCTTGGCTCATGGGTCGAACCTGGGGCTTCCGAATTTATCTAGCGGGGTCCAATCCGGGATCCCTTATTCTCATAAAAAAGGAAGCAGCTCAACATTCATCTTCGGGCATTGGCCCCAATAAAGTCATTAACCCCCTTTTTCCACAGCCCTCCAGCCGCACCTTAGCTTCAACCAGCCGCACCTCAGCTGCAAACAACGCATCGCCAACCCCACCACCCCAACCTTTTCTACCCCCCTCTCATTACTCCTCTCCCCTCTTCAGCCTTATCCAAGCAACCTTCACCTCACTAAATGTCTCCTACCCCAATCTTACCTCCTCCTGTTGGCTTTGCCTCTCCACCTCCTCCTCACTGTATGAGCCAGTTGCCTCCAACCTCTCCTTTTCAGAAAACACAGAGGACAGCCCCTCGGAATGTAATTGGAATACCTCTGCCGTCCCCCTAACCTTTCATTCAGTCTCCTTTACAGGAAAGTGCATCCGCCCTCGCTCCAGTAACTCTCCCAGCCTCACTGCCTGTGCCAGCTACTCATCTCCCAGCAGCTCTGCCAAATTTCTCATTCCTCATAACTCCTCCCAATGGCTCTGCTCCTCTACAGGACTTACCCCCTGCCTTAACGTGCAAACCCTCAATACAACTAATGAAACTTGCCTCCTAATTGTCCTTATCCCTAGGGTCCTATACCACAGCGAGGAAGACTTCTTCCTCCGCCTGGAAAGAACTGCAGCCCCTGCTCCACTGCAAAAGCGAGAGCCCATCACCGTCCTCACGATTGCCTCCCTCCTAGGTCTTGCAGGCGCTGGCACCGGAATCGCTGCATTAGCCAGTCAAGGCTCCGCCCTAACTCACCTCCGGGCGGCTGTTGACGAGGACATTCGTCACCTACAAGACGCTATTTCTCATCTTAAAAATTCTGTCAATTCCCTCTCTGAGGTCGTACTCCAAAACCGCCGAGGCCTCGACCTTCTCCTCCTCAAAGAAGGAGGCCTCTGCGCCGCCCTAGGAGAAGAGTGCTGTGTATATGCCAATTCCACAGGTCTCGCCGAGGACAGCCTAAAAAAGGTCCGAGAGGGACTGGAACAACGCAAAAAAGACCGTGAAGCCACCAGCTATTGGTCCCACATCTTTACCCCCCTCCTCCCATACCTCCTCCCTCTCATCGGCCCCCTACTAATGATTATTCTAGCTCTCACCCTAGGGCCCTGCATTATCCGCAAAATTGTTCAGCTTGCTAAGAACCAAGCCAATGCTGTCTTTTCATCATTTGTGCAAGTCCAGTATCAACAACTTGCCTCCACTGAAGAAGCTGACCCTCCGCAGCGTCGCCACCCTCGTCCATCCCGCAAGCAGCAAGGCCCCTCTCGAACGCCCGGGCGCCACACCAACGTCGAGCTCCAGCCTCTCTAACTACCATCTACCCCTATCCCTTCCCCCACCTCCCCTTTCCCTCATCCCTTGGCGGATCTCTCCGGTAAGCTTCTTCCTCTAATTAGAAAAGAAGGGGGAAATGCGGGACACTGTTATCGAGTTCTGACTTGGCGGGCCTGGGCCAGGGGAACTGATCAGCCCCTAGGAAAGGTAGTGGGGCACGGGTGGTTGCGCCCTCCACGGCCCCCCGGGCCTGAGAAAGTGGAGCCGAATGCAGGCCGCATTTCCTCACCCCAAAGTAAAAACCATTGGGGAGGGCTTGCCGGAGAAAACCGCCCCCTTTACCTTGCCCACCCACTCCCCGTTACCGGAGCAACTCCCGCCCCTTTTCAATCAACCTCCGCGCCCTCTCAGAACCAATCCAAGCCTTTAACCCTTGCAGCTACCCCGCCCTCTGAATGCCCGATATAAGCTTGTACTCTCCCCTAATAAACTCTCTTGGTTTTCATCATCCTTAAAAGAAATCGTGTCCCGCCTGTTCCTTTCTCGCCGCCCTCCATACTTGCACGCCTCCCGCCGGGGACCTGGCCAAGTCCCCCGCCTCGCCCTCGCCTCCGGGAAAGAGCCCCCGCCGCCGGTACCCTCGGAGCAATCCTGGGAGCCTAGGATTTAGCAACCGGCCGCCACCCTCCCCCAGACGAATCAACTGCGACCGCAGGGAAGTTGGTATTCTTATGTAAAAGAATGACAATGGACCCCTACCTCACACCATATACAAAAACTAACTCAAAATTTATCAATATAAGAATATAAGAATCAAAATTATAAAACTCCCAGAACAAAACATGGGAAATCATCTTCAGGACCTTGTGTTAGGCAATGTTTGTTTTCAGACTTTATACCAAAAGCATGAGCCACAAAAGAAAAAATAGGTAAATGGAACTTCATCAAAATTAAAAACATTTGTGTATCAAAGGACTTTATCATGAAAGTAAAAAGACAACTATAGAATGGGAGAAAATATTTGGAAACCATAAATCTGATAGTTTAATATCCAGAATATATAAAGGACTACAACTCCATAATAAAAGGACAAATGACCCAATTAAAAATGCGTGAAAATGACTTGTTTAGACATTTCTCCAAAGAAGATATACAAATGGCCAATAAGCACATGAAAATATGTTCAACATCATTAGCCATTAGGGAAATGCAAATCAAATACACAATGAGATAACACTTCACACCCCCTAGAGTGGCTACCATTTAAAAAGCAGAAAATAACCTGTTTTGGTGAGGATGCAGAAGAACACAAACACCTTGTAGGTAGGAATGTAAAATGGTGCAGCCACTGTGGAAAACAATTTGGAGGTTCCTCAGTAAGTGAAGTATAGAATTATCATATGACCTGCACACCCACTTCTAGGTGTACATGCATAAGAATTGAAAGCAGGGACTTGAACAGATATTTTCACACTAGTGTTCATAGTGGCATTATTCACAATTTCCCAAAGATGGAAGCAACCCAAATTACTTATCCAAGCTGAATGGATAAACAAAATGTGGTACATCCATGCAATGGAATGTTATTCAGCCGTAGAAAGGAGTGATGCTCTGATACATGTGACATAATGGATGCAACTTGAAGACATCACATTGAGTGAAATAAACCGAACACAAAAGGACAAATATTGTATGATATTACTGATATTAAGTAATTAGATTATGCAAATTCAGAGAATCAAAAGCTGGAATAAAGTTTGCAGGGGCCAGGGAGTGGGTAGGGAATGGGGACATAATCCTTAACTGGCACCAAATTTCTGTTTGGGGTGATGGAAAAGTTTTGGTAATGGATGGTGGTGATGGTCCATTCTCGGACGGTGGCTTAGGCCCCATGGTGGTGGTCATGGCCGGGGAGAAGCTTCAGAGCCTGGAGGTGTTTGGAAGGAACGGTGTTGGACTTGCGGATGCATCAGCTGAGCATGTGAGAGAAGGAGAGGATGGAGATGCGCCCGAGGTCTTTGCTGGGATCTGGGAATGACATAGACACGGTGGGATTCAAGGGTGGGTACTGAGCACGTTAAGCGTGTGATGGGGTTGGAATGCAAGAGGGGGTGGCGAGCGGGCTGCTGCGTCAAGGAGGCACATCTGGTGGGAGAGGGGTCGAGGGAACTGCCAACCTGGGGGTGTCACGTCCTGGCCTGGTGGGACTCGCCCAGCGACAAAGCTGCCCCACCCGAGGTCGTCGTGAGAATCACATGGGACGATCCAGGGATGCTGTCCCAGACGACGCACTCAGGATGTCAGAAGGACAGACAGACAGACAGGCACAGAGGACCATTTGTCAGAGTCTGGTGCGGTTTTAACTAACCAAAGAGCACAACCCCTTGGCAGCTGGTTAGAAAGAGGTTTCTGGAGCAGAGGCCTCGGGTTGCCAGGCCCAGGGCCCAGGACGACCAGCCCCGTCCCCCTGGCCTGGGAGCACCTCTCTCCGGGGAGCTGGGAAGAGCCCTGAGGACGATATGCTTTGAGAGCACGTTCATCGTCACACAGACACGGACCACGGCAGATGCTGGGGCCACGGCCGTGAGCACGGACAGGCTGAGGAGCCGGGCCAGTGAGCCCAAGGCTGGGAGTGGAGTGAGTGGCGACATGCCAGCCTCAGATCCCAGCACTCATGTGTCCTCACGTCCAGCACAGCCACCTGGGGGAGGGGTCAGGTCATCGTCACACAGACAACGGGATCGCAAGGGACAAGGGGGCCAAGAGCAGGTGGGGGGGTGACACTCCTGTGGAGGGTTTCAGAGGTCCTGGGGGCAGGGTGGGGCTCGCTGGGCAGAGAAGGGGCAGAGGGGGTGAGGGGCTGGGACGGTGGGGGTGTGGGGTGGTCAGGAGGGGCAGGTGCTGTGTGGTGGCTGCAAAGTGTGAGCAGAACAGGGGTGAGGAGGGCCCAGCAAGAGAGCATGCACCCCACTGACAAGGCCTGGCCTGCCCGTGGGAAGGTTTTGCTCCTTATCTTCCGGGCAGGGGCGCCATGCAGGGCTTTGCTGGGCATAGGCCGGACAGTGTGCCTTCCAGAGGGCTGCCTTGGCTGTGGCCACAGGAGGCCTAGTGGAAGGGCAAGAGTGGGCCAAACTGGGGGCAGTGGATGGACTCGAGGACACTGGGGGAGACCCAAGAGCTCCTGGAGCTGGGTCGGGCATGTCCTCACGTCCAGCACACCCGCCTGGGCCTCAGGGACAGGAGGACGCCAGGGTGTGGGTATACCCCTCGGCCTTGAGTTCAAAGAGGATCTGGGAGCTGCAGCCCTGCCTGGGAGGGAACGCAGGACACCACCCCCTTCTTTAGGGGCAAGGCCAGGCCCGGGGTCTCCTCCCACACAGGGGTGCAGGGGCTGGAGCAGGTGGCCAGGGCCCCTCAGGTCCCTTCCGTTGGTCCATCTGTTCCGCCTGCTGTCCCGGCTCTGGCTTCCCTCAGTCACTGTGGATCCATTTCTCCAGCTGCATGTTGGGCCTCTCTGGTGAAGTCAAGGGTCCGACAGACAGAGGCCACGTCTGTGGGGGGTGTAGGTGTCAGGGGTGGGTGGGGCTAAACACTGAAACGGTCCTTGACGCTGTTACATTTGAGGTGCTTTGTGCAATTTTAGTCAGTAGATGTCCACAGACAAATATCGAGGCTTCTGATCATTTTTTTCTGTACACTGATTGCACTAAGTGTCCCTGGCAGTGTTGATTGTGTCCGGCTTTAGGGAGAGTGCCTTCCCCGGGTCTCCCGCTGCACGGAGGGTGCTTGCCCTGGGCCTCCCGCTCCATGGCTGATACAGGAGGGATGGGCCAGCCTGGCTCCATGTGGAGGAGTCCAGTCCTTCCAGCCAACAGCTCTGGAGCACCTGCTAGGGCCCAGCCCCCTGCCTGATGCTGTGGGGCTCCGAGGGGAGCAGGGCAGACCCTCTTTCCCCAGGAGCCCCAGCCTGGCTGGGAGCCGAGCCCAACCTCCTGTGAGGTTCCGTGATGGAGGCTGGGGTGAGCTGGGTAATGGCGCCCAAACACGTCCCCGTCCAGTCCCAGGGGCCCGTGGACACATTTCCTGTGTGGCAGAAGGGACCTTGCAGGCATAAGTGGGAACTGGGGAGAGTGTCCTGGACCATCCGGCCAGCCCCGTGTGATCCTGGGGGTCTTTGGATGAGAAAAGCAGGAGGTCAGAGTTGGAGAAGGAGACGCGCGGGCAGGAGCAGAGCCCAGAGGATCAGAGGGAGCCTGGAGCGGCTCTGCTGCTGGCCCTGCTTTGGAGGAAGGGGCCGTGAGCCCAGGAACGGGGTGGCCTCCATAAGCTGGAATGGACACGGGAACAGACTGTGCCGGAGCCTCGGAAGGAAGCAGCCCTGCCGACCCTGTGACCTTTGCTCCCTGCGACCTGTGGATGTCCGGCCTCTGGAAGTGTGCACCGATGGATTCGTATCATCTGAAGCTACCAAGTCTGTGGTCACCTGTGACAGCAGCAACCAGAAACCCGTCCAGAGGGGAAGGCAGTTAGTGGGACTCGCCAGGTTGCCAGGCTGCCGTGGTGGCACTCGAGCCCCGGAGCTGGAGCTGGGAAGGGTCAAGGGGGACTGACAATGCTGGGCTGAGGGGGTCCCTGGGGATGTCTGAGGACAGCTGCTCAGGTGGGGGGACGGCAAGGGATGGACCCACACCCCCCTGGGGAGCCGGTGCTGCAGCCAACCTCTCTGGGTCTTCACTCCATCCTGGGGTGTTTCTCGTAGCTTCCTGAGAACAGATGGTGCAATATTTTTATATAAAAATAGAATCTTTTTCTAACAGTTCTTTGACCTTTTCTTCTGACAACAGGAGCTGATGACAAATTGTTTCCAAGGCGTACAAGTGATCGGCGAAGATATTCCAGGAGGCCTGTTGCAAACAAGCGAGGCCAGGCCTGGACTTTTTGAAGAGGTGTGCGCTCCCCCTTGGTGGCTGTGCAAAGGGTCATTTGCAGCCGGTCTGGTGACAGCACAGCTCACAGCTCCTCAGACCCTGCCCCGAAGCCCACCACACACAGTGGACCCACCTCTGAGGAGAGGGAGACTGTGGGAGGTCGTGAGGAGCCTGGTTTGATTTCTCCAAGAGGCAACGAGGAGGGGCGTGCGAGCCTTCCTTGGAGGAGTGGGCGCCCTCAGGCTCTCCTGTGGGCCGGGGGACGTGTGACCCGGGCAGAGGTCCCCACAGAGAGTGCCCCGTGGGATGCATGGATGTGGCCCCAGTAGGGACCTGCTGCCCAGCCTCAACCGAGCTGAAGCACACACAGCTGAACGGCTGTCCTTGGCCTCGGGGTGGGGTCCCGTGAGCTGCACACGCACCCACCCACCGGATCCCAGTGAAAGAGGGGGATCTGCACGGTGCCCCAACCAGATTCCAGGGGAGCCCTTGCAGGGCTGGATCCTAGGGGCTCCATCCTGGCCTGCGCTGGTCCCGGTCCATTTGAGCTGCTACGATGGCAGCACACGGTGCCACACAAACATCGCCGAGCAAAGCAGAGCCACGGGCTGCGCGGGGATGGCCCTGCCACGTCGCGGATGGACTCGGTGTCAGCCTGTCCGCCACCTCCAGGAGCAGGACTCAGGGTCCTCGGGCCTGGGCCCACGTCGGCCGCCTGCAGTCGTCAACCGGGCGGCTGAAGTGCCCCGGGGTGGGCGGCTCGTCCTCAGTCCCAGGAAGGCTTGGCAAGGGGTCTCCTCCCCTTTCTCTGTGTTCTAACAAGACCAAATGACTTGCTATTTCCATGGCAGGTTTTCTTTGTTCTATTCTGCACTTACCTGGGATCTGTGCAATTTAGGGGACTTGGGCTCTTTAATGAGCAACATCCAAAGTAATCCTGGGTATGCTGGGGATTCAGGAAGGACACCGGCTCTTGTGCACTTAGTCATGAGCTTCAGAGAGTTGGGGAGATGAGAAGAGCCAACACCAGGAGCCCCTGCTGTTGTTCGCTGTGAGCCGGATGATGGGGAAGGGTTGGAGGGAAAGCGGCTGAGGCGAGATGGAGGAAGAGGGTAAAAATCTCTTCCACTGACCGGGCCTGGGCTGGGCTTTGCTTGTCCCTGGGGCGGTTCAGTCCTGATGAGGCCAAGGGCAGTTCCCTAGTCCCCGGGGCACCTCGGGAGCCCCCATGGGCCTTGGAGACTAGGCTGGGGAGGATTCCTGGCTCCCTAGCCTGGTGTCATGATGCATTGGAGCCGCCCTGGTCGAGACCCTGCTCATATGTTTTAAACAGATTTTTGAACTAAAGCCCAGTTTAATCTAGTACTGGTGTTTCCAGTGGGTCAAGACCAAAAGGTGCAGTGCCAGTTGCTAAGGCTGGTCTTTTCTCTTCCTGATTTATCCTCTCCTCTGCCCTCTGCTGAGGGGCCTGAGTCCCATGACACCTGGGTCGGCTGACCGCTGCGTGCATGGGGCCAGCTGCTGCCTGGGCACTCAGCATCGGGGTCGCTGATGAAGGGGCCTCCCCACTCCCTCCCCCAGGCCCAGCCAAGTGGTGCCACTTCTCCTCCACCCAGCTCACAATCCAGCAGGGACTTTTGTCTCCTGTCTGGCCACTCCCTCCGCGAGAGGAGGCACGGGAGTCTCACTAGCTCTGTGCCCTCAGTGCCCGTGGTTGGCACCTAGTAGTTGCTTATGGCTGTCCATTCATTTGTTCATTCATTCATTCATTCACTCCTCCACTGACTCCTCCAAAGTTGCTTATGGCTGTCCATTCATTTGTTCATTCATTCATTCATTCACTCCTCCACTGACTCCTCCAATGGGTGAATGAATGACAAAGCCAGATCTCCAAGTCCCGAAAGCTCCTTTCCAGCAGATTGACTGCTGTCCTCCTCCTTTTCGTGCTCCGGAGACCCCCAAGCTTGAAGCACTGCAGAACCATGGAGGTGTCCCCATTTTGGCCTGCTGGAGCCCTGTAAACTAGGAAAACCCACTTTTCTCAAGAAGCACCTGTTACCAGCTGTTCCCGTCTTGGAGGCATGTTAATTTAGCGGCTTGGCGGGCTGGCCTCCCCCCGCCCCACAGGTGCCTGCTCCCCTCCTCAGCCATCAGCCCGGGGCTGGGCGGAGCCCCCATGGAGTCGCACGGTGTTTCTAAGGCTGGAAAATGAGTTGACAAAATGCATACTTCTCCTGAGAACGCACATTTTCCTCCCCTGAGCTTTCTGTTGCTAAGTTTCACCAGAAATGGCCTGCAGTGGCGGCTTAGTTTATCATTTAGAACACAGGCTCTGTCGGTGGCAAGGAACATTCTTCGTGGGAACCCACTGGAGGGTCCCGGGTAATAATGGTGTGTTCAGTGGGCCCTCCCTGTCCGCCCTCTGCACAGGCCCTGCCAGGAGGGGACAGAGGACCCCCGGAGCGTCCCTGCCGGGCCCAGCCGCCCTCCTGCCGAGCCAGCCTGTCCAGTGTCCCTCCCCCTGCAAACCGGGTCACAACAGGAGCACAGGGCCGGGCAGGCTGGGCCTCCTCGGGGAGGACGGAAAGGCTCTTGGAGGGCTGCTTCTTGTCCGTCCAAATCCCTTCGCACATGACCTTGGCTCAGATAACAGCCCCTTGGCTGGGCCCGGCTAAGGGGGATGCCCCACGGACCCCAGGGCTCCTGGAGGGTGAGGGGGATGCCCACAGAGGGTGTGGCCAGGACTCCCCACTCAGGAGGGGAAGGTAGGAAAGGGACAAGCTGATCGTTTTCTGGGATGAGTGGTTTTCTCTCCTTTCTTCAAATGGTTGAGGAGGCGAAGATGAGGTGAGGCTACCTGGGATCAGCTGGAAAAACTCCCCCAGCAAGTGGGGGAGGGTCTCAGAAGAACCAGCCGCTGAGAGAAAGGCGGCCAGTGAAGGGCAGGGAGACCGCGCGGAGGCCAGGCTCTTCCCGGGGAGTTGGGGGGCTGGCCTCGGGCCCTGGGGGCCTTCCTGCCCTTTCATTTGCCCGGGAACCGATGGCAGTGCTTGCTTGGGAGCAGGCGGGGGTCCCTCTGCCCCTTACAAACCCCAGCACTCCTGCCAGGGCCTGCCTTTGGCCCCACGCCCCGGTGGTCCTCACCAGCTCCCCCTGCCCACCCGAGGAGGGTGGGTGATGACACAGTCATCGGCGGACGAGGCCACGTCCCCAGCAAGACACAGGCTGTGCCTTGCATGCGCTCTGGAGCCCCCGGGGCCAACGTCCAGGAGGGGTGACCAGGGACCGGGAAGCGGGGGAAGAAGGCCCAGCCAGGACACCTACGGCTGTGCGGCCTCGTGGATCCCCCGAGCTCCTGGGTCCTGTGTGGAGGAGCTGTGGGTGGGGCGGGGGTCCCCAGGACGGGGTCCAAGCTGCTGCAGGCTGCTTCCCAGACCCACGACTCTGCTCCCCGGATCCGGGAGAGATCCAGTCGGCCTGCTGCCGGCAAAGCATTTCTCCAAACGTCAAATTTGATTTCTTTTAAAAGTGTATGTGGATTTTGTACTTGTTTGTTTTAATGTGAGATCTATTTTTTTTAATTTTTCAGTTCTGTTTTTTTTTTCAATTTGAGCAATTGTAGGTTTACAGAAAAATCATGCAGAAAGTACAGAGCCCCTGTGTTCGCCTCCCCCCCGCCCTTGCACCAGTTTCCCTATTATTAACAGTTTGTGTTAGTGAGGTGCATTTGTTAGAAATGAAGACACAATATTATTACAATTGTGTTGTTAACTAAAGTCCATAGTTTACATGAGGGTTCATCTCTTTGTGTTGTACGGTATTAAGTTTTGTTTTCTTTTGTTTTCATTTTTATTCTGGTAACATACATGACATAAAATTTCCCGTTGTAACTGCATTCAAGCAAACAATTCGGTGGCATTAATTACACTCTCAGTGTTGTGCTCCTGTCACCAGCGTCCCTCACCTGAACCATGCCAGTGCTCCAACCAGAAACTCGGTCCCAACCAAGCGCTAACTCCCCCTTCTCCGCCCTCTCCTGCCCGGGTCATCCGTATTCTAGCTTTTGATTTTACGAATGTGCTGATTCTAATTATTTCATATCAGTGTGATCATACGATATCTGTCTTTTTGTGTCTGGCTTATTTCAGTCAACGTGATGTCCTCAAGGTACATCCATGTTGCCACATACCCTGATATTCCTTCCATTTTATGGTCAAATACTATTCCACTGTGTGGATACGCCACGTTCTGTTTATCCATCCACTGAGGTCGCTTCTGCCTTTTGGCAATCGTGAATAATGCTGCTGCAGATATCAGTATGCTAATATCTCTTCGGGTCTCTGTTTTCAATTCTTTTAATTAAACACCTTTAAAGTTTACAATTCTTAAGAGAAGTTGACTCCCAGGGGAGCTGAGCCGCAGGTGTCTTGGCCTTTTTCTCCCACCTCCTGGTCCCTGGTCTTTCCACCTGGACGTTGGCCCCGGGTGGCTCCCGAGCGTGTGCAAGGCTCTCAGTGCCAGACGAGCCTCTCTGCCCCCAGCCTCAGTTTCCTACTTGTAGAATGGAGGTGCTGGGATGGGACCGTGAGGATTCAGTGAGACCAGGTGGGGACGCTTTACAGAAGCATGAGGCCCCGGTGGGCTCTCTCTCAGACTCAAAGCGCTGCCCTCGTGCCTGCAGGCTGCTGGCCGGAAGCCGAGTCCCCCCACACTTCCCTGGCCTTGTCCAGGTGCAGCCTGCAAGCTCTGTGGGCAGCACCCAGCAGCCTGGAGTTCGCAAAGCCAGGCGTGCATCCCGTTTCCAACATCCAGACCCACTGGACCTGTTCCGAGGTCAGAGAGCCTTGGTCTTGGATTCTGTCTGTCCTCCCGTGACCCCTGCCAGGGTCAGGCCCTCTGTTGGCTCTGCCTTCTCCCCTGGAACCCGGAGAGCAGCTTGCTCTCTGCTCACCAAGGCCCCACTGTAAAGAGCCACCTTACCCAGGGAGTCGTCTCCCTGGGTTCCTAGTTTTTGTTCGTTTTGGGTTTTCAAGCCTGAGTTCCTGTGAGCTCAGCAGGGAACTCTACTGAGGACGGTCCTCTGGCTGCTCCGATCCCCTGACCCGAGCTGTGTGCCCAGCAACAGGGAACCCACAGAACAAAGCCCTGAGAGCCAATTACTCCTTCCGGAGAAGGCCGGGGTGTTGGGTCAGCAGAACTCCCTTCTGCTGCTGCGCCTGTCGTGGGCATTTAACAACCGCTCAAAGGGCTTTTCAACATCTCCACACCTTTGGTGAGTAGCATAGGACGAGACAGGAGGGCTCCAGCCCAGGATGCCCAGGAGGACCCTGGGGATTTGTCGAGCCACTGACCCAACTGCCAGGAGCAGCAGGTCCCCAGCAGCTGGAGGGTCACACATGTCCTGCTTCCTGGGGTCCCAGAATCTCACCACAGATCCCTGTCCCTTCCTGACCCTCCCTCTGTCCCCTGCACCTCTGGGTCCAGCCTCGTCTTCAGTCTCTTAAGTCCGTGGCCCCAGGGGAGGTGCTCCATGCCCTGGGCGTCACTCTCCTGACCCATGACATGGTGCCATGTGCCTCTCAGGGACTCCACAAGGCAAGGGTGAGAAAATGGGTGACTGGCACATTGACACATGGGCAAACTCAGTGATGCGAGCTCTGTCACCTCCTCGGCCTGTCACTCTTCTGAGTCATCTTCACTGCTTCTTCGGTTACTGTGTCTACTCCACCATTCACTTTTGACTCAGTCTTGGGTTACCCTGCAAATGTATGTTTTACACACACATGCATGTGCACAGACATGTGCACACATTCACACATCTGCAAACAGGCACTCACACACCCACATGTGCACACATGCACACGCACATATACCCTCAGTCACATGTGCTTGCACACTCACACATGACTTTTTTTAAAAAAATACAGTTTTATTGAGATATATTCACATACCCTACAATCATCCACAGTGTACAATTAACCATTCACGGTACCATTATAAAGTTGTGCATTTCATCACCAGAATCAACTTTTGAACATTTTTCTTATTACCAAAAATAAAATTAAAAATAAAAATGAAAGTAAAAAGAGAACACCCAAAACATCCCATTCCCCTCCCACCCCGTTTTTCATTTAGCTTTTGTCCCTGTTTTTCTATTCATCTCTCCATACACTGGCCAAAGGGAGTGTCACACACACATCTTTGAGGGGGGCCCAGCATGGTCCATGGCTGAGGGGTGGCCACGGTTTACTGGACACGGCGGCCAGGCCACAGCCACCGTCTTTGGGGTGCGGTCCCCGTGTGAGCTCTGGGTCTCCCAGCACTGGCTAGTCTCTGCCCGTCACGAGTTTTGGGTCCGTTAGTGCCAGGTGGGGCCTCAGCTTCTGCGTCTGTGAGGTGGATGACAAAGTCCACTGCCCAGGGCCATCGCGGGGGCCCAGTGTGCTAGCGAGGGCAGGGCGCTCCGTGGAAAATGCCTCGAGCCTTCCCACCTCCCGGGGCCGTGATTCTATCTCGAATCCGACACTCCTGGGTGCTGCGCTTCCCCAGAGGCCTGGGGCTGCCTCTGCCGTGGCCTCTCCTGGGAATTCTCGTGGTGGCCGAAGCGCCCTGTGAGGGGAACAGGACCCTCCCACACGCCCAGCAGCAGGTGACACTGCCCCGTCTTCCAGATTCGTTCCGCTCCCGGTTGGGGGCTGCACCTGTCTCACCTGTGCGAGGGGTTCAAGCTGGGCGACCCCTGGGGTCTCGTGCCGTTGTCCCTGCAGTGGGTGGGCCACTGACACAGGGAACCTCGGTGCAGTAGTGTCCGGTGGCTGCTCCACTTGACGCCCACTTAGGGGCTTAAACGGCACACCCGCACGCTCGCACAGCCCTGGAGGGCAGCGCAGGTTCCTTCTGGAGGCTCCATTTCCTTGCCTTGTGCAGCTTCTAGGGGCTGCCTGCATCCCCCCGTGCATGGCCCCTTCCTCCATTTCCAAGGCTGATCTTTGATTCTCTGACCTCTGCCCCCAGCCTAGCATCTCCTCCTGACCCTGACCTCCTGCCTCCCCCTCCTCAGGCCCTGTGTGATGACATTGGGCCCCCAAGTAAACCAGTGTCATCTCTACATTGCAGGACCCTTGGCTCAGTCCCAGCCATGAGGGCCTGTCCCAGGGAGAGTGACATGTTCCCAGATCCCGGGGCCCAGCCATTACCAGCCGACCACATCCCCTGGTCAGGGCCCCTCAACCGTGCCTGGGCTTTGGTGCCAGCCCTCGAGGCGTCCCAGTGCTTGGCTGCGTGACAGGCACCACACGGTGGGGCGGCTTTGTTGACTCCTGGTTTGGGAGGCTAGAGGGCTTGCTTCATCTGGGGATGAGGAGCCTTCTGGTGTTGGCTGGTGGCAATCCCTGGGGCTCCTTGGCTCTCCTGTCACATAGCGATGTCCTCGCCTTCCTCTTCTGGGTTCTGTCTGGCCACACCTTAACCAAAAACAGTACCTTCAAGAGATCCCATTTATAATAGGTTCACAGCTGCAGGAACGGCTTCATCAAAATGAAGAACATGGCTAAGTCGGGGTACACAGTTCAATCTACCACAAGCACCTTGAGGCAGAGGCCCCCAGCTTAGCTGCAGCTGTTTCCTGACCTATAGAAACTGCAGAATAATAAATGTTCATTATTTTAAGCCATTAAGTTTCAGGGGTAATTTCCTTGCAGCAATAGATAACTAACATAAACACCTATGGAAAACCCCTGTCTAGCAATATTTAAGGTTTTTATTGTGACAAATGAACTCAGTTTTATTGAATATTTACCTAATCTATGTTGGATTGATGACATAAAACTCCTAGAGGATAATGTGTATCTAAACTGTGTGCATGTTTTCTTTACTATCACTCATGACACAGGAACTTGTCTCAAAAATTATATTGGATGGGAATGAAAGAAAAGATTTTAAAGTAAGCTCAGCAAGCACAGGATATTCATTTTTAACTTTCATCCAAAATGAAGCAAGTGATGCTGTATTTTAAAATCCATATCGAATCCTTCATCTGTAGCCTGTTGCAAACATTTAATCTGTGAAGTTTTAGTTAAATTTGATATGTCTTTTAATGAAAGAAATGAATTCTGAATCCATGAATTTCTTATGTATGGAGATCCACTTTTAGATATCAAGATAAAAATATCCTATTGAATTTCTAAGTTATTAATTTTCCACAGATGTGAAATATTGAGATCATCTCTTATTTCATTGATTATTATCATTAAATTATGGAACATACTGTAATAATTGTAGAAACTCTGTTCTCCTGAGCTTTTAACTTTTGCTTTTGCCCTTCAATCCTAATTGCCCTTGAAAAATATATTGCATCCTTTCACTGCTGGAAGAGCATTAAAAAATACTGACGTTCTCATACAAATAAGCAAGTTTGGCTCTACAGATCTCATCTTTAAATCACCGGGACCAAACTGATTTCTTATCTTTGGAAACACTAGGAGACCAGTCTGCCTTTCAGACAATCTAGACAGAAATTTTCCTTCTATCAAGCATTGCCCCTCAGCCCATAACAGTTATACACAGTGAGTTTCTGATCGTTCCAAAGAGACTAATCTCACTGTGAACGCATTAGTCCTCAGACTGCAATGCAGGTCTGACACCCGTGCAGGGAGAAGGGGAGTGTCATCAGGCCTGGGTGGGCAGAGCCTCAGGCTGCAGAGCAGCTCTGAGAAGGTCTCAGCCTGGCCGCTGGGTGCCCAGAGTGGAGGTTGCTGGCCCCTGGAGTGGGTGGAAGAGGTACTGGATCCCCGCAGTGCTCAGTCCTCGTCAGGGAGAGTCACGGTGGATCTGAAGGTATGGCAGGTGGGAGCTGGCAGCCAACCACACCCCCAGCATGTTCTCTTGATGGGAAGCCAAAGCTGTCACTGATTACAAGGACAGCAGACAGCGTGGTTGTGGCCTGCTCCTAGCCAGGGGTTGTAGTCTGCATTACCCTGAAGGAGACATGAGCCAAGGACTCAAGGCAGGTAGTTTACTTGGAAAATGATCCCAGGATGCACAAGGAAAGGGGTGAGAGTCACTGATAAATGGTATGTTAGTGTGGTGACTTGGAGCTGTGTACCCCAGAAACACATGCTCTTAATCTTAATAGATTACTTTGGGTGTGAACCCACTGTGAGACCTTTTGATGAGGTCACGTCAGTTAAGGTGTGGCTCGACTCAATCTGGATGGGCCTTAACCCTATTATTAGAGTCCTTTATAGGCAGAATGAAATTTAGAGAGAAAAAGCCACAGGAAGCAAGAAGCGGAAGGTCAGTGGAACCCAGAAGAGGAGGGAGAGGCCAGGAGAGGCCGCCATGTGCATTTCCATGTGGCAGAGGAGCCTGGGACCAAGGATGGCTGGCAGCCAGCCCCAGGATGCCAGTCTTTGGGAAGAAAGCATGGCCTCGATGATGCCTTGCTCTCTCTTAGCCTCCAAACCATGAGCCGCTGAATTCCCACTGTTTAAGCCACCCCATTACATGGTGTTTGCCTAAGCAGCCAAGGGCACTAAACCAGTTAGTGAGCAGGCAGCCACTGTGGGTGAACAGACCCCTCTCCTGGGGTCCCCCGTGAGGTCCTGAGGAACCCACCTCAGGTTTGTCCCCCCAAAAATGGGAAGGGTCGTTTGTCCTATGACTCTGGCCCTGTGTTGGGTGAGGGTTCCCCTGGGGTACAAAACCCCAGCACTTCTGGGCTTCCCTGCAGGGAGGCCTGTGCCAGCCTCCCGGGGCCCAAGGGAGACTCTTGCACAGAGCAGAGGGGAGAGATGTGGGGGTGGGCACTGTCCTGTGGGGTGGGGGACCCAGAGATGGGAGATGTGGGGGTGGCTTCATCTCCTGTGGGGTGGGGGACCCAGAGGTGGGAGATGTGAGGGGTAGGCGCTGTCTAGTATTGCTAATAAATAACGTAAGTGTTTAATAAATCTGAAGAGTGTCAACTGGGTTAAGGCTGGTGGAATGGGTTGATTTCCCATTTAGAGGTGCTGTCTGTAAGGGGCATTGAAAAGCCAGCAGCCTTCGGGCTTCAAGGAGGTGGGACAGAATGTGGCCAGGAAAGGCCAGAGGTCTCAACTTAGCTACGACGTCAGAGCTTAAACGAGGAGGTAGGCATTGTGCTCAGCTCTGGGCTGGCCAGAGCCTGACACCCCTAAAACCCCAGTTAGAGCTAGGGGGATCAGAAGAGACTGCCCAGGTGGAAGGAGGGTGCAAGGCTGTGCTCCGAGGAATGTTTGAAATGATGGGGCTCCTTTGCTGGGGAAGGCGAGGGCTCAGCTGAAGGAGGGCAGGGGTGACACTAGTGGTGATTCTATTTCACCGAGTCCTAGCAGCCCAGCCAGGCAGGAGCCTGGTCCCACTCACAGACGATCAAGGTGAGATGTGGGGAAGTTAAGTAAATTTTCAAGGTCCAATGATCAGGCTCCGAACAATTGCCCTACAGCCTCAGCTCCTTGTTCATCACGGCTCCAGGAGAGGCATCACCTGGGTGTGAAAGTTGTCGGTGGAAATTGGAAGAGGGATTCCTGGACCAGGTGTGGACACCAGGAAACGAGCAGAGGCCTCTTTGGAGGAGGCGAGATCTGTCGATGGAAATGATCGGAGTGGGGAGAACATGGGAACTTGTGGGCAGGCCCAGGAGGCAGGTTCTTTTAACCATCAGCGAGGGTCTTGGAACAGACGGGCCTTGAGTCCTGTCCAGCGCTGGGACCCTCTGGTCCTACGGGGGCTACTGCTTTGTTGGTGGCCAGTTCGTTCACCCGTTAGTGAGGAAGAGAGGTCTCCCCAACCCATGGCACACATCCCCCCAACCTTGGCACACACAGACGTCCATGGCATGCACCCCGCTGTGGCACGTGCTTCCCCCCACTATGACATGCACATCCCCCCACTGTGGCACACACACGTCCCCCACTAACGACCTTGCATGAGGGCCGTGAAGGAGGCCCATGCCTGGGAGGGACACCTTTGATTTCAGGCCTCCCCGTGTTCTTGCAGAGCCCTCTTGGAAACGTGCTGCACTCTAAGGGTTTGCACCCAGCCTCCCTCGTTCCCTCTCCCTGCCTGGGGTCAGATCCACAGCACAACCGATAGCTCTCCCAGCCTCCCCTGGCCCCCTCCCCATGTCCCCTAAGACAACCCTTGCACAGCTAGGCCCCCTTGATCTCTGTCTCTCAGAGGCCAGGGGCTAACCCAGGTGGTACCAAGGAAACAGGTGGTGAGTGGAGGTTGGGACCAGTGCCCCCATCACCTGACAGGCATCAAGTTATGAGATGGGGCACGGATAGCCCCTGGCACAAAGTAGGAGCTCAACTGCTGAAGGTTTCACTGGTGGAGACCTTGGAAAGTGTCCTGAGGAAGGAAAAGCTGTGGCAGGTGCAATGAGGCAGGCATTTGAAAAAAATATGGGGGGTGGAGTGGGGGGCACTGCCTATGAAGAAAGCAGAGTTGGCAGGTGATACCCAAGTTGTGTTTACGCCCTGCAGCAGGATAATGAGAAATGGACGACCATTAGTTGGCAGTTAATGGCCAAGTCTGAGGGCCAGCGACCCCGTGGTGGCTTGCCGAGAGGCCCCAGTCTGCTACACGGGAGAGCAGACAGCGCTCGGCAGCGGCTGCAGATTTGAGTGAGGGTCGCAGAGCTCAGCCGAGGCAGGAGCACCTGGGTCCCCGAGCGGAGTGCAGGGACAAGGGGTGGAGGCAGCAGGGCCCACTCACCCCACTCCCAGATACACTGGGGTTTGTGCCTCCCACCCCTGCTACTCTGGGCCCTGTGGGGATGGAAGTCCGGTTCCTTAAAAGGGTGCACTCTTGTCAGGGACACACTGAAGACCCCACTGAACTGTAAGTGACAGCTGTTACCCGGGCACCCTGGAATCCTCGTGCCCAGAGACCAGCTGGGAAAAGAGGAGTCACCCTTCCGGTCACTGGCCCTCCCAGGCTGGAGGAGGCAAGGAGGTGTCACACCCTGGGGACTTGGGGGACCCAGGTCATACTTCTCGTCACCTCCTGCAGCCCCTTTCCATGTCTTGGTCCTGAGTGGACGTGTGCGCACCCTGGACTGAGCAGGGTGCGAGCAGCAGTGGCTCCGGGCCTCCAGGAAGGGAGTGGGGTCACGCCGCATCGCGTGCTGAGATGGGGGGAGTGGACGGGGGAGGCAGGAGAGGTGAGAACACGTTATGACCTCAGGATCGAGTGCACCTCTTCCAAGTTGCCCCTCAGGAGGAGAGGCCCCTGGGAACGGGGGAGACACTGCTTCTCGGTGCTGCGGGAAGCTCTGCACGGTCAGGGGGTGGACTACAAGACATGTGTGACTGTGGGGAGCGTCACTGGCTGCCTGACCCAGCTGCTGTACCCTGAAATCCTTCCTCACCTCCACCTAAGACCGGGCTTCCCACCGGCTGCTCCCCACTCTCACCTGGGCTTATGGAGGCCAGTTCCTGGGAGGTGTGGGACTCCCCTGAAGGCAACTTTGGCTGAGTCCGACAGCCGTGCGGAACCTGCTCAGGGCTGCATTAGGGTTTCCCAGAGCTGCAGTCTCAGTTGCTTCCAAGCATCCACCTTTCCCTCTGCTCTTCACCTGGGCTCAGCCTTGCACTGGGGTTGGACAGGCTTCCCAGCCTCACCTGACTCCCTCCGCACTGCCCTCCCAGATGTTGTCCCCCAAATCTCCTGAAGGGCTCATCCTGTCTTGGTGCCAGACAATACGTGGTCCCCTGGAGCTGTGGTGTGTGAGACCACATCTCCCAGGGTCTTTTGATTTACTGGATTCTGATAACTTTTTTGTTTTGAAATATAGTTAATGTGCATACCAATGAGTGCACATCTTAACTGCACAGCTCAATGTATTTTTATAAAGTGAACCCACCCATGTTATCCTGGCTGTTTGTCTATCCTTGTTTCAATTCGACATGGTTTTAATTATTTAGACTCAAAATAACAGTATATCTGATAGTAAGTGCCCCTCAGTGTGGCAGATTAAAGATTCTGGACCTTTCTCATGAATCCTGGGTGTATCAGTGGCTGCTTGACCAATATAAATGACGAAGGTGGCACTGTGCCCGTCTCTGGGCCCAGGTCTTAGAGGACTGGCCCTTCAGCTTCTTGTCTCTTGGAGCCCTTGCTCTTGAAGCTCTGAGTGGTCATGTAAGAAGCTCAAGTGCTACAAGGCCACCATGGTGGACAGACCATGTGGAGACACGTTCAGAAGCCCCGAGCCCACCCGATGAGAGACGGTTCACGGCATTCTCACTGAGGCTCAAGACACTGGGGGCCAATGACCACTGGTTCCTGTCAAACCCTTTCCCCACCATGATTTGTTGTTATAACCTATTAGGTTTTAGAATTTTTTCTTTTTTTTTTTGCACAGCAATAGCAATAGACAACAGGGACATCCAATTTTGACTTCTTCAAGATTGCTTTGTTATTCCTGGCACTTTGTCAAGCTTTACAGAAAATCTGTTGGGATTTTGAATAGGATTGCATAGATTCTATAGGTCAACTGGGAAGAAATGACAATGTAACAATATTGAGTTATGTAGTGTATCCCTACATTTATTTAGAGCTGCTTCAATTTTTCCCAGGAATATTTGTGGTTTTCTGTAAACAGGTCTAGCACATATTTCAATTTCATTATTCTCAGGTATTTGATGTGTGGTGATTCCAATTAGAAAGTTTCATTTTCTAATTCTTTATTGCTAGTATATAGGATATATGCTCTGTGTTTAGACAACATACTCTGTATGAGTTTAATCTGTTGAAATTTAAAGAGAGTTGTTTCATGGTCTAGCATATAGTATGTTGGAAAATGTTCCAGGTGCACTTGAAAGAAGATGTATTCTGCTGTAGTTGGATACAGTGCTCTTTATATGTCAGTTAAGCTAAATTTGTTTATGTTATTGTTCAAATCTTCCGTCATTATTGATTTTTTATCTTTTTTTATATCAGTGGATATAAGTGAATTAAAAACTCCAACTATGATTGTGGATTATTCTTTCTCCTTTTACACTTTCCTCTATCTCTAGCAATGCTTCTTACCCTAAAGTCTACTGTGTCTGATTTTAGGATAGCTCTATCAGAGCTACTTTTGCACATTTTTTTTTAAAAAAAGGGAGTTTTTTTTTTTTAGTCCATGGTGTTATAGTTAGGTGTGTCCCTTGTATATAACTTATACTTGCTTTTTTCTAATGCAATCTTCCAGCCTTTGCGTTTTAATTAGAGAATATTGTCCATTTACATTTAATGCCATTTTTAACTATTTAGGCTTAAATCTATCATTTTGTCATTTGATTTTTATTTGTCCAATTTGTTCATTTTTTTCTTTTTATTTTATTTGGATTTATAAAGTACTTTTATTATTCTACATTTGGCTTAAATAGCTTATTAGTAATTCATGATTTTAATCTTTCAATGGTTACCCTTGAAGCATATGTTTCTATTAGATTTTACTTTAAATTAGAAGACAGAGCATTTCCTGGTCAATGTGAGGATTTTGCAACACTTAAATGCCACTTACCCCTGTGCCAGTTTGAATGTATTATGTCCCCCAAAACGCCATTACCTTTGATGTAATCTTGTGTGGGCAGACATATAAGTGTTGATTAGACTAATTCTTTGAGTGTTTCCATGGAGATGCGCCCCACCCAACTGTGGGTGATGACTCTGATTGGATAATTTCCATGGAGGTGTCACCCCACTCATTCAGGGTGGGTCTGAATTAAATCACCAGAGCCATATAAATGAGCTGACAAACAGAAGGAACTCAGTGCAGCTGAGAGTGACATTTTGAAGAGGAGCTATAGCCAGGAAGGACACTTTGAAGAATGCACAGAGGCTGAGAGAGTAGCTGCAGATGAAAGACAGTTTGAAGATGGCTGTTGAAAGCAGACTCTTGCTCCGGAGAAGCTAAGAGAGGACAAACACCCCAAGAGCAACTAAGAGTGATGTTTTGGAGGAACTGCAGCCTAGAGAGGAACGTCCTGGGAGAAAGCCATTTTGAAACCAGAACTTTGGAGCAGACACCAGTCACGTGCCTTCCCAGCTAACAGAGGTTTTCTGGATGCCATTGGCCATCCTCCAGTGAAGGTACTCGATTGTTGATGCCTTACCTTGGACACTTTATGGCCTTAAGACTGTAACTGTGTAAACAAATAAATCCCCCTTATAAAAGCCAATCCATTTCTGGTGTTTTGCATTCGGCAGCATTAGCAAACTAGAACAACCCCACCCCCAACTTTTTACTAATTTTATCAGTAACTTTAATTCAGCATTTATTTTTAATCTTAGGAGCCATTACTATTATTGTTTTAAACAGCCAACATTCATTCAGGTTTAAACATATATTTAAACTCCCTGGTACTTCTTTCTCTGGCCGCAGTATGCTTCCACCTGGTATTCTTTGCCTTCTGCCAGAACAACTCCTTATTGTATTTATTTGAGTACCTGCCAGTGGTGAATTCTCCCAGTGCTTATTTGTCTGAAAAATATTTTCTGTACCTTCAGTTTTGGAAGTATCTTTTCAATGGATATACATTTTTTTGGTGGTGTTATTTTCCTTTAGCATCTTAAAGATGCTGTTTCATCATCTTCTGGCTTCAGTAATTTCTGTTGAAGAGTCATTTGTCAGTCTTATTACTGCTCCTACAAAGGTAATATATTTTTTTTCCCTCTGGGTGATTTTAAGGAATTTTTACTTTTATAACATCATGTGTCTAGGTGTGATCTTCTTTGTATTTTTTCTGCTTGGGGTATGTAGACTTTATCACTACTGGAAAACTCTCATCCAGTAGAACTTCCAATATATCATTTTGTCCTTTCCTTCTGGAATTCCAATTACGTGTATGGTAGACCTTTTCACAATTTCCTATATGCCTATTATGGTTTTTCCTCCCTGTATTTTCAACCACTTTTTTTTCCTATGTTAGAATCTGATTATTTTCTATTGCCCTTTACCTGTTTTCCAATTCACTAACCCTCTCTTGTGCTATAACTAATCTGCTTTTAAATCAATCTAGTAAATCTTTACTTCATTATATAGATAATATATAATATATAGGATTTCCAACTGATAATTTTATAGATTACAGTTTTCTGATGAAATTCATAATATTTAATCTCTTTTCTTGACCATATTAACATTGTTATTTTAAATTCTGTATCAAGTAACTGAAACACCTGGCTCTCCCATGACTATTTCTAGGGTCTGTATTTCTCTTTTAGTTTTCTGTCATTTGGTTCTATTTCCTGGCACACTGGTGATCTCTTACTTAGAGCACAGTGTGCTTTGTGGGAAGCTTCAGGAGATCTTCTTCCCAGATGAACCGAGGTTCTTTGGCAGCCGTGTGAGCGTGGGTGGGTCCTCGCGACCTACTTCAGACTGGCCTCGCTCCAGCTTGTCCTCACTTTAGGGTAGAGTGTGATGGGGTCTATAACTAATCTGCTGAAAGCTGGGGTTGTTGCCAGGATCCTCCTCCCCGGCAGACCCTGAACTCCAGTTTTTTGCCCTCTCTGCAAGTCGGCCATTATCTACACTCAGCTCTTAAGCCTCTTAGAAGCTGCCCTCTGCATGGTTCCTTGAGGCCTCACTCTAAATTGTGCAGATGGAGCTCAGAAAATGACCTGAGGGAAATTGTGCATGGATTCCAAGCTTGCCTACCTGGATTCACCTTTCTCCTGGACTCTGGGCCCTTCACACCCTCACTGCTTTGGTGTCCCGAACTCCAGCTCCATCTCAATGTGATCCCTGCAAACTCCGAGCCCGTTTCCTCCGCAGCCTGCATGTCCTGTGCTGCTTGTCTGCAGCCGCACCACAGAGGGCAGCAGCTGTGCCTGGGCTCACGCAGTGCCCTTCCCTTCTCTGCGGGATCTTGGATGCTTTAGACCTCGCTGCCTCACTTGTTCTCAGAGACCTCAAGTAGCTGTTTCCATGCTTGAATCCAGCCATTGCAGGACTGGAGGGTTTGTCTGGCATCAGCTCTGCTGTGGCCAGAAGTGGAAGGTCCTTCTTCGATTGGGTTTGGAATCCGTGTTCCCTAAACCTGCATGTGGTTACTGGCTCAAGAAGCTGCTAAAACTCTGATTTTGGTTGTACCCGATGCCTGTTTTATCTTCTTGCCAACTCCACAGCACATGGTTCTCAGTTGTCCGGGGGTTTGGTTTGGCATCTGTTTCATTTTGCTAATGCTGCCCTTTTGCAAAGCACCAGAAATGGATTGACTTTTATAAAGGGGGTTTATTTTGTTACAAAATTACAGTATTAAGGTCATAAAGTGTCCAAGGTAGGGCATCAACCATAGGGTACCTTCACTGGAGAAAGGTTATCGGTGTCTGGAAAGCCTCTGTTAGCTGGAAAGGCACGTGGCTGGCATCTCCTTGCTTCCAGGTTGCATTTCAAATTGGCGTTCTCCAAAATGTCTTCATCAGCTTCCTATGGCTGTTTTTGAAGAAGACACAGCTTCTCTCCAAAATGTCATTCTCAATTGCTCTGCGTAGGGGCCTCTGCAGCAATTTTTAAAGTACTCCAGTGATCCAATAAAGATACCTCGGAATGGGTGGGGTAACACCTCCATAGAAATAATCCAATGAAAGGTCTTGCCCACAGTTGATTGAGTCACATCTCCATGGACACACTCAATCAATAGGTTCCAACCTAATCAACACTAATACATCTGCCCCTACAAGATTGCATCAAAGATAATGGCATTTTGGGGGACATAATACATCCAAACCAGCACAACATAAAAGAAGATCTGCAGTGTGGACCCTCCAAAATTACTCCCGCCCTCGGACTCCTGATGTTCCTACATGCCTTTTAAGGGAGAGAGCTCTGTTTGCCGTGTCTGTGGATGGCAGCGGAGGATCCCCTCCCATGTAGATTGTCCTCCCTGTCAATGTCTACTATTCTACAACCCCTACTGGCCCACCCCTGCCAACTCTGCCAGTAACTCAGTGAGCAGATCTCGCTGGGCCTCAGTTTCCTCTCCTAACACTGAGGGGTGGGATTTATGGACTGGAGGGGTGCCTTCTTGACACTCTGTCTTCTAGTTTCATCTTGACTTGGCCATTGGGGAGGGGTCTACTCAATGTTCTGTTGATGTGGGGCAGGCATTCGTCATAAGTAAGTGACGTTAGCTAGAGCCACGGCACCCGCCTCCATGCACTCACCTTCTCCTAGGATGGGCAGTGCACTCACAATCCAATTAATTCATTATTCTAATTAAATTATTAAGACAAAGCGTCTATTCCATTTCAGTTGAGAACATGGGAGGCTGTGTTGACAATCACTCACTGATGGTCTTTGCAACTTCCTTTCATTTTATTTTTTTTTCAAACTTGGCTCCCTAAAAGGGCTTTATCCTTTTTCTCTCATGAACATTTTGACACATTTAAAAAATAACAGAACAGTTAAAAAAAACACAAACCCACAGTTCCACAGAGGGTTTCTTCACACTGAATCATGCTTCATCTTTCCCTCTGGCACAGCCTCATGGGAAGGTTAATTTAAAATAGCTGAAGGAGAGTGACATCATGTGCTGCACCACGGAACCCAGAGAGGAAACCAGGAGGGAAAAGAGGGGCCCCGGGGCTGCTCTGATGAAGCAAAGCAGAGCCTGGCTGGCCCAGGAACCAAGAAGTTGTGCCTGGTGAGTTCAAGACGTTCGGGCTCCCACTGGCCTAGGAAGTAGCAATATTGGCTCTTAAAAACATGGCTGAGGAAACTTATTCCCAAACAAGAGTTCCAGCAATTATGTTGTGAGCAGGCATTACACTATTTTTATATAAAACTAATTGTACTTAAAATTAAAAAAAAAAAAAGGTTTTCCTTTGCTTTCCATGATTTCTCTATTCAGCTTGCCCTGTTTCTGGAGTCCATGTGAAAATGGTAGCCGAGACTCAAAACTCAGCTTCTATGTCTTCATCCTCCTTCTGTGTCATCTACTAATTGGGTGACCTTGGGGAAGGGGCCATCGTGGCTCCTGACAGTTGCCTCACGTGATACCATTCCGGCTCCACCATCACTCGCTTTCTGGATTGCAGGGCCTGGAATGTTTCCCAGAGGCCCTCGCAGCGAGGATGCTCTAAATTGTCCCATGGTCATCTCTCGCCTTTGGGAATGACTTGGGGCCGTTTGTGTGCAAGGAGATGAGCCCGCCAGGCTCGCCAAGTGGGGGAGGTGCCTGTTTCTCCTGAGGTCGGGTTTCTCGTGTCCAGTCAAGCATCAGACATCCTGCTGGGGGGGCAGTGCCACCTCCCAGTTGTCCTGGTTGTGTCACATTTGGCTAAATAGTTCCTGGATGTGCAGCACTCAGACCTCTTTCTATAGACCTAGACCCTCGGGAGTTCTGTAAATCACCAAATATTTTTCCAGCAGCCCCTTTCACTTCAGCTGGCTTGAGTGGACACTGCTTGGCCCCGAAGAGCCAGGCCCGATTCAGCCACTGTCCTCTGCTCTTAACGCCAAACCCTCAAAACAGGGGCTCACCCTCCTTTTTGGAGGACATAGCTAAGTAAACGTCCTCTTTGGGCATTTAATATACCTAAGCTCTTATTATTATTACTTTTAAAATAAATAACAGTTCTGCAGGTATTTTTATGTTTTAAGACTTGTTTTGATATCGTCTTCTGTTGGAGGTCCATGAGTCACCTAAGAGCTGGATCACAAGTTGTCTGATGTAATAAATGATGAGAGCCAGTTACAGAGAAAGCCAGTTGGGGACGTGCCCGGGATCAACAAGTGGCGGAAACATCCCTGGCCTGGATGTGATGTGTAAAAATGAAGGTGAAGTTTATTGCAGGAGAACTGGAAGTACTTCAGAACTTGCTGCCGAGCACGCACAGTGAATTACTCACTGGCCACTATTAGAGCTCTTATCATCTCAGCTTCTTGTCGACGATTTCTCAACAGAATACCACTTCCCACTGAATGCAAAATCTCATTTGTAAAAAGCTGTTCTGATTGACAGCTCCTCCATCTTCCCCAGGGAGGGAATGCAGATGGATGTAAACACTTTAGTTCCGGTGGCATACATTTTGCAAACACCGAAATTTATTATGCTTTCTCCTTGCTCTGAGTTCAACTTGGAAAGGAACTGGCATTCCTGGTTTTGCATATTTACAGTAAAAGAAGATCCATCTGACTCCTCCCTGGAGAAGACTTGAGAAACCCCCCACCCTTAAATAATTGGAGTCCTTCAATAAATCCCACTGAAGAGAGAAATCCACTCTGCAAGATATTTGTTAGTTTGAACCAGGCAAGGGCAAAAGGTCAAGCAGAGATGGCTTTGTGATGCCAGTGGGCTCAGGCTACTGGTGTCATGGAGTGAAGGACCTCTGAAAAGATGTGTTTAAATGACATTTCTCAAATTATGTGGCACAGAGAGGTGGGAACTCATTTCTGCCTGGGTGTATGTGTGTGGGGTGGTGGTGGTAAATCTGATCTGTAGAAGACTTTTTGTCAAGTTCATTAGGTAGCAAATACTCTGCTTTGTAAACATAATGAGTATGCATTGATTTCTAGCTGCTGTGCCTGGTGCTGGGGCTATGGAGAAGAGGAAGACGTGGTCCCCGGACGCTTGGAAGAGGGGGTACAAGTGGGACCACCCCACTGCAGCACCCCTCTGAAGGGAAATGAAACCTGGAGCCATCACTTTTCAGAGCTCCTGAAGCCCAGGCCTTCCTCCCCCTGAGCTTGTCTCCCAGGACCAGGACTTGATTTGAGCCAGCCCATTTCTGACATCATTGGTCACCCTCCCAGGCTGCACTCAGGCCTCCAGGGGCCCTGGGCCCTCAGCCCCTTGGAGGAGTGGGGGCCTCATCCAGGCACCCATGGAGCCCTCTTAGCCCTGTGGGGTCTTGCTCAGCAGCCCTCCCAGCTGGTTTCTGGTACCAGACCCAAAGCAGGGAGCCACGGAGCCGGGCCTGGGGACGTGCATTGCTTCTCTGTTCCTGGGGCTCCCTGAGCTCGTGGGGAGACTGCTCGGCCAGCACTGTGCAGGCTGCAGCTGAGAATCTTCTGAAGATGTGCCCATTGTTGTGAGTGATTTGAGTTTTACATTGTTGTGCCAACTCCCAAACAAATGGACGGATCCATTTGGAACTTGTTTTCCTTTGTTGTTGTTCGATAAAGCCGCAATCATAAACCATGAGAGATAATGGAATGGCTGAATGCAGAGCTGAATTATTTTATTTTATGAAGTCTTAATTAGATTTGTAATGCAGAGCTCATAGGAACCAAATGTTTGCTTAGATTTAATGAGACCTGTGATGGAGAGGGGGGGACTGTAATTCTTGCATTAACACAACAATGATACATATTGCAACATTTAGCATGTATCAAGTTACAAAAGATGCTATACTCCTTACTTCTCTATACTGTTTCCTCTAGAATTTTTTTTTTTTTTTTTGCTTGACTTCTGGGAAAGAACCAATCACACTTTGAAGTTTCTTTATCAGTCTTTAAGATTTAATGGTTTTTAATGGTTTGCTGCCCAATCTGAGCCGCGGCTTTGTGGGACCGTCGGCCCAGTGCGGGGCAGCAAAGCCGGGTTCTCAGCCTCAGGGATGTCAGAGCCCCCTTCCCGCCCCACAGACCTTCCTGGGAACCCATCAGCAGGAGCCCAAACCACAGCCTGGGGGCATTCATGGGTCCACACCAATTTGAGGCCTGTTCTGTAAATAATTTATCTCTCAGAATATCTTAAGTACTGGGTTTGTGAATAATTTGTTTTCTTGAAAATTAAGCCAAAATAGTTACACATTCTCAGACGCCAGCTTCCCTATACACTGCAGAGGGCGCGGGGAGCGGGGGAGTCAGGGCTGGGGCTGCCGGGAGGGTTTTGAATTTGAAGACGACCTGCCTGTCCTCTGGGCGGAGAGAAGTTTGGGAAGCTCTTGGGTGTCCCATGGGCTCCCCGGGGCCGGTGCACCCCTCCACCCCCGGGGCCACGATCTCGCCCTCTTTACTTCACCCTCGGCTCATGGGGGCCGCCGTGGGCTCTGGGCTCTGACCTGCCTCTGCTGGGGGAGCGCGTCCTCATGGGAGCCCCAGACACAGAGCCCGAGCCAAGGAAGGACTCATGTGGCCCATTTGGGGGTGAGGGTACTCCGGTGGGGGAGAGTCAGCCACCCTCAGGGGGAGCAGAGGAAGCCAAGTTTGGTCCTATGGGGAGGCTCTGAGAAATTGTGTGGGATCCGCACCCAGGATGACCCGGCCAAGGGCCAGTGGGTGGAGGTGTGAGGGGACCCCCAGCCACCCCTCCCTCAGGGCCATCAGGCCAAATACAGATCAGTGTTACTTTCAGTGGGAAAACTAACAGCGTTTTAGTGTAAGCCTGCCCTGTGCCCTGTGCACGCTTTCTCTGTTACGTAATTGAAATTGACACTTAATTGGGGATTGTTCTAGTTTGCTGATGCAGCCGGAATGCAAAACACCAGAGATGGATTGGCTTTTATAAAAGGGGGTTTATTTGGTTGCACAGTTACAGTCTTAAGGCCATAAAGTGTCCAAGGTAACATATCAGCAATCAGGTACCTTCACTGGAGGATGGCCAATGGCGTCCGGAAAACCTGTTAGCTGGGAAGGCACATGGCTGGCTTCTGCTCCAGAGTTCTGGTTTCTCCCAGGACATTCCTCCCTAGGCTTCAGCTTCTCTTCAAAGTGTCACTCTCAGTTGCTCTTGGGGTATTTGTCCTCTCTTAGCTTCTCTGGAGCAAAAGTCTGCTTTCAAGAGCTGTTTTCAAACTGTCTCTCATCTGCAGCTCCTCTCTCAGCTTCCATGCATTCTTCAAAGTATCCCTCTTGGCTGTAGCAAGCTTGCTCTTTCTGCCGGATCTTATATAAGGCTCCAGTAATTCAATTCAGACCCACCCTGAATGGGCGGGGCAACACCTCCGTGAAAATTATCCCACCATAGGTCTTGTCCACAGCTGACTGAATCACATCTCCATGGAAACACCCAAAGGTTTCCAAAATCTAATCAACACTAATATGTCTGCCTACACAAGATTGCATCTAAGATAATGGAGTTTTGGGGGACATAATATATCAAACTGGCACAGGGCTCCTGTATTATTATTTTCCTAAAGCTGGCACTCGTGACCCTCTGTCCCTCCCTCCCTGTCCCCTCCCTCCCTCACGCCCTTCCTTCTTCCTTCTTCCTTCCTCCTTCCTTCTGTCTTTCTGTCCTCCCTCTCTAGGACTGTGGTAAGATGCCCTGGGGGCTGGCTACAAAGACAACTCGATACCTGGGGACCAGGCAGCACCCCAGCCTCCCTCTCCCCAGAGCTCCCCAGCACCCCTTCCTGTAGCCACAACCGCTGTATTCACCCCCACCCCCTGCAAATCACGGCACCTGCTCAGGGTGGGCACTGCACTGTCTCCGGGAGCTGAGGGTGGGGCTTGGACCCCTGTCTTCTTGGGGCACACACTTCCCTCCCTGATGACCCTCCCCATGAGTCCTTGGGGATATGTGTGAAGAGAGCCCGGGCGCCCCACGGTCCCAGCAGGGTCAGCCCCCAGCCGGTGCTCCTGCAAGGAAGCCACTGTCCTCAGCCTCTGCTCTCCCGTGGGTGGGATGGGGTTGGTGATAGCACCCACCACCACGGGCAGGCAGCTGGGGCACCTCATCCTGCGCTTGGTCATCAGTGCTCAAACGGCAGAACTGCCGTTAAACTGTCACAACTTCTTATCCTTTCCTTTTCCCTGAATTAAATTTTCAGAGCACCTATAAAATGGAAGTGTGTATCTGGTCAGGGTTGGTCCTACGATGGTTGCCAAAGTTTTGTGATCTTGTTTTTCTATCAGAAAAATAGTTTTGGAACTCCCCCATTATATTTTTTTTTTCATTTTTATTGAGATTGTTCGGATACCATACAATTATCCAAAGATCCAAAGTGTATAATCACTTGCCCCTGGGTACCCTCATACAGCTGTGCATCCATCACACTTAATTTTTGTTCAATTTTTAGAAACTTTTCATTACTCCAGACAAGAAATAAAGTGAAAGATGAAAAAAGAAAAAAAGAAAAAAGAAAAGGGAAACTCTAATCCTCCCCTATCCCTAACCAACCCCCCTCAATTGTTGACTCGTAGTATTGATATAGTACATTTGTTACTGTTTATGAAAAAATGTTGAAATACTACTAACTGTAGTATATAGTTTGCAATAGGTATATATTTCTTCCCTATATGCCCCTCTATTATTAACTTCTAATTGTATTGTCATACATTTGTTCTGGTTCATGGAAGCGATTTCTAGTATTTGTACAGTTGATCATGGACATTGCCCACCATAGGATTCAGTTTTATACATTCCCATCTTTTGACCTCCAACTTTCCTTCTGGTGACATATATGACTCTGAGCTTCCCCTTTCCACCTCATTCACACACCATTCGGTGCTGTTAGTTATTCTCACATCTTGCTACCAACACCCCTGTTCATTTCCAAACATTTAAGTTCATCCTAATTGAACATTCTGCTCATACTAAGCAACCACTCCCCATTCTTAAGCCTCATCCTATATCTTGGTACCTTATATTTCATGTCTATGAGTTTACATATTATAATTAGTTCCTATCAGTGAGACCCTGCAATAATTGTCCTTATGTGTCTGGCTTATTTCACTCAGTATATTGCCCTCAAGGTTTTGCCATCAACCCATTTTTTTTTTAATATGGTTTTGTTCACTCACCATACATTCCATCCCAAGTAAATAATCGATGGTTCTCTGCATGGTCATACATTTATGTGTTCACCACCTTCACCACTATCTATATAAGGGCATCTGCATTTCTTCCACAAGGCAGGAGGGAGAGTCAAAGAAGGTAGAGAGGCAAAAGAAAGAGGAAAAAAAAATGACAGCTAGGAAGCAGCAAAAGGAAAAATAACCTTAAATCAAAGTAGAATAAAGAATCAGACAATACCACCAATGTCAAGTGTCTAACATGCCTCCCCTATCCCCCCCTCTTATCTGCGTTTACCTTGGTATATCACCTTTGTTACATTAAAGGAAGCATGATACAATGATTCTATTAGTTACAGTCTCTAGTTTATGCTGATTGCATCCCTCCCCCAATGCCTCCCCATTTTTAACACCTTGCAAGGTTGACATTTGCTTCTTCTCCCTCGTAAAAGAACATATTTGTACATTTTATCACAGTTGTTGAATACTCTAGATTTCACCAAGTTACACAGTCCCAGTCTTTATCTTTCCTCCTTTCTTGTGGTGTCTCACATGCTCCCCACCTTCCTCTCTGAACCTTATTCATAGTTACCTTTGTTCAGTGTACTTACATTGTTGTGCTACCATCTCCCAAAATTGTGTTCCAAACCACACACTCCTGTCTTCTATCACCCTGTAGTGCTCCCTTTAGTATTTCCTGTAGGGCAGGTGTCTTGTTCACAAAGTCTCTCATTGTCTGTTTGTCAGAAAATATTTTGAGCTCTCCCTCATATTTGAAGGACAGCTTTGCTGGATATAGGATTCTTGGTTGGAGGTTTTTCTCTTTCAGTATCTTAAATATATCAGACCACTTCCTTCTTGCCTCCATGGTTTCTGCTGAGAGATCCACACATAGTCTTATTAAGCTTCCTTTGTATGCAATGGATCGCTTTTCTCTTGCTGCTTTCAGGATTCCCTCTTTGTCTTTGACATTTGATAATCTGATTATTAAGTGTCTCTGTGTAGGCCTATTCAGATCTATTCTGTTTGGAGTACGCTGCGCTTCTTGGATCTGTAATTTTATGTCTTTCGTAAGAGATGGGAAATTTTCATTAATTATTTCCTCTATTATTGCTTCTGCCCCCTTTCCCTTCTCTTCTCCTTCTGGGACACCAGTGATACGTACATTACTGTACTTTGTTTCATCCTTGAGCTCCTGGAGACGTTGTTCATATTTTTTCATTCTTTTCTCCATCTGCTCCTTTGCATGTAGGCTTTCAGGTGTTTTGTTCTCCAGTTCCTGAGTGTTTTCTTCTACCTCTTGAGATCTGCTGTAGTATGTTTCCATTGTGTCTTTCATCTCCTGTGTTGTGCCCTTCATTTCCATAGATTCTACTAGTTGTTTTTTTGAACTTTTGATTTCTGCCGTATATATGCCCAGTGTTTCCTTTACAGCCTCTATCTCTTTTGTGAAATATTCTCTAAACTTTTTGAATTGATTTAGCATTAGTTGTTTAAATTCCTGTATCTCAGTTGAAGTGTACATTTGTTCCTTTGACTGGGCCATAACTTTGTTTTTCTTAGTGTAGGTTGTAATCTTCTGTTGTCTAGGCATGGTTTCCTTGGTTATCCAAATCAGGTTTTCCCAGACCAGAACAGGCTCAGGTCCCAGAGGGAAGAAATATTCAGTATCTGGTTTCCCTGCGGGTGTGTCTTAGAAAATTGCTCCACCCTGTGATGCCTCAGGTCACTGTGCTTTTCTGCCCAGCAGGTGATGCCTGTTAGCCTATAATTCTTGTCTGGTGTGAGGAGGTATGGCCGTGTTCCCCCAGGCTCTGGGGTCTGGTTCTGAATGGAAAGGGCCCCACCCCTTTCCTCCTAGAGAAGACAGACCCCCCAGGTGGAGGTCATTAGCATTTCAATGGTCTCTCTCTCTGCTTGTGCTGTCTCCACCCTTCCCCAAGTCACAGCCCTGGAAACTGAAAATGACTGGGGCTTTCTCCACTGAGAGATTTTATGCTGTGTTCTCGGGCATTCCTCCCAATTCAGGTTGGTGTATGATGAGTGGATGGTCTCGTTTGTCCCCCCGCAGTTATTCTGGATTATTTACTAGTTGTTTCTGGTTTTTTGTAGTTGTTCCAGGGGGACTACTTAGCTTCCACTCCTCTCTATGCCACCATGTTGCCCTGCCTCCCCCATTATATTTTTAATGGAAAAATTAGTATGTAGTGGTGTGCATATAATCTGTAGTGTCAATGTTAGAAATGAAAGGAATGAGAGGAAAAGTAAAAGGATGTTCTATCATTTTCTCCGCTCCCCCCCAGTGGCCTGACCTCTACAGAGCTTGGGGAGCCTACCCCACTTTAGAGACCCCCCTGCCCCTCCTCACCCATCCCAGAGCCTCTGCTTTTCTTCTTTTCCACCCCAGAGAGAGGACACTGAAAGCCCCCCTGCCCCGAGCTTTTTGGTGAAATCCCAGCCCCTCCCCTATGCTGAAGTGAGCCCCCCTTCCCCCCCCGCCACCACAATCCCCATGACCCCCAGGGAAGGAGCCGGGGACCCTGCCAGCAAACACGCGTGGGAGCTTGGAAGCGGATTCTCCAGCCCCAGTGGAGCCTTTGGAAAGTTGAGTCTTAACTGCATCCTCATGGGACACCCTGAGCCAGAACCACCCTGCCAGGCCCCTTCCAGACCCCTGCCTCTCAGAAACTGTGTGAGGAAGTGTTTGCTGTCTCACACTGCTAGGGTTGGGGACAATTTCCTATTAGATAACTAGCATCAGGTAACTAATCTATTAGCGATAGATAACTAATGCACAGCCCCCCAAATAATGGCTTCTGATCGCAGCTCACTGTCTTGTGGGTAAGTCTGTTAGGCCCCTGCACATGCAGACACTTGCCCTCAGTCACTGCCCCCCAAAGCCCTGTCCTCCTGTGCCTTTGCCATTCCTGGAGCCCGAGGTATCTGCCGGATGCCCTTCTGTGCCCTCTGACCCCTGGGGTCCCGCAGCACGCATACACCCTTGATGGCACCCCTTCTCCTAAGCGGGCCCCATGATCCTTGCCTCCTGGGGTTCACGCCTTTGTGTCATCCCCCACCCCCTTGTGTGGACAGGACCTGCGGGTGCCCCAACCCGTGGAGTTCAGCAGAGGTGAGGGGTGCTTCCATGAGCCCAGGATTCTGATATGTGACTTAGTTACAGTATATGAGACTTCATCTTGCTGGCAGACACCTGCTCGACACACTCTCCCTCGCCCCTTGCTGCCCCTGAAGAAGCAAGCCCTGCAGACACAGGGGGAGTGGGTGCTGCCAACACACAATCTACTTGGTCCGGATCCTTCCCCTGTCCAGCCTCGGATGAGACCGCAGCCCCAACTTCACCTTGGCTGCAGCCTCGGGAAACCCGGAGCCAGCTGGGCCGGACGGCTGCCTCAGCGGAGCTGAGACAACAATGCTTGCAGCAACGTTTGTGTGATGCAACAATAGATGATGAGTGTGTCACTTTATCAAGATGCAAAGGTGGTCAAAGCACACACGAGCACGGCAGTAGCAAGCCCCTTGGCCTTTAGCCTTTAGCAGGTGACGCTGTAGTCCGGAGAGGGCACACGGCCTCACAGTCTGTCACGGTAAGTCTGGGCAACTGTGGCTCTGTGACGTGAGCCAGGACCACAGGCTGGGAGAGGCACGGCCGTGTCTCTGCCCACCAGCTCCGCCCTGCTCAGAGCATTTACATTCTTGAAAACTTCGTTTTCTCATCAGTAACATGAACATCATTGTGCTGCTCACTCCGTAGGGCTGTTAATTGGGTATCTGAGTTATGTCCTTAGAACACTGCCTGGAAAAGAGCAGTGGCTCATGCAGTGTCTGTTGAACAAGCCATGTCTTATTTTAGTTCTGCAATTTTACAGCATCAGGGAAGCTCCTTTTAAAAGATGGTGAATCAAGCTCAGAGGGGCCCCGGGGGCGACTCACAGGCTCAAAAGGGAGGCAGGAGGGCAGCATTCGCAGCGAAGGTCAAGGAGATGCAGGGCCCTCTCCGGCTCCGATGGACCTTCCTCCTTTGCAGCTGGTGCCAGCGAGTCCAAGGGAGGAGGACAAGGGCTGACGGGAGAGCAGGGCTCTGCCTCCCGCTGTTCCCAGTGGGTCCCACGCCCTCCGTCCTGGAAATAAATGCCCAGGACATTGAGGGCGGGACCACTAGCAGCCAGAGGAGGCAATTACATTTTTTTAAGCAATGGAAGTAACTGAATTGTCTGCAAATGTTAGAGGCAAGCTTATATGAAAAGTCAGTGCAAGAGCTATAATCAAAATGATTACAAGGTATAACACCAAGACAAAAGTAGAGCCAGAAATTAAGGACATTAAACAAAGAAGCAAACAGCTAACCACTCGACTGCAAATGGCATGGTTCAAAGCCGCTGTCTAAACAGTGTCGAGCCTTGGGAAAAAATTGCTGGATGTCTGGTGGGAAAAGGCATGTTGTTAAAATGTGCTTAACCCAAAGGAAACAGAAATGGTCTCCATGCTGAGGGAAGGTGGGAAAGTGAACAGGGGGTTGTTTATCTGCCTGAAGTGCTGGCCGAGCCACTCTAGATGATGTGCAAAGTAAGCAGAGACCTTGGCAGGGCTCGCTGCCTGTCCATACTCATCGGAAAGCACAGCACGCGGGCACCAGTGAGGGGGTGTCAGAGCCCTCAGCCGTCCTCAGTGCTGCAAAGCAGGGTCTCCTGGCCCCCATTAGAGCAACGGCTCTGTGTCCGGCCCCCATCCCAAGACCCCTTTAAGGAAAGACCCTCCATCTGGCACCACGTGCAAACCCACTGCAGCCCGTGGAAGGAGCTCGTGCCCGGAACTCAGCTCCGATTCTAATCAACAGCTGCGTGACCTCGTCCAAGTCGCCGTAGCTCTACAGGCCTTTCTGCAAGATGAGAGGGGTGAGTTTCAAGTGCTCTATTCCTGTAGACCCTGGGGGAGCCTGAAACCTGAGGCCAGCAGGCCGCTCTCACATTCCCTGCTGTGCGGCTTCCTCGGATCATTGCTGTCTTAGTGAGCAGAACTTAACTCCCAGACTCGATGGTACAAAAGCAACTTCACCCCTGTATACTCAGAAGAACACACATTTTCCTCTCTGCCACCTTCCACCAAACGACAGACCTCCTTTTAGTTTCTGAGTCATATTATGAAACATCCTCCCAAGCGTAGCCACCCAAAAAGGTTTAGTTTGCTATTTTTAAAATGCACGTCTTTCCTTTCATGATTCTCCTCTATACTCACAGAAACACTGCGAGTTAGGAAAGGTAAGATGCAGGTGAGGTACACGAGGCCTGGAGAGAGGAGGTGACTTGTCCCAGGTCCCAAAGTTAGGAAGTGGGCTCCCTGAGTGGCAAACGCAGGCCCTTCACTGCACCATTGTGTGTTTGCTCTTATAAGCTCCAAGTCATTGTGGCAATAGGGTTTGATCCATCCCAGGAAATCAGGAGTCTGGTCACATGCTCTAAGCTGCACTGAAATGGCTATGCAAGGCCCAGCGGCAGCCCCAACCCCTGCCCCTCACTTTGGGCCTTATGCCATCGGCAAGTTGTCATCAGCTCCCTCTCACCACCTGCTCAGGGGCCTTAGGCTGTGCTCCCCGGAAGCAGACCCTGAGCTATAGGCACGAGCTCTGGAGAAACCCGTAAGGGAAAATGGAGGAAGCCAGGCAAGGAGCAATTTCAGGTGAGCCCCCTCTCAGTCTGACCTTCAGGTTCTCGGGAGCCCACACCACACCCCGAGGTGAGGTACGGGAGCTGGGTGTCCGGTCATGGGCCAATGGCAGAGGCACTTCCGGGTGAAGCAGCCCCCGCATGTGACACCCACTGGACGTGCTGGAGCTGAGGGTGGACACCCCAGACCAGGATGTGGGGAACGAGGGCACCTGGCCAGGGAGCCGGTAGCATCTGCACTCTGGGCTGGACATCGATGGCTTGTCCAGTAACCCCTCTTCCTTCCGTTTCCTTTGTTTACCTTACAAATGTTATTAGCCCCAAACACTCTCAACAGTAATTGTAAGAAACATTTATTTTGGCCAGTGAGGAATACCCAAAGCTGGGAACCAGAGGACTAATTTGTCATGGCAAAATGCTCCAAAAGACAAGTAGTTAACAGCATTTGTATTTTCCTTTCATAGAAATGGCTAAATGTAAGCTTAATCCTACAAAGGAATTCACCCACCTGATTTCCAACACGACCGTGTAGCATGGAGCACGTTCCAGGAGGAAATCCTGCTGGAGGATGTCAGGGGATCTGTCTAAGAACTAACCACAAACCAGGGGAAATAGAGTCACGTCCAGCCCTTCAAGGCCAACCAAACCTCTTCCAGCCTTGGTCTTCAATCGAGATCGTCTCAGAGCTTCAACCTCTGTTGCCCTTATGCTGCTTTGGGAAAGACCTGTACTGTCCTTCCTCCAGATGTGAACCCCAGTGGGGGAATCCCGGAGGGCTTCCTGGAGGAAGGAGCGTTTGCACACTGCCATGAAGTGTAGCCTTAAGTGGAGAATGGAAGGCAAAGAAAGTAACCTACAAGTTGAGTGAGCGTCTGTGCAGTGTCTTCTGCTCAGGATTTGGGTCGGTGAGGCTGGAGCGAGGCGCTGGTGGGCTGGCAGGGTGGGCTGGATCCCTGAGGCCTCGAACCCTGGATAAAGGAGTGTGGATGCATTCTGCAGGAAGTAGGAAGCCACTGCCAGCGTGGGAGGGACAGAGTAGTGTGATGTGGCCAGCAGTCAGGAGAAAGGATCGTGCATGCAACTTCAGCTGTAAGGAGAAGAAACTGCAGCACAAAAAGCTGACAATAATTATGCTAATGATATCATGGGCTACATAATCACTCCCAAATACTCTAGAAAGAAATTACACGTTCAGACAGGTTCAAGCCCTTAAAAGTTAATTATACCAAATCTGAGATCCTCAGTGTGGGACCTCCCCTGTTTAGAGAGTGCAAAAGCAAACAGAAAGATTTCTAACCCAGCTTTTCCCCTCTTCCAAATTACTGTATCTAAGAGATGTTGGCGTTCCTCTGCAGTAAACATTTTTTGAGGCTAATTACCCTCCAGTGAAGAGTCAATTAGGAAAGGAAGAGAGAGGAAGCTCTCTCATCTCCCCTGGTTCCATATAAGCAACTTGAAACAAACATTTTGGACCCTATAAAGAACTAGTTTTGCAAAATAAAATAATAGTCATCTGTAAAAAAAAAAAAGAAATTATCTGGACAACTGGAAATGCAGTGTGCACCACCATGATTTAATGAGTTTCTAGAAGTGCTAACCAATGCCACTAGGAACTACAAATAAATAAGAAAAAAGGGCACATTATTTGCATGTGATATGTGCATAAATGAGATCCCATTCTCACCTATCTCACATGCCCAGCTCCGTGCTCTGAACTAAGAGGTGTATTGAGAACAGGGAGATATGCCCTTGTCCTCAAGAATCTATCAATTTTCAAATACTGTAGCTTTCTAACATATTGTGATGTCTGATAGTCTATGACAATTTTGACAGCTTTATTGAGGTATAATTGACATAGAGCAAACTGCACATATTTAACGTGTATGATTTGATAAGTTTTGACACATACATACACACCCATAAAACCATCGCCACAATTAAGATAATAAATCCATTGCTCCCATTCTTTTCTGGGAGCCCCTTGGTGATCCCCTGTCCTGCCCTGCTCACCTCACTTCCCTCACTTGCTGTCCACAGGCACCCAAGGGCCTGCTTTCTCTCCTTATAGACTAGTTGTCATTTTCTAGAAATGTATATAAATGGAAACACAGTATGTACCACTTTTCCTTTTTTTAAATTTAATTTTAAAATTTTGTCATGGACTTTGTTCTCTTGGTTTACAGTTCTATTAATTTTAACACACAACTAAATTCATATAACTATAACCATGGCCACAATGGCTCCATCCCCCCCATCTGGGACTCATGGAAGTCACTGTCTCCTCCCCTTCACCTACTGTATCATCTTTTCAAAAATGTCATATAAATGGAATCCTTCCATCTGGAGCCTTTGAGACTGGCTTCTTTCATGCAACATAATTTATTTGAGATTCATCCAAATGGCTGTATGTGTCAGTAGTTCATTTCTTCTTGCTGTGGAGTGGGGTTCCACTGCACAGACGCACCCTATCGTATTTATTCCATCTCCTGTTGAAGGACGTTTAGGTTGTTTCCAGCTTTTGGTCATTGAGAATAGGGTCAGGCACTGTGCATTTTACCTTGCTGGGTGCTGGACATTTCTGTATTCCTGTTCCTGAGCTGATTCTGGGATGCAATGAGTTATGTGGGAGCGGTTGGATACTTTTGATCTTTGTTAGGTGGGACAAGAGCAGCATTTAACCTAGGACTAATTTTGCCTGCTCCTGGGTTGAAACCCCACTAGTTACCCCACTAGATGTCCATGAATTGCGAGGTCTTCTCCTCGGCTGGTAGGGACAGGAACTACCCCCCACCCTTTTGAGCCCTGGGGATTGTTTTGCCCAATTATTTTAGGTAGTTCTCTCCCTGGCCTTAGGGAGTTTCCTTGCACACGTGTCCTGATGGCTACTGAGCTCTAAACCTGGGGACGCCCTGCAGATTCTCCAGAGCTTTCTCTTCACTTCTCCACCCTGCGGTGCTGACTGCCCCGTCCTCCTGGACTCACCACATCCCCTCACTCAGGAAGCCCCCAGGCTCTGCTGGAGCCCTGTCCACCTGTGCTGCAGCCTGGACGCTCTCCAGACAGTCACATGATCTGTGGCAGGGCCCCCACCCCTGGTTCTGGCTCTCTGGGATCACCATCCTTCCCTGCCTGAAACCCAAGGTCTTGCAAACTGTTGTTTCATAGTTTTTCCCAGGCTTTTACTTGTTTCAGAACTGAACAATACAATAACTGAAATAAAGAGCTCTCCGCATGGGCTCAGTAGTAGTGTGGAGGAGACAGAGGGTAGAATTAGTGAACTTGAGAATAGATCAATAGAATCTAACCTAATCGGAACAACAGAAAAAAGACTTAAAAAATGAACAGTGTTTCAGAGACTCATGGGATAATAACAAAAGAGCTGGCATTTATATTATAGGAGTCCCACAGGAGAGGAGAGGAGGGAGACGGAGAGTGGGGCTGGAAAAGTATTCAGATAAATAATGGTTAAAACTTCCCAGATTTGATGAGAAACATGAACCTACAGATTCAGAAGCTGAGCAAACCCCAAATAGGAATGAACCCTAAGAACTCTATACCAATAAATATCATAATTAAAGTCTTTCTCACAGAAAGGAAAACAAAGAGAATTTGTTGCTGGCAAACCTACTCTTAAGAATGGTTAAAGGAAATTCTCTAAACAGAAAAGAAATGATAACAGAAGAAGGCTTAGAATTTCAGAAAGGAAAGAAGAACATTACAGTTGTTTAATGGGGTAAATGTAATAGATGATCCTATTTCTTGTGAGCTTCTTAAATCATATTTCATAGTAAAAGCAAAAAAATGTAGTATGGTACTCAATGTGTATAGAGGAAATTCTTAAGGCAATTATATTTTAAAAATAGGAATAGTAAAGGGGCCTAAGTGGAAATGAGGTTACTATACTTCACTCAAATTAAAAAAAAAATGATGCCAGTAGACTGTGATCAAGTATATGTATATTGTAATATCTGGAGCAATCACTAAGAAAACAATACAAAGTGATATACTCAAAAACATAAAAAAATTAAGATGGAAACTTAAAAAAATAGTCAAGTAATCCACAGGAAGGTAAGAAAAGAGAAACAGAGGAAAGATAATAGAGGAAATGGATAGAAAACAAAAAGTAAGACAGCAAACTTAAACCCAAACATATCAATAATTATCTTAAATATAAACGATGTAAATACACCAATTAAAAGACAGATTGAAAGAGTGGATTTTAAGAAATGATCAAACAATATTCTATCTATAAGAAACTCATTTCAAATATAACAATATAGGTAGATTGAAACAAAGACAGATCCAGCACCAAACACTAATTTTTAAAAAAGCAAGAGTAGCTATGTTAATATCAGATAAAGTAGATTTCATATCAAAAAAAATTTCTAGAGACAAATAGGGACATTATATACCAATAAAGGATCAATCCATATTTAGGATTGTTATGTTAGGATGACATAACAATCCTAAATGTGTATTCATGAAACACAGAGCCTCAACTTACATGAAGAAAACCTGATAGAGCTGAAAGGAGAAATAGACAAATCCACAATTGTAGGTGGATCTTTCAATACCCCACTTTCAGCAACTGATAGAACAACCAAACAGAAAGCCAGCAAGGACACAGAATAACTGAACAACACAATCAATGAGCAGGATCTAATTGATAGGTAGACAATATTCCTCTCAGCAATGGAAGCATTTAGTTTTTTTGTTCTTTTGTTTTTTTATTATTATTATTTAGGCAACCATGGAACATTCACCAGGATAGACCATGTCCTGGACCATAAAACAAGCCTCAACAAATTTAAAATAATTGAACCATACATAATATGTTCTCTGACCACAAGGAATCAAACTAGAAATCAGTAACAGAAAGAGAAGCAGAAAATCTCTAAACAGAAATTTAAAAATAATCTATGGGTCAAAGAGGAAGTTTCAAAGGAAATAAAAATAATCCATAGAATTAAGTGAAAATGAAAATAAAATGTTCTGGTTTGCTAATGCTGCTGTTTGCAAAATAACAGAAAATGGATTGGTTTTTATAAAGGGGGTTTATTTGGTTACAAAATTACAGTCTTAGGGCCATAAAGTGTCCAAAGTAAGGCATCAACAATAGGGTAGCATCACTGGAGAAAGGCCATTGTCATCCAGAAAACCTCTGTTAGCTGGGAAGGCACGTGGCTGGCGTCTGCTTGTTCCCAGGTTGCGTTTCAAAATGGTGTTCTCCAAAATGTCAGCATCAGCTTTCAATGGCCACCTTCAAAATGTCTGTCTCAGCTGCAGCTCTGAGCTCCTTCCGTTTGTGAGCTCTTTTGTAAGACTCCAGTGAACTAATCAAGGCCCACACTGAATGGGTGGGGCCACACCTCCATGGAAACATTTAATCAGAGGTCACACCCTAACCAAAGATGTCACTTAAAGTTGGGTAGGTCATATCTTCATGGAAGCAACCTAATCCCAATATCCCATGAGACTGGTTTAAAAGATCATAGCTTTTGCTTGGGGGTCATAATATATCCAAACTGGCACATACAACATATCAAAATATGTGGGAGGCAACTATAGCAGTACTTGAAGGGAAATTTATAGCCATAAATGTTTACGTTAGAAAAGAGAAAAAGTCTCAAATCCATGAGCCACATTACTTACTTAGGGAACTTGAAAAAGAAGAAAATAAACCCAGAGCAAGGAGAAGGAAGAAAACAAGAAAGAAAAGAGCAGAAATCAGTGAAATTAAAAACAGGAAAGCAATTGGGAAAATCAATGAAACCAAAAATCTGATTCTTTGAAAAAAATCAATAAAATTGATAAGTCTCTAGCAAGGCTGGCAAAGACAAAAAGAGAGAAAATGTGAACCACTCACCACAGGAATGAAATTACATTCCCTGCAGATCTTGCAGCAGTTATGTTTTTAATGCTCTGTTGCATTCTGTTTATATTTTTAACATTAATATTTCTGAATGAGATTTTTTGTTTTTTTTAAAAGATTCATGTGCTATGATAATGCTAAAAGTATTTGAAAGTTTTATTTTTCTATCTATTCTCTAGAACAGTTTAAATAACATTGCAATGATTTATTCCTTGAAGGTTAGATTCATTTATCCTCATATTTTCTGCAGTTTTTGCTTTAAACATTCCAATGCTATATCATTTGGAAAAGAAAAGAATTCATTACAGACCTTCACTGTAGAGTGCTCTTTTTGTTTGTTTCTTGTTACGTTGCTCCTCCCATCTTCCCTTTCCTTTTCTCTTTCTGAGTCACTTTGGATGCAGCTCTTGGATGTGGTACATTGATCAGTTTTGGTTTTTGACCCCCTCCAAACCTTTTGTTCCATTAACAGGTGAGTTTTACTCATTTACAGGTGCTGATATGACATATTTTTTCTACTTCTGTCATCTTATTTTGTCTTTTTGAAGAGTCTGTTTACTTTGAAGCTATATGATCTATGCCCCTTGAGTGTGTGTCTGCTTGCACACATGCACTTGCACATGTGTGTGTATTTTAATTCTAAAAGCTTGGATGATTATAGCCTGTTTATGGTCTACTGGTCACTTATAATTTCTAATAATAGAGTAAAACCTTTACTTCTTAATAAAAATCATTAGGCAGTATCTAATCTCTCCCAACCCCAAGGAACACGTTCTTTCATACTGTCTACTAATTTACCTCCCTCTTCTCACACTCCCAGTTTAGGTTATATTTTTAAATTCTAGTGATTATCTTTATGCAGGTATATAAAATACAAAAATTTCTGTAACTTCATATATCAGTTTAGCTATCTATTAGATGAAGTACTGATTTCCCCCTCCATTATCAGGTTTTGCTTTTAAAGAATTATTTCTCCATGGTCAACATTTATAAATTTATTCTCCTCTGCAAATAAAATTCACATAGAAGTTTAACCACTGTTCTGCATTTAATTTGAGTCCATCATTGGTATTTTAATCACAACTTCTTCATTCATCTCTTGATTGGCTGGAATTCCTGAAGTTGTTTGAAGGTGAGCTCAGGGTGCCATTCACCAACACTTGAATATTTGAAAATGCCTGTATATGAACAGCAACTTGACTGGGGGGCTGCTCTGCAGGCATTGTTTAGTTCTTTTCAGGATCAAGATGCTGTGGAAAAAACTTGAGGCAAGTCTGGTTTATTGCTCTGGTGGCAACGTAATATTTGTATTTTCTTTCCTGCATGTTCATAGGGTTCTTTATTCATTCTTGAAATCCAGTAATTTTATCTGAATGTTTTCTTGGGATATAGTATGACCCTTTGATTAGCAGATCTGGGTCTTCTTTTATTTCAGTTTTTTTTTTTATTATATCTTTGCATCTTTAATTTTTTGGTTCTATTTGTTCTGTTCTTTTCTTCAGGAACATCAGTTATGAGAGTATGCTATGTCTTTCTGTTTGTCTTCCGTATCTTCTCTTTTTTCTCTCTAATCATTTTAACACTATTCTATTCCATTATATTTAGCCCTACCTTTCGTAGTCATGAATTTTTTATTTTATCATCATTATTATTATTTTTTAGAAGGGTTTACTCTTCTTTTTTGTACTTCTGCTGTGGCTTTTATTTCTGAACCATTTTAAAATTTCTCTTCCATTTCTTTGTCTCAGCTCTACCAGCTTATTTTTCATTTCTCATCCTTCATATCTCTTTCGGTATTTGCAAAGAGATTGTTTTAGCATTTCTCTGGTGTCAAACAAGTTTTTTGATTGTTTGAAATATTTTTATACCTATAGCACAATTCTCCTATGGAAGTGGTAATTTTTCCCTTGCCTTTTGATTGCAATGCTTTTTGTTTTCTATATTTTTCTGAGTACGTTTGTAAAGGACATGTGTGCCCCTTTGGGTTGGTATTTCGATTTAGTGAATGTCTTGCTAGAGAATGATGTGGAAAACAAACTGGCCTGGCTGGGGCGGGAGGCAGCCTTACATAGCCTGTGATCTGAGACGGATGTTCGGAAGCCAGCTTGTGTTCGCTGGACTCTGGACACTGGTCTCTCTTTCATGCTCTGAGCACCTTTGGCTCGCCCTTTCAGAGTGGACAGCAGGTCTGGTCAGCTCAGGGGGGCACCTCCTGGGGTTCAGACTTTGTGGGTTTGATTTGGTGTTTGTCTCTTCTGCTGACAGAGTCACCATGGCTGTTCCACCCAGATGCATCAGCAGCTGGTTTCTTCTAAAAATCACACAATTAAAAAACATTTACTGCATCCTTATTATGAACCAGAACAGTTATAAGGGCTTTCCATGGCTATGAACCAGAACTGGTTACAAGTGTTACATGGTTAGGTGGGCACTGTGATATTATATTTGAGGAAACTGAGGCAGGAGCTGAGCCACCTGTTCACGTTCACAGAATTCAGATGTAGCACGTCGGGGGGTCTGATTCCAGAGCTGCCCGTCTCCTGGGCTCCGTGGGGGTGGGTCCAGGGTCAGGGGTGCAGCTCCCAGGACAGTGACCGAGCTGAGCCACCTCCCTGCATAGCCACCTGCAGCCCTCACCTCTGCCATCGGCTCCTGCCTCTAGCAGCTTCCTCCACACTGCAGGGCCGGCATTCCCTGGTTCCTCTGATGGCGGGTTTTAATTTTGGTGTGCAGTGGACGAGAGGCTGTCTCACCTGGCTCCCTCACATGGGAGGACAGGTGAGCGCAGGCACCAGGACTCCCTTCAACTCTTCCCTCGGGCCATACTGGTCCAGCTCCCAATCTTCCTGGAAGGCCATGATCATCCTCTGCACCTTCTTTTAGCTCGGTCTCTCTCCTCCGCACCCTGACACTGCTGTTCCCAGGGGGCCCCTCCCACTCCTGCCAGGGGCCCCTCCCCCTCCCCTCTGCCCGTCTGGGCCACCTGGGAGCTGAGCTGTTCTCTTCTGCGAGGCAAACCCTCTCCTGTTCCTCAGGACTGGACCTCCGTGAGCTGCCTAACCCCCTCCCCTCCTCTCCACCTGCCTCCCCACCTCCCCTCCTCTCCACCTGCCTACCCACCTCCTCTCTTCTCTACCTGCCTATCCACCTCCCCTCCTCTATAAATCCCTTCCCCTCTCCCCAAGCTGGGACTGGATGGGGCTGGGCTGCTTCTGTTGGATTCCTCCAGAGTCCCTGCTTGGACCTTGAAATCCCCTCTGGCCTTACCCCCCACCTCACCCCAGGGGCAGTGTGGGGTCCCCCAGGCAGGCCGGGGCTTTCCTGGTGTGTCTTTCTGCCGACTCCCCTCCCCTCCGCTCAGCTGCCACCTAGCCCAGCCCGACCGTGGTGTGACTGCACCCTCATCCTCACACCCCTGCCTCCACCTGTTCCCCCAAACACCTCTGGGCAGCCCCTCGGGGCCCACTGCTGTGCCCTGAAAGCAGGGAAAGTTACAGGAAGCCCACTTCTGTGACCCTGTGGCCCCCACACCCACTTTCCCCACCCTCAGCTCCCCTTTTGGCCCCACACAGCTTGCAGGGCTCACATGGCCTCCTGCTGCCCCAGGTTCCTGCAGGTGTCCCAGCCCCCACCCCTGAAACAACCCCCTCTGCCCTCCTTCCCGCCACCTGGCTCACCTGTGGGAATCAGCACCCAGGTTGCTCATCTGGCGATGGCACAGGGCTGAGCTGCAACACCCAGCACATTGCTCAGTTGTTATTAAACTCTCAACGGTTGTTTAAATGCCCCTGTGTTTACATCCGTGTTTCCCTGTGTTTCCCACCAGGCCATGAATGTTTCAAAGCCTCTTCTATGTCCACAGCAATTCAGGTTTCCCCAGAGACCGGCCATGGGAGGAGAAGCATGTTGCTGAGCCATCTCCTGCTGGACTGGGGACAAGCAAATTTGGGCTTGAGTCCACTGTGTGCCATTTGCTGGGTGGCACTGGATTAGTTGCTTAACCTCTCTGTTTCAAATTCCTTAGCACGATGCTGTCATGGGCATTGCATTAAACTGGGACCATGCTTCAAAAAACACAAGGTCCTGCACAAGGATCGGGCAGGAATATTTTAACCTGAGCAGAAGCAATTACCCGAAATGAAATTAGCTAAACATGCCAGGGAGATGCCGCGGAACTTTTAATAATCACCATACTCTAGGCCTGCAGCTTTGTGCTTTGCATTAAAGTGGCACCAAATTAGCAATAAGGAAGTCCAACATTTATTCACCAATATTGATGTAAGGTACACGGATTACTTTAGGGGACTTATGTAGCAAAGAGCCTAGGACAAAATTCAATTTGTTTTTTTTTTGCACTGATTTTTTTTTTCTGTGTGGTGTCTGCTAAAATAAGAAATCCCAGAGAGCCATCCTCAGTGTCATCTTGGCTTTCTGTGTCTGCCCTCACCCCTGTGTGTCTGCTCCTACTTTTTCTCTGCGCATCTGTGCTCCATCTGACCCTCAAGGCCCCCTCAAACCTCCCCACCTCTGGAAGGGACCTGCCCACCTGGACGCCCGGAGCCCTGTGCTCATTTGAGGTGTAGAACACAGACCCCACCATAAGCAGTCGTGGTTTTTACTGGGTTGGAGGCGCTTTCAGGGTGGGAACCACATCGGGTTCACCTGTCGTCTCAGGGCTTGGAGGAGTGGCAGGTGCTCGCTCCGCCCCCAGGTTCTCTTTCTGATGGGGTGATGCGGTTGATTCTGTCTTCCTGATTTCTGACAGCTGCGTGAGGCAGGTCACATCCTCCCTGGCTGTCCCAGAGGCGGGGTCCTGGCATGTTTGCAGTAGGAAAGCGGTGTGACCTGGCATGGATCTGGGCTTGGAGGTGGGAGGAAGAGCCGCCTGCTTCTGGAAACTTCCCTACAGATAACTAAAGCCGGCAGCCTCTGAGCTCCATGTTCCTCGCCAGCGTACTCATGGCCGTGCATCTACGGTGCTCTGGGGATATGGACGGACCCTAGAAAGGGCAGGTCCTGGTGCCCAGTTTGCTGAAGGAGCCACATCAATGCCCACGCGTGTGGCCCTGAGTCGCTGAGCAGCACCACGTCGCTGCCACCCAGGGCTCCAGGCCTCCTGTTCCTGTCGCCAGGGGATCAGCGTTGGAGTTACAGGCACCGGTTAAGAGGGGCTAATGCCCAGCTGCCCACACCCCCTCTGGACTCACCCTGAAAATCCCCAATTTGCTTATCGCCAAAGGATGACCGGCCGTGGCTGGCCTGACCCCGGCTCCACGGAGAGCAGGGGACTCACCCTTTTGCTGGCCATCTCCTTTGCTTCCTGGATGGAGGAAGAGATAGATTTTTGCCAAAGTCCCCATCATGCAACACCGTGGCCCTGGGGCTACATGCCAGCACCCTCGGGAAGCAGTGCCCCTCTGAAGCAGTTCTCGTGGCTAGTTGAGTTGATGCTTGCTGGCGATCCCGTTGTGTAGCCGAGGAAGCTTACGCTGGCGGGGAGGTGGTGCTGCCATGCGGCCCCACCCAGCCCTCCCGATGCAGGTCTGAAGCCGAAGCCAGCGCTGAGCCTCCTCCGCCCGCCCCAGCCCCTCCAATTCCACCAAGTCCTGGGCCGGGTGAACTTCACCCTCGGTGGCATCTGGTTTTGCAGAGTGCCGGAGAAAGGGTTTACAGACAAACTTGTCTGTCAGGGGCGGGCCACGGAAACAATTGTTCAAAAGAGAGAATTTCTATTTTCTTTTGGGGACAGTAAAAATAAATCATGCATTCCGGAAACAACACTGTGAATAACTGCTCATGGATTTTTTGTCTTGGGGAAAAAAAGAAAAAGGAAAAGAAGAAAGCCCTTTGTTATGCCGGGTTGTTAAGAATCAAATGGCCTTTTTATCCACCCCTGTCACCTGGTCAAGGTTAACCTTTCTATGCAAATGGGCTCATGTCCCCGGCCCCTCTAATGGGGTGCCAGGGCCAGGCTGGGCCCATGTTAGTGCGTGTGTTTTGGACGAAGACAGTGGCCGTTCCCATCTCTGGGACCGTGCTGGGAACCGCTCCTATGGGGCTTTCAGGGACGGGCTCCCCGGAGCCGCCCGTGCTGCTGCTCAGAGCCCCAGAGCTAGCCTCTGCCGCCCCGGGGCGCACAGGCCCCTCCGTGGAGAACCCGCCTGCAGCGCGCCGCACGGGCTGAGCGGGGCTCGCACCCTCCGGCTGGGCCCCCGCAGGCCCCTCACTGTGGTTCAGGGTGAACAGCCTCAGCAACCGAGTCCCAGAGGAGCCCCAGGCCTGGCCTTTCCCAACACCCGCGATCTACACTGATTTGCAACCACGTCTCACTGAGCCCGTCCGGGAGGAGGCTCCAGGGTGAGCTGTGGGATTGAGGTGGTTTCCCAGCACCGGGAAATGCTGGCCGGGAGTGGGAGCGGCCGCTGTGCCGACGCCACACGTGGGAGGGGAGGATGGGCAGACACCCGCCGTGCATGGCCACTTCTACACCCTGTGTTTGCAAGGCAGGGTAGGACACGCTGCTGTGCCCCAGACTCACACGTGTGCACACATGCACACTCACACACCCATATACGTGCACACACACATTTGTCCAGTATGGGCAGAAACGTGTGAGAATGGGCAGCTCAGAACTGCACGTGTGCCTCCTCGCCTTGGGGTGGGAGCAGCGTGGAGCCGCCCTCCTCAATCCGGTGCCGGGTCTCCTGCTTCCTGACAAAGGCTTCTCTGTGGGTGACCCGACCTCAGCCCCGCATGGGGGTGGGGGAGCCCGACCTTCCAAAGGCTCCTGGAGCATCCCAGGCCACACACGCTACCCCCAGCACCCTCCCGGTCCCACGCCAAGGCTGCAGAGCCTGGGGACCCCGTCTCCATGACCCTTGGCCAGTCCCACCTGCCTGGAAGTGGTCGCTCCAACCCACTGCCCCTCCCGCTCCAGGAGGCCACAGCCCAGACTGTGCAGACACAGAGCTTGATTTCCTCACACGGGTGCTATGTTCTAGAAATGCCCAGCAGCCCTTGTCGGGCTGAGCAAGGTGCTGTTGGCGCACGTTCCGGGAAGACCCCTCCATCCCTTGAAGCACCTCTGTAGGGAATGACCTGTCACGAGCATCCCTGATCTCAGCCTGGGCTGACGGACTCCACGTTTGGGTCCTGGGACTGTGGGAGGTGGAAGGATTCAAGCTCAAGTTACAGCTCAGCAGAGGAGTTGACAGGTAGGATCTGCTAGAGAGAAGGAAGACAACCTGCAGAGAGGACAAGCTCCCATCTGGGGGCCCCAGTGGGGAGTTGGGGTACCTGTGAAGTGGTGGAGGGCCACAGGGGTGTGCAGCAGCAGGCAGGAGCCCTCTGTTTCCTCCAGCGCTTGACGGGCGCCCACGAAGTCCACTGTTGTCAGCGCTCCCTCCGCTCAGGGGCTGCTGCTGCTTTCACTCCTTCCCCAGACCAGCTGGGGGGTGACGCAGGGAGTCTCCAGGGCCCCTACACACAGGGGCTCCCCACCGAGGTGGGAGATGGGCAGCATGGTGGGAATCACACTGAGAGGGAAGAGGGAGCTGAGGGTCCTCCCCATCTTGGTTGTGGGAGGAGGGAGCTGAGGCCCCTCACCATCTCGGTCATGGGAGGAGGGCACCAAGAGTCCTCCCATCTCGGTCATGGGAGGAGGGACTTGAAAGTCTTCCCATCCTGGTCCTGGGAGGAGGGAGCAGAGGCTCCTCCCTCCCCCCTTCTTGACGGTGGTTTGCAGTATCTGGCACCTGGAGGGCTGCCTGGCTTTAGTTGCAGCCGGGAGCCTGGCATGGGGCAGAGCTTGGAAGGGTGGCTACTGAAGTGAATTGAAACCCTTAGCCAGGCTTTGGCTGCACCTTTAGTGGGTCATCCCCGTCCAGCCTAGAAATGCCAGCAGGCTGCGCTGCACACAGGTGAGCACCCAGCGTCTCCGGCCTTGCGCAGGCCGCGTCATCCCTGACCTTCCTCAGCAGGGGAAGCCACATTACTTGGCCTCTGCACCGTCCACGAAGGGGATCTCTGGGTTCCCTCTTGGGACTTCCTCTTCCCTGAGCCTGAGCAAGACACTGGGGATGTGAGATGAGCAAAGCATGGCCCCCACCCTGGAGGAAGTCACCGGGAGATGTAAAGACGAAAGGAGTAATTATAACATCGTGCAGCACGCTCAACCACAGCAGCGGATCCGAGGGGCAGGAGCTGTGCAGACGGAGGGCTGGTGTTGTCCAGGATGATCAGAGAAAACTCCACAGGGGAGCCCAGACATGAGAGCATTTTGGACCATGAATCAGCATCTTTGCAGGTGGACCAGTCGGGGGACAGCATTTTAGACAAAGACCAGCAAGTATGAGCTCCTCTGCCCACTGTGGCGTCTACGGAGAGCCACAGTGGGTGACTGTGGCTGGGGTGTAGGGTGGGGCTGTAGCAATGGGTGTGGGCATGGGTGGAGCAGGGAATTTTTTGAGGTCCTACCAACATAGTGGGGTGCATCCCAGTTTACAGTCTACGGAGCTCTCGCAGAGCTGCGATTCCTTCGAGCTTCATGTTTGGAAGTTGCTGTTCCTTCAGCGTCTGTCATTTTGGTCAACCCCATTTCAGAAGGTGAAAAAGTGGATCAGGTCTCATTAGGAAGGAGCTGGATGCAAGGCCCACCACAGGCTCCACCTTCTCTGCACCCACGAGGAGGACCCAGGCCTGCAGCTCCCAGAGGGCTGGGCTCGCTCCTGTCTGCTGCTGCAGGTAATCATCCATCTGGGCCACTGCGGATGGGAGACAGAGGCATTTGCTACCAGGGTGTCCGTGGGGGTCTGCAGAATGCACGGCGCCGAGCCCGGGCAGGCGTGTGTGGCTGCAGTAATGCATCCCCGGCATTCTGCAAAGGTAAGACGTCTTGTGTAGTGAAGCTTGGGGGATGCACCTGTCGAATCCGATGTTTCTGCCAGGTGGGTGTGTCAGAGCCTGGCTGGGGGTAGCCCTTCCCTGCTTGCTAACCTGCGGCCCCCATTGGCTCACCCTTGGGTTGCTGCCCCTGCCGGCACCACCAGTCCTCACGCCCACTCTTGTTCACCTGCATCCATCCACATCAACACCTTTGGGGTTCTAAGCACCCCGAGACTCGGCAGCTTTGTCTGCTCTGCTTTGGGAGTAGAGTGTTGCTGAGTATTTTCATAGAAGGGAACCATTTGGCCTTAGTGGGGGGCATTTGCCAACCAAGCAGGACTGCCTTCTCTGAAAGCCACCACAGGCCCAGCCCCCTCCAGAGACGGGGATCCTTGCACCTCACGTTCCGCCGGCCTCACCCCCAGTCCCCAGGGCCAGCCCAGGACAGGCCCCACCCAGGCCTAGGTCATTCCATGTGACCAGGGGTTGACCAGTGCCTCTCCCAGTCCCTGCACACAGATCGTACCAGGGACCCCCTCTTCCTCCTGGGGTGCTCCCTGCTCCCTTTCCCTGTTCAGCCTCATTCCCTGCTCAGTCCCGCTGCCCCACACCAGGGAATTGGGGTCATTGCTGGGCCCATCTCCTTCTGGGGTGCACTCTCTTCCCTCTTCCCTGCCCACCCCCACTGCCCCACACCAGGCTAGAGCTGACCTTCAACTGCTCGCAAACCACCCCCAGGGGTGGGGTGGGATGGGGGCCCTGCTCCTGCACCCACAGTCACCACTGAGTCTCTCCCTGAATGGGCAGGTCATGCAGATTGTGGAGCATGGCCCCCCACTGCCCTGCCTGCCCCCGGCCCAGCCTTCCTGGCCCACTCCTGGCTGCCCACACTCCCTGGGCACAGGGTCAGGCAGGTTTCATCCATCCCTGTCCCCCAGGCCCAGCTCCCTAGTCCTCCTGGCCTGGGCTACTGAGGTCCAGCAAGCCTCTCCCGCGAGCCCCAGGATGGCTCTGAGCCCCTGCCGGGGGTGACCAGTGGGCAGACACCATCGCCGGAGGGGCGGCGTCTCCAGCCTCCCAGGCCCCCTGCACCCTGGCTCCCAGTCCACCCGGCCACCTCCTCAGGCTTCTGTCTGGCCGCCGGCTTCTCACGCAGGACTCGGATCTGAAGAGCTGACAGCGTCTCAGAGGTGCCGTCTGCAGCTTCCAGCCCAGCCTGCTCCGACCCCACAATCCCAGGGCTGTCCCACATGCTTCCTCAAGCCCAGCTGCTACCGGGAGACCCTGGATATATGCGCACAATTGCCGTGCAGAGAGGGTGCACGGCAACCCTCCGGGACCCTCCGGATGGGACAGAGGTGCCACTTAGCAAGAGCTCGGAGTGATTAAGCATAAAATATTCACTCAATTGCTTGCCTAACAAATTAACTTAGTTCATCATGAAAATGGAATTAATTTTGTTTATTGGGGGCATTAAAGTCAAAGCAAGCCAATTAAAGTTGCGTATAATATGTACAGCAACTATTCTAGCACAATAAAGCTGATTATTTTTGAAAATAAAATCTAGTACTGGTAAGAGCATATCTACAGCAACTGTTGGAAAGTTATTCTCGTCTATTTCTGAGTGATGAGAAGTCAAAACGACGCAAGTGGCTCCGAGTGTATTTTCATAATAAAATGTTAAGTACTTTTGAACCTTAACTTGTGCCGGTTGAACACGTCTCGGAATCAGATTCCTGCCTTTCTACTCTCGTCTGCATTTGGGGCAAGGACAGGCCTCTCCCTTGGGCACTGTGGCTCAGATGCTCCTGCAGACATCTGGGGTGGGGTCGCGGGGCTGAGCCTTTCTGGTTGGGAAAGGGTCCTCTTCCCCTCCTCCTGCTGTGGCTGATCACTGAACAGAGTTATCGCGTCTCTCCCCTCCTTTGCTGTGGTCCCCCGTCTCATCTTTTCTTGCTCAGTTTCCAGCCCTGTCCCCAACTCTGCCCCCAGATTCCCCTTCCAGAACATCTGGTTGTGTCTCTTTCTGCTTAACCAGCTCCCTCCCCCAGGCCTCCCCCTCCTGCCCCCTGCCTCCGTGTGGCACCCGAGCGAGCCCTGGAGAGCTGCTCTGCTCCTCACCCCGCAGCTCCCCTGTGGACTGCTCAGGAAGGACCCCTGCCTACTGGGTCTCTGCGTGGAAGGTTCTCGGTCTGTTTCTGGCAATGCTTGGTGCTGCCCTCACCAGCCTGTGGGCTCAGATGCGTCTTTCAATCTCAGCTCTGATGGCCCCTCCTCTGAAAGTCTTCCTAACTGCCTCCTCTCCCACCCTCATGCAGACAGAGTCAACTTCTCATCTGCTCCAGGCTCGCCACCCCCACTCTCGTTGCCCCAATCCTCAACCCAGCTCTTCAAGGCCTTCTCATCGGGTCCCCCACAGAGCCACTGCGACCACCAAGATTTTGTTGGCATTGCAATAGACAGTCTGAATATAGTTTTTCAAACGATGAATGTACCACCCCCCTTCTTTTATAAGAATTGTTATTTTAATGTATGGATTACAACACTATGAAAATTGGTAGGTGCAGGCTCTGTGCTTGGCACTTTTCTATATATTAATTTATTTAATCCTAATAACCACCCTCTTAGCTTGCTACTGCTAGTATCATCCCTTCTTTACAGGTGGGGAAGGTCCCAGGGAGAATAACAAATTTGCCTAAAGCCACTTAGCTAATGAGTGGTGGAGTTAAGACTTTGCCTTGAGTCTTTCTGACATGAACACCCACCCTCTCAGTCACTGTGAAGGTCTGAAATATGTTTGTGTGCACATCCGTGTCCCTCTCTAGACCATTAAGCTCCTTGAGGACAGAACTGTGCATAATTCATCTGAGCAGTTCAGAGCCTGCCTCCATGCTCCCATCACAAGTGCTCAGCGAATGGGTGGTGAATGAAATTAAAACAATTGCCCGCGTGGATGCTGCTGATGGGGTGGGAGTGTCTGAGCACCAGCCTACATAGGTGCAACCTGGGTGACATCAGCTTGACATCTCAGCCCCAGAGGGTGCCTCTACCGGTGGTCCCCAGCTTGGCCGGCACCAGGAGGCTCAGCTCTGCTAGCAGGAAGCCTTGGCAGAAGTCTGTGGCCCTGAGCCGGGGATCCAGAGGGAGCATCTCCAGTGTGTGGGAGTATCTTCAGTGTGAGGGAGCACCTCCAGTGTGAGGAAGACCTACTGTGTGGGGGAGCATCTACGGTGCGGGGGAGCTCCTATGGTGTGAGGGAGGGCCCCCAGTGTGCGTCCTCCCTCCAGCCTCCTTGTGGGGCCAGGCTTCTGCCTCTGTTTCCTGACTCACAATCCATTCCTCATACAGGGATTAGGCCCACATGTCCCACGACATCCTTACACACTCTCTTCCTGGGGTGGGAAGTTAGCTCTTCTTACCCCAAGCCTGGGACCTCCTCAGAGATGAATTCCCTTGAGTCCTTTACAGGAGTGAAAATCCCCATTGATACTTAACTCATAGTGGGGTTTAGGGCTGGGAGAGGGGTTGGGGGTCAATAAGAGTCTTCCGCAGGAAGGGATCTTAGAAAGCTTCACACCCACGGGGATGAGGAGAGAGAGCTGGTCTCGTCCTGTCCGTATTACCATAAAGCCCAGGCGTAATCTTTCTGTTTTTTCAGATGTATTGCACCTTTATGACCTACACACTCCTTGATTTACCAGGTTTTTAGTTGTGTGTGTTAATACTTCCAACTATAATTGCATTAAAAAAAATCTGTTTCTCGCCATTGTTTTATTAGTTATTTTCTACATTTTGACACTATAGCATTTGACACATTTCTGCTCATGATCAGTTTTATTTATTTACTGTTCATGTTGGGTGTATAACACCCCTTTTTGATTCTTAGCATGGTTTTCATCTGAAATTTTTTTAGTCTTATATTAAGATTTTGACTGTTATATATTTTAAATTCTTTGTCTCATGTAGATATTAAATTACTGTATCTTAAAAATATTTGTTCTGAGAGTGTCTTTTGATAAGTGATTAGTATAATGCATTTATACTTGTTATAATCAGTGTGATATTCAGAATTATTTCATCTTTATTTTTTCATAGTTTAATTATTGTATTTTATTTATGTTCCTTGTTTCTACCTTTTTCTAACTTCCATTGAACAGAAGAATATTTTTCTGCTGCTTTTAAGAAAGTATATTTGATTTTGATTATTTTGGTGGTTATTACAAACTTCTTCAGATCTATAATTATGTTTATTCCTCTATCAATTTCTTAAATTTGTCATTATCTATCACTTTCCTGTGGGAAATAAAACAAATACCTGAGCTACTTTCATTTTACTCCAAACTCTTTCTCCCATCCCATCATTTACAATTTTGGGTTTAGATGATTATGGATACATTTTTTCTTTGATTGCTTTGTTTTTGTCCTTGCTTAACTGTGAAAAATATACTTTAGTAAGTTGTTTAGTCATCCCCACTTCCCATATTTCTAGGGTTTGTTTCTTTCCTTGCTGTAGGACTTTCTTTAAAAATGTCTCCAAAAGAACCTTGGTGAAATCAAAATTCTGTGTCCTTATATGTCTGAAAATATCCTTATTTTCCCCATGCATTTAGCTGATAGTTTAGCTAGATGTAAACTTACAAGTTTAAAGATTGTTTTCCTTCAACCAACATGAAAAGTCTCACTGCACTATCTTCATGCACCAGTATGGCTGTGGAGGAATCTAAGGTCAATCTTCTTGTTGTTCCTGTGAAAGTTATCTGTTTTGTTTTCCTCTTTTGAAGCATTTGTAATTTCCTCTCCTCAGTGTTCATGACTTGCTGTACAGTGTATCAGGGTATGGCTTCTCTCTCTCTCTCTCTTCATTGAGACTGTAAATCTTCCTCAAATCTGAGAAATTCTTGGTCAATAATTCTTCAAATATTCAAATATTTCCTTCCTTCTTATTGTTTTTCCCCTTCTGGGACTCAATTGTATATATGGGTGATTCTACTTCAATCTTCCATGCTTCTTTACTTTCTATTTTTTAAGTCTTTTCATGTTGTCTTTATTCCTTTTACAAAATACCTAAGACTCATACATTTGCCTTCTAATATCCAGGGAAAACCATTCTGTCATTTAGCCCAGCTGTTAAGAATTTTTAAAGTATCAATTATGTCCACTTTGTTTTTCCATATAACTTCTGGCTCTTGTTACATCTTTCCGAGAGCATCCTTTCTTTCTTAGAAGAAACTGAACAGGCTTATTTTAAACTCTTGCTCTGGCTGTTTCATTTATTCTGCTTCATCTGGTATGGTTTGCTCACCTTGTTTTCTCCCAGCTCAAGTACCTGCTGAAGCAGGCGCTGGCCGAGGGGATCCACCGTGGCCTCCTCGCCAGGCCCATCAACTCCGTGGCCAAGGGCACCACTGACAGAGTCAAGTTAGTTCCCCAGAGAAAAAGGAAAACCCAGCCCAGGAGACATCGCAGTGATGGCTCTCAGTAAACCTGGAGGGAAGGGCCACGAGAAACCAAACGAGGCAAAGAAGGAGCCTCCCAACCCAGGCCATGGGAGAAAGGTCCCTAAGAGGACAGGTGGGTGAAGAAGTTTCCCCCAATCCGGGGCAGCCAAGGAGAAGGCCCTCAAGAAAGGCTGCAAGGTCAAGGTGGCAAAACCAGGCAAGGCCAAGAAGGGCCCCCCCAAACCAGACAAGGCCACAAAGGCTGTTCCTGGAGCTGCTGGGCTCAGTGGGAAGGAAAAGGACAAAGGCAGCGGCCATGATGCCGAGGCCACAGGAAAACAAAGGCGGGGAGTATTCTAGTTTGCTAATGCTGCCGGAATGCAAAACACCAGAGGTGGATTGGCTTCTATAAAAGGGGGTTTATTTGGTTACACAGTTACAGTCTTAAGGCCATAAATTGTCAAAGGTAACACATCAGCAATCGGGTACCATCACTGGAGGATGACCAATGGTGTCCAGAAAACCGTTGTTAGCTGGGAAGGCACGTGGCTGGTGCCTGCTCCAAAGTTCTGGTTTCAAAATGGCTTTCTCCCAGGACATTCCTCTCTAGGCTGCAGTTCCTCAAAAATGTCATTCTTAGTTGCACTTGGGATATTTGTCCTCTCTCAGCTTCTCCGTTTTCAATGGCTGTCTTCACACTGTCTCTCATCTGCAGCTCCTGTGCTTTCTTCAAAGTGTCCCTCTTGGCTGTAGCTCCTCTTCAAAATGTCACTCACAGCTGCATTGAGTTCCCTCTGCCTGTCAGCTCATTTATATGGCTCCACTGATCAAGGCCCACCCTGAATGGGTGGGGCCACACCTCCATGGAAATATCTCATCAGAGTCATCACCCGCAGCTGGGTGGGGCGCATTCCAAAGAAACACTCAAAGAATTACAATCTAATCATCACTGATAACGTCTGCCCACACAAGATTACATCAAAGATAATGGTGTTTGGGGGACACAATATATTCAAACTGGCACAGGGAGTAAGAGTCCCAAAGTCTCGGCCACTGAGGGCAAGAATGGTGCCACTTCCCCAGCCAAAAAGAAGATGGCGGCCATGGCCAAGGTCCCTACAGGGGCAACTGCCCGGGGCATGGGGAGGAGTCAAAAGCCAAGGCAGCCACTCCTGCCAAGGGCAAGGGCAGCAATAGGCCCTAGACAGCACCTGCAGGCCTGGTCAGCAAGATGGAGGCCCCCAAGTGCCCCAGCAGGCCTGGGCTGCCCACTAGGTCCCTGTCATCCAAGGCACCCAGAAAGAAGGAGAAGCCAGGAGCTAGGAGCCAGGGTGGACAGAGACTGAGATTCTGCATGAGCTTTTATTACCCGCTGTGCTGGTTTGTATATATATGCCCCCAGAAAAAGCCATGTTCTTTGATGCAATCTTGGGGGCAGATGTATTAGTGTTGATTTAAGTTGGAACTTTTGGATTAGGTTGTTTCCATGGAGATGTGATTAGATGTGTGTATCTGATTAGATACTTTCCATGGAGATGTGGCCCCACTCATTCAGCCCATTGATTAGCTTACTACAGCCCTATATAAGAGCTCAGACAGAAGGAGCTTGCTGCTGCAACTTACAGACACATTTTGAAGATGGCCATTGAAAGCAGAGTTCTGCTGATACTTTGGAGGTACTAGCCCAGAGTTTGCCCCGAGAACTGACACAGAGACATTTTGGAGAACACCTTTTTGAAACAACCTGGGAGCAAGCAGATGCCAGCCACGTGCCTTCCCAGCTGACAGAGGTTTTCCAGATGCCAATGGCCTTTCTTCGGTGAAGGTACCCGATTGCTGATGCCTTAACTTGGACACTTTATGGCCTTAAAACTATAACTTTGTAACCAAATACACTCCCTTTATAAAAGCCAATCCATCTCTGGTATTTTTGCGTAATGGCAGCATTAGCAAACCAGAACATCCCCCAAAACCAATATTCTATTTATTTAATTGTGAAATATTTATCAATAAAGACTTTTTCCCCCTCTCAAAAAAAATCTCAAGATCAGTCCCTCTTTGCTATAAAATTTTTTAAAACTATAATTATATTGAGGTTCATATTGTGTAAAATAATTCATTTAATAAAGTCATACTTGAATTTTATAACATCACAGGAAAAAAATCTAGCATGCACCAAACAAAGGAGCCTGAAGTCAAGCTCACCCTGGAACATAAATTACCCTGCTAGTGGAGTGTAAAATTATTCTTTTTTCCATGACCAAACCTTATGCACTTTTTGGAAGGGAGTCATTGCACAAAGCCCATACTTAAGGAGTGGGGAGTTAGGGTCCACTTCCTGATGGTTGAGGATTTTTGTCAGTAAATTGAAAATTATTTTTTTTTGACAGTGCTACTCTAGGGATGTCTTCCCTCCCTCTCATGGTGTGCACTTTCTCGAGGCCCTGCAATGCACAGAGCATTGCTGGGCTCTCAGGATAGGAGAGGAAGATGATGGAAAGGTAGGATGGTGTAGTTAGAGCACTAGCAGAAGCGGGTGTGCAGTGCCATGGGACAGTGGACTCTGTGGCCCCATGAAAAAGAGGTCCTCACCTAGGTGCTCTCAGACCCTTGACCAAGATCTTGCCCTCATGCATCCTGTCTCCATTTCCACCTCCATCCAGTGCCAAGGTAGATCGGCATCAGCTACTCCAGTTGAACTTCTAAGCCATCCTTGTATGAGCTACTCAGGGCCCTTCTCACCCTCCTTCACCCATCTGCCCTTCCATGATTTTGCAGATCACCTTGCTGTGATTCCCATCTTTCACCTTCCATGCCTCTGCAGTGAGGAGGTGAGATGAGGGCTGAGGTGGTAGGTTAACCCACTTGATTGTGGTTTGCATGTCTGCTCTTTTCCAATCTTTACTTTCTCTCCATGCTTCAGTTTTTGCATTCATTAATCCTGTCTTCTGCTGTGCCAGTCTGCTGTTCATTCATTCAATGAGCTCTTAACTTCAGATACTGTATTTTTCACTTAGAATGTCCGTTTGATTCTTGTATGGATCTGATTCTCTTTTGAAATTCTTCATACTTTCAGTTACTTAGTCCATCTTTTCCTCTGTTGTCATTGATATATTTATAATTATTCATTTTGAGTCCTTGTATGCATCTGGATCATCTGTGAATCTACTTCTATTGACTATTTTTTTAATAAATCATCAGCCATATTTCTTCATATTTGTGTAAGTTTTTAGTGTAAAACAGACATTGTATATACAAAAACAATAGAGGTAAAGTTGATGTTACCTTCCCATTGAGGATTTGACTTTTTCCCATGTTGGCAGATGGGGATTAGAGGCTGATCACCTCAGCCCAGTCAGGAATGGAGCTAGTTTAGGGCTGGGTTGCAGTGTTAGTCAGAATCAGTCCCCCAAGATTCCAAACTGAAGGACAAGAGCTGTTTCCACCCCAGCATGCATGGGTCTCCCTGGTGAGTGAGGTGGTGAAAGATCTCATTCAGCCTGTCCGGCCCAGCTGCTCCAGCTCCTGCCCCACCCAGGACCATCAGCAAGGAACCAATGGGAGAAAACAGCTACATATTTTGGGCTCTGGTAGATTCTGACCTCTCACGCCAGCCCATGCGGCTTTCAAAATATTCAAGGATTTATCTTTTCCCTGGGAGAGTCCCTCCACCAGGACAGGTGCAAACCTCAGCTTCTCTGCATACTCGGAGAATGCTCCCAGGGAAGAAAACAGTCAGCGACTGCCTGCAGCTCACCTAGGCGGCACTTCCTGCTCTGGAATGTTCATTCGTCTGCTCCTTCTTGCTTCTAATTGTGTCCAGTGATTTACAACCAAAGTCTGTGTAATTTGCCCAATTTTTCTAGTTGCTAGAAAATGGTGGAGCAATGGTCTGTTGATACCTGCCATAAGCTTCCTGCAAGTTGAAGACTCTCGCAGTGGTTAGAGACAGACAACTGTCTTCCTAGTGTCCTGGGGGAAGAAACATGGGCACACCCTGACAACTCTCCCCCGACATCTCCCCTTTTTCATTCTAGGTCAGAACTCCTCCTTCCGCTCCACCCTCTGCACCTCTCCTTCAGGAACCCAAGTGCCTTTGGTTGCCCCAGAGGTTCTCGAGGTTTTGTGTTTTTTTTGACAGATCCATCAACTGCCCTCTGGTTTCTGATGCATCACGGAGACTGGGTTTGGGTATGGGATCCAGTAGCCCATACTGTAATGAGCCCGAATTACAGCCAAGGCCCAACTCTGCCATATATTATCTGTATAAGTTTGAGCAAATCAATTCACCTCTCCTTTTCTCAACTATAAAAAAACTGTTTGACCTAGTTCACATGCATTTAACTAGGAAGAAAGTATAAGAAAACTTTACATAGTGTGCCCTTGTAGGCGAGTATTGTTAGTTTTTGCTCTTTGCAGACCAACGTTCTTGAGGCTCCATCACATGGAGACCCTCCCCTGAGGGTCTTGTGCTGTAATTTCTCTTCTTAAAAGTCTGTTTTTGCTTATTTGAAACACATGCCAATGAGTTAGCCCTCCAAAGATACTGGCTACTTGCTTTTTAGCCGACGTTTATCTTCATGTTGCTGATCCCCCTTCCAAGAGTCATCTCAGGCACGAGCTGGAGCTCGTTTCCAGTGAGCAGAGTTCAGCTGCCCTCCAGTGCCTGCCTCATTATTCCCGACTTTATTCTGCCATTCCTGGGAAGCTTGGTGGATAGGTCAGTGCTGCAGGGAACACCACGTAACCCACGAGCCACCAGTCAGGAGGAGCGTGGAACGGGGTCTGGTTTCCATTGACTGTGAGCTATTTCTTGCCTAATCTGGGAGAGAAGGCTCTGAGCTATACAGCAACACCGTGTATGTCTTGGGCCTTCAGCTGCTGCTTCTTTTTACTTATTCTTTTTACTTATTTCACCTTTTCAAGGATTTCTTTTATGGGAAAACCTCTACAGTTTAGCCATTTCTATGGGAAAATAGGTCATAGGGCTCAAAAATGTGAGAAAGTTTCCAGACTCCACTTTGACAAAGAAGACACAGACATGGCAGCAACTACCAACGAAACCAAATGCAGATGAGGAAGCACCTGCCTGCAAGCTGCTACTTGAATCTATTTTGCTATTTTTTTCTGAAACTGGGAACTTAAGAGTCACATCTTTATATTCTATTTTGAGGCACTGAAAAAGTTCATGGGTACTTTTCTCCCATCAGAGCAGACACCTGGTAATGCACGGCTGTAGCACCCCTGAGTTATCAGAGACTCTGGGGTGCAGGCACAGAGGCAGGTGAGACTCACCAGGCAATGCAGGCATTTCCTTGGGATATTTTTTCCACATGAAATGAAGTCACAATGGCATGGGTTGTTTTCCTTTTCAGTCCCTACGTACATACAATAGTGTATACACATATTTCTGCTGTTTCTTTTCAGTGCAAGGAAGTCCCACCCGGGCTTGGAGATACCAGCTGACTCAACAGGTCATCCGTTCTGCAGTGCTCCTTGAGCTTCTATTTCATTCCAAGCCCCTGGTGGTTACGGAGCCCGCAAAGAAGAGCAAGATCGGTTTCCTCCCCTGGAGACCTCTCGGGACGGCAGGGAGGCCGGCGGTGAACCTGGAGCTCCGCCAGGCTTCTACAGGCACGAGGGTGGGTGCGCAGCCAGCCGAGGGAGCACAGAAGAGGGATCCGCATGTTTGACAAGGACGGAGAAAGCTCCCCAAAGGGCAGACCCCCGGCGCAGTGTTGAGGGGAGGAGTCCGTCAGGAGGAAAGCGGGGTCGGGGGCTCCAGCAGAGGAAGCAGCGCGTGCGAGATCCTGACGAACAGCAGGCGGGGGTCCCATGGCTGACGCCGGCCCCGAGGCCTGGAGGACATCAGAGGCGTCGGAAGGATGGGGCGAGTTTGGGGATGGGATGCGACCTTCAGCGAAAGAAGCCCGTCCAAGCGAGGGGCAGTGGTGAGTCCTGGGATGGCCGGGCCACCTCGAAATATGGTTGCTAATGATAAGGGTGAGCTGGGGAAAAAGGAGGATAAGTCTGTCTATGGTACAAATCAACAAGGAGATTAGGATCTGTAACTTGTTAGTTTAGATACAACTAAAACCCCACATACCCTTGACCCAGATTCACTAATTCTGAGCATTTTGTTCCATTGGCTTTATCAATCTCTCTCTCCATATATATATATATATTTTTTTTTTTCTTAAACCATTTGAGAGTAAATTGCATATATAATGTCCTCTCTTATAAATATTTGTGTGTTTCCTAAGAACAGGGATTTTTTTGCAGGAAATTAGACACTAACATAATACTCTTAAGCAACCCACAGTTCATGGTCATTTGTCACCTCTATCCCAGTATTTTCCTTTTTAGCTATTTTTGCCCAGCCCAGAACGCAATCCAGGAGCACATGTTGTATTTAATTCATGCCTGTTTAGTCTCTTTTGCCCCGGAACGGGTCCTCAGCCTTTCTTTGTTGTCTTCTGTGAAGGACATAGTGGCTCCTTCGCAGGCTGTCCCTGTGGCTGGATCCAGGTTGTAGATTTTGGGGAGGGCAGCCCAGAGAGCAGCTGGTGCATTTCCCAGTGCATTACCTCGGAAGAACGTGGCATCATTCATGCAGGCGTTCTCACTGCTAAGCAATCAGTGTTTGTGAGGTCATAGTTCAAGACTCTGTTTCTGACACACTTACCATAGAGTAATCAGCCAACACTGCAGCCTTTTGCAGCAACTTGGAATATAACTCATGTCACCATAATGTCTCCACTTAGCCAGGATGGCAATCCATTTTAATACTTTTGTCTGGAAAGAAAAATGACTTTGATTTTTCCGATCACACATGGGTTCAACCATGTATCAATTTATTTTTAAGTTCAATATTTGTATTCCTGATTTAAGCGCAAACATTAAATCAAATATCCAAGCAAAAGAGCAAGTTGCAAATAGAGGCAGACATAAAAAGTTCATTGTGTAAACAACTTGTCTTTAGAATTTTAACAAATCTTAGGGTATTATAATGAATTATTTAATAATTGTAAAATTGATGCTTTATTAATAACCATACCTTCTTTCATTCTTTATGTTTTTCTCTTTGGGGTAGAAGTTTATTCATATGAAGTAAAAGAAATATGGAAGAAGTCAGTGAAAATTAACAGAGAGCCAAGCTCCTTCTGGTTCACCACTTTGAAGGGCATGCATCCTCCCTGGATTCTGATTATTCAGTCAGTTTGTCCTGGAATTTATAGATAATCATTTCACTCCTTCACCATTACCTTGTTGAATCGACTCTTTGATCATGAAATGTTCCTCTTTATTGTTGACAATGCTCCTTGTCTTGAAGTTTGCTTTGACTGCTCTTAATACAGCCACCAGCTTGCTAATGCTTATTGTTTCCTTGGCTCATCCTTTCTCCATCCTTTTATCTTCAACCTCTCTGTAGCTTTATATTTTAACTGTATCTTTTCTGTATACTATATGCTAGGTCATACTTTGTTTGTCCAGACTGACAATCTCTGTCCAGACTTGCTAACATATTTTATTAAACATGGAGTAGAAACAAAAGACTACTTCTAAAATATGTCAACCATACAACGAATAACAATATAAGGAAACACTCAGGTGAGCCACAACCCAGTTCAAGAAATAAAACATCACAAGTTTGAATCACCCTATGTGCCCTTCCTTCATCTCATTCTCTGCTTGCCCAAAAGAACCACTAATCTGATTTGTGTGCTTATTTTTCTCTTGCTTTTCTCTCTAGTGCTTACAAGCAATTCTAGATATTCCTAAACAACATAATTGTTTGGTTTCATAGAATTTGATCTTTATAACTGTAATTTTGCTGTTGTTTGTACTTCTGTAACTTTTTTTTTACTCAGAAGTATATTCCCAAATTTCATCCATGTTGTTGCATATACATTTTTTTTCCGTTTTCACTGCTGTATGGTAATCTATTTTATCAATTGCATAAAATTTTTTTATTTTACTCTTGATGGGCATTCCTTTTGCTTAGAACTTGCTTTTACAAGCAGTGTTGCTATGAACATTCTTTGTCATTTAAAACATTTTCATTGAGGTATAATTGACATAAAATAAATCACACATATTTATAATATGCAATTTGATACGTTTTGACATATGCATATACCCATAAACCCATCACCGCAATCAGAATAAGAAAAGTATCCATCACCCCCATAAGTTTCCTCATGCTCCATTGTAATCTTTTCCTCCCACCCTTCCTCATCCCACCTCCATTACTAGGTAACTACTCTGATCTTCTTTCTGTCACTATAGCTTGGTCTACACTTTCTAGAATGTTATATAAATGGAATCACAGAGTAGATATTCATTTTTTGTCTGGCTTCTTTCTCAATGCATAATTATTTTGAGATTCACCCATGCTATTGCATGTATCAATAATTCATTCCTTTAAATTGCTGAGCAGTATCCAATGTCTGTATATAATTTAGCTTCCATTCACCTATTAATGGGCATTTAAATTATTTCAAGTTTTTGGCTATTAGAAATAAAGCTTCTGTGAACATTAGTGTGCAAGTCTTCGTATGGACATGTGCATTCATTTCTCTTGGGGTAAATACCTAGAAGTGGAATGGTGAGGTCGTATGGTAAGTGTATATTTAACTTTTTATGAAATTGCCAAACTGTTTTCCAAAGTGGTTATACCATTTTTTGTTTCCATCAGAAATATAAATAAGTTACAGGTACTTCACATTCTTGCCAACACTTGCTATGTTAAGTATTATTAATTATGGAGATGGTAAGAAGTGTGTAGTGGTGTCTCACTGTGGTTTGAATTTACATTTCCATAATGACTAATGATGTTGAGCATCTTTTCATGTGCTTTTTTGACATTCACATATCTTCTTTGGCAAAGTGTTTGTGCAAATTGTTTGTCCCCTCCCCACTTTTTATTGGGCAGTTGGATTACTTACTACTGAATTTTGGGAGTTCTTTGTAATATCTGGATTTAAGTCCTTTAACAAATAGATTAATTGCAAACATTTCTTCCTAGTTTGTGGCTTGTGTGTTCATTTTCTTAACAGAGTCTTTCAAAGAACAGAAGTTTTGAATTTTAATGCGATCCAATTAATCCATTTTTTTTTTCTTTCATGAGTAGTACATGTGATGTTTTCCTTAAGAAATCGTGGCTTCACTCGGCAGGTAAACTCATTGCCTTCCCCACTACGTGGGACATGACTCCCGGGGGTGTAAGTTTCCCTGGCAACGTGGGACATGACTCCTGGTGAAGAGCCTGGACCCAGCATCATGGGATTCAGAAAGTCTCCTTGAACAAAAGCGGGAAGAGAAATGAAACAAAATAAAGTTTCAGTGGCTGAGAGATTTCAAATGGAGTCTACAGGTCATTCTGGAGGTTATTCTTATGCATTATATAGATATCCCTTTTTAATTTTTAGTGCATTGCAAGAGCTAGAAGGAAATACCTGGAACTGTTGAACTGCAACCCAGTAGCCTTGATTTTTGAAGACAATTGTATAACTGTATAGTTACACGGTGTAACTGTGTGATTGTGAAAATCTGGTGGCTCACACTCTTTTTATCCAGTGTACGGACAGATGGGTAGAAAAATGGGAACAAAAATTAAATGAATAATAGTGGGGATGGGGAGGATGGGATGTTTTTGGTGTTCTTTATTTGTATTTGTATTTGTATTTATTTATTTATTTATTTGAGTAATGAAAATGTTCAAAAATTGATTTGGATGATGAATGCACAACTATATGATGGTACTATGAACAATTGATTGTGCACTGTGATGATGTAGGGTATGTGAATATATCTCAATAAAACTGAATTTTTTAAAAAAAGAAATCATGGCTTAAACCAAGGTCACAAAGATTTTCTCCTGTTTCATCTAGAATTTTTACATATTTAGGTTTAACACTAGGTCTATGTTAATTTTAGTTAATTTTTTATACAATGCGAAGAATGTATCAAAGTTCATTTTTTTGCATGTATATATCCAATTGTTCCAGCATCATTTGTTAAAAAGAATACACTGAATTGTCTTTGTGCCTTTGTTAAAAATCAGTTGACCATATAAGTGAGGGGTTCATCCATTATATTTTATGCAATTATTTAGATGGGTAGTTTTAAAAATCTAACATCTTGCTGTTTTTTTTTCCCCCTATTAGTCCAATCTGTTGTTGTTCCTCTGTTCTTTCTTTCCTGCCTTGTTTTAGGTCAATAGAATTTTGCTTTTGGTTTTTTTTTTAATTGACTTCACTTTTCAAGCAGTTTTAGGGGTCAATAGAAGTTTTTAATATCTTGTTTTAATTTACTGGTTTTTTTTTTTAGCTATTTCTGTTTGTATTTTTTTAAATGGCTGTTGGAACTACAATATGTTTCCTTAACTTGTCACAGTCTGTTTACTACAAGTTGAATGTAGGAACCTTACAGCAGTGCTGTTTCATTTATTCCCTTCCCTGACTCCCATGCTTTGTGATATTATTGTCAAATATTTTACATCTACATACAATATAAACCCCTTAATAAAATTAAATAGTTGTCTTTTAAAGAAATAGAAGAAAGAAAAAATTGATAACCTTTTAAATTTACTTACATATTTACCATTTCCAGCACCTTTCTATAAAACTGAGTTCTATAAAACTGCCTTCAGGATGAATAACTTTTGTTAGCATTTTCTTTGTCATGCAAGTCTGCTGACAAATTCATTCAGCTCTTGTATATCTTAAGATGTCTTTATATCATCCTTGTTTTTAATGGATATTTTCAAATGGATATAGAATTGGGGGTAGTTTTGTTTTGTTTTTAAAGCACTTTAAAGATATCATTTCATTGTCTTTTGGCTTTTGTTGTTTATGATAAGTCAGACATCATTTTAAATTGTTGTTCCTCTGAATGTAATGTGTCTTTTTTCACTGGTTGCTTTTAAGATATTTTTTCCAGTTTCCAACTATTTGACTCTGATGTACCTGGGTTTGGTTCTCTTTATACTTTTCCTGCTTGGGATTCACATAGTTTCTGAATCTGTAAGTTGAAGGTATTCACCAATTTTGGGCCTTTATTTTTTCAAGTGCTTTTTCTGCCGTTGTCTCTGTCTTTTTTCAGTGACTTTAGTTACATGTGAGTTTAATCTCTTGATATTGATCCACAGATCACTGAAACTCTGTTTATTTAAAACAGTTTCTCTCTAAATAAATAAAATAAAATGATTTGTTTAAAATGCTTTCTCTTTAATTTTCAAGTTTGATAATTTCTATTGATCTATCTTCAAGTTTACTGACCATTTCTTCTGAAGTCTCCAATACACTGCCTAACCTAGTTAGTGAATTTTTCATTTCACAATTTGTATTTATCAGTTCTAGAATTTCCATTTGGTTCTTTTTTATTTTCCACTTCTCTGCACATTCCCCCTTAGTAGCTCAAGATGAACCTCTTTTCTTTTAATTCCTTAAACATATTTACAAGTGCTGCTCTTAAAGTCCTTGTCTGCTAATTTCAACATATTGGTTATCTCAGAAGCTGTTTCTACTGATCTTTTTTTTCTTGAATATGAGTTTCATTTTCCTCCTTCTCTGCTTGTCTAGGTCATTTATTATTATTATGAAATATGAAATATGCTAAATATGAGGGATGATAAGTGGTTGGGTATCTGGACTATGTTTTCTGCCTCTGAAGAGTATTGACTTTACTTTAGGCAGACAATTGAATTACTGGTGAACCTTGTTGACTCTGCTGGTTTGATTTTATTCTTTCCTCAGGCAGGTCTGTTTTGTGTTTGTCCTTAGTCCTATGGCGTTGTCCTTACCTTACAGCATATTCCTTATTCCTAAGGCATGGCCTTTCTAGCATCTCAATTGAATGCCTGAGTTACTCAGTCAGGTCTTTTCACACTGGTTGGGCTGGGAATCCAATAGCTCCCAGTTCCGTGTGACATGTGGTATCTCCATTTAGTTCTCAGCCCCATAGCAAGTGACCTCTGCTATTGGGTGGGCACAATGAGTATTACCCTATACATGCACAGCACAGCCCTCAGACAAGGACCTGCAGAAACCACCCCCACCCCCACCCCCACAGAATTTTAGAGCCTCCTCTTTTCAGCTACCTCTTCTCTAGTACTTAGCCCAATAAATCCCAGCCAGTTTAGCACCATTGAACTCTGATATTTGCCTCCTCAGGTCGGGATCTACCTCCTTGCATCACAGTATTGAAAGTGCCCCCAGTCAGAGCACCTTAGTGAATGTGGGGCTCACTTCATTCGCTTTCTTTCTCTTCTGACTCACCATTTGCGTTTCCTTTTATCCATTACTTGAAAACAATGTGTTATATATTTTGACCAGTTTTATAGTAGTTTATGGTAGGTGGGCATATTTTCATTCTTAAGGTAAAATAGTCAAAGGCTAGAAAGATTGCAGTCATAAAATATATTTAAGGATTTATTTTTTGGAGGGCAGTTAGGGGAAACAGGTTATTGTAGGGATCTCTTTACAGTTATCTCTTGATAACTGCTTGTGATGGTTAATTTCAGGTGTCAACTTGGCTAGGTTATGGTGTCTAGTTTGGTCAAGTACTGGTCTACTTGCAAAGCCCAGGGCATTTTGAGATGGGATTTCCATCTATAAACAACAAAGGAGGTTGCCCTCAGCCATGTGGGGCATCTCCTCATCCAATCAGTTGGAAATTTTAAAAGCCAGAACCAAGGATTCTAGAGATCAGAAGAGGAATTCAGACTCAACTTCAGAATTGGTTCCTGCTAGAATTGCCAGCCAGCCAGCTTCCATTTATCAGAGTTTCCAGTTGCAGCCTGCTCTATGGAGTTTGGACTTGCCAGCTTGTGTGAGGCAAATCCTATAATAAACCTCTCTGTGTGTGCATGTGTGTGTGTATCCTGTTGGTTCTGTTTCCCTGAAGAAACCTGACATACTGCTCTTATCTTTATGGCTAGAAAATTCTAAAAGGGGGAAGGAGATGAGAGGGGGTGTGCAAGTGTCAGCTTGTAATAATCAGAGAGAGCAGACAGTGCAGGAATCAGGTTTGTAGTCCTGACTTTGTCCCTGTAGAACATAGTGTAGATTGTGAAGTTGTAAAAATGTAAACTCATTATTATTGTCAATAGTGTCTGCAGGAGTCACCACACATTGATTTTTTACATTGATTTCAGATAATAATCACTACTATATGGACTATTAAAAGACTTGTAATCATTTATAAATGGAAGACTATTAAGTCAACGTGTTTGATACTTCTTTTGCACAATGGCTGACTTTTTAGGGAGAAGTTATTTTTGGAGATAAAGAATAAATCTTGATATGATATTCAAATAAATGTAGGTGTAGGTAGAAATCAATCTAATGTTCCATGTATTGGGGGATATTTTGGAAAATCAGGTTGCTTATGCCATACCAAGCAAAAGGTAGAAAAATGAACGTTAAATTATCCACCTGATATCTACTGGTTTGATGATTTATTTTTACTAGACTCCCTGGTTTAGGGTGGATTGTGTTGCTACTTTATCTCATATATGTTCAAATAAGACACCAAAGCAAGGAGTTAGTTCCTTGGTTCATAAAGTTAACTGGCCCACTTGGGTGTTGGTTAATAGAAATCCAGGGCAGAGATGATACAGGCTGGATGTCTGCTGCTTCAACTTGCCGTTAAGACATGTGCCTTGTTGAGAAGGTCTGTAGGGTTTATGTACCATCAACTTTGATTCCAACAACTTTTAGATGAAGTATGAGGGTTAATCCTTCTGTTAGGAAAATCTGCAAAGTCAATTGCCACACTTATTTTAAAAAGGAGGACTGTCTTACTTACTATAACACATGACCTGTGACCTCTCCTATAAAAATACTTTGCACACAGAAGGTGCTTAAAAATATTTAATGAATGAGATAGGCTAAACTCATTTTGAATATAGAAAAATATTTAGAATAAATATTGTTTTCTTTATCCTAACAAAATATTTGGCAGACATTTGAGAAATCATTTTCTAAATAACAGAAGACATGATATGAAAATTCACATCTTCACAAATGGTGAACATTTATTTTCCTAAATACCATGATGTGGCTAATATTATATGACCTAAGTGCAATTTGGGTTGTGAGAGCAGGTTTTCCCATCGCCCGACTCCCTGCCTTCACCCCCTCACCCTATGCATCTACTGTAATGAGTTGGTAGGCTTGAGGGTTTTTGTTTGGGGATGGAGGAGGTGGGTGGAATGGGTTGTATCCTCTTCTCCATTTCCAAGGGCCACTTTAGCAAGCAATATGTGAGACTTAGGGCAGCAGCCATGCTGCCTGGTGCCTACATGAGAGAGGGCAAGCCAAGGGGAGAAAAGGACATTCTTTCCAAGTGTTCAAGGGACAGCATCACTAGGTTTGACAGGAGCAGGGGTGTGACAAGGCAGAGTATCAGAGAAGCAGTGCTCTCTCAGACGCATCACCAGGTATGGTGGTAGAAAAGTGTTATCCTCAAATGTCCTGGTCAGTGGACTTCTTCAAGGTGCTTAGAGAGAAAGGACAGATGTGCATTTATTCCTGAACAAACATGAGGTGAGACTCATGCTGAGACCTCCCAGAAATAACTGAGGGATGATAAAAGACCTTGGGGTATGGGCCAGGAGAATGAAGAATGAGAATCTGCAGTTCTGCAGGGGGGGTTGCAGGCCCAGAAAATTTGGTTATTAATATTAATGTGACCTCAGTTTACCCACAGACTGCTGAGACTTGGGGAAATTCAGGTTGCACATAGTATATTTATTTTCAAACATTTTCAAATAATTTTATTCTTATTTGAGCTTTGTGATCAATACCATCTCTTGAATATGTGGATCCAAGGACAAATCTCATTGTGTTGGTCCTCTGTTCTCATCACTCTCCAGAGAAATCAAGTTATTTTGGATACCAAGGGAATCATTTGGGGGAATATAAATCATGACAAGTATATTATGGGAGACATAGGTGCCTGCTCTTTCCATCACTTTCTTTGGGTAGTGCTGGTAAAGTGGGGGGAATATACATGCATAGGTATCAGGGAGTTCAGCTGTATTCACTCCTGTGTTCAGGCATGTTGGGCATGATGGAGAAACCTAGGAAAGTTCCCTGGGGAGAACATTTTTTATGAGGGTCTGAGGCTCATTTCATCACTAGAATGTTAGCCCTATAATGAGAGAAACTTTTCTGTCTTTTTCCCAGTTGTGTGCCTGACATCAATAAAAATTCCAGGCACACAGTAGGCCCTCAAGAACCATTTGCTGCACAAATAAATAAAGGATGGAATGAGGTACCTGCTGGGAAGGTTTTCATCCCAAGGAACTAGTAGTCTAAGGATAAGCAGTCTGTTTTGAATGCTCGTGGCTCTTTTTTTCTTCTAGCTTAAAGTGAAAAAGTTCATACTTCCAAGTTCAAACCCATTTGTGATCTGACTTCTCACTTACACCATTCTCTTCCTCAAGCCTTTTGCATCAGCTGTTTGGCCTGTAGACTACGCCCAACACAGAAGGTTATCACAACATGTCCCAGGCCCTTCTCCAAGCTCCTCTACCCATGCCCAGGCCCTGTCCTTTCAGGCTCATCTAATGTTCCACCAGCTGCCTGTTCTCTTGATGATGACTTCTCACCATCCCATCCCTGCTCTGAAACCCTGTGGTCCTTATGACCTATACTAGTCACCTGAAAACAGCCTCTGCTACCGTATATTGATATTTACATTATTACACCCTCTACCTCTTAAGATGCATGAGTCTAAGTATAATAAGCAGATCATAACTGTTAGATTCTGATGAAATAATCATGATGATGACTGTGGTGGTGGTGGTGGTGACAAAGAAGAAAGGTCTCCTGACATTGCTCTGAGCCACATTTGCTTTCTCTGGGAACACAGTAGGTCTGGCCACTCTATCCCACCACATCAACTGCAGGAGAAGGTTGAATTGAATTCTTCAGTAGTAGCAATGTTAGCGCCCATTCCAGCACCACATGATAATGCAGCATCATTAACTATCTCCAGGCATCCCAAAGGAGTCAAACAACCATTTCTCCATCGAGAAGTCTTCTGAAAGCACTAAGGCAAGGGATTAGGATGAAATGGACCTCTGTCTGGCACTAGACCAACAGTGAATACACAAAGCAGGACTTGCAGGCCATTAGGATGATAATTGCTTATAGAACTACTAGAGCACGGCATCTTTTCAGATGAATATACCTGAGAAATTCAGCTCCACTCAACCCGAGGAGTGACTGAAATAAATTAGGAGACGGGAAAGATTCAGAATTGCAAGTTTAGATGTGTCAGAGGAAGTGAATCAGATAAATACATTAACTCACACACACAGTGACGGGTGAGGCAGATGACATTTTATGCTCCTTTAAACTGACTGATGAAGATCAGACAAATTAGAAATAGCTGTGGACAAGTTCAAGAACATCTTTCTCATATGCACTGAAAAGGAATCTTAAGAAGCAGAGATGTGAAGTACCCCTGGAAAATGGAAAATGGGGTAATGGAAAGAATATTCTAAGCATTGCACCCCTGTGTCCAACTGATGTAAATGTTAAGATAGTTTTAAATGTAATGTGTTGATACATGATATACTATTTTTAAAAGATCACAGAGCAAAGAAAAGTAATATTCAAAATAAGATCATTTCTATGTCACCTGGACAGATTGGTACTAAGTAATAGCATCTAAGCTGTCAGATGTTAGTTTCTTATTCTTTATCTAATCGTGGAATATGAAGTCATTAATTTAAGCCATAATTCAGATCATGAACACCATCCCACAGGTGCTGCCTTTCCATGGCTCTGATTTCAGTCCATATTTTTAGTGTAGCTGAAGATTATTGGATGTCAACATTCACAAAAAAAGTAAATTTTATTTATATTTAGATGACAGAGAGCTCCTGAATCTAAGTTTTTGCAACTAGCAGACAAAAATTCATAACTTCCCTTTCTTTTCCCTTCATGTAGACATTCCTGAGAGTTTCTGTTTCTTATAGAAGTGTGGGAAACAGAGGAATGAAATGGGGAGGTCAGCAAGGAAAAAAAAGTGGATTAGAAATATGTGGCTATTGACAGTCTACATTTTGAAGGTGCATTAATTTTGGGAAACTAATGACAAAGTAAGTTAGCTGATAAGGGGAAGAGAAAAAAATACAGAGGACAGAGGATGTTGGCATTTTCTGCTCCCTGAGTTGTGATGCTGTGACTGCTAGGCCCTCTAGGCTGCTTGGTGATAATGAACTTAACCTGTGGCTGGTTAGACATGGCAGTCATCAGCTAATGAACATGCAGTCGATACATGCCTAGACAGTCACATGCAGGTGGAAAACAGAACTTTGAGGTCAAACCTGGACAAAAATGGAATCACAATTCATACTCAGAGTTTAGTGCCTTATCTTATATGAAAACATGAGGAGTCACTGCATGAAATAAACAGAAGCAATCACGTTTCTGTTTTCCAAACTTACCCTTACCATTTTCTAATACAAACCATCTCTTAGTTAGACTGAATTAAATCCCCAAGCCCCCTCCCCCTCATCTGCACCTCCACTCAAAAAGGCTACCGGGGGACGCATATGCGAACACACCAGTCCTCTGTTCGTTAATGACCAAATTCCTTTCAACCTCTTACAGTTGCATTCATTGTTTACACACCACCAATCTGGCACCTCACTTATGCCAGTTAATGACAATTAATGAGAATTTCATCTCAGCTCTACTGTAGGTTTTTGAGTGCATGCACCATGCCTTTTGCTTCTACATTTGGTGAAGTACATTGATTAGATAGAATAAATAATTGTTGATGCATCTTCCATCTTAGTGTGTTTTCAACTTTCAAACAACTGGTTCTGAAAGCTGTGACCTGGGAAACCTTATTTTTGAGTTTAACATTTAGGAGACCTTTTATTAAGGGTTTACTCTTCAATTACATATCCATAAGATATAGAAACTCCAACCTTTTACAAAAATCAGTTTTCGGTGATTTTAAATACAAACCTGATGGCATTGTGCTTCAGTTTTATTTAGGCAGAGATCATAAAACACAGAGCACTGCTTCCATTGCTGTCTATCTCGGACAATCTCAGAGCATTCCAGATGGGAGGGATAGTTCATCAGCAGCAGAGAGATGAGTAGCAGCGTGGTAAGTTTGGGAGTGTGGGGAGTGTTTAGAGGTGTTGGAAGAGCAGTGGACTTTGTGAAGTTGGAGGTTGTTGTCTCACAGAGGGAGAGTGGGGAACTTTGACCTATAAGGAAGGAACAGAGGGAAGGGCCAGATCATGAGGAGTCTGGATGCCCCATCTAAGCAGCAAATCCACTTTAACAAGCAGTGGAGGGCATCAGGGTCAGATTTTCATTTTATTAAGACCACCACTCTGTGCAGTGGGGATTTGTGGCTCATCTTATCAATTGAGATGGATGGCCATGACCTGGTTAGTCATCAACCCACCTTGGTGCAAAGTCCTTCCACCTAGTCTATCAGGACTTGTGATTAGTATTTTATGTCCTGAGGAGAACTATTACTATTTGATGCAAGTCGTTGCATATTCTCAAATATTCCAAAGCATTTGACTAATTACAGATCATCTTGACTTTTCTCTATCACAATTGGGAGAGAAAGAATAGATCTGTCTGGGTGGGAGAACTGCTAAAACCATAATAGAACCTCGAGTCCCAAATTCATTTGACAATCATATATTAAAGAGAGAGAGAGAATGAGTTGTAAGACAAGGGACAGAACCAAAAAAAAGTTTCTTTCTTGTATACCCATTATCAGAAATAAACAAAAATCTACCCTGCTTCCTGCTTTCTTAATTAAAAGTTAATTTTGATATCCCTACTCTCCTTTCTTTGCTGTTTAGGGAAGGAGTGTGCAGGAAATTTAAGATAGTGTCCAATGAAGGAAGATGTGGTGGCCAGCTTGGAAATCAATCAATTAAAGCTTCATAATTATCTAGTCAATGGCATCTGTTCTAAGCCACCTCAGTCCTCTAGAAGTCAAGTGGGAGAAGATTGGGAGAAATAGTTGTAGCAACTTGCCATAGGGATTTCTTTCATTGCTTGTCCAGAAAGTATATGGTGTCACTATGTGATACTAATGATTATAAAGTGTTTGGAAAACCAGGAAAATACAAGAGAGATTTGAGACCAGGTAAACCTGATTCATGAGCCATGAACTGGAATCTGGGCTTGGGAAAATCTTCAGACGATGGATGTGACTTTGCTTAAATGTCATATTGAAAACTTGGAGATTCATCAACTGGGGAGGTCATTAGATACTCCCTTTACTCTGCTGTTATCTTTCAAGTATGCAATAGATATCTAGTTTTACAGAACAAGGATGTTTGGTCATATTGTTGAAATACCAGCCTGGGAAGAGGAGCCATCATTCACCTACTGAGCACAAGGGTTGGTAATTGCTTCCAGAGGGGCCTGTCCTTCTCAGGTGAGTGGGAAGGCAGCAAGGCCATTACTCATCAACCACTTGTGTTCCTAGGTGAGAGAAACCATAGGTGAGAGAGACCAGTGCCCAATGTTTTGGATGACAGGTAAACCTTCTTATCCAGAAGTCAGTTGATGGGTGAGATACAAGGTGGAAATTAAAGTCAGGCTAAACTCAGATTGTTGAATAATAATAGTCAAAGGGGCCTTAGTGCTTCTTGCTGAATGTTGCACAGTAGTGCATGATGTCTCAGCCTGGGCACTTTCAAGTGCCAGCTTTTGTGTCACATGCCAGGAGATGGCTGAATAGCCCAAGAAAGGGATCAGGAAGCTTCAGGTTGCAAATATCAAAGGTCTTAAATTGCTTAGCTTAGAGCAAAGGTAAGGCTACTTGCAATTCATTCACTTATTCATCCATTCATTCCTTCATTTGGGCTGGTGGCTTTATTTTATTAATTCATACAGCTGATTTAAGAGGCCATAATTAAAAGTCAAAAAAATAATAGAAATAATGTACTGACACCCAACTTCCATTTTTCTAGTTGTTCTGCCTTGCCCTACTTGCTCATATTTTGATCTTTGAGATCATTTCCATTTAATATCTAATGATCTATTGCTGAGTGGGAAGGTCTTTAAATGGTGATAAGCTACACAACCTAACTGTCTTGTGTGCCTCACTATTCTTGTTCTTATTCCCAAATCAGTTGATCTTCCTCATAGCATGTAGAAATATCTAATGAATTATGGGAGTCAGAGAGGAAAGGTTGTCACCTATAACCTTGAAACAGAAATATAATTTTGGAGTTTTCTGAGTGTCATGATACCAAAGACTTGGTTTTGTTTATTCCAGCCGACATTTAACTAATTTTTCTCTTCTCAACAGATTTTTAGAATCTGATGGAATAACTAAAGTTACCTCATTACAAGTAGTGACAGTCCACACAGGTTCCAATACTGGCCAAGACATACTCGGATGCATACCCTTCTTAGTATCTTCTTGTCTCCTCTGAGAAAAATTGGAGGTGACAGATACACATATCTTGTTTTCAGCTACCTCCCTGAGATGGGTGCAGCCCAGTTACTTTGAAATAGAGTGCATCATTTGCTTGTGCACTTGTGCACTCCCTCTCTCTCTCTCTCTCTCTCTCTGTGTGTGTGTGTGTGTGTGTCTGTCTGTCTGTCTCTTTCTCTCTCTCTCTCTCATGGTTGGTACATGGTGGCTGGTCAAAGAAATGACCAGTGCCATAAATAACTACTTTATTCTCTGTAGAAATGGGTGCCTGGATACTTTTCTGTCCTGTACACACAACTTCATAAAGCTGTCTGAGGGAGGCTTTCAAATCCCCCTGAGTTTTACTGCAGACTGAATCCATCTTATATTGATAAGTGATGACAAATAGGATAAAAAAATCTCCCAAATGTTTCAACAGAAAATTCAAACAATTATTTGTTTTTGCCTTACTGTTTTGGATTTCAGGAAATGTGACAGGAACCTCTGGCCGACTTTTCATTTCAGATTTGTTTTTGTTAACTCTTAATGTCTTTGTTTCATTCCTGTCTTACTCTATTTGGCCATATGCTTTCTGCTTGAATTCAAACAGTTTGTTAAATGTGATAATGGGCAGAAAAACACAGCATGGAAGAGTTAGCCTCCTTGTCTCTCAACATTTTTCTCCGGATGTAATGTTCCTAATATTAATGCAACTATGCATTTGACTGACAAATTTTAAAGCCCTTCAGAAAAGGTAATTGTATCTTCATCATGAGCACATTTGTCTTAGTTCGTGATTCCAGTAATCTTCGTTTTGAGGCTCAGGCTTATTCTGAAGACTCAGAACTGGAAAAAGCTTGGTCACCTTATGTCTTAGAGGGGACTCTCTCCTATTCCATTTTATGACCTTTCCTGCTAAACCCAGGGAGCCCCAGAATGAGCCTGGACCTTGTCTCAGATGCCTCTGAGGCATTGTGCTAGGTTGCTTTGCAGCTCTCAAACTATCTCCCTTTTGGCATTTATTTCTTCTATCATTTCCACCCTGACATTGTCACCAACCATCTTCATCTTTCATTTCCTTTTCTCTTTTTTTAAAAGTCAAACTTTTAAAAAGACTGTGGATATCCAGAAGTTTGAAGATAAAGCTGGGGTGTCAGAGCTTCCAGGCCCTTCCTGTGTCTGCAGCTGACACCCTCTTTGGCCTTGGCAGGTCATTCCAGTTCTCTCTACTTCTGCTTTCCCATCTGTTAAAAAATGGATAATAATATTTGCCTCACTGGGGTGTATTTATGTTTAATTACTGTAATTGCTTGTAAACAATTTGCTATCCTGGGCTAAAGCATATGACTGAAGAACAAAAATTAGAGGAGACAATTTAAATCCCTTTATTTATTTTTAAAATTTATTACATGATCACTTTCTCTCAGGCAGAGTTTATTTTAACAGTGTGTATAGCAGCCTTACAAGGCAAGGGGCAATGTTATAGCATGAAAAACACTTTGTGCTACAAGTTATGTTTCTTTTCTATTTCCAGTTCTAAACTGCTTAACTTCTCTAAATTTATTTCAAAAGGATTAGTAACACCTTCCCAATTTATCTTACAGAAGTGTGAAAAGCCAGAACTGATATGAAGAATGACTTGGAAATTAAAAGCTCCATAGTGAACATTTGTACTCAAATATCTAATAGCATGATGAATCCTAAGTAATGCATTGGTGAGAAAACAGTTTGTTGAACACATTTCCAGATATTTAAACAAAAGTGTTATCTTTTTTTAAAGAGAGTATTCCCCAATACTTAGAAGAGTGCCTGACACATGGTTAAGTCCTCAATAAAGATTAGTTGTTACTATTATTTCTAGGTTACCTAGAAGACTTCATATGTGCCACTGGATCCAATTGTGCCTGAAATTGTAGGCCGTGATTCTCTTGAATCTGTCTTGCCCACTCATGTAGGACTATCCCTACATAGAAAGGGCAATGTGCATGCTGTTCTTAAGAGATGCTTGGAGAGCCCCACTGTGGTCCCCTAACATCTCCTTGAATTTTTTCAGGAGACTCCACCATTAGAGGTTCACTTCACTGAGTCTACTCACAAAAGGAAACTACCCTGAGAGTTCACTGAATTTGCTATTGGATTTCAGACTCATAACTCTAAGAATTGGGATTGTGTATGTGAGGAGCTATATGGGGTGTTCTATGTAGGATGAGGTCATGAGGATCTCCAAAGGGAAATGGAGATGGGAATTGGGTGAGGATGGGATTGGGAGAGAGATTGTGTTCTAAAAAGAAGAGAGTATAATAAGGTAGATAGGAGAAACCCACAGGAGAAACAATTTCCAACACTAAAACTGTGATTTGTGTATATGTTTTTATATAAAAAATGTATAAAAATATATGTATATAAATACATACATACATAAATACATATATATGTATTCTTCCCCTACCCTGTACTTTCCCTGCTAAAGTCAATGGGGTTTAACTCTGTTTATTAAAATCAATATGATTTATAAGGGGGTAGGATGTGAATTGGGATAAGAATGACATTACTTTAATTAAATCTTCTTTCTACATAGGAACCCCTCGAGTCAGGAATTGGGGATGGAGACCCCACATTTTGGCTAAGTACACACCACATGCAAGACACTAAGGGTTAGCTTTCTTAGAGAGGCCTGTACTCAGAGGTGGGGGCGTTAGTTGATGTGGGCCCAGGAATTCTAGGAAATGTTCTAGTACAGGGATGTATATCCAGTTTTCAGTTTCAGCATTGGAACAACACATAGATATAAGACTGCTGACTGCTGGAGACTGCTTCCTGATGAAGATGAGCTTGTGCCTAGGAGAATAGCACACCTTGGAGAAAAGGCTGAAAAGTTTCTGTCCCTGTGTCCAGCCAGAGATTGCCAAGTCTCATGGACCAAGAGAGGACTGTAGTATATACATAGGTGAGTGTGATCTCTAAGTGAACGAGGTGTTCAAAAAGTCCTGCCATGGCCGGGATGGCCCCAGTGCTTGTGAGTCTGAATGAAGACAGAGCAAATGGGTGGGTGCAACCCAGCTGAGCTGAGTAAAAACCACCAGGGGCAAGTTGAATAAATCTGAGTGGAGTTCATCTCCTTATACATAGTGTGTTTTATTGTATGACTGAAAGCACCTAGATAGGCCCAGACAAAGCCACGGATTGATTCCTCAGCAATTCTTCATGATTCTGCATGCTCTTCCCTGGGACCATTATCTAAAACACTGTCTGCAATTAATCTTCAAGGCAACATGTAATCAGCCAAGGGCAACAAGACTAGGGTTTCAAACAGGCCCAAATGCAGAGGTTGGGACATATGATGGGGGAAGACTAGGTAGGGAGTTGGCTAAATGGTCACGCTTCCTTGGGCAAAGTAGATTATTATGTGTGACGAGTTGGGGCAATGAAACCATGAGGACGTAGGATATGAATGAATGAATGTATTTCTTTATAATGTATCTGTCTGCGGAGGCGGGGGAAGGAGGAGGGGAACTGGAAGGTGAAAGTGTCCAGATGCTAGTGTGCAGTAAAGCATTCCTGGCTGTTAGTTCCAGTAGGTCATTACTGCATTAATTTGGTGTTTAATTAAATGCCTGTGCAACAGACCATTTATTTGTTATCTAATATTAGCTTTAGCTCTTATCAATTAAATGCTAGCTGAGGGCTTGATTCACTTACATTTTATGTCCCCTTATATTTTTTTCAGAAACAACAGCCTAACCCAACAAGGCCTCACTGTGACTGAAAAGGTTTATACACCCAGATTTCTGCGCAGGGAATACAATATGCTGGTGCTATTAGGTAAGAGTAAGGGAAATAAAAAAGATGTCATTTCACTTTGAGAAAGCAATTACCCAAATACATGGGCTGTGGTCTCCTCCCCCCCCCCACCCTATCCTCTGCACCATTAGAGAGAGAAAGTGGAGGGAGGGAACAGGGAGATGGTGAGGCCATATATTTCCCATCCGGTGTGGACATGCTTCCTCCCTCACCCTCGTTCTACTTTTCCTTGTGCTGAGGGCAAAGGCTGCTGAGTTTTCCATTGCTAAATTTCTCATTCCCTTGTGTAAATCTGAGCTTTTAGTGAGATTTGTAGTACCACCATGAAATGCACGGACACTAGGGGGTTGTGTACTTACTGTCAAGTCAATCAAGGTGCACTCAACTGAAATATTATTTTGGGCAAAAGGATAGCAAAACAACCAGCAAAAGTGAGAGAGAGGAATTCTGCAGCACAGTGGAAATGTTGAGAATATGATCCAAGCCAGTGTTTGCTCAGGTCAATTATTTCCACATCACTGTCAACATTTTTCCCATATCTACTGTCACATATTACCTGTACTATGATTTATTTAAATTATTCTTCAAACATCCCAGCCTTTTAACTTAAAAACATATTTTTTTTAAGGAAACTTGATTTCTCTATCTCAAACATATGACTAATTTTACTTACTTCCCGTAAGAGGAGAGTAAGCATGAAAATAAACATAATATGTCTGAACAATGTTATTAATTTCTGGGAAGTTACTATTACCTATTTAAGGCTCTGAGCTTCAAGTCTGCACTTTCTTTGCTAAAAAAAAAAAAAAAAAAAAAAGGAGAAAAGTGAGTGTTAGAGAGATGCTAAAGGTGTACAATTCCAAACCAAGAATTTATCCTTGCTGTCCTCAGAAGGATCAAAAGAGAATTGAAAAGGGAATAACTTTCTCTCTGCGTGATTCAATTTTATTTGCCAAACCTGGAAACCACATAAAATTATCTGTAACATTTCACACTATGGGAAATACTGAACTCAGCTACCAGAGTTGAGCTCTGAACTTCTCAGCCATTCCAGGAAAAACTTAGGAATGGTTTGGGATAGGGCAATTGGAGAGGGGCTTTATAAATAAGATACTTTTAGAAACCAATATTCCTCTTCTGTCTGAGGAACAATGTTAGGCAAAGGGGTATCACAGAGTAAAGCTTCCAATAACTCTAGTCATTCCTGTGGAAGGCTCAGCTGCATGTCCTCTTGCCCCTTGAGAGGTGTAGTGCCATACAAGCTCCCCTTTGTCATCAATCCTTAGCCCTCAGCACCTTGAAAAATTCTCCATTTGAGAAGCATTCCTTTAAGATCCTTTCCATGGCCTGTTGTTAAATATTTTTCATATCAATTGTGCATGAAAGCAATTAATCATCAGCTTTGTGATTCACAACTGGATGAAATGAGGTGAGATAACAGAATCAGTGTATTTCAAGAAAGGAAAATATTATGAACATAAGGGAGAAGTCTGGAGAATGTAGCATGATGGGACACCCCAGGGACCCCCTTGCTGGTCTGTATCAGGCTCACCCATCTCTGTCTGAAGAGATTAGACAAGATTAACCAAGAACTTCCCAAGGACCCATGATGGATCCCTAATGGGTCGTTTGACAGGTCTTAGTTATTTCTCTCTCATGGCCTAACCTATTCTGTGGCACATTGTTCTCCAGGTATAACCAACATGTGAGTTAACTTCTAATTGTTCTGGGGATGGTTTCTAATTATCATATCATGAGACAAAACTTGAGTTCAGGAGGCTGGGAAGACTAAGAGAAGGTGGGGCCAGAAATCCAGTCCCTGGGTACCATTTAGCTTAAATAAGTACTGGTGAGACAGATGTTGCTGTAGGTTCAGGGAGAAAACAAAATACCAAAGGAATATAGCAACTGGCTTTAGTCCAAGCAAGACATCCATGTTAGAGAGGTTTAAAATGAAGTGAAAAACTTTCCACACAGGGAGGAAAAAGACAACTCTGGAGAAGGACAAGTGGATAAGATGTAAAAGTTAGACAGACAAGCTGACTGGCAGGCAGGCAGCATCAGGGATGCTTCTCTCAGCAGTTAGCAGATTCACAGCCACTGGGCAGGAAGTCCACCTGACCATCCCTAGTGGATGACAGGGACTATCCAGGATCTATGGTCCTAAAGGATTTAGAATAATGGATAAATGACCCAGAGAGGGATCCAATGATCAGACCGGGGCATGACTTGATATCAAAAATCAAACAAGGTTAGACTTATCCCTAGATATAGGAGCAGGACTGTCTATGGGGGGAGGCAGTGATGGGAGAATGAAAAGAAGAGGGTTGTAAGACTGGGACTAGGCAAGATCCCACACCACCTCTCTCCCAGACCTGTTGTTCACATGGACCTATTATGGTTTTGGAAGGCAATGAGAATAGTGTGTTTAAGAGGGCTATGATGGAAGAAGAGGTAAGTTCCAAAGGAGGTCAGGATGGGAGAATGGCATCTATAAACCAATAACAGGTTGTCTGAATTCCAGCCTGGAGAAGTACACTCTGAGATAAGGCTTCAGGGATCAAAAGGCTGAGTCACTTCATTGCAGTTATATCCATGATTGAAGTTTCCTCTCTTTCCCCCAACACATGGCTCAATTGAAGACTCATATTTTTCTCCCTTTCTCTCATTATTAATTCTTTTCTCCTTTTGTTCTTTTCCTTTCTACATTACAAGAGTCATATTATAGCAAAAGCACTGCCCTTCACTGTTTTTTCCTTCTTGCCTCACAGGGAATATTCACCTCTCCTTGCACATATTTGGCCCAGGTACCCCATCCTCGCTCACTGACCCCATTAATTCTTCTTGAGTTGCACCCTGTAGCCTAAACATTTCTAATTTCAGGAAAGTGTGATCCCTACATGAGGGCACATGGGGATAATTGTACCAGCCCTGTTGTCTTCCAGGCTGTTCTGAAGTTCCAACGAGATATAGACAGGAAATCCAAGGCCTTTCCTCCTCTGGAATTATTTAACATCTGAGTGTCTTCACTTTGCTCTGCATGTGTAGTCTGGACTGTGGGCTTGGTCCACTCCGGCCCAGAGGGAGTTTCCCAGCTGCTCTGGAAGGCAGCGCTCTCCTCCTGCAACTGCTGACAGGGCCTCAGCTGCAGTGGTGGCAGCACGTGGTGCTGTGATAATGTCGGCTCCCGTTGAGGTACAGGAAATCAGAGCAGCTGAAGACCAAAATCTGAGAGATAACAGGAAATGAAAAATGAGGCAAAGTTATATCTTCTGTTCCCTCATAAAGGCTCCTGTGACAAATGGAATCACAGGCATCACACAGACTGCCTTGCTGAGCTACTGAAGGCCTGTGCTATCTTGACGGCAAATATCCATCCTCTGGTTATCTGTGGGAAAATAATAAGCAAATGGTGTATGTGTGTGTGTGTGTGCATGTGTGTGCACGTGCTTTGCAGTTAATCACCAAATGTAGCTACCGCTATCTACAGCATGAAAAAATAGCCATCTTTACCTCTATGCTGAAATTTAAATATTTGTTTAACGTCTGTGGTCTTGCTAAAATAGTGCTACTAACACATGGCAACATTTGCTAAGTTGGTTTTTCTGGGTGAAATGCAAAATGTGAGAGAGTGAATTCAACCATAAGAGGTCAGAGAAACACACTTTCATTTCCTGGTGTCCATTGTCAAGCTAGGCACTCTTAATTAAAGATGCTAATGTTTAGTATTTTGAATAATTGTGTCAACCTATATTCATATATTTCCTAGTTAGGTTTGAAATTCATCTTTTCCATACGCATGCTAAAGACATAAATATATTCACATTCAGCCCAGTCAAAACAATCTCTTTGGCTTTAGCTCAATTTATTTAAAAGTAAATCATGATGCATTTGTGTGCCTGATAGACACTAGATGCTTGATAAATATTTGCTAAATAAATGAATGAATGTACTCTTAGAAGGGTATGGTAACAAAATAAATTCTGCATGCTCCTTGTCATATTTGTATCAAGAATAAATCAACTCCAGATGAATATTTAGAAATTTGAAAGAGAAATAATTTACAGAGTGCCATCATGAATAAGCAGACTGTTCTTGAGGGTAGGTACAGGGGAAACAGGGAGCCATGGCATGCTTTTGCCAGGGAAATGGGAAGGGTTACCATCAGATGTCTTCAAGCACCATTTAGTAAACTGCTTACCCAGCTGGATGCAAACCTGAGTCTCCATATAGGAATTGGGATGTGTAATACTTCCAAAATAGCCTGTGTGATGCATTGGTTCACTGTACCGTGTAGGGGAACATATCAGATGCAAGCACAACTTCACCTGAGCTCAGTGAAGCAATTAAACTACGTGGTTATTCCAGTTTATCAGGGTTCATTATTGACTCTCTATGATTGTCTGAACTGGAAGCCTATAAGTAGCAGCATCGTTGACCACAACAATTCGGAATACAGAATCTTTAGGTTTGATCAAATTCTGACATCTTTGGGGAGATTTAACAAACCCAAAGAGGTTTCCCTCCAATCTATTTAGTCCCCTAATTTGTCCTCAATTATTTAAGAAATCCAAATTACCTGATTTTATATGCTTTTAATTTTTAGCCCCCTTCTTTCATTTTTGGAAATAGACACACAATACATTTTAAAGACACTAGTTCCCAGTACCTTGCCTTAGACAAGATCGTATCCCGTTTTTGTTTTGGTTTGTTTTTCAGGGAAAGAAGAGGTTGTCACTTCAGGAAAAATCATCAGGGCAATATTCCCCATTGCTTCAGTGGACCACTATAAGTTTCCTGATGGTAGTTAAGACACTTGAAAACGCATTTGAAGCTTTGTCTACTCACATGAGCAAATAAGAGAACATATCTGGCTGAATGATTCAGATCATAGCCTCAGCAAGAAGTTTTCATTGCAATCATTGGAACATGTGCATGTCTATTTGATATGCAGGTGTGTATTGAAAAGATCCTGGGACTTGGGAGAAAGTTGAGAAGAATGCATTCTTATTGGCGATTTCTCTAGAAGAGCCTGAGCAAGCCTCCCAGCGTGTCACCAAAGAGCCAAGGGCTGTAGGTGCCTGAATGATGGAAGCCTTTCCCCACGTCTTTGCATGCTGAAGAATAAGCTAGAAGGTTCAGGCAGTATTGATTCTAGAACAAAAGACGACATAATTTCTAAAAATCTCCATCTGAGCCTGGTTTGGATATTGTCCACAAAAGATGGGTCTTGTACCACTTGAATCACATGGGTTAATTGTTAAAATGCAGCTATCTGATCCCAAACAGAAAACTAAGAAGTTAAAATCTTTAGGTGCCAAGTGCACAAATCAATATTTTAAACAAGCTTCCTAACACACATACACTGGAGTTTGAAAGCCATGTCTCTGAAGCCTTTGGCAAGTGAATCTGGGATTTTGGTAGGGTCTGTAACTATTTCCAAAAACATGGACAGTTCAGGAAATAGGAGTATTGTACCTCACTGAGAGCCAGTCCTCTACAGTGGCAGATGGACCTACTCTTCCTGATACTTATGCCAGACACGAACTTCCTCAGAACTAACATTTCACTCAAATAACATCATTACATGCCACTCTGTACCAGGGATATAGCAAGCACATGTGTCAGAGTGTAGGTCACTGACCTCATGGACCTCCCAGATTTGTTTCCTTGGCTCGTCATGGTCATCTCCACTAGGATACAAGCCCTACAAGGTCAGAGACCTTGTCTTTTCTTGCCTAGCTCAGGTTCTGACCCAAAATAGGCACTCATAATTCATATTCATTATTCATAATCATATTCATATTACTTGTATGGATAAATGAATGACACAAATGAACTAATAATTCATTACACATTGTAAGGTTAGGTAATAAGAGGAGGAAATGTGAATTAATACATAGAGCAGTTAAGAGTTTGGTTCTAGATTTAGACTATCTAGTTCTGAATCCTAGCGCCTCTGTTTATAAACTATGTTGTCCTTGAACAAGTTGCTTCACATCTCTATGCCTTCATTTTCTCATAAAATGCCATGCTTATAGGTTTGTTAAAAGTATTGCATAAGATAATCAATTAAAAATACTTAGCTGAATATCTACCACATAATAGGCACGATATGTTAAATATTATATTATTATTTTATGTAAGGGGAAGAGCTCCAAGGAGGTGACAGTTAAGTCCTGATGGATGAAAAGGAGGCAGCCATGTGGAAGAGTACATCCAGGCAGAGGTGAAAACCTTAGGTGGGGGAGGAGCTTTGCCTATTTGGGAAACTGGAAGTCGGTGGATGAAGCACTGCAAGGAAGAGGACTGTAGCATGGAACGAGATTGGAATGGTAACAAGGTTAATGTTGGCCTTGGCAGGGCATTTGCATTTGATTCAAATTGCAATGGGAAAAATTAGTTAAATTTTTAACTAATTAAAGCTAGGGAGTAACTTGATGCAATTCATGTATTAAATAATAGATCCCTTTGGCTTGGAGAAAGGGTAGAGTTGGAGGAGGACAAGAAAAGAATTGGGGAGATCAGTGAGTAGACTCTTGCAGTAGCTAGGGAAGAAGTGATAGTGTTTAGGATTGGGATGTTGCTTGTGGGTATAGGGAGAATTCAAAGGATTTGAAATAGTTTAGTGGTAGAACAGACAGGACTTGCTATCCATTCTGGATGGACCAGAAGGGGAATTGAGGGATGTCACACTCTCAGGTTTCTGGCTTGAGAATATGTGTGGATGGTGATACCATTTACTGAGATGGAGAATCTTGGAGGAAGAATGGGTTTTTAGGATAAAATCAAGAATTCTATTTTGGATATGTCAAGAGAGCAGCTGGATATACACCTGTGAAGCTCAGAAGAGAAGGCTATCCTGAGAATATAAATTTTGGAAGTATCAAAATATAAATGTCAATTAAGGCTATGGGAATAAAGGGAAAAAATCTAGAAGAAATAGAGAAAAGTGTGGGCAAAGCACCAAGGAGCTCCAATAGTCATCTCTCAAGGACAGAAGGAAGAGCCTGTAAAGAGAGAGAGAGGAACAGCCAGAGTGTGAGGAGAAAAACAAGGAAGGACAGTGTCCTGGGGGTTAAGAGAGGAGAGAAGGCAGGAAGATGGAGATGTGTTCAATGCTGCTGAAAGTGGAGCAGTTTCAGGGAAATGATGGGAGATAAGCCAGACTGCGGTGGTTGAAAAATGAGCAAGAGCTGGGGAAGTGGACACAGTGAGTGCAGACAATTCTGTTAACAGATTTGACTGAGAAGGAAAATGCCAAAATTATACTGTAGCTGCAGTGAAACCATAAGGTCATGAGAGGCTGTTTCTATTTTATGTTATGTCTTTTCATTTTACTGTTTATTTTTAATTTATTTTAAAATGTAGGTGAGGAAAAAGGAAATGAGAAAGTAAAGCCTTGAGATGGTGAGGGGTTTTGTGATCCAGAGTGTATGTGGACAGTCCCCTTGACAGAGGAGAGAAACTTCTTCACTAGAGACAGAAGGGAAAATGGGGAGATACCGACCCAGGCAGGCTAAGGAATTCAGACACAGGGATGTGTGGGAGCTCCAAAATGATGATTCCTGATTTACTCAACAAAATACAGGGGAAGTTTATTAGCTGTAAGTGGAGTGGGAAGAGGTTGGAGGGATAAAAAAAAAAGTGGCACAAAGTATTCCTTGATTGTAGAGGGCGATTAAGGTAGCATGCATGAAGTCCACCTTCAGCTATGCCGGAGATGTGCAACATGGCCGCCAGGGCTGATACAACAATAGCTTAAGTTACCCTCAGCCTTCTTTACGGAAGTAGTTCGCGCCAAAAGTGCTAGTTCGCGCCAAAAAATGCTAACCCTACATCTGCCATCCGCCCTAGCAACAGCAGCCACCAATCCTAGACCGCCACGAGCCCTTGCTAGCCACTTCCCCTTCTCCTAGAGTATATATGCTCTGCCTCTTCAATAAAGTTTTGCAGCTTGATCAGAAACCTGTCTTGCTGTCATTCCTCGTGTCTCTTGTCCCATACCATTCCTCCCTCACAGGACTCGGAGCCTCCGTTGAACGTCCCGCAGGCCGGGACACTTGATGAGTGTAAAAGAGTGAGCGTAGTAGAGAAATGCAGTAAAAAATTGCCAAGTAAGACAATCTGCTTGAAATTGGTTATCACAAATTTATAGTGACTTGTCCTGCAAGTTACGGGATTTCATGAAAAAAGTTAAGAAGGCACTTGGTTGGGTTCACCCAGGGTTGGGATTTTGAAGGTGATTATCATGATGAGCCACAAAATATATGAAGGTTTAGGAACAAAGTAGAGACAGGAGGAGAGAATGGATAGAAAGAAAGCCAAGAGATTAGACAGCTGAATAAAGCTGATGCCATGTTTTCGAGGGACACATTAGCAGCTGAGCTCATTGGATAGGAGGTTAGAACTAGAGCCTTTCTGTTGTCATGAAGCCCAGGTAGAACTCACTATACAGCCTCCAATGGATGAGTCACCGGAGCCTTCTGATGGGAGAATATCCCGGTTTTGCTTTCTTGGGTGTTTCAAAAAGTAACTGATGAGCAGGAATATTCTTGTAGGAAGTCTGGTCAAGCACAGAAAATCAAATTTTATGGCCACATTTCTGCCACACACATTTCTGCTATCACAGCATTACATACCTGTGGGGAATGCTGGAGGTGTGTAGGAGTAGAGACAAAGGTGTGTAGGAGTAGAGACAATTGGCCAGCTGGAATTGTGTTTGTGTGCTGTAGTCATGCTCTATGCTTCTGGCCCTCCTTTATTAAAATGGGATTTCAATGATTGTTCCAGAATATCTGTCCAAGCCCTTCCCCCCTCACCAGTTTCTGGTCTTTTCCTTCATTTTCTGGCTCCCAAGTCATGCCCTACCCAGCCAAGGCTAGTGATTGTACCTGTGGATATTTTCAGAAGAGGGTCTGATTGTCCCTCTTCACCCTTTCAGAAGCAACCCAGACCTTAAGGTTGAATTCAAATTTGTCAGATTGGAGAGGGAGGGGAATTCTGTGCAGAGGGAGCAGCCTGAACAAAGCAGAGAGGTAAGAATAGACAGATTCCATTTGAAAAATTAAAGGAATTTCTGAAGGTTGGGGTTTTACATGGGGGTGTGGTGTGTGACAAAGACTTAGAGCTAATCTAAGGAGAGCATCTAGGGCCAAATTTTGTGGAACTTTGTAAACATTACAAAGATTTTGGACATTTTCTAAGGGTGACAGGAAGTCCCTCCAATTTCTCACAGGAAAAAGTGAAAAAGAATTGTCTAATAGGGAAACTTGATACTTTTGCCTCTGGAAAGATGCAGCTAAAAAATACAACTGACCCATTTGCAAAATGAGAAACACATGAATAAAACTATCCTTCTTTCCCTCCCCCCTCCTTTCCTTCTTTTGTTTCCTTTTCTTCCAGCCTCATTGCTTCCCTTTCTTTCTCCCTCTGTCTTTTCCTTCCCCTTTTATCTCTTTCTCCCCCATCCCACCTCTTCTTTCCTTTCATTCTTGTTCATTGGCAGCTGCTAAATAAGCAGCTTCCCTCTGCCCCCTTGGGGAGTGTGAGTGGCTGCTCTGCTGTCCCCAGGGCCTCAGTGTCCCTACCCCCCTCCCCCCGCTGCCGACTGAAGTCTGTGCTTTATTGGCCCTGCTATTCTTGGCAAAGAGGCCAATATAATGGAGATAACAAGTCCCAAATCCCAGTCTGCAGGGAAGCTTCGCCTTGTCAATGAGAGATTTAAAAATAATGGCTGGGGCCTCTGTAATGCTGGCTGCAGCCAAATTTAAAATGTCTGAATTGGACCATCTGGATTTTTCTTTTTCTTTGTTTTTATGACTTTTTTTCTTTCCGTCTTTCTGACTTTTTTTTTTTCTTTTTTTGACTCTACTTCTCCAGAAGACCTTGAATTTCCCCTCATTAAGTTTTATGATTTGGAAATGAGAAGGAAAATGTAGGTACATGTTTCTTGACTCCCAAATTTAATCATAGACGCGCCCTCGTTGAGATCAAAAGATTCCGGCTAGACTGGTGAGCTGTAAGTTTTAGTTACTCCTCCAGGAAAGTAGGTAAAAAGCCAGGAACTGCGTGGACTGGACACCACAGAGCAATCTGTCTTTGGGCATACTTCATACAACACTCATGAAAACGTGGAACTGCTGAGATCAGCGAAATCTGTAAGTTTTTGCGGCCAGGGGACCCGCGCCCCTCCCTGCCAGGCTCAGTCCCGGGGGAGGAGGGGCTGTCAGCTCCGGGAAGGAGAAGGGAGAACTGCAGTGGCTGCTCTTATCGGAAACTCATTCTACTGATTCAAACTCCAACCATAGATAGACTGAGACCAGACACCAGAGACTCTGAGAGCAGCCAGCCCAGCAGAGAGGAGACAGGCATAGAAAAAAAACAACACGAAAAACTCCAAAATAAAAGCAGAGGATTTTTGGAGTTCTGGTGAACACAGAAAGGGGAAGGGCGGAGCTCAGGCCTTGAGGCGCATATGCAAATCCCGAAGAAAAGCTGATCTCTCTGCCCTGTGGACCTTTCCTTAATGGCCCTGGTTGCTTTGTCTATTAGCATTTCAATAACCCATTAGATCTCTGAGGAGGGCCGTTTTTTTTTTTTTTTTTTTTTTAAATCCTTTTTTCTTTTTCTAAAACAATTACTCTAACAAGCCCAATACAGAAAGCTTCAAAGAATTGCAATTTGGGCACGTCAAGTCAAGAGCAGAACTAAGAGAGCTCTGAGACAAAAGGCAATAATCCAGTGGCTGAGAAATTCACTAAACAACACAACTTCCCAAGAAAAGGGGGGTGTCCGCTCACAGCCACCATCCTGGTGGACAGGAAACACTCCTGGCCATCGCCAGCCCCATAGCCCAGAGCTGCCCCAGACAACCCAGTGTGACGGAAGTGCTTCAAATAACAGGCACACACCACAAAACTGGGCGTGGACATTAGCCTTCCCTGCAACCTCAGCTGAATGTCCCAGAGCTGGGAAGGTGGAGCGTGTGAATTAACAAAGCCCCATTCAGCCATCATTTGAGCAGACTGGGAGCCTCCCTACACAGACCAGCAGCCCAGAACTGCCCTGGGGGGACGGCACTCACCTGTGACATAGCACAGTCATCCCTCAACAGAGGACCCGGGGTGCACAGCCTGGAAGAGGGGCCCACTTGCAAGTCTCAGGAGCCATACGCCAATACCAAAGACTTGTGGGTCAGTGGCAGAGACAAACTGTGGCAGGACTGAACTGAAGGATTAGACTATTGCAGCAGCTTTAAAACTCTAGGATCATCAGGGAGATTTGATTGTTAGGGCCAACCCCCCTCCCCGACTGCCCAGAAACACGCCCCATATACAGGGCAGGCAACACCAACTACACACGCAAGCTTGGTACACCAATTGGGCCCCACAAGACTCACTCCCCCACTCACCAAAAAGGCTAAGCAGGGGAGAACTGGCTTGTGGAGAACAGGTGGCTCGTGGACGCCACCTGCTGGTTAGTTAGAGAAAGTGTACTCCACAAAGCTGTAGATCTGATAAATTAGAAATAAGGACTTCAATAGGTCTACAAACCCTAAAAGAACCCTATCAATTTCAGCAAATGCCACGAGGCCAAAAACAACAGAAAATTATAAAGCATATGAAAAAACCAGACAATATGGATAACCCAAGCCCAAGCACCCAAATCAAAAGACCAGAAGAGACACAGCACCTAGAGCAGCTACTCAAAGAACTAAAGATGAACAATGAGACCATAGTACGGGATATGAAGGAAATCAAGAAGACCCTAGAAGAGCATAAAGAAGACATTGCAAGACTAAATAAAAAAATGGATGATCTTATGGAAATTAAAGAAACTGTTGACCAAATTAAAAAGATTCTGGACACTCATAGTACAAGACTAGAGGAAGTTGAACAACGAATCAGTGACCTGGAAGATGACAGAATGGAAAATGAAAGCATAAAAGAAAGAATGGGGAAAAAAATTGAAAAACTCGAAATGGACCTCAGGGATATGATAGATAATATGAAACGTCCGAATATAAGACTCATTGGTGTCCCAGAAGGGGAAGAAAAGGGTAAAGGTCTAGGAAGAGTATTCAAAGAAATTGTTGGGGAAAACTTCCCAAATCTTCTAAACAACATAAATACACAAATAATAAATGCTCAGCGAACTCCAAATAGAATAAATCCAAAAAAACCCACTCCGAGACATATACTGATCACACTGTCAAACATAGAAGAGAAGGAGCAAGTTCTGAAAGCAGCAAGAGAAAAGCAATTCACCACATACAAAGGAAACAGCATAAGAATAAGTAGTGACTACTCAGCAGCCACCATGGAGGCAAGAAGGCAGTGGCACGATATATTTAAAATTCTGAGTGAGAGGAATTTCCAGCCAAGAATACTTTATCCAGCAAAGCTCTCCTTCAAATTTGAGGGAGAGCTTAAATTTTTCACAGACAAACAAATGCTGAGAGAATTTGCTAACAAGAGACCTGCCCTACTGGAGATACTAAAGGGAGCCCTACAGACAGAGAAACAAAGACAGGACAGAGAGACTTGGAGAAAGGTTCAGTACTAAAGAGATTCGGTATGGGTACAATAAAGGATATTAATAGAGAGAGGGAAAAATATGGCAAACATAAACCAAAGGATAAGATGGCCGATTCAAGAAATGCCTTCACGGTTTTAACGTTGAATGTAAATGGATTAAACTCCCCAATTAAAAGATATAGATTCACAGAATGGATCAAAAAAATGAACCATCAATATGTTGCATACAAGAGACTCATCTTAGACACAGGGACACAAAGAAACTGAAAGTGAAAGGATGGAAAAAAATATTTCATGCAAGCTACAGCCAAAAGAAAGCAGGTGTAGCAATATTAATCTCAGATAAAATAGACTTCAAATGCAGGGATGTTTTGAGAGACAAAGAAGGCCACTACATACTAATAAAAGGGGCAATTCAGCAAGAAGAAATAACAATCGTAAATGTCTATGCACCCAATCAAGGTGCCACAAAATACATGAGAGAAACACTGGCAAAACTAAAGGAAGCAATTGATGTTTCCACAATAATTGTGGGAGACTTCAACACATCACTCTCTCCTATAGATAGATCAACCAGACAGAAGACCAATAAGGAAATTGAAAACCTAAACAATCTGATAAATGAATTAGATTTAACAGACATCTACAGGACATTACATCCCAAATCACCAGGATACACATACTTTTCTAGTGCTCACGGAACTTTCTCCAGAATAGATCATATGCTGGGACATAAAACAAGCCTCAATAAATTTAAAAAGATTGAAATTATTCAAAGCACATTCTCTGACCACAATGGAATACAATTAGAAGTCAATAACCATCAGAGACTTAGAAAATTCACAAATACCTGGAGGTTAAACAACACACTCCTAAACAATCAGTGGGTTAAAGAAGAAATAGCAAGAGAAATTGCTAAATATATAGAGACGAATGAAAATGAGAACACAACATACCAAAACCTATGGGATGCAGCAAAAGCAGTGCTAAGGGGGAAATTTATAGCACTAAACGCATATATTAAAAAGGAAGAAAGAGCCAAAATCAAAGAACTAATGGATCAACTGAAGAAGCTAGAAAATGAACAGCAAACCAATCCTAAACCAAGTACAAGAAAAGAAATAACAAGGATTAAAGCAGAAATAAATGACATAGAGAACAAAAAAACAATAGAGAGGATAAATATCACCAAAAGTTGGTTCTTTGAGAAGATCAACAAGATTGACAAACCCCTAGCTAGACTGACAAAATCAAAAAGAGAGAAGACCCATATCAACAAAATAATGAATGAAAAAGGTGACATAACTGCAGATCCTGAAGAAATTAAAAAAATTATAAGAGGATATTATGAACAACTGTATGGCAACAAACTGGACAATGTAGAAGAAATGGACAATTTCCTGGAAACATATGAACAACCTAGACTGACCAGAGAAGAAATAGAAGACCTCAACCAACCCATCACAAGCAAAGAGATCCAATCAGTCATCAAAAATCTTCCCACAAATAAAGGCCCAGGGCCAGATGGCTTCACAGGGGAATTCTACCAAACTTTCCAGAAAGAACTGACACCAATCTTACTCAAACTCTTTCAAAACATTGAAGAAAATGGAACACTACCTAACTCATTTTATGAAGCTAACATCAATCTAATACCAAAACCAGGCAAAGATCCTACAAAAAAGGAAAACTACCGGCCAATCTCCCTAATGAATATAGATGCAAAAATCCTCAACAAAATACTTGCAAATCGAATCCAAAGACACATTAAAAAAATCATACACCATGACCAAGTGGGGTTCATTCCAGGCATGCAAGGATGGTTCAACATAAGAAAAACAATCAATGTATTACAACACATTAAAAACTCGAAAGGGAAAAATCAATTGATCATCTCAATAGATGCTGAAAAAGCATTTGACAAAATCCAACATCCCTTTTTGATAAAAACACTTCAAAAGGTAGGAATTGAAGGAAACTTCCTCAACATGATAAAGAGCATATATGAAAAACCCACAGCCAGCATAGTACTCAATGGTGAGAGACTGAAAGCCTTCCCTCTAAGATCAGGAACAAGACAAGGATGCCCGCTGTCACCACTGTTATTCAACATTGTGCTGGAAGTGCTAGCCAGGGCAATCCGGCAAGACAAAGAAATAAAAGGCATCCAAATTGGAAAAGAAGAAGTAAAACTGTCATTGTTTGCAGATGATATGATCTTATATCTAGAAAACCCTGAGAAATCGACAATACACCTACTAGAGCTAATAAACAAATTTAGCAAAGTAGCGGGATACAAGGTTAATGCACATAAGTCAGTAATGTTTCTATATGCTAGAAATGAACAAACGGAAGTGACACTCAAGAAAAAGATACCATTTTCAATAGCAACTAAAAAAATCAAGTACCTAGGAATAAACTTAACCAAAGATGTAAAAGACCTATACAAAGAAAACTACATAACTCTACTAAAAGAAATAGAAGGGGACCTTAAAAGATGGAAAAATATTCCATGTTCATGGATAGGAAGGCTAAATGTCATTAAGATGTCAATTCTACCCAAACTCATCTACAGATTCAATGCAATCCCAATCAAAATTCCAACAACCTACTTTGCAGACTTGGAAAAGCTAGTTATCAAATTTATTTGGAAAGGGAAGATGCCTCGAATTGCTAAAGACACTCTAAAAAAGAAAAACCAAGTGGGAGGACTTACACTCCCTGACTTTGAAGCTTATTATAAAGCCACAGTTGCCAAAACAGCATGGTACTGGCACAAAGATAGACATATAGATCAATGGAATCGAATTGAGAATTCAGAGATAGACCCTCAGATCTATGGCCGACTGATCTTTGATAAGGCCCCCAAAGTCACCGAACTGAGCCATAATGGTCTTTTCAACAAATGGGGCTGGGAGAGTTGGATATCCATATCCAAAAGAATGAAAGAGGACCCCTACCTCACCCCCTACACAAAAATTAACTCAAAATGGACCAAAGATCTCAATATAAAAGAAAGTACCATAAAACTCCTAGAAGATAATGTAGGAAAACATCTTCAAGACCTTGTAATAGGAGGCCACTTCCTAGACTTTACACCCAAAGCACAAGCAACAAAAGAGAAAATAGATAAATGGGAACTCCTCAAGCTTAGAAGTTTCTGCACCTCAAAGGAATTTCTCAAAAAGGTAAAGAGGCAGCCAACTCAATGGGAAAAAATTTTTGGAAACCATGTATCTGACAAAAGACTGATATCTTGCATATACAAAGAAATCCTACAACTCAATGACAATAGTACAGACAGCCCAATTATAAAATGGGCAAAAGATATGAAAAGACAGTTCTCTGAAGAGGAAATACAAATGGCCAAGAAACACATGAAAAAATGTTCAGCTTCACTAGCTATTAGAGAGATGCAAATTAAGACCACAATGAGATACCATCTAACACCGGTTAGAATGGCTGCCATTAAACAAACAGGAAACTACAAATGCTGGAGGGGATGTGGAGAAATTGGAACTCTTATTCATTGCTGGTGGGACTGTATAATGGTTCAGTCACTCTGGAAGTCATTCTGGCAGTTCCTTAGAAAACTAGATATAGAGCTACCATTCGATCCAGCGATTGCACTTCTCGGTATATACCCGGAAGATCGGAAAGCAGTGACACGAACAGATATCTGCACACCAATGTTCATAGCAGCATTATTCACAATTGCCAAGAGATGGAAACAACCCAAATGTCCTTCAACAGATGAGTGGATAAATAAAATGTGGTATATACACACGATGGAATACTACGCGGCAGTAAGAAGGAACGATCTGGTGAAACATATGACAACATGGATGAACCTTGAAGACATAATGCTGAGCGAAATAAGCCAGGCACAAAAAGAGAAATATTATATGCTACCACTAATGTGAACTTTGAAAAATGTAAAACAAATGGTTTATAATGTAGAATGTAGGGGAACTAGCAGTAGAGAGTAATTAAGGAAGGGGGAACAATAATCCAAGAAGAACAGATAAGCTATTTAACGTTCTGGGGATGCCCAGAAATGACTATGGTCTGTTAATTTCTGATGGATGTACTAGGAACAAGTTCACTGAAATGTTGCTATATTATGTAACTTTCTTGGGGTAAAGTAGGAACATGTTGGAAGTTAAGCAGTTATCTTAGGTTAGTTGTCTTTTTCTTACTCCCTTGTTATGGTCTCTTTGAAATGTTCTTTTATTGTATGTTTGTTTTCTTTTTAACTTTTTTTTTCATACAGTTGATTTAAAAAAGAAGGGAAAGTTAAAAAAAAAAAAAAAGAAAAAAGACAAACAAGGAAAAAAAAAAAAGATGTAGTGCCCCCTTGAGGAGCCTGTGGAGAATGCACGGGTATTCGCCTATCCGACCTCCATGGTTGCTAACATGACCACAGACATAGGGGACTGGTGGTTTGATGGGTTGAGCCCTCTACCATAAGTTTTACCCTTGGGAAGACGGTTGCTGCAAAGGAGAGGCTAGGCCTCCCTATATTTGTGCCTAAGAGTCTCCTCCTGAATGCCTCTTTGTTGCTCAGATGTGGCCCTCTCTCTCTGGCTAAGCCAACTTGAAAGGTGAAATCACTGCCCTCCCCACTACGTGGGACCAGACACCCAGGGGAGTGAATCTCCCTGGTAACGTGGAATATGACTCCCGGAGAGGAATGTAGACCCGGCATCGTGGGATGGAGAACATCTTCTTGACCAAAAGGGGGATGTGAAAGGAAATGAAATAAGCTTCAGTGGCAGAGAGAATCCAAAACGAGCCGAGAGGTCACTCTGGTGGGCACTCTTACGGACACTTTAGACAACCTTTTTTAGGTTCTAAAGAATTGGGGTAGCTGGTGGTGGATACCTGAAACTATTAAACTACAACCCAGAACCCATGAATCTCGAAGACAGTTGTATAAAAATGTAGCTTATGAGGGGTGACAATGGGATTGGGAAAGCCAAAAGGACCAAACTCCACTTTGTCTAGTTTATGGATGGATGTGTAGAAAAGTCGGGGAAGGAAACAAACAGACAAAGGTACCCAGTGTTCTTTTTTACTTCAATTGCTCTTTTTCACTCTAATTATTATTCTTGTTATTTTTGTGTGTGTGCTAATGAAGGTGTCAGGGATTGATTTAGGTGATGAATGTACAACTATGTAATGGTACTGTGAACAATCGAAAGTACGATTTGTTTTGTATGACTGCGTGGTATGTGAATATATCTCAATAAAATGAAGATTTAAAAAAAAAAAAAAAAAAAAAAAAGATTCCGGCTAGGTTGTATTTTGCTAAAAGCAAACAGAACAGTTATCTTACGTTCTAAATGTAGGAGAGCCTCCAGTTCCCTGATTCCCTTCCAGGGGGTTGACACAGGGGAGTGCACCCACTGGACACTTTTCCCACAGGGAATTTAAGTATCTTCATAGTTCCAGTTCTCAAAATTAGCATTTTCTACCCAACTGCTTACTCTCTGGTTGGGTGAAAGCCATTTCTTTTCAAAAATGCCAGTGTCCCTCACTGTTATCCAAGTGCTTAGAGGGTGGCAAAGCCCAGAACACATTTCATCAGCATTTCTACATCTTTCCCAAATTCATAAAGTTATCGACTCTGAAAAGAGATGATGCATTCTTTAATATAAATGAATCTAATAATGTAAATGAATCCTGCTTACATGATTTCAGGAGAAATGAGGATAGGTGAAAGGAATATTTTCTTATTGGGCGATGGGGATTTTAAAATCTATTTCTTTGCATTGTTCAAAAGTCTTGATACAATGCCTTATCCCTTTTGAAGACCCAGATTCCTCTCCTGCAGAAATTCAGCAGGGGGCCTTCTCTTTCCTCTCTATTTCCATAGGCAGACACATAGTCAGCAGCACCTACAGAGACCAGGCAAGAAACAGAAATGAGTAAGGAAGATGGGATCTAGCAGCAAAAGGAAGAGGAGGGGACTTTGGTCCCAGGCTTGGCTACTGAGATGCCACTACTTTCCACCAACCGTTAACACGCAAGACAGCAGCTCCACGGGGAGGCCAGAGCTTCCAATGATTTCAAGAGAGGTTGAACATCTTGTTTACTATATGAAATCTCTATCTCTCTATCTCTCCCTCTCTCTCAAGCCATGCTGTCCAAAGCATACCTGTGGGTGACATCTAGAGCTGCCATTATGTGATCTTTGATCTAGTGCAAATTTTATCTATAACCACTCATTTTGTCACTAAACAGTCTATAATGTTATTTAAATGTTTCACATATGCAGGATTTGTCTCCCCATTTATAAGTTCCTTTAAGGCAAGAAATGTGGTTTTCCCAATATTTTTCCTAGAACGTCTATGGTAGGTTTGGACCTCAAGTTGATTCTCTGTAAAATATTTGTGAAATTAGATGCCTGGAGTACACTATTGAGAGATCTTTGGTACAATGAAGGAAAGAAAGATGGTGAGAATATGAATCTGCTACAGTCTTTGGCAGTCTTTTCTTCTATAAACTTTGGGAATCCAGTACCTAAATATTACCTGTTTTCTACCAATGTTCCTCTAACAGACATTCCTGTGATTACAAATTCTGATTTCTTATCCCATGCATCTTCAGGCTACTCTAACACATAGTCCACAGTTGTTCCATAGTGCAATATTTCCATACAGCAGTGGCTATTTGAATCTTCTGGGAACTTATTTCATATGCCCAGGCTCATCATGATAGGTCTGGGGGTACAGCACAGGAAGCTATATCTTGAAAAAGCTCCCCAGAAGATTTTTATGCACCTCTATTGAGGTGAGGGACAACAACTACTATAGTGTCCCAACCAGAGCTTCAAGACATATCCTGGGAAGAGGCATTGTGAGGTTTGGGTTTCTGATAATCAGAAATTAATTGCTAATTACTAGTGGTCTCCCCACTTCTCCAAAAGAGATACCATACAAGATGAAATTCCTAGAGTAGCTTTACCTCCCTCCATTTCCTGCCCCCAGTCCCAGCTGTCAAACCCTGTTATGCACATTTGTATGCAGCAGCTCAGAAGTCAATAATTCAAAAGAAAAACAAGACAACATGGACTGTGTATATGTGTATGTGTGTGTGTGTGCATGCGTGCGCACTTAATTTTCTTTTTTGGGGGGGGGATGTCCTAGTTATCCAATAATAGCCATCTGAATCTTAGTAAATACTATCAATTTTTAAAAGTATTCTCACCCAGAAATTGAGTTCACTGTCTTCCCCACCTGTTTGAGGCCTGTTAATTTTTTTCCAGGTCCAGTCCTTCTCCTATTTCGATTGTCTATTCCAGATAACATTAATTTCTGTCTCCCTTCATCTTCTATAGCTCACATAGTTTGTACCTCCAACCCGCTTTATATCATTAGTCATGTGAACTACTTTGCATGCCATTGTGAGCACATGGAATGTTTTATAAAGCACTGATCTTTCTCTCTGTGCCTAATAATGTGTTTTGCGTTATGCAGGCTTGGTTTGGTGGATAAACACTTGTTTGGTGGATGTTTGTGTGTGATTTTTGTCATCTCTTCCAGACATGTAGAAACAGCCCATGATTTCTCACCAGTGCTCAAGGAATGCTGTGAATAGACACACTCAGGTCACTGGATTTTGGAGATGGGAGGAATCTTTGGAGATCCTTTGTATAGAGTGGTGGGGTAAGTGATATAGCAAAGTCACAGTTAGCAGCAGCGCTACTGTTGGATCTGAGTTCTCCTGACTTGCTGTCTGTTCCACACTCTTTTTGTACAGCTGGGAGTAAAAACACAGGCTCTGGAGTCAGACTGTTTTGGGTCAAATCCTGGCTCCAACTTTTTTCGATCTTTATCAAGTTACATCTCCACAGTGTGCCTCATTTTTCTATTTTATAAAACATGGATTAAAATGTTTCTCACAAGATTTCTGGAAGGATTAGCTGAGTTGATGCATATTCGAGGACAGTATCAGGCCTGGCATTTAATAGGCACTTGGCCAGTAGTGTTACTATGACTTTGCCATGCTGTTTGTTAGCTAAACTCCCAGCCCCTTCTTTTATCCTTATCTCCACTCCATCCGGGTTCCATTTCAAATCAAGCAGTGCTTTGCTTTCCCTGCCAGTTCAAAAGCCTGAAATGATGAGTTCAACGTGGTATAACTGATTACCCCAGAGAGGGAGCCAGTTTTCAAGAGGTCAGGAGGGTTTACCCACCAGAATAGAGTTAAGCGGCTAATTGATCAGAGGCTAAGATTCAGGGAAGAACCCCGCTTTTGGAAACATCAGACTGAGGAGATGAAGCACAAGATCTGAAAGAGACCGTGGTCAACTTTGGGGGTCGGGTTAAGCAGAAGGGAAGCATATCAAGGTGTATGGCAGGTCACAGTCCCAGGTGAAGCTGCTGTGTGGCCCAGCAGCCCTCACCTGATACCTGTGGCCATTCCCCAATGGGAGCATATACCCTGAGGCGCCTGTCCTCTGGTCCCAGAGAAACCTGCCTGTCCTGTCGGGACTCGTCCAGTACCTGCTAACTGGTCAGATGATGGCCTCAGGTGTTAAGTGTTCCTGCTGAATGAAAACACAGTTCAAACCCTCTCTCATGCCGCATGAGGCTCTGCATGACTGGACTTGCCCAAGTCGCCCAGCTCGTCTCAGGTCACGCTTCCTCACAGACGACGCTCCGTTGGATGGGTAGCGTTCCTGCTGGAGCACGCCAAACTCGCTGCTCAGAGCCTTGGCCCCTGCTTCTCTCCGCTGGATCTCACCCCTCACTCTATCTCATCTTCGGTCTTTGTTTAAATCTCTCAAGTTACACCCCCACCTGCCTCTACAGATCACTATATCTTCAAAACCTTCTTTGTTTCCATTATGCAAATTGTACTACAATTTGTAAACAAATATTTTCCATTTGTCTCTTCAATTTTTTTTTTCTGTTTCCCCACTGGAATAGAAACCCTATGGCCACAAGCACAGGGCTCCTCTTGTTCACCATATATCCCCAGGCTCTAGCCTGGCTCTCAGTGCTCAATTTTTTTTTTTTTTAATTTTTTTTTATTGTGATTGTTCACATACCGTATAATTATCTAAAGACCCAAAGTGTACAAACAATTGCCCCCAGTACCATCATACAGCTGTGCATCCATCACCACAATGTTTGTTCAATTTTTAGAACATTTGCATTATTCCAGAAAAGAAATAAAGGCAAAGAAGAAGGAAAAAAAAGAAAAGGAAACTCACATCCTCCCATATCCCTAACCAACCCCCCTCCATTGTTGACTCATAGTATTGGTGTAGCACATTTGTTACTGTTTATGAAAGAACGCTGAAAAACTACTAACTGTAGTATATAGTTTGCAATAGGTATATATTTTTTTCCTATATACCCCTCTATTAATAACTTCTAGTTGTAGTGTCATACATTTGTTCTGGTTCATAATAATTTGCTTTTCTTTTACCAGTTCCCTTGGAAATCCAGGCACTGTGTGAGTTCGGAAGCTACAGAGGGACCATTCTCCTGCTCCCAAATCTTATGTGCTTTGGAAGACTTCTGCTGGTCTGCTTGTGGTGCACAAAAACAGTTAGCTGAGGATATCAGCTTTATTTAAAGGAACACATCCAAGCAAAGCAGAATGCAAAGGATATTTCTTGCACTAAAAAAAAAAAAAAAAAAAGGCAGCCTAAGTATAAAAATTTGGGGGAAAATGGCAGCAAATTATCTCGAATTGAGACTTAAACTCCCCAGTTCCCCGAAGATCCTTTCCCCTTTGCTAATGGATTAACTCTAATGGCCCACCATAATGTGATAGCAGCAAACGTGTTGGGTGGTAAATATCCAACCTTCTTTTTTAAAGACACCAGGGGAAGGAAATCATGCTCTGAAATGGAGCCGGCAGTTAAAAGGACCGTCAGGCCTCCTGCTTCAGGGCAGAAGTCTGTCACCAGCTGGGCTCGGAAGAGATTGTTCCAAGCACCCTGCCCTGACATTTTACAATTAGGTGCATTTCAGTGAGGACTTTTTTACTTCTTTTTCATACTATTCCACACTGGCTACTCTCAGAGGCAAGATCCTAGCTGGATCGACCATTGGTCTGGTTCCACTGGGACAATTCCTGTGCTTTGATAGTCTTAAACAAGCTTGCTGAGAGATAAATGTGATTCTAAGAGGATTTTAAGATAAATCCCCACAGCTATGAAGATAAAAACGTTTGACTCCAGTTTTGATGTAAGCAGCAAATATTTAAAGTCATTTGCTTCATTTATTTTCTCAACTGTCTCAGCATATCCTAAAGGACTGGGCTTCCTTGGCCAAGGGTAATTTCACCATTTGGCTGTCAGAGACTCTTCACCAGAGTCCCTGCAAGCTGATTCACCTGTAGAAGAGGCCATAGGTAAATTTCCTTCTTTTCTGTGCTGATTCTGCTCCCTCCTCCAAATTGTATAATGTATTTAAGCTCAAATATCCCTATCAACATGATTCTCAGAATGAAAACTAGCATGGAAAACTAGCTTTTCACTAAGTGATTTTTGTTAGGCCGATAAGGCATAAGGGACATCAGTTTTTGAAGACAAACTATGAAAGATAGTCGGTTTTGACCTGCTTTGAGATCCTATACTAATGTTCTGTCAGTCTCTGCTCTCATGGAGGTGGCATTCTAGCATCAGAAGATAGTCATCCCCTCTGAAGTATATACCCAAAAGAAATGAAAACATTCTTCCATGCAAAAATGTGTACACAGATGTTTATAGCAGCATTATTCATTATAGCCCCCCAAATGAAAACAACCCAAATGTCTATCAACTGATGAATGGATAAACCAAATGCAGCATATCCATACAATGGAATATTATTTTTCAAGAAAAAGGAATGGAGTACTGATACATGCTACACCATTAAATGATCTTGAAAACATTATGCTAAGTGAGAGAAGCCAGTCACAAAATACCACATATTATATGGTTCCATTTATATGAAATATCCACAATAGTCAAACCCATAGGGCCAGAAAGTAGATTAATGGTGGCCTGGGACTGGGGGCAGGGAGGAATGGGGAGTGATTGCTAATGGGTATGGGGTGTCTTTTTGGGGTAATGAAAATTTCGTGAAATTAAATAGTGTGATGGTTGCACAACTTTGTGAATATACTAAACCCACTGAACTGTACACTTTTAAATTATGCTTTATTGTGTATGAGTTATAGCTCAATAAAGCTGTTGTTAAAGAAAAAAAGAAGAAAGTCAATAAGCAAGGAAACAGGTAAAAGAAACTTTAGGCAGTGGAACGAGTTCCATGGTGGAGAGTGACCTGGAGGGAGGTGCTGTTTTAGATTAGGGGGTCAGGGACAGCCTCTCTGAGGAGATGACATTAATCTGAATCCTCAGTGAAGATTCTGAGGATGGTGCATTATAGGCAGAAGGAACACGCTTAGCATATTTGAAACCTGCAAGAAGGCCAGTGAAGCTGGAGCCAACTGAGCAAGGAGCCTCAAAATTAATTCAGAGGTACAAGCAGGAGTCAGTTCTGATAGGGCTTTGTAATACATGGCATGGAGTGTTTATTTTAATGGGAAATATTGGTGGGTTTTAAGCAGTGGTAGGACACGATCTTAATTTTTAAAAGGACGACAACACTTTTTGCTCTATAGAACATGGATTATAGAAGGAGAGAGACTGGTTAGGAGTCATTGAGTATCCAGTGTCAGATACAAGATGCCTTGGACCAAGTTCAGAGCAGAGAAGACAGAGGTGAAAAGATTTAGAAAAGTTTGGAGGTAGAGCTGATGGGAAATAGATTCATGATTCAAAAAGCTTTTATTTGTTGTAACAGAAAGCTAAACATATATTCACAAAGATGTATATAAGATTTCATAGCCACACTATTGCCAGTATTCTCAAATGGGAAATGCCCCAAATGTTCATAATTCATCAATAGTAGCATGGCTAAATATATTGTGGGATATTTATACAGTGGTTAACTAAACCAGCAATGAGAATGAACAAAGGTTAAGTGAAAGCAACCAGACCCGAAGATTCCTTCAGTATTTTCCATATATGTAAAGTTCAAACACTGGCTCAACTAATTTATGGTGTTAGAAGTCACAATAGTGGTTACACTAGCTGGGGGTGGTGACTGGAAGAGGTCACAAGGAGGAGCTTCTGGGGCATTGGTAATGTTCTCTGTTGTGTGTGTATGTTTTATTGGGTGCTAGTTACATGAGTTTGCTCTGTTTCTGAAAATTCATCAAGCTGGAGACTTGATCATTTACTTTTGTGTATGTATGTTATCCTTAAATGTAAAGTTAAATAATGAGCCCAAATTGACACATCAGTATTTATCGGGGATGCACAAAGATTTCTGCTTCTAAACTCAAAAGGTACTGGGAGTTCAATTGAATTGGACTCATAGCATGTAGACAATATTTGAGAGTTCTGGTAGACCATAATTTTAGCATGATATTTAACAATATGACATGACTACCATAAGTGAAAGCAGTTTTGGGCTCTATTAACAATGTACATGTTATGCCTCATACATCTGCATTGCTCGTACATCTGCCAAACCATTCTGATAACCCCCATTGGGTACCCACTTAGGTTGTAAGGCTTAGGGGCCCACTTATGGATGTTTTAGAAAGGACTCTTGATTTGGGAGTAGAGTTTTAAATGACTTAATACCTTAATTAATTAATCATTTATTATTTCCTTCATTTGTTCTTTTAATAAATTATTAATAATTAATGGGTCTCTAGGATATGCAGACATGTTTTGATGCTATGGAGAAAAAGTGATTAAGATAGCATCCTGAATTTCAAGAGAGTCCTATTTTAATACGTAAGTGGATAACAAGGGCACACAATGGTGTAGAGTAATGAACATCTGATGTACATGCTAATTTGAGATCACAAAGGAATGGGACCTAATGATTAGAGGCCCTTCTATCCTCTATGATCTAGGATTTATGGCTTGGCCTATTCATATGTTGGTGGAAGGAGTCAACTGTTATCCTCCCATTTTAAAGATGGGAAACTTTTGGACAAAAAAGTAAGATTTATCTAAAGTTGCCAGAGAGAGTAGCTGTTCTCAGAGCTATTGCCTCATAGATCTTGCTTTTCCCTGGAGACTAGGAGGCCTTCCCAACAACCCTGAGCACCTTATCTCTTTGGAAACAAATACCCAAAAAAGCCCTATTGATTATTTTATCAGGTTGCAGCTGATAAGTATTGCTGCTGAGACTATTTCAAAGTATTAGTGCTCTTGTGAGACAATTCATTGTGTACATGACAAGGCATTGCATAGCCATCATCAGGGAGTCATTGAATTTCATGGTAAACCTTTGGGGTCAATGCAGTGTCCTGTTCTTCAGAGGAGACAGATCAGGGCTGCAAGCATTATAAACTACTGCATTCAGTCTAAGCATGGTTTGGGATTCCAAGTCCACTGGTCAGTAAACAAAACAGGAAAGAAATTGTGAGTCAGGCTGACAACAGTTCTAGGTTGTAAGGCAGTTTGGGGCCAGGAAACTCTATCTTGGAATATTACTTTCTCTTACTAGAGTTTTTGTTGACACTTTAGTTTTCATCTTTAAGAACAATATTTTTCAAACTGTTTCTTAGTTAAGAAACTCTTTGATCAAACAAAGTTGTAGTGTGAAAGAAATAGAAACAGGGGTATTCTGGGCAAGCAGAGATGGGGCGGGGGGTTGAGGTCTATTTCTAGGGCCTTCAATCTGCATAGTGGCCAGTGGGTGGTGGGAGTGGGGGATCGCGGACCTCAGTTCAAAACCAAACAACTGTCCTGTCAGCTCAGGGGTCTAAGAGCAACTTGAAATTTTCTTGGAACCACAATTTTCTCCCTATTAATTCTGCCTATTTCATTTGTTCAGCTTTCTACACTCTCAAAACATTTTTGCTTACTTTGTGCCACTAGCTATCTTTCAAATCAACTTCTTTTGATAAGGGCTTCATGTATGTCATTTGCCATCTCATTTAATCCATTCTTGGTTTCACTTGCCAAGGTAGAAAGTGGTTTGCCTCTCGACCCAGCTGCCTTCTGTATTCTCCTTGGAGACAGCGAGGAAGCGGGAAATCATTCCCCAGACCTCTGACTGACCCCACCTTGTCCCTGAGTACACCTTGTCATGGCCACCATAGATTGTGTGAGAAACATGATAGGTGATAGACCTCTACAGCCCAGATGCAGTGCAGGGCAGAAGCTGCCTGACTTCGGCATCATTCCCCCTGGATAAGGCAGTTTGGGTCTTTCCTTAGGGGAAACCCAGAGTTGTGGTGGTGATGGCAGTGGTGGAGCTGAACACAGATTTTAACTGCCTCTTCCTCCTCCCTTCTCCTCACAGTCCCTGTCCCCAAAGATACAGGGTCCCCTGGGTCTTTATTCTTCCTGTCTGGGTGGGGTTCATCTTTCAGAGGGCTCTATCTCCACCCTCTTGGGCCTCCTCTGTTAAATGAGAGCCAAAAGAATTTGGGAACTCCTGTTAGGAGGCCTTTTTTAAGCCAAGATACCTCATTCCACTGTGGCTGCTGCAACCTCCTCTATCCCTCTGCCTCTCTGTGTACCATGGGCACTTTGCTTTCCTGGTGTCTCTGGAGCCAGGCCAGTGGTTTCCAAACTATAATATGGAGGAATCAATTGTGGAATCTATTACACATGCTCACATTAAGGTGTTGCCATAGAGAGTGACTCAGTAGGCCTGAGGGAGAGCCCAGGAAACTGCATCTTAAATCTGCATTTGAATAAGGACCCCTTCCCCTACCAGGTGATTCTTATATAAATGATTTTAGGGTCATACTTTGAGAAACACTGTTAGGCCTGGGGAGCCATTACTACCATAAAGAGCACTCCCAATTTTTTGGATTTTTTAATGAATAATGTTACTTACAGAAAAATACAAGCAATTTATTTCATTTAAGGAGAAATACCCAACCCTGTAAGTGAAGTTATGCAACACCATAAGACTTATATCAATTTAGGTTAGGAGGTCGAGATAATTTGATGAAATTAACTAAGTAATTTCCAGTCTCCTCTCTTGACTCTGGGGCTAAAATGATGAACTTTATATTTTAGAGCAATCTTAGGTCACTATAAGATATAAAGTAGCATATGACAGTTTGTGGTTTACCTGTCCTTCTCCTTCTACCACTTCTTCAATATTGGACATTGACTGGGACCAATTCCTCACCTGGCAGCTTGCTTAAATAGGCTGATTTGATTTTTTGTAGAAGAAATGAAAATCTAATTCAGCTTTCTCTTCTTCAACCAAGTAAATGTACCGAATAATCAAGCCTACTCAACAGAGAATAGTATCAGCATTATTAAGAAAATGACATTTCATAATTGGGTTGACATGACTTTAAAGTTCAGTCGCAGGGGCAGGTGTGCCATTTCGTTTGGTCTCCTTAGCTAAATTGCCTGCATTTCACTAAATATTGGGGTAGTGTTGAAAGTGCCTAGGACTAGGAGTTGGATCCAGAAGAAGTCCACACCCTACCATTTAGCAACTATGAACTTATGAAAAAAGCTTCCATACTTTAAAACATTTAGAGTAGCAGCATTTATGTGTATTGAGTTTCAGTTCAAGAGAACTAAGTTCAAGCCATAATTTCTGCCACTTACTGCCTGCATGATCTTGAAAAAGTGGCTCAAATTCTTAAAGCCACAGTTTTCTCATCCATAGACTGGAGATAATAATAGTAGCTCCTTCACCATGCTGTTGAAATAGTTAAATTATCTAATACATATAACATTTCAGAAGAGTGCCTGGCAGAGTAATTTTCAACAAAAGTTAGCTAGTAGTGATTGTTTCCTCCTCTGTAAACCTGGGATAATGCCAACTTGCTTAGTTTCCCTTCTGGTTTGTATAAATAAACAATTATATAAGTGAATGAGTTTTGGAAACTGTAAAAAACTGCAGAATTCACAGTGGCTTAAGGAGTTAATCAGAATGATGTTCCTGGCTTGGAAAAGATGATTAAGGGGAGGGCTCAAGACAAAAAGGAGCCATGGTGAATGGCTTTGGTTTCCTGTGTAGATTGTCTGCCATCCTAGCGGCAAAATTGTGGCATCCCGATAGTAGAGATTTCTCTCTCCCTAACTTTCCATTACTGTGCTCATTCCCTTCATTTTAGAGTCTTTCTTTTTTTTCCTTTCCCAGGCTCACTGAATTCTGTTAATCTGGGGATTAGAGGCAGTCACCAACACCTTACAGGAATTGGTTGAGTGTTTCTGGGAGGACTTGCAATTTGAAGGATGAACCCTGGATAAAAATTCAAAGAACTGAATTGTTTATATAGTACTTTAGGAGACAATGACAACCGGCTCTGGGTACTTACTGATGCTATGCAAATCCTAGCCTGCCAGTGGTAATGTGCTCTTTATACCAAGGCCCAGCTTTACTTAGAGTAGAGGAAAATAGGAATAGGAAGACTTAGCACTAAATAGTAACTTTGTTTTTTGGCCCTTTTTAAAATACCAAGTCAATAAATATGGTCAAAGTAACTTGGTTTTAAAAAAACACCAAAAACAATTCTCATGTAAATTCTGGAAAGCCTTTGGTCATGTGACACATTGCAGTCTCCCTCAGTCAGGATTCATTTTCTTCCATACCTATATTTGATTTCAATTAACAGGAAAGACAGCTTGCTTAATCTTACCCACAAACTGATACAGTGTATACCTGAGTGAACGGGACAATTTTCCTTATAAATTATGTATAAAATCCTCAACTGCCGCCTCTCTCTGGGAGACTCAAAAGAAAATTCAATTTCTCTTAGCTTATTTTTTCATGGTTCTTGGGATATTCATTTCAGATTTTCCACTCATTTTTATAAATGTCTTATTTATTCAAGCTCTTCATAGAGGAAAGTAATGCTGTGCATTGCTGATATTATTACCCTGGACAGGTTACAGTATCTTCTCCAAAGCCAACACACTAATTGATTTAAAAGTTTTGTAAATGTTGGGGGGCTTTCTTGCCACTCACTAAAGAGGGAGAAGTATAGCCTAGTGGAAGGACCCAGGTCCCCGTGGGCAGTGGCACATTCTGATTGCAGCGTGTCCTCCATCTCCTCATCGCCCTGTGGCCTAACCAAGCAGATTTCTCTGGGCCTGAGCTACTCTCCTCTTTAATCTGGTAATGCTTTAATTATTCTAAGGTAGGTTGGGGAGGAAGGTGCTGGAGCCATGAGTTTTGGAAACTGTAAAAAACTGCAGAATTCACGGTGGCTTGAGTTAATCAGAATGATGTTCCTGGCTTGGAAAAGATGATTAAGGGGAGGGCTCAAGGCAAAAAGGAGCCATACTGTCAGATAAATCTTTGGGGTCATGTTCTCCCCTTGGGGTTTTCATTTAAGTTAGTGTAATAGAAGGTGTAGTTGGCATCCGAGGTAAGGGAATTAGTCCTTGGTTAGTAACCAGATGGCATGGAGTGGGAGGTGAGCTTCATTTCTGAGTGTGCAGCTTTGCTTTGTATTTTCGGATTTCCAATTGTTATGCTCTGCTGTGCAACATGGTTTCACTTCCTAGAGGAGGTTAGAAAGGAATTGCTGTTTTTATTGGCATTCTATCACGTGTTCCCTTACTGAGAGATAACCGGCTTTTGAGATGTAGGTGGATTTCGCGGTGATATTTGGAATGGATGAAATTTAGTAAATCTAATGAAAAATTTGTCACATGCTCTCTGTATTCTCAGTCTGTATTAAGTTTCTTGAAGATGGAAAAAGTCTCCCTCTGAAAGGAAGTTAAACTTTAGTTAGAAAGAAAATCATACTCACAGGAAACCACAGAGAAGGTAGAAGTATCCAGAAAGGTGCTTATTTATGTGGTCCCAGACAGGAGGGACTACAGGAACCAAAGGGGCAGCAAGATGATGCTTGAGAAGTGGCACCTAAGACATTATTCTGATTCTACACATATCCAGCTGATTCATAAGCCATTTATTAGAGGAAAAGGACATTATCCAAGCTTCTGTGAGCTGTTTCTAGTTGCAAGGTTGCAACTAGAACCCTGTGAAGTTATTCTGAAGTTTTAGCTACTCTAAAAGAGCATTTGTCTTGAGAAATACAACTAGACTGTCTGCCCTTCCTACATTTAGGCATTTGTCTCAATGAGGTAATCTATGCAAAGCAGTTTAGAGGAGGGTTTGACTTATATCAAATTTGGGTAGTCTTCACTGTTAAAATCATTTGATTATTTTCTAGTTGGTACATTATTGTTTGTGGTATTGTTTTTTTGTCCATGTCGATCAATATCTATTTATTTTGTTTATACTAAAGAACCAGTACTTTGCTAGTTATAAGGAAGTACACGAAAAGGGCAAAAATATACCTCCTTGATGGCATACTAAAAATGGATGTTAAAAGTAGAAAGATTAAGTGGTTATTATTGGGGTAAAGAGAGTTCAAAGGATTTTTAGAGACAGCAGAGAAAAGTAAGGGCTGGAATGATTAGAGAATGAAAGAAGCAGGACTTGAGTTGGACTTGAAATATTGGTAGACTTTAGAGAAGCAGAGAGGATGTGGTATGTGACTGCAGACAATGAAATGGTATTAGCAAAAATACAAAGGGAGCCAATTATGGGCGGTAATGAATATTAGGCAAAGGAATTTGAAACACAAAATATTCAGGGAAAATAATTTGAAATTTCTATTGCATCTGAAATATGAAGTCATGGCAGAGTGCCAAGGAAGGAAGTGGGACAGTACAAAGTATGCTTTAGGTATCTGAGTGCATTTGGTGTGGGATGGGGCAGGCATGATTGAAGCCAGGAAGTCCAGTGGGAAGGTGTGAGCACAGAATGTCACACCTACAGGATTTTTAATAACCATTTGATCATCTATTCTATTTCTTGACTCTTAGGGCAGTGCTGGATACAAAGTAGGTCTTCAAATAATATTTGCTGGAAGTTCACTATGAATGTTGACTTTAGGAAGTCAAGAAACCTTTGGGAGAGGGGTCCTACTTCCTGCCACTGTGCTAATGAGAGCTTTCAGAAGCCTTATATGCAGGCAATATGAAATCAGATCTTTTGAATGAGGCAGAGAGTTCATGTAAAATCATTGAATCTTCACATTACAATAGTCCTTAGACATCATCTAATCCAGCTGACCAGGTCAATGTAAAGGTCACTTCTAGACTTTTCTGAAAGACGGTCATGCAGCCTTGGCTAAAATTCTTCAGTGAAAGATAGTGCTAAATTCTCAGGGCAGGTTATATAACTTTACATAAGAATAAGTTAACTTGTTTTAGGGATTTTAGTATATATTTTTTCAGGCTTAGAATTATCAGGGTTGCATAGAGCACATTTAATTATGTAGATTATAATGGAGCTTTCCCATGTTTTTTCTATTCATACAACTTTTTTTTCCCAGAAATGAAACTGTCAGCAATATTTATTAAGAATCTAGAGGCCCGTTGATGGGCATGATGAAAAGAAAAAAAGAAAAAAAAAAACCCCAAAAACAGGGAGAGCATGAAAGGAACAAACAACTACTATTTCATTTTAGTTTTTATAATTAGGAGCTGGGTGGAATTATCCCTATGTTATAGACAAAGTAATTACAGCTTAGAAAGAATAGTATCAGATTAATTTCAAACCTGTATCTCTATGACTTCAAAACTCTGTTTATTTCAACCCCCATGCTGCCAAGACATTTTGCCCATTTTATAAAAATAAAGAGAACCCTTAATTCATTCTTGAGTGGAGGTGAGGTTGGGGGGACAGATGTAGACATGGGAAGTTGCCACACAAGGCAGCCCACTGTGATCAGAATAGGTGGCTGGACAGATTCACATGCTCAGGGGTCATCAAAAGGGGTGGGAATTAGATTGAACATGAGGGATATAGAGCTTAGAGTATGACTTAGTATCAGAACACATTTTGACAGATTTTATGTCAACCTGAAATGGTGACCAACACAGAAATTTATAACCCTAGTAATCCATGTGAACAAAACAATAGGTCTCTTCTGCTGCTCCCATTCTTCCATGTATGAACCCCCCCCCCCAAATAGGGTTGGGTGGTGTGGAATAAGGTGGTGCACTCAAGAAAAATAGAAGCCCCCAGAAAACAGAATTCTGAAACCTGTTTATCTGTCCTAATCAGGTGTGGGAGAGGGAGGGGATGCTGTAATGGAAATAAGCAGAATAGGCAGTTTTATGCCCTAAGTATTTATATCATCTATTAAAGATATTGCTATAGTCCCTTTTCAGTGATTTGCTGGGCAGTTAAATTCAGACTTCAGTTCAGTTGAACACCCTGAAGTGGCTGTTTTACATAATTTATGTCGCCAGGACTCCTTTTGAACTAAATCTGACCTTCACAGGGTGAGGAAGAGGCTGCGACCTGAGGCCACCTTGTACCAGCAGGACCCCACGGAAGCTCGCTGGACCTCGTGTCCTCCTAATGAAGGGTCAACCTAGAGGGTACGTTGTAAAGGCAGATTTATTTTGAGGTATTAAATCTGGTTATATGGCAATCTGTTATCTACCATCAGACAGCTTTCTATGTAACATGTATGTCTTGTCTCGACAATTAGGCTGTGAACTCCACAAAGGTAGAAACCACATCTTGTAGCAGATCCACTAGGTCAGTGCCTTGTGCTCATCAGGCCTTCCATAAACGTCTGCTTGGTTTTTCTTGTAAAGGTAGGATGGGGAGTGGGGGGCAAGTGGTGAGGAGAAAATGTTACAAAATCCATCATTGGACTTTCCTTTTTAATCACTCTGTTATTCAGCTCACTGCATCATATCCTCCTCTCCCCAAACATCCATACCATTTTCATTGCCCCCCCATGTAACTTTTATTACATGCATAAAAAATTTTATTTATACATTTTCCTGGCTGTCTACCCTATTCAAATTCTGCCTATTCAACCCTCTGCCTATTCAAATTCTTTTCAGTTGTTTGAGAGGCATGCAGAGCTGTTGTTTGTGAAAGCCCAGCACACCTCTTTCTATTTGGGAATTGCCCATTCCCCATCCCATGGATCATGAGGAGGCTGTCGGACATATGCCTCACCCACTTCTGCAGGGTGGGCATTTGGCAGGCCATGGTACCCCAGCCCTGAGTCCATGGACCCATGTGTCCACAAGGTGAGCTCACAACCATGCAGTGTCAGCCAAGGTGCCTCCCTGAGCCTAGAGAAGTGGAACCTGGGGAGGGAAGGTGTGTTTGCTTTTAGGGTCACACACAGTAAGGCCCATTGTGCCCAGAGCTGGAAGTGGCCCTTTTTCCTGCTATATGAACACAGTTACCTGAGAATCAAAACCAACTCCCAGGAAATGAGCATAGGGACAGAAGTGGAGATAAGGACAAAAAAAGTGACAAAAAAAATGAGGACATTGTTTGGACACGTGGATCCAAACATGCTTGAAACCAGCACTGTTCCTTGAGTTTTCATCAGCCAATTGATTCCTCCTCTGAGGTGGATTTTGTCACCTATAAACAAAAGACTCCTGACCATTTATTTCCAAGGCCAGTGTCAAATTTTATCTCTCTTCCCTGCAGCCTTCCCTGACAAACTGCCCAGTGTATAAGTTTCTCTCCCTTCTCTGGCTTGTCATTTTAATATAATTCTTTTCTATTTGTATTGAATGCATTGATGTTATCTACTCAGCCCTCTAGTTCTGGGATAGTGTTTTCTCAACTGCTTGTCAGCAGCCTCGCACTCCGCAGGGTTACATCATAGGTGTTGAATATTGGCTGTATCTCATAAGCATCTGGCTATTGCAGTGGTTACACTGTTTCCTGACAAAGAGGCTCTCTTTAAGATGTTAATTTTAGTTAAGATATGGCCCAACTGAGGGATGTTGGATTTTAATGAAGATTATTGAAGGCCTTATAAAAAGAAAATAAAACAGAGGCTTGAGTGGAAGAAAGCCCTGGAAGGAGCCAGAAGCCAGAAATCAATGGAACCAGGAAGAGAAAGGAGAGGACTTCTGCAGGTGATGTGAGTCAGGTATACAAGCCAAGGACCCCCAAGGATTGCTGGTAGCAAGCACCAGAAGGTTACACACTTTGGGAGAAAAGCCTCACCTTGCTGATGCCTTAGTTTTGGATTTCTCCTAGTCTCAAAACCGTGAGCCAATTAATTCTTGATGTTTAAGCCAGCCCATTGTGTGGTGTCTGTGATAGCAGTTCAGGCAAACTAAGACAGAGCCCTAGAAAAGTTAATCCCACTTCTAGATTGTGAATGGCACAATCTGCCTGCTGAAAACCCTGGGACACCGGCTACATGATATCATATGATGACAATAGCGACTCCCCTTTATTTTGTATCCGCCTTCCAGGTTTTATTTTCTCTCCCACATATTTGCTATTGGAATTTGGTCCTCACAGTTTGATGTTGTACCTAGGTGAGATGAGAACACTCAGGCTCAGTGATTTGCCCATGTTTGCATGAAGCCAAGTCTCACACCTGGGTTTTCTGAATCTAGGTACAGGTTTCACCCTCAGATAAGATGATCCTAAAATATAAGCATGAATAAAATGAAAACTTAGTTCTGTACAGGTTTTTGTTTATAATCTAAAGGAAAACAATTTTGTTACACACAAATATGTAGGAGAATGTTGCAATCTATGCTTGGAAGGCAACTGAAGGCTATAATAAATAAAAACAAAGACAGGCAATACTATAACAGTACAATATAAGCCATATAATTTATTTCTGGTTCATGCACCATCTATTTTGTGTCTTGACTCATTTGTGTGCACCCACAGCTTCAAGTAGATGGTGATCTGTAGAGGAAAAGGGCCCTGTCTTAGGGTTTTTGTGCTTCACTGCCATCTCCTTGCCCCAGCACACACATACAAGTACTTAGCACAGGGCTAGATACATTTGGGGGGTAGGGGTGGGGGAGTGTCTCACTATACTTTTGAGAAAATCTTGCATTCATGTATTTTAAAAAAAGATAATTTGAGTCAAAGTAAAATGATTGAGTGGAGTTCTTTAAATCACCTACCCCTTTGTGCCTCTTTTTTTGCACTTTCTACTTTTTTTCTACTCCCCTTCCTGAAATGCACTTTTAAAACTCTCCTATCTATTCTTTCCCACACTGTAGCAGAAACTTAATTCACAGATGGATCCCAAATATCAGAAACCCTTCAACCCAGATCCCAAGACTTCTCCAAGGTGCACTCTAATGCACCTGATGTCTCCAGAGACATGCTCACCAAATGAATGACCAAAGTTCCTCCTAAAAGTATTAGCATACTTGAATGTTCCTTGGTGCAAGGCTGATTTAGTGGAAGGCAAACAAATGTCAAAAATCAAGGTGCCACTCATTTCCTTCAGCCACCCTTCCAGTCCAGAAATACCCACAGAACTGACAATCTACATTTTATCCTCCTAAGGATAAAATCCTTTAACCAAAATCCTTTAGTAAGATGTTCACTAATCTTTAAGAGCTAGGTCTTAGAGTATGGAGACATTGCAGGGGCAGAGCTGCCCAGGATGTGTCTGAGGGCCAAAGAGTTATTCTTTGCTTCTAAGTAAGTTTTCCATTTCTCTCTATTTCCCAAGATGCTCTTGAAAAATGGCTTTTAAAATGGTGGATTGAAGTGTCTCTTCCTTTATTTGCATCATTGATGTGCATTGAACAGGGAGGGAAGAGGCACTGAGATGTTTTGGAGGCATTTAAAGACCCCAGAAATACAGATAAGACTATTCTTACAATTCACAAAAAATTTTGCAATATCCTCTAGATTAATTTTAATATAACACATTTTATTTTTTGACACATGTTATTCACTGGAGCTCACCACCAGCTCACTGCTCCGTGCAGTTAAACATATTGGTGATTTGTCTGAAAATGCAGTGTTTTAGAGTGTCAGTGAATATTTATGTGAATTAGCAGTAATTGTTAGAAATTTATTAAGTCATACATTGACTGAAATAAAGACAAAGTGGTAAAGAAAGTGAGACAATATAATATTTAAGAAAGTGGGCTCTAAGCGAAAGAAGTCAGAAACAAAAGGCCGCATATTGTATGATTTCATTTATATGAAATATCTGGAATAGGCAAATCCATAGAGACAGAAAGTAGATTGGTGATTGCCGGGTGCTGGAATGGGGCATGGAGGGTGGAAATGATAGCTAATGGGTATAGAGTTTCTCTTTCAGGTGATGAAAATACTTTCAAATTGACGGTGATGATGGTTGCACAATTTATGAATATACAAAAAACCATTGAACTGTTCACTTAAAATAGGTGAAGTGCATAGCATATGAATTATATGTCAATAAAGCTCTCATTAAAAAAAGGAAGGGGGGAAGGAAGGAAGGAGGCAGGCAGGCAGGCAGACAGGTATGCTGGGTGGCTGACTGTGAAGCCAGGCTTCCTGGACTCAAATCTGGTTCTTTTAATGACTACTTTATGCATATTACCAATATCACTGTGCCTCATTTTCTACATCCTATGGTTATTGGGGGGATTAAATGAGTTAATATGTAAAATGCTTAGCATATTGTCTGGCACATAGAAAACATTTAATACAAGTTAACTGCAATTACTGCAGAATCTGGGTAAAGGTAACCTGAGATTATGAGTAGACAGAGACCATGGAAGGCAGAGTTTGATGGCTAAGACATGGCCATGCCTCTATCTTGATGGCCATAAATCCCTTCTAAGGAATTTGATTTTCCAAACCTACTAATGAAGGTTTGAAAACAGTATCTTCTAAGGCCAAGCTAGGGGTGGCATTCTTTGCAAACTTGCATTTATTTAGTCAACTATCTATTAAATAAAGATAGAATTAATGTTTATTGAGTGCCTATTAAATAAAGATAGAATGAATGACATTTTACACACATTGTATTTATATGGAGGGATATTGTCCTATTAGTTTTCTTAATCTTCTCTTGCTCACTAATATTTTGGGGGGGGGTTTACTTTTTGCAGGTTTCAGTGAAATCCTTATACTATTTTGTGTGTGTATGGTTGTTAATATATTAGCATAGTGAACTAAAATGCATATTTGTGGGCTTTTTTTTTTTGGATAATATGCATACATGAGGGATAGTTTGTATTTTTCCTCCTGAGGATGTTTTTCAATCAAAATTTAAAAATTTCTGATTTGTGGAGAGCAATTCTGTTCTCACATTTACCAGGCCTGATTTCTTTCCTAGAAGCAGAGCGCTGAGGGTTAACAGGGTTGGTTTAGCAGCAGCCTATGTGAGTATATACTTACTGACCTTTTCCCTGGCTCACAGGATTATACACTTCTCACTCTCTTTGTGCCAGAGCAGATGCCGTGTGGTCTCTTTTATACACTCACTACCCCCCCCCACCTCACAAAAGCCACCAGAGTCCAGCTTAATGCTGGATTTTATTTCTTCTTATTTATTATTTTTATCTTTCCCAAAAACTTACCACAAATCTCTCTCTTCCTACAGTCCTTTCTACCTTCCTTTTTTATTTCCAAGACACTGTTCTTTCCTCTTTCTCATTATTCCCAAGATAATTATCATGTGCTAAAACCAAACTTTGTTGAGGTTCTGTAAATGTATACATTGTGACTACATGTACCCTAAGATTTAATTTACGAGGAACTCTTATTTGATATTTTACATTATTTTATATAACTCCATACCCCACTACTGTTATATGTGTTATATTTTCATTCATTAACAAATATTCATTAACAGATGCTTAACAGTGTCTAGAGCTTTGCTAGATATCAGTGGAGGAAATAAAGATACATAAAACATTGTCTCAACCCTTAGGGAACTTACAATCTAGTAGAGGAAATAAGAATAAACAATATATATTGGAGTAATACAAGGTAGATATGAGAGGTGCCATAAATGAAATATACACACTGAAAGAAAAGAGAAAACCTTACTCTGTCCAGAAGAATAAAAGATTATTACTAACTGATCTATCAGATTATAAAAATCACTACTATATCTCTTCTCTCCTCTAATTTCCCATTATCTGGAGCACCATAATGGAAGTAATAGGGATGTTAAACCAAACTGTAGGTCTAATGAGAATAGAGATGAAATCATTCTTTGGAGTGAAATAAATAAACTAAAATGAACCCATCTCCTACAAGACAATGCCCCAGCAGGTAGCTTACTAATGAAAACAATGATTTCCAACGGATTGTGCATTTCAAAAGTTTTGGCAAAGTGCTAGTTTCTCAAAGGCATTTCATCTGAAGAAGCAAACAGTAGGATTAGATGACTTCAGCCTTTCCTTCACCATCTGAAATTGAAAGAAATGATGAGGGCAATTACCCACTCTGCTTCCCTCCCCTTCCTGAAATTGAAAACTTGGTCGGCGGAGTGTGGCACAAGCTTGACATAACTAATTGGGGCAAATATTCAGCGCAAGGCATGGGAAATTAACCACCAAAGTCTCATTAGCATTAATGGGAATTGCACAGCTAATTCCCTCCCCATTGTGTGCAATATTTACTTCATAATGTTTATCCTGACATCCTACAACTTCCAGCAGAAAGCAATGATTTAGGGGCATGGGGCCAAAAGTTCTTTTGGGTCTTTTGTTGGAACCTTCTCATTGCTTATAGACTCAAAGGATGCCCTCTGAGTGTCCTCATTGGTTTGGGGGGCAGCTGTGCACACCTCTTACCCCACCACCAATCCCACATCTCCCCTAACACAACATACATAGATAATACACTACAGGAACACATAAAGAGTTTGTCCTGCTATTTTTCCCAGAAATCAAAAAATTCTAAATTCAAGATATGAGCAGTCTGGAAGAGTCAGCTTGGCTAAAGTATATGAAAAGGCACCTGCAAGGACCTCTTCCCCTCTCTGCATTTCTCACATACTACTCCACCATGGTCAGAATCCCTCGCAGCTACATCTTCCATAGACGGTACCAAGCCATCTGTCTGTTTCATTGCAATGGTGTTCAGGGATCTGTGTAGTCATATGATCCAAATCTTTTATGTGACTGATAAAGAAAGTGGAGGCGATAATGTAGCAAGATGGCAGACTGGTGAGCTGTATGTTTTAGTTACTCCTCCAGGAAAGTAGGTAGAAAGCCAGGAACTGCGTGGACTGGACACCACAGAGCAATCTGACTTTGGGCATACTTCATACAACACTCATGAAAATGTGGAACTGCTGAGATCAGCGAAATCTGTAAGTTTTTGCGGCCAGGGGACCCGCGCCCCTCCCTGCCAGGCTCAGTCCCGGGGGAGGAGGGGCTGTCAGCTCCGGGAAGGAGAAGGGAGAACTGCAGTGGCAGCCCTTATCGGAAACTCATTCTGCTGATCCAAACTCCAACCATAGACAGACGGAGACCAGACACCAGAGAATCTGAGAGCAGCCAGCCCAGCAGAGAGGAGACAGGCATAGAAAAAAAACAACACGAAAAACTCCAAAATAAAAGCGGAAGATTTTTGGAGTTCTGGTGAACATAGAAAGGGGAAGGGCCCTGAGGCGCATATGCAAATCCCGAAGAAAAGCTGATCTCTCTGCCCTGTGGACCTTTCCTTAATGGCCCTGGTTGCTTTGTCTCTTAGCATTTCAATAACCCATTAGATCTCTGAGGAGGGCCTGTTTTATTTATTTATTTATTTATTTTTTTTTTTTTTTTTCCTAATCCTTTTCTCTTTTTCTAAAACAATTACTCTAAGAAGCCCAATACAAAAAGCTTCAAAGACTTGCTATTTGGGCAGGTCAAGTCAAGAGCAGGACTCGGAGAGCTCTGAGACAAAACGCAATAATCCAGTGGCTGAGAAAATTCACTAAACACCACAACTTCCCAAGAAAGGGGGGGTGTCCGCTCGCAGCCGTCATCCTGGTGGACGGGAAGCGCTCCTGCCCATCGCCAGCCCCATAGCCCAGAACTGCCCCAGACAACCCAGTGTGACGGAAGTGCTTCAAATAACAGGCACACACCACAAAACTGGGCGTGGACATTAGCCTTCCCTGCAACCTCAGCTGATTGTCCCAGAGTTGGGAAGGTAGAGCAGTGTGAATTAACAAAGCCCCATTCAGCCATCATTTCAGCAGACTGGGAGCCTCCCTACACAGCCCAGCAGCCCAGAACTGCCCTGGGGGGACGGCACTCACCTGTGACATAGCACAGTCATCCCTCAACAGAGGACCCGGGGTGCACGGCCTGGAAGAGGGGCCCACTTGCAAGTCTCAGGAGCCATACGCCAATACCAAGGACTTGTGGGTCAGTGGCAGAGACAAACTGTGGCAGGACTGAACTGAAGGATTAGACTATTGCAGCAGCTTTAAAACTCTAGGATCACCAGGGAGATTTGATTGTTAGAGCCAACCCCCCTCCCTGACTGCCCAGAAACACGCCCCATATACAGGGCAGGCAACACCAACTACACACGCAAGCTTGGTACACCAATTGGACCCCACAAGACTCACTCCCCCACTCACCACAAAGGCTAAGCAGGGGAGAACTGGCTTGTGGAGAACAGGTGGCTCGTGGACGCCACCTGCTGGTTAGTTAGAGAAAGTGTACTCCACGAAGCTGTAGATCTGATAAATTAGAGATAAGGACTTCAATTGGTCTACAAATCCTAAAAGAACCCTATCAAGTTCAGCAAATGCCACGAGGCCAAAAACAACAGAAAATTATAAAGCATATGAAAAAACCAGATGATATGGAAAACCCAAGCCCAAGCACCCAAATCAAAAGACCAGAAGAGACACAGCACCTAGAGCAGCTACTCAAAGAACTAAAGATGAACAATGAGACCATAGTACGGGAGATAAAGGAAATCAAGAAGACCCTAGAAGAGCATAAAGAAGACATTGCAAGACTAAATAAAAAAATGGATGATCTTATGGAAATTAAAGAAACTGTTGACCAAATTAAAAAGATTCTGGACACTCATAGTACAAGACTAGAGGAAGTTAAACAACGAATCAGTGACCTGGAAGATGACAGAATGGAAAATGAAAGCATAAAAGAAAGAATGGGGAAAAAAATTGAAAAAATCAAAATGGACCTCAGGGATATGATAGATAATATGAAACGTCCAAATATAAGACTCATTGGTGTCCCAGAAGGGGAAGAAAAGGGTAAAGGTCTAGGAAGAGTATTCAAAGAAATTGTTGGGGAAAACTTCCCAAATCTTCTAAACAACATAAATACACAAATCATAAATGCTCAGCGAACTCCAAATAGAATAAATCCAAATAAACCCACTCTGAGACATATACTGATCACACTATCAAACACAGAAGAGAAGGAGCAAGTTCTGAAAGCAGCAAGAGAAAAGCAATTCACCACATACAAAGGAAACAGCATAAGACTAAGTAGTGACTACTCAGCAGCCACCATGGAGGCGAGAAGGCAGTGGCACGATATATTTAAAATTCTGAGTGAGAAAAATTTCCAGCCAAGAATACTTTATCCAGCAAAGCTCTCCTTCAAATTTGAGGGAGAGCTTAAATTTTTCACAGACAAACAAATGCTGAGAGAATTTGCTAACAAGAGACCTGCCCTACTGGAGATACTCAAGGGAGCCCTACAGACAGAGAAACAAAGAAAGGACAGAGAGACTTGGAGAAAGGTTCAGTACTAAAGAGATTCGGTATGGGTACAATAAAGGATATTAATAGACAGAGGGGAAAAATATGACAAACATAAACCAAAGGATAAGATGGCTGATTCAAGAAATGCCTTCACGGTTATAACGTTGAATGTAAATGGATTAAACTCCCCAATTAAAAGATATAGATTCGCAGAATGGATCAAAAAAAATGAACCATCAATATGTTGCATACAAGAGACTCATCTTAGACACAGGGACACAAAGAAACTGAAAGTGAAAGGATGGAAAAAAATATTTCATGCAAGCTACAGCCAAAAGAAAGCAGGTGTAGCAATATTAATCTCAGATAAAATAGACTTCAAATGCAGGGATGTTTTGAGAGACAAAGAAGGCCACTACATACTAATAAAAGGGGCAATTCAGCAAGAAGAAATAACAATCGTAAATGTCTATGCACCCAATCAAGGTGCCACAAAATACATGAGAGAAACACTGGCAAAACTAAAGGAAGCAATTGATGTTTCCACAATAATTGTGGGAGACTTCAACACATCACTCTCTCCTATAGATAGATCAACCAGACAGAAGACCAATAAGGAAATTGAAAACCTAAACAATCTGATAAATGAATTAGATTTAACAGACATATACAGGACATTACATCCCAAATCACCAGGTTACACATACTTTTCTAGTGCTCATGGAACTTTCTCCAGAATAGATCATATGCTGGGACATAAAACAAGCCTCAATAAATTTAAAAAGATTGAAATTATTCAAAGCACATTCTCTGACCACAATGGAATACAATTAGAAGTCAATAACCATCAGAGACTTAGAAAATTCACAAATACTTGGAGGTTAAACAACACACTCCTAAACAATCAGTGGGTTAAAGAAGAAATAGCAAGAGAAATTGCTAAATATATAGAGACGAATGAAAATGAGAACACAACATACCAAAACCTATGGGATGCAGCAAAAGCAGTGCTAAGGGGGAAATTTATAGCACTAAACGCATATATTAAAAAGGAAGAAAGAGCCAAAATCAAAGAACTAATGGATCAACTGAAGAAGCTAGAAAATGAACAGCAAACCAATCCTAAACCAAGTAGAAGAAAAGAAATAACAAGGATTAAAGCAGAAATAAATGACATAGAGAACAAAAAAACAATAGAGAGGATAAATATCACCAAAAGTTGGTTCTTTGAGAAGATCAACAAGATTGACAAGCCCCTAGCTAGACTGACAAAATCAAAAAGAGAGAAGACCCAAATAAACAAAATAATGAATGAAAAAGGTGACATAACTGCAGATCCTGAAGAAATTAAAAAAATTATAAGAGGATACTATGAACAACTGTATGGCAACAAACTGGATAATGTAGAGGAAATGGACAATTTCCTGGAAACATATGAACAACCTAGACTGACCAGAGAAGAAATAGAAGACCTCAACCAACCCATCACAAGCAAAGAGATCCAATCAGTCATCAAAAATCTTCCCACAAATAAATGCCCAGGGCCAGATGGCTTCACAGGGGAATTCTACCAAACTTTCCAGAAAGAACTGACACCAATCTTACTCAAACTCTTTCAAAACATTGAAGAAAATGGAACACTACCTAACTCATTTTATGAAGCTAACATCAATCTAATACCAAAACCAGGCAAAGATGTTACAAAAAAGGAAAACTACCGGCCAATCTCCCTAATGAATATAGATGCAAAAATCCTCAAAGTAAAACTGTCATTGTTTGCAGATGATATGATCTTATATCTAGAAAACCCTGAGAAATCAACGATACACCTACTAGAGCTAATAAACAAATTTAGCAAAGTAGCGGGATACAAGGTTAATGCACATAAGTCAGTAATGTTTCTATATGCTAGAAATGAACAAACTGAAGAGTCACTCAAGAAAAAGATACCATTTTCAATAGCAACTAAAAAATCAAGTACCTAGGAATAAACTTAACCAAAGATGTAAAAGACCTATACAAAGAAAACTACATAACTCTACTAAAAGAAATAGAAGGGGACCTTAAAAGATGGAAAAATATTCCATGTTCATGGATAGGAAGACTAAATGTCATTAAGATGTCAATTCTACCCAAACTCATCTACAGATTCAATGCAATCCCAATCAAAATTCCAACAACCTACTTCGCAGACTTGGAAAAGCTAGTTATCAAATTTATTTGGAAAGGGAAGATGCCTCGAATTGCTAAAGACACTCTAAAAAAGAAAAACGAAGTGGGAGGACTTACACTCCCTGACTTTGAAGCTTATTATAAAGCCACAGTTGCCAAAACAGCATGGTACTGGCACAAAGATAGACATATAGATCAATGGAATCGAATTGAGAATTCAGAGATAGACCCTCAGATCTATGGCCGACTGATCTTTGATAAGGCCCCCAAAGTCACTGAACTGAGTCATAATGGTCTTTTCAACAAATGGGCTGGGAGAGTTGGATATCCATATCCAAAAGAATGAAAGAGGACCCCTACCTCACCCCCTACACAAAAATTAACTCAAAATGGACCAAAGATCCCAATATAAAAGAAAGTACCATAAAACTCCTAGAAGATAATGTAGGAAAACATCTTCAAGACCTTGTATTAGGCGGCCACTTCCTAGACTTTACACCCAAAGCACAAGCAACAAAAGAGAAAATAGATAAATGGGAACTCCTCAAGCTTAGAAGTTTCTGCACCTCAAAGGAATTTCTCAAAAAGGTAAAGAGGCAGCCAACTCAATGGGAAAAAATTTTTGGAAACCATGTATCTGACAAAAGACTGATATCTTGCATATATAAAGAAATCCTACAACTCAATGACAATAGTACAGTCGGCCCAATTATAAAATGGGCAAAAGATATGAAAGGACAGTTCTCTGAAGAGGAAATACAAATGGCCAAGAAACACATGAAAAAATGTTCAGCTTCACTAGCTATTAGAGAGATGCAAATTAAGACCACAATGAGATACCATCTAACACCGGTTAGAATAGCTGCCATTAAACAAACAGGAAACTACAAATGCTGGAGGGGATGTGGAGAAATTGGAACTCTTATTCACTGTTGGTGGGACTGTATAATGGTTCAGCCACTCTGGAAGTCAGTCTGGCAGTTCCTTAGAAAACTAGATATAGAGTTACCATTCGACCCAGCGATTGCACTTCTCGGTATATACCCGGAAGATCGGAAAGCAGTGACACGAACAGATATCTGCACGCCAATGTTCATAGCAGCATTATTCACAATTGCCAAGAGATGGAAACAACCCAAATGTCCTTCAACAGATGAGTGGATAAATAAAATGTGGTATATACACACGATGGAATACTACGCGGCAGTAAGAAGGAACGATCTCGTGAAACATATGACAACATGGATGAACCTTGAAGACATAATGCTGAGCGAAATAAGCCAGGCACAAAAAGAGAAATATTATATGCTACCACTAATGTGAACTTTGAAAAATATAAAACAAATGGCTTATAATGTAGAATGTAGGGGAACTAGCAATAGAGAGCAATTAAGGAAGGGGGAACAATAATCCAAGAAGAACAGATAAGCTATTTAACGTTCTGGGGATGCCCAGGAATGACTATGGTCTGTTAATTTCTGATGGATATAGTAGGAGCAAGTTTCCAGAAATGTTGCTATATTAGGTAACTTTCTTGGGGTAAAGTAGGAACATGTTGGAAGTTAAGCAGTTATCTTAGGTTAGTTGTCTTTTTCTTACTCCCTTGTTATGGTCTCTTTGAAATGTTCTTTTATTGTAGGTTTGTTTTCTTTTTAACTTTTTTTTCATACAGTTGATTTAAAAAAGAAGGGAAAGTTAAAAAAAAAAAAAAACAAGAAAAAAAAAAAGATGCAGTCCCCCCTTGAGGAGCCTGTGGAGAATGCAGGGGTATTCGCCTACCCCACCTCCATGGTTGCTAACATGACCACAGACATAGGGGACTGGTGGTTTGATGGGTTGAGCCCTCTACCACAGGTTTTACTCTTGGGAAGACGGTTGCTGCAAAGGAGAGGCTAGGCCTCCCTATGGTTGTGCCTAAGAGCCTCCTTCCGAATGCCTCTTTGTTGCTCAGATGTGGCCCTGTCTCTCTAGCCAAGCCAACTTGAAAGGTGAAATCGCTGCCCTCCCCACTACGTGGGATCAGACACCCAGGGGAGTGAATCTCCCTGGCAACGTGGAATATGACTCCCGGGGAGGAATGTAGACCTGGCATCGTGGGACGGAGAACATCTTCTTGACCAAAAGTGGGATGTGAAAGGAAATGAAATAAGCTTCAGTGGCAGAGAGAATCCAAAAGGAGCCGAGAGGTCACTCTGGTGGGCACTCTTACGCACACTTTAGACAACCCTTTTTAGGTTCTAAAGAATTGGGGTAGTTGGTGGTGGATACCTGAAACTATCAAACTACAACCCAGAACCCATGAATCTCGAAGACAGTTGTATAAAAATGTAGCTTATGAGGGGTGACAATGGGATTGGGAAAGCCATAAGGACCACACTCCACTTTGTCTAGTTTATGGATGGATGAGTAGAAAAATAGGGGAAGGAAACAAACAGACAAAGGTACCCAGTGTTCTTTTTTACTTCAATTGCTCTTTTTCACTCTAATTATTATTCTTGTTATTTTTGTGTGTGTGCTAATGAAGGTGTCAGGGATTGATTTGGGTGATGAATGTACAACTATGTCATGGTACTGTGAACAATCGAAAGTACGATTTGTTTTGTATGACTGCGTGGTATATGAATATATCTCAATAAAATGAAGATAAAAAAAAAAAAAAAAAAGACATAATGCTGAGCAAAATAAGCCAGGCACAAAAAGAGAGATATTGTATGTTACCACTAATGTGAATTCTGTGAAAAATGTACAATGTTTTATACTGTAGAATGTAGGGGACCTAGAGATACCAATTAGTGGAGGGGGAATGATAATCTAATAAGAACAGATAAACTATGGAGGGTAATCTCAATGTTATGGGAATGCTCAGGAATGATTATGGTTTGTAAACTTTCTTGGATATAGTAAGATCATGTTGGAAGCAATAGAGTTATTTTAGGTTTCTTTTTTCTCTTATTCCTTTGTTTTCTTAGGGGTTGTTAATTTTCTTGGGGTATGGTAGGAACATGTTGGAAGCAATGTAGTTATTTTAGATTATTTGTTTTTCTTACTCCTCTGTTTGGACATGGTTTATTAATTTTCTTGGGGTATGGTAGGAACATATTGGAAGCAAAGTAGTTATTTTAGGTTATTTGTTTTCCTTAATCCATTGCTTTGTTTGAAATGTTGTGGGGTTTTTTTGGTTGTTGTTTGCCTGTTTGTTTTTAATTTTTTGATAAACAAAGTTAAAAAATTGAAAAAAAATCAGTAGAAAAATGGGAGTAAAAACTAAATGACAAATAGGGTGGGATGGGGGGATGGTTTGGGTATTCTCTTTTCACTTTTATTTTTTATTCTTATTCTGATTCTTTCTGATGTAAGGAAAATGTTCAGAAATAGATTGTGGTGATGAACGCATAACTATATGATCATACTGTGAACAGTTGATTGTATACCATGGATGATTGTATGGTTTGTGAATATATTTCAATAAAACTGAATTTAAAAAAAAAAAAAAAAAAAAGAAAGTGGAGGCCAGGGAGGTAAATGGTTATTAAAAGCCAAACTTGGATAAGCAGAGAGCACAGGTGCCCTGACTCCAGTCCAGGCCTCTAACCAGATATTCACTCATTATGTCTTTGATTAAATAAAGAATATTAAAAAAAATCTCTGGAGAGCACTGCATTTCATTTATTTATATAGCTTCTTTGAAATATCAGAACATGTCTCTGAGGGGTATATTATTTTTCCCATTTCACAGACAAAAGCACTGTTTTAAAAATATATGTCACTTGCCCAGGATCACACAGCTTTAAGAAGAAGGGATTGTATTTGACAATAAATCCTACACAAAGCCCAGCTCTGCTCACTGAGAAGTGAGCGTGCAATTGACTGTTCTCTACTCCTAGAAGAGCAACAAAAAATGGTTCTTACAGCCCACTATATTATAATCAGCAGTGCCAATGTCATATTTAGATAGCTATCTCATTACACTTGCAAAAGACCAGATGTTTCAAATTGTATAAATATCACTTATCAAAAATACATATGGGACTTCTGCTTCCAATAACAGCAGACTAGATGACTCCCACTCGTTGAGGACCGTGAGACCAATTACCCCCCTGAGGACTAGAAAATCTAGACAGAATAGAATAAAACTAAACAGTAATAGAGGCGGGGCAAGATGGCAGACTGGTGAGCTGTAAGTTTTAGTTACTCCTCCAGGAAAGTAGGTAAAAAGCCAGGAACTGCGTGGACTGGACACCACAGAGCAATCTGTCTTTGGGCATACTTCATACAACACTCATGAAAACGTGGAACTGCTGAGATCAGCGAAATCTAAGCCCAATACAGAAAGCTTCAAAGAATTGCAATTTGGGCACGTCAAGTCAAGAGCAGAACTAAGAGAGCTCTGAGACAAAAGGCAATAATCCAGTGGCTGAGAAAATTCACTAAACAACACAACTTCCCAAATAAAGGGGGGTGTCCGCTCACAGCCACCATCCTGGTGGACAGGAAACACTCCTGCCCATCGCCAGCCCCATAGGCCAGAGCTGCCCCAGACAACCCAGTGTGACGGAAGTGCTTCAAATAACAGGCACACACCACAAAACTGGGCGTGGACATTAGCCTTCCCTGCAACCTCAGCTGAATGTCCCAGAGCTGGGAAGGTGGAGCAGTGTGAATTAACAAAGCCCCATTCAGCCATCATTTGAGCAGACTGGGAGCCTCCCTACACAGCCCAGCAGCCCAGAACTGCCCTGGGGGGACGGCACTCACCTGTGACATAGCACAGTCATCCCTCAACAGAGGACCCGGGGTGCACAGCCTGGAAGAGGGGCCCACTTGCAAGTCTCAGGAGCCATACGCCAATACCAAGGACTTGTGGGTCAGTGGCAGAGACAAACTGTGGCAGGACTGAACTGAAGGATTAGACTATTGCAGCAGCTTTAAAACTCTAGGATCATCAGGGAGATTTGATTGTTAGGGCCACCCCCCCTCCCCGACTGCCCAGAAACACGCCCCACATACAGGGCAGGCAACACCAACTACACACGCAAGCTTGGTACACCAATTGGGCCCCACAAGACTCACTCCCCCACTCACCAAAAAGGCTGAGCAGGGGAGAACTGGCTTGTGGAGAACAGGTGGCTCGTGGACGCCACCTGCTGGTTAGTTAGAGAAAGTGTACTCCACGAAGCTGTAGATCTGATAAATTAGAGATAAGGACTTCAATAGGTCTACAAACCCTAAAAGAACCCTATCAAGTTCAGCAAATGCCACGAGGCCAAAAACAACAGAAAATTATAAAGCATATGAAAAAACCAGACAATATGGATAACCCAAGCCCAAGCACCCAAATCAAAAGACCAGAAGAGACACAGCACCTAGAGCAGCTACTCAAAGAACTAAAGATGAACAATGAGACCATAGTACGGGAGATAAAGGAAATCAAGAAGACCCTAGAAGAGCATAAAGAAGACATTGCAAGACTAAATAAAAAAATGGATGATCTTACGGAAATTAAAGAAACTGTTGACCAAATTAAAAAGATTCTGGACACTCATAGTACAAGACTAGAGGAAGTTGAACAACGAATCAGTGACCTGGAAGATGACAGAATGGAAAATGAAAGCATAAAAGAAAGAATGGGGAAAAAAATTGAAAAACTCGAAATGGACCTCAGGGATATGATAGATAATATGAAACGTCCAAATATAAGACTCATTGGTGTCCCAGAAGGGGAAGAAAAGGGTAAAGGTTTAGGAAGAGTATTCAAAGAAATTGTTGGGGAGAACTTCCCAAATCTTCTAAACAACATAAATACACAAATAATAAATGCTCAGCGAACTCCAAATAGAATAAATCCCAAAAAACCCACTCCGAGACATATACTGATCACACTGTCAAACATAGAAGAGAAGGAGCAAGTTCTGAAAGCAGCAAGAGAAAAGCAATTCACCACATACAAAGGAAACAGCATAAGACTAAGTAGTGACTACTCAGCAGCCACCATGGAGGCGAGAAAACAGTGGCACGATATATTTAAAATTCTCAGTGAGAGGAATTTCCAGCCAAGAATACTTTATCCAGCAAAGCTCTCCTTCAAATTTGAGGGAGAGCTTAAATTTTTCACAGACAAAGAAATGCTGAGAGAATTTGCTAACAAGAGACCTGCCCTACTGGAGATACTAAAGGGAGCCCTACAGACAGAGAAACAAAGACAGGACAGAGAGACTTGGAGAAAGGTTCAGTACTAAAGAGATTCGGTATGGGTACAATAAAGGATATTAATAGAGAGAGGGAAAAATATGGCAAACATAAACCAAAGGATAAGATGGCCGATTCAAGAAATGCCTTCACGGTTTTAACGTTGAATGTAAATGGATTAAACTCCCCAATTAAAAGATATAGATTCGCAGAATGGATCAAAAAAAATGAACCATCAATATGTTGCATACAAGAGACTCATCTTAGACACAGGGACACAAAGAAACTGAAAGTGAAAGGATGGAAAAAAATATTTCATGCAAGCTACAGACAAAAGAAAGCAGGTGTAGCAATATTAATCTCAGATAAAATAGACTTCAAATGCAGGGATGTTTTGAGAGACAAAGAAGGCCACTACATACTAATAAAAGGGGCAATTCAGCAAGAAGAAATAACAATCGTAAATGTCTATGCACCCAATCAAGGTGCCACAAAATACATGAGAGAAACACTGGCAAAACTAAAGGAAGCAATTGATGTTTCCACAATAATTGTGGGAGACTTCAACACATCACTCTCTCCTATAGATAGATCAACCAGACAGAAGACCAATAAGGAAATTGAAAACCTAAACAATCTGATAAATGAATTAGATTTAACAGACATCTACAGGACATTACATCCCAAATCACCAGGATACACATACTTTTCTAGTGCTCACGGAACTTTCTCCAAAATAGATCATATGCTGGGACATAAAACAAGCCTCATAAATTTAAAAAGATTGAAATTATTCAAAGCACATTCTCTGACCACAATGGAATACAATTAGAAGTCAATAACCATCAGAGACTTAGAAAATTCACAAATACCTGGAGGTTAAACAACACACTCCTAAACAATCAGTGGGTTAAAGAAGAAATAGCAAGAGAAATTGCTAAATATATAGAGACGAATGAAAATGAGAACACAACATACCAAAACCTATGGGATGCAGCAAAAGCAGTGCTAAGGGGGAAATTTATAGCACTAAACGCATATATTAAAAAGGAAGAAAGAGCCAAAATCAAAGAACTAATGGATCAACTGAAGAAGCTAGAAAATGAACAGCAAACCAATCCTAAACCAAGTACAAGAAAAGAAATAACAAGGATTAAAGCAGAAATAAATGACATTGAGAACAAAAAAACAATAGAGAGGATAAATATCATCAAAAGTTGGTTCTTTGAGAAGATCAACAAGATTGACAAGCCCCTAGCTAGACTGACAAAATCAAAAAGAGAGAAGACCCATATAAACAAAATAATGAATGAAAAAGGTGACATAACTGCAGATCCTGAAGAAATTAAAAAAATTATAAGAGGATATTATGAACAACTGTATGGCAACAAACTGGATAATGTAGAAGAAATGGACAATTTCCTGGAAACATATGAACAACCTAGACTGACCAGAGAAGAAATAGAAGACCTCAACCAACCCATCACAAGCAAAGAGATCCAATCAGTCATCAAAAATCTTCCCACAAATAAATGCCCAGGGCCAGATGGCTTCACAGGGGAATTCTACCAAACTTTCCAGAAAGAACTGACACCAATCTTACTCAAACTCTTTCAAAACATTGAAGAAAATGGAACACTACCTAACTCATTTTATGAAGCTAACATCAATCTAATACCAAAACCAGGCAAAGATGTTACAAAAAAGGAAAACTACCGGCCAATCTCCCTAATGAATATAGATGCAAAAATCCTCAACAAAATACTTGCAAATCGAATCCAAAGACACATTAAAAAAATCATACACCATGACCAAGTGGGGTTCATTCCAGGCATGCAAGGATGGTTCAACATAAGAAAAACAATCAATGTATTACAACACATTAAAAACTCGAAAGGGAAAATCAATTGATCATCTCAATAGATGCTGAAAAAGCATTTGACAAAATCCAACATCCCTTTTTGATAAAAACACTTCAAAAGGTAGGAATTGAAGGAAACTTCCTCAACATGACAAAGAGCATATATGAAAAACCCACAGCCAGCATAGTACTCAATGGTGAGAGACTGAAAGCCTTCCCTCTAAGATCAGGAACAAGACAAGGATGCCCGCTGTCACCACTGTTATTCAACATTGTGCTGGAAGTGCTAGCCAGGGCAATCCGGCAAGACAAAGAAATAAAAGGCATCCAAATTGGAAAAGAAGAAGTAAAACTGTCATTGTTTGCAGATGATATGATCTTATATCTAGAAAACCCTGAGAAATCAACGATACACCTACTAGAGCTAATAAACAAATTTAGCAAAGTAGCGGGATACAAGATTAATGCACATAAGTCAGTAATGTTTCTATATGCTAGAAATGAACAAACTGAAGAGACACTCAAGAAAAAGATACCATTTTCAATAGCAACTAAAAACATCAAGTACCTAGGAATAAACTTAACCAAAGATGTAAAAGACCTATACAAAGAAAACTACATAACTCTACTAAAAGAAATAGAAGGGACCTTAAAAGATGGAAAAATATTCCATGTTCATGGATAGGAAGGCTAAATGTCATTAAGATGTCAATTCTACCCAAACTCATCTACAGATTCAATGCAATCCCAATCAAAATTCCAACAACCTACTTTGCAGACTTGGAAAAGCTAGTTATCAAATTTATTTGGAAAGGGAAGATGCCTCGAATTGCTAAAGACACTCTAAAAAGAAAAACGAAGTGGGAGGACTTACACTCCCTGACTTTGAAGCTTATTATAAAGCCACAGTTGCCAAAACAGCATGGTACTGGCACAAAGATAGACATATAGATCAATGGAATCGAATTGAGAATTCAGAGATAGACCCTCAGATCTATGGCCGACTGATCTTTGATAAGGCCCCCAAAGTCACCGAACTGAGCCATAATGGTCTTTTCAACAAATGGGGCTGGGAGAGTTGGATATCCATATCCAAAAGAATGAAAGAGGACCCCTACCTCACCCCCTACACAAAAATTAACTCAAAATGGACCAAAGATCTCAATATAAAAGAAAGTACCATAAAACTCCTAGAAGATAATGTAGGAAAACATCTTCAAGACCTTGTATTAGGAGGCCACTTCCTAGACTTTACACCCAAAGCACAAGCAACAAAAGAGAAATAGATAAATGGGAACTCCTCAAGCTTAGAAGTTTCTGCACCTCAAAGGAATTTCTCAAAAAGGTAAAGAGGCAGCCAACTCAATGGGAAAAAATTTTTGGAAACCATGTATCTGACAAAAGACTGATATCTTGCATATACAAAGAAATCCTACAACTCAATGACAATAGTACAGACAGCCCAATTATAAAATGGGCAAAAGATATGAAAAGACAGTTCTCTGAAGAGGAAATACAAATGGCCAAGAAACACATGAAAAAATGTTCAGCTTCACTAGCTATTAGAGAGATGCAAATTAAGACCACAATGAGATACCATCTAACACCGGTTAGAATGGCTGCCATTAAACAAACAGGAAACTACAAATGCTGGAGGGGATGTGGAGAAATTGGAACTCTTATTCATTGTTGGTGGGACTGTATAATGGTTCAGCCACTCTGGAAGTAAGTCTGGCAGTTCCTTAGAAAACTAGATATAGAGCTACCATTTGATCCAGCGATTGCACTTCTCGGTATATACCCGGAAGATCGGAAAGCAGTGACACGAACAGATATCTGCACGCCAATGTTCATAGCAGCATTATTCACAATTGCCAAGAGATGGAAACAACCCAAATGTCCTTCAACAGATGAGTGGATAAATAAAATGTGGTATATACACACGATGGAATACTACGCGGCAGTAAGAAGGAACGATCTGGTGAAACATATGACAACATGGATGAACCTTGAAGACATAATGCTAAACGAAATAAGCCAGGCACAAAAAGAGAAATATTATATGCTACCACTAATGTGAACTTTGAAAAATGTAAAACAAATGGTTTATAATGTAGAATGTAGGGGAACTAGCAGTAGAGAGCAATTAAGGAAGGGGTTACAATAATCCAAGAAGAACAGATAAGCTATTTAACGTTCTGGGGATGCCCAGAAATGACTATGGTCTGTTAATTTCTGATGGATGTAGTAGGAACAAGTTCACAGAAATGTTGCTATATTGTGTAATTTTCTTGGGGTAAAGTAGGAACATGTTGGAAGTTAAGCAGTTATCTTAGGTTAGTTGTCTTTTTCTTACTCCCTTGTTATGGTCTCTTTGAAATGTTCTTTTATTGTATGTTTGTTTTCTTTTTAACTTTTTTTTTCATACAGTTGATTTAAAAAAGAAGGGAAAGTTAAAAAAAAAAAAAGAAAAGAAAAAGACAAACAAGGAAAAAAAAAAAAAAGATGTAGTGCCCCCTTGAGGAGCCTGTGGAGAATGCAGGGGTATTCGCCTACCCCACCTCCATGGTTGCTAACATGACCACAGACATAGGGGACTGGTGGTTTGATGGGTTGAGCCCTCTACCATAAGTTTTACCCTTGGGAAGACGGTTGCTGCAAAGGAGAGGCTAGGCCTCCCTATATTTGTGCCTAAGAGTCTCCTCCTGAATGCCTCTTTGTTGCTTAGATGTGGCCCTCTCTCTCTGGCTAAGCCAACTTGAAAGGTGAAACCACTGCCCTCCCCCCTACGTGGGACCAGACACCCAGGGGAGTGAATCTCCCTGGCAACGTGGAATATGACTCCCGGAGAGGAATGTAGACCCGGCATCGTGGGATGGAGAACATCTTCTTGACCAAAAGGGGGATGTGAAAGGAAATGAAATAAGCTTCAGTGGCAGAGAGATTCCAAAACGAGCCGAGAGATCACTCTGGTGGGCACTCTTACGCACACTTTAGACAACCTTTTTTAGGTTCTAAAGAATTGGGGTAGCTGGTGGTGGATACCTGAAACTATTAAACTACAACCCAGAACCCATGAATCTCGAAGACAGTTGTATAAAAATGTAGCTTATGAGGGGTGACAATGGGATTGGGAATGCCATAAGGACCAAACTCCACTTTGTCTAGTTTATGGATGGATGTGTAGAAAAGTAGGGGAAGGAAACAAACAGACAAAGGTACCCAGTGTTCTTTTTTACTTCAATTGCTCTTTTTCACTCTAATTATTATTCTTGTTATTTTTGTGTATGTGCTAATGAAGGTGTCAGGGATTGATTTAGGTGATGAATGTACAACTATGTAATGATACTGTAAACAATCGAAAGTACAATCTGTTTTGTATGACTGAGTGGTATGTGAATATATCTCAATAAAATGATGATTAAAAAAAAAAAAAAAAAAAAACTAAACAGTAATAATAATTTTAAAAACCTGTACTCTAAGGCAAAGTGTGCATAGTACAGTAACTATTTAGGAAAGCGGGAGAAATGTACATATAAATACATTTTTGCTTACTTTGAACAAATGGGAGAAAATCATCAAATTGAAAAACAAGGGTTATCTTTAGAGAAAGTGAGGAAAAAAGGGGGAGGGGCAAGAAATAGCAAGAAAATGTTTGAATAAACCTTGTTTGGTGGATTTGACTTTGGGGCCATGTGATATTCATCATAATTATTAAAAACTAATTCCTGGACTTGGGCAAGATGGCGGCATAGAGAGGAGTGGAAGCTAAGTAGTCCCCCTGGAACAACTACAAAAAACCAGAAACAACTAGTAAATAATCCAGAATAACTGCGGGGGGACAAATGAGACCATCCACTCATCATACACCAACCTGAATTGGGAGGAATGCCCGAGAACACAGCATAAAATCTGTAAGTAAAACCTGCGGATCCAAGTCGTGAGACCCCCTCCCCCATAGCCCGAGCTGCAAAGCCTCGTGGTGCCAGAGAGAAGCTCTCTCCCAGCAAGCGAATATAGCTCAGCTGAGCTCCAACTGGGGTTTTAAGTACCGAGTGTGAACTGCTCACTACAGGTACGCATCTCCAAAAAACAGACAGAGGCTTTGGGTGACGACTGACCTGGGAGAGCCGGAGGGTCACCTTGGACTGGGTCTGAAGGGGACTATCTGTTTCTTTTTTGGCTCAATGGAGAAAGCCTCAGTCATTTTCAGTTTCCAGGGCTGTGACTCAGGGAAGGGTGGAGACAGCACAAGCAGAGAGCAAGACCATTGAAATGCTAATGACCTCCACCTGAGGGGTCTGTCTTCTCTAGGAGGAAAGGGGTGGGGCCCTTTCCATTCAGAACCAGACCCCAGAGCCTGGGGGAACACGGCCATACCTCCTCACACCAGTCAAGAATTATAGGCTAACAGGCGTCACCTGCTGGGCAGAAAAGCACAGTGACCTGAAGCATCAAAAGGTGGAGCAATTTTCTAAGACACACCCACAGGGAAACCAGATACTGAATATTTCTTCCCTCTGGGACCTGAGCCTGTTCTGGTCTGGGAAAACCTGATTTGGATAACCAAGGAAACCATGCCTAGACAACAGAAAATTACAACCTACACTAAGAAAAACAAAGTTATGGCCCAGTCAAAGGAACAAACGTACACTTCAACTGAGATACAGGAATTTAAACAACTAATGCTAAATCAAATCAAAAAGTTTAGAGAAGATATTGCAAAAGAGATAGAGGCTGTAAAGGAAACACTGGGCATGTATACGGCAGAAATCAAAAGTTCAAAAAAACAACTAGTAGAATCTACGGAAATGAAAGGCACAACACAGGAGATGAAAGACACAATGGAAACATACAACAGCAGATCTCAAGAGGCAGAAGAAAACACTCAGGAACTGGAGAACAAAACACCTGAAAGCCTACACGCAAAGGAGCAGATGGAGAAAAGAATGAAAAAATATGAACAACGTCTCCAGGAGCTCAAGGATGAAACAAAGTACAATAATGTACATATCATTGGTGTCCCAGAAGGAGAAGAGAAGGGAAAGGGGGCAGAAGCAATAATAGAGGAAATAATTAATGAAAATTTCCCATCTCTTACGAAAGACATAAAATTACAGATCCAAGAAGCGCAGCGTACTCCAAACAGAATAGATCTGAATAGGCCTACACAGAGACACTTAATAATCAGATTATCAAATGTCAAAGACAAAGAGGGAATCCTGAAAGCAGCAAGAGAAAAGCGATCCATTGCATACAAAGGAAGCTTAATAAGACTATGTGCGGATCTCTCAGCAGAAACCATGGAGGCAAGAAGGAAGTGGTGTGATATATTTAAGATACTGAAAGAGAAAAACCTCCAACCAAGAATCCTGTATCCAGCAAAGCTGTCCTTCAAATATGAGGGAGAGCTCAAAATATTTTCTGACAAACAGACAATGAGAGACTTTGTGAACAAGACACCTGCCCTACAGGAAATACTAAAGGGGGCACTACAGGGTGATAGAAGACAGGAGTGTGTGGTTTGGAACACAATTTTGGGAGATGGTAGCACAACAATGTAAGTACACTGAACAAAAGTAACTATGAATACGGTTGAGAGAGGAAGGTGGGGAGCATGTGAGACACCACAAGAAAGGAGGAAAGATAACGACTGGGACTGTGTAACTTGGTGAAATCTAGAGTATTCAACAATTGTGATAAAATGTACAAATATGTTCTTTTATGAGGGAGAACAAGCAAATGTCAACTTTGCAAGGTGTTAAAAATGGGGAGGCATTGGGGGAGGGATGCAGTCAGCATAAACTAGAGACTGTAACTAATAGAATCATTGTATTATGCTTCCTTTAATGTAACAAAGGTGATATACCAAGGTGAATGCGGATAAGAGGGGGGGATAGGGGAGGCATGTTAGACACTTGACATTGGTGGTATTGTCTGATTCTTTATTCTACTTTGATTTAAGGTTATTTTTCCTTTTGCTGCTTCCTAGCTGTCATTTTTTTTCCCTCTTTCTTTTGCCTCTCTACCTTCTTTGACTCTCCCTCCTGCCTTGTGGAAGAAATGTAGATGCTCTTATATAGATAGTGGTGAAGGTGGTGAACACATAAATGTATGACCATGCAGAAAACCATCAATTATTTACTTGGGATGGAATGTATGGTGAGTGAACAAAACCATATTAAAAAAAATGGGTTGATGACAAAATCTCGAGGGCAATATACTGAGTGAAATAAGCCAGACACATTAGGACAATTATTGCAGGGTCTCACTGATAGGAACTAATTATTATATGTAAACTCATAGACATGAAATATAAGGTACCAAGATATAGGACGAGGTTTAAGAATGGGGAGTGGTTGCTTAGTATGAGCAGAATGTTCAATTAGGATGAGCTTAAATGTTTGGAAATGAACAGGGATGTTGGTAGCAAGATGTGAGAATAACTAACAGCGCCGAATGGTGTGTGAATGAGGTGGAAAGGGGAAGCTCAGAGTCATATATGTCACCAGAAGGAAAGTTGGAGGTCAAAAGATGAGAATGTATAAAACTGAATCCTATGGTGGGCAATGTCCATGATCAACTGTACAAATACTAGAAATCACTTCCATGAACCAGAACAAATGTATGACAATACAATTAGAAGTTAATAATAGCGGGGCATATAGGGAAGAACTATATACCTATTGCAAACTATATACTACAGTTAGTAGTATTTCAACATTTTTTTCATAAACAGTAACAAATGTACTATATCAATACTACGAGTCAACAATTGAGGGGGTTTGGTTAGGGATGGGGAGGATTAGAGTTTCCTTTTCTTTTTTCTTTTTTCATCTTTCACTTTATTTCTTGTCTGGAGTAATGAAAAGTTTCTAAAAATTGAACAAAAATTAAGTGTGATGGATGCACAGCTGTATGAGGGTACCCAGGGGCAAGTGATTGTACACTTTGGATCTTGGGATAATTGTATGGTATCTGAACAATCTCAATAAAAATGAAAAAAAAAAAAACCAACTAATTCCTAAAAATCAAAACAAACAAATGAACCTTAGTATATTGATTGCATAACTGCACAGCAGGGCACTATTCCAAATGACTTTAAAACAATAATTTGACATATATTTGGACACTAAGGATAAAAAGAACTGCAGAAAACATCTTAAATTATTCTTAGTAATCAGAGTGTTGACACTATTTTCCTGAGATGGTTGAATATATACTGTGGGATACAGCAAATGAGTATTTATGTTTGTGTCATTATTGAGAATGAGGGTTTGGGGGAGAGACTGGAGATACAAATGAAAGATCAATGAAGTTAAGTAAAGCCCCATTGCCTTTGGTATGAGAATAATATTCTGGCTCTATTTCATAAAGGAGTCCTTATCTTTTAGAGTTAGTGAAATTAGTGAAATTTTATGGTTGAAATTATTATATGATCTCTGAGCTTTCTTCTAAGTAATCGGGGTGGGGGGTAAGAAATGAGGGGGTATATAAGAAACAATATTGGCCATAAATTGATCCTTGTTGAAGCTGGGTAATGTGCACATCAGATACATTATTCTATTTTTGTCATTTTCTCTACTTTTGTAATTTTGAAATTCTCCATAATAAGAAGTTGCAAAAATGCATTTAATGGCACTCAAGAGCTAAGGAAATTGTAAATAACTCCGAGACCAAATCCAGGGAATAGTAGATATGGTGGGAAGGGGAGAGGCAAGCAGGGTGTGAGTTGCTTCTCACCGGGGTGAACTTTCCAGCTTCAAAAGGTTGTTTGAGAAATTGAGAAGATAAAGACAACAATTTTCTGAGCCTCCAGTGGAGTGGACATTAGAATTCAGGGCCCTGAAGGGCTGCACCTGAACATGGCAGTGAAAAGGCAGTAGACAAAGGAACTGAAGCTCAGCTTTGGATCTTCTCAGTCCCTGAATTTGAATTGAGTAATCTCAGATTGCTACTATCCCCAGTCACCATATGGAAGCAAATATTATTCCTCTCTGGAGGAAGATATCATAATCCTTGTATCAAATTAATATTTTAAACAATTTTGAATTTAATATTTCGGCCAAAATGACAAAGAAAATAGCAAAGCATCCAAGAAGGTAAGCCGACTTGAAAACATAAAACAAAGAAGCAAATTGTCAAACAAAAACAGACCCACAGGGTCCTCATCTTCAGACATTGAAGTTATGAAAAACAAGACTTTAAAATAATAGTACTTACTATGTTCAAGAAAATTAGAGACATTTGAACAGATAACTTGGAGCTACTCAAACCATACAGAACAGCTGGATATTTTAGAACTGAAAAATAAAATAACTAAAATTTTAAAATCAGGGGATGCAGTGACAGTAGATTATAAAAGTTGAAGGGAGTATTAGTAAACTGGAATATATATTAAGAGAAAATATCTAGTATGAAGAAAGATAAATGATAGGTAATACAGAAAAGATGGTAAGAAATATATGAGGGGAAATCATCTAATGTGTGAATGATTGGACCTCAAAATTAAAGGAGGGAGAATGAGCAGAAACAATATTTTAAGAAATAAGGAGTAAGGAATTTCTCAAGTTGTTCAAAAATCTCAACAAACATAATCAATAAGCCTATGAACCCCAGGCATGATAAATAAAAAGAAATCCAGACTTAGACACGCCATGGTAATAATGCAGAAAACCAAAGAAAAAAAAAGGTAATCATAAAAGTAAATGGGGGGTGGGTAATGATTAATTTCCAATGAGCAATGATTAGTTTGATTGCCAACTACTGATATATATAAAGATGACAGAAATTGAAGGAATAATAAATTTAAAGTATTGATATAGAATTCTATATCCCACAAAAAATATTATTCAAGAAGTAAGGAGAACTAGAGATACTTAGGTGAATTAAAACTGAAAGAATTTGCTAAGCACAGACCTGCACTGAAGGAAATACTGAAGTCTCGTTTTCAGGCTGATGGAACATCAGATGCAGAAATGAAAATAATCAATGGAAAATACAAATATGAGGTGATTTTTTAATTAATATTGACTGTTTAGCAAATAATGATAATACAGTCTTAGGTTTAAAATATAACTAATATTGAAATAAATGACAACACTTACATAAACATTAGGAAGGGATAAATGGAATCAAATAGACCTAAGATCTTTGCAGTTTATGGGGAAAATGGTAAATTGAAAAAGACTTTGATAAGCAAGATTTCATGTTATGCTCTTTAAGGTAAAAGCAGGCATAACTTCTAACCCAATAGAGAGGGAAAACCAAACCTATTAAAGGAAAAAAAAAACCCACCAAAAAAAACCTCAGTCCACTTAAAAGAAGGCAAGGAAAGAGGAAAAGGAAGATGGTAGCTTTAAACACAATTATATTGGTAGTTATAGTAAATGAACATTTTTCACAAATGCCGAAGTTGGACTGTGGACTGCTTAAGAAAATAATACTTAACTATATGCTGTTTCTGAAAAACACATCTAAAAATATAAGAATACAGAAAGATTGCAAGTAAAAGATGGATAAAAATATAGATTGCAAACACTAATAAAAATAAAGCCTGATGTAGCTATATTAATATCAGTTAAGTAGACTTTAAGGGAAAAATATTACTAGATATAAAAAGGACTATTTCATGGTGATGCAATATTTTATTAAGAAAATAAAGCAATTCTAAATTCTAATGTACTTAACAATATTGACTCAACATATAGAAAGTAAAAATTGGATGAACTATAATGAGAAATAGATCAATCTGTAGTCACAGTTTGAGATTTTTATACCCTTCTCTCATTGACTGATAGAGCAACTGTACACATACATACCAAATCTTAGTAAGGATATAGGTTTGAAAAGTACAATTAACAAATTTGATCTAATAAATGTATATAGGACATTGACGCCAAAACAGAAGAATACACATTCTTAAATTCTTTTCATAAGCTCATAGATCATGCCAATGAAGAAAAGACTTTATGCTATACCATAAAGCAAGGTTCAAAACATTTCAAAGAGATCCCATAATAGAATTAAGCCAGAAATTAGTAACAGAAAGTATCTAGGAATTTCCCTTGTGTTTCAATTGAAGAAATACCCTTATAAATAACCCTTGAATCAATGAAGAAGTCACAATGGAAATTAGAAACTATTTTGAACAATTCCAAAGGAACTATGTATCTATATATAAAAGAAAATACTACGAAGCTTCTAGAAGAAAATTTAAGAGAATATCTTTATGATCTCATAGTGGAGAAAAATTCTTAAGCAGTACATACAACACACCATAGGGGAAATTCTTGATAAATTGGACAGCAGCAAATATAAGAAATTCTGTTCATTAAAAGAGATAATTAAGTGAGTAAAAACACAAGTCTCTGTCACAGTGGGAAAAATAATTTTACACATACAATAATTGAAAAGGGCTTCAATCTAGAATGTACAAAGAATTCTTACAAATTCAAAAGGAAAAAAAAATAGAAAAACAGGCAAGGCTTGAACAGCTATTTCACAAAAAAGGCTGTCCTAAGGTCTAACGGATGTGTCAAAAGGTCAAAGGGTGTTCAATCTCATCAGTAATCATGAAAGTACAAGTTAAAGTCACAATAAGATCCTACTAACCTATGCCCACCAGAATGGCCAACATTAAAAAGACAGAAATACCAAGTGTTGGTGAGGATGCAGTACAGCGGGAACTCTCATATCCTGTTTGCGGGGCTGGAAATTTTTATGGCATTGCTGCTTACCCTTGGATACATGCCAACTCTAAGACCCGGCATCTACACTCCTAAGTATCCTCCATCAGAAATGCTTATATATCAGCACCAAGAGACGTAAATAAGAATGCCCATCGCAGTATCATTCTTCAAAGCCTTATGGAAAAATCTAAGTATCTATCAAATGTGGAATTACTTTAAAAGTGATGTTCTCATACAATAGATTTTTATAAACAATGAAAATGAACTACAGCTAAACACTCTCTTACACACACACATACACATATGACAAAGATGAATCTCACAAACCCAATATTGAATAAAAGAAGACAAAAAATAATACATAGAGTACAATTCCATTTATATGAATTTCAAAGCACAAATAAAACCAAACTGTAGTATTTGGAGATAGATACTTAGAGAAAAAACTACAAAGAAAAGCAAAAGCATGATTACATTTAAACCACGATAGTCCTGGGGCAGTGATTTGGGGTGTCAGAAGTATAGTGGTTACATATTCATTTTGTGATGAACCCTGACCAGTGATAAATTGTGTGCCCTTCTTTGTATATTTATTTCACAGTAAAAAGTTAAAATGCATATGGGAAAATACAGGGTACACAGATCTTTCCCTTTCTAGTTATATTATGACAACAAAATTGTGAGACGTATATCGTCACCATGTTACCTGTTCAAACCAGGTGCACACCATACAGAGAAAGCCTGCGCATCTTTCTCCGTGTTTCTGTGTTAGAACTTATCGGTGGCGATGGTAGTAGAAATAATTTAATATAGTAAATGGACTATCTTTTTTAAAATTAAGGTTAAGCCAATGGATGGAAGCACACAATAAATAAATAATAACTTTGATTTGGTTTTGGAAAAGATAGTCACATATCACGTTTTTCATTGTGCCACGGAGGGAGTTTGCAGGAAGTATTTGACACCTCGTCCTGCTTTGACTGACGGCCTCTCTCTGCATTTGTGATGATAGGCTACTTACCGCTATTCCTCTTAAAGATTATTAAAGGGACGTTCACTGGCCTGAGCTCCGCCAGAAGCATTTATTCTGAATTTGTAATATGAGTAACTATGTCAACACACTAAAAACTTGGACAGGAAAAGACCCATCTTATTAAAAACTCGTGCTTCTGAACCTTGCTTGGGGGTTATCTAATGATAAATGTGTCCTTTTACCAGTCAGGTCCTTGTGGAACCTCCAGAGGGGGTGTACTGGAAGAACAAGCCTTCGGCAATGCTGCATTATTTGGTAGACATCAGAATAATAATAACAATAATATCTATGCCCTCGCCTCATAAACCGTCTTTCCTCAAAACGCCACAAGTCATTCTAAGTTCACGATCTGATCACTCCTTTGGGCCCTTGGAGGCAAAAATGGCTTATTTACTCCATATTTACATATGAGCGATGAGAGATTGGCTCAGCGGTGTGTGTAACAGGTTTGACCTTCACTTACTGGCCTGTGTCAGACATTTGCCTCAGAAAACCGGTCATTCATCTCTGAACCATCTTAGCACATAAAAGTGTTGTTAAATTCCTTTCAAAAAGAGTGGCAAAATACTGCCACTTCAGTTTTTGGGAATTGAAGGGTATCAAACAAATTAGTTATCACAGAGGAAAGAGAAAACCGTTTTTGCTAAAATACTTCCCATATAGCCTAGGGCTGTGTGTTTCCCCTAGTCAGCCCCTTGTGGTGACAATAATTAGGTTTCTGACCTCAGGTTGGGGATCTTTCAGGAGGCACTTAAGCTCCATTTGACCCAATTTGATTTCATCAGGACACCACACCGAACATTAGATTGTATGCCCACACCTGTAGATAGCCATAAAGAAACATCAGAAGGTAGGTTCAGTTTATAAAAATCCTGTTTTCATTGTCTTTCTCTTCCAAGCTGAGTGTAGAAAAATCTAGTCTAGTGTCTGAGGCAGTCTAAGACTCAATGGGCATTCTTTCCTTCCCTTCACAGACCTTCGGCAGCTCTTTGCTCAGACTTGGCGCCTGCCTCCTTTGTCCGCATGAGGTTACATGCTGCTTTACGAGCCATTAAAAGGATCAAAGTGACCCTGGGCTTCCTGAAGATTTATATCATTCATGCACACTTTTAATAAACGCTAGGATTTGCTAGTTCTTGACTATTTGATATTAACTGTCACATCAGGTATGTTTGCCCAGTTTAATGGGGGGAAAAAAAGAAGAAGAAAATGCTGGTGTTAATCCTTACCTATACCAGTTTCTAGTATCTGGTCTAAATTGGGACAATTTATTATTCTTTGTGACACCTATTAAGAGTTATTACATATTCCTTACATTTCATACTTTTTTCATGTTACACTGATTTCTTTATAGGAAGTTTGTGTGCACATGTGTGTAGGTCTTTAAATGTTTATAAACTAGTACTGTTGTTTCTGATGTACTAGTATTCAGGTTTTGGAACCAAATATCCTGGAACTAAAAGAGGAAACGTGTTTAATTTTAAATAAATGCTTATCTTGTCATTGTTTTGGTGGAGAAAGCATTAACAATTTTAGCTTTTCCCTTATTATAATATTGAGGTATTAAGAGGTATATTCATTATCTGTTTCCTATGAACATCTGAACTAAAAACATCCCAGATGACTCGAAGTATCCCAGAGTCAAGGCATTTCAGAAAGGGGAGAGCCGTTCTCTCCCCAGTCAGCTTGTTAAAACCAGACGGTGGTCTGCTTACTAATTTCTAATCCTTCCCACACCAGAAGCTAGTCCATGAACAACCCTCAGGTGCCAAATTCATTGGGCGGAATTTCTTCCCAAAATCTCTTTTCCTCAACTCCCTGGATCTTTTGAGTGAGTGGATATGCAGATCTGGGGCAGCACTTGGCCATCAGCAGCAGCTCTTGTAAAGGGATCTGATCAGCCTGCCTTGGAGGCTCTCTAATTGGAGGCTTATGGTAATACAATTGTTTCCCACCTGCAAGGCAGCTCTCAGCACTTCAAGGCGTGCAGGAGGAAAGAAAGCCAGGTTGATGGACAGCCAGTCCCAGCCCAACCTTGGCTGTCTCCGAAAGGCTCAAGGTTGGCTTATCCGGCGACCCCACGGCTCCAAACTGGTGTCGGTTGCAATTAGTGCTGCTGTAAGATGCTGCCAGCTCGTGGGTTCTGTGACATTCTTGGAACATGGGCTTTCTAGAAATGGAGGATAAACAAACACCGGAAAAGGCAGGATCCATTAGGCACCTGCTGAGGGTATAGCCTTTCTCTGAAATCAAAAGGGGTGTGAATATGGGGAGGATCACTTGGGCCTAAGGGAATGTGGGGATTGGAAACGTCCAGGCACTTGGAGAGAGAGAGTCATGCCAGGGTTTTTGTAGTTGTTGTTTTCTCTCTCACTTTTGCTAGTATGTAGCTATAAACAAGTTTACTGGGGGGGGGGGGGGGGGGGTGTCTCAGCTCAGTGGGGTGTCAAAAATGCAATAGCCTTTATTTTCTCTAAACATCTTTCAACTGCTCTCTGTCTCATCTCCCTTCCTATTAGGTAGCAGACCCCAAAACTTTGTGGTCACTTTAAGTCATTAAAATTAACCCAATCCCATTTATGACCCCGGGCAGCTCTTCTGTCCTCTCCTTCACACAGTATGAACTTGAACTGGTGCTCTGAGGGATCTCCTGAGAGATGGAGAGCACGGTCTCCAGTTTCAGTTTTTGCCCAACTCTGGATCTATCTTCTCCTGGACTGGGGAGGCTGAGATCTTCTCTTGAGGTGGATGACAGGTGGGAAGACAACAGTGATCTCTCTGGGTTTGTTCTAAGTCTGTAAAGGGGCTGTTGGCCTCCATCAGTGAGGCACCTTATGCACAGCTGTATGTGGTTTCCGTGCAGCCAGGCCCAGTTTCAGCCTATTCCTCCCTATTGCAGAAAACCCCATCCCAGAATGCTGGCTTGTTCTTCCTTTAATCTGTCAGTGGTCCATGCCCCCAACACCACTCCTGGCATGTCTCATGGTCTCATTCCACAGCTAGTCACCCTTCCTAAAGTCTACTCCACTTTGGGATGAAACCCAGGAACTACTGTAGAATTATTTTTAGTGTTTGTAAGACAAATGAAAACTGGAGCAGAGCCCAACAATCCATCCCCTTTCTTCCCAGGAACTCTATACCAAATCTACCAACTTCAGACTTCTCCAGAACAAAAGCAGGAACAGATCTCGATGCTCATAGGTGCCCTCAGAGGGCCAATTGGTGAAGCTCTCCCAAGGACTTATTCCCCAAATAGATTTTATCCGCTCAGCAGACTTTGTCAATGTCAGAGGGGACCTAAAGATATACCCTCATCATCACTAAATTAGGACCAAAGATGCAGGCCTCCTTTCTTGAAGGCACCCCATTCTCTATGAGTGATACTCTGGTGTCTCCCTAGTTTTTTCTTTTCTTCTCTTTTTTTTCTGAGAAGAGCCACCTCTTTCTGTTCAAATGGAATAAATGTGCTAAGTATTTCCCAAAGCGTATTTCTAAAAGGGAAATCCAGAGTGCTGCATCAAAATTCTCTGGCAGCCTTGTAAAATGCAGATTCCTGGACCCTTTTCCCAATTCATCAAATAAGCATCTCTGTGTGGTCCCCAGGAATCCCCATTTTTAAGGAATCTCAACCTAGGGACTTTTGTCCCAGTACCATAAAATAATCAGTAAACACTATAGCATTAGAACTTTGGTACCCCCTTTTCTTCCAGCTTGTGTTTGTGCAGCACTCATTCTCAACCTTCGCTTTGCATTAGAATCACCCTCACAACATTTAAAATATACCTATGACTCTCCAGGTAATAGATAGATATTGTAAAAAAAAAAATGTCTTTTCCTTCTTCAAACCCTACTTATGATTGTTTCCATTTCATATTGTACTTGTTCTCTTCTCTATTTTGGTGATTTTTGACTGTGGCCTATCACTCCTAGGCTTCCATCTCTTAGAATGAAGGTATAAAGCATTCTCTTATTAATTTAACCATCACTAGTGAAACTTTACAAGAAAATAAGTTAACTCTCCCTTCCATGCTCTCTCTCTCAGAATTATCAACCAAAGAATGAAAATGCAATTTTCCAGATTCACTTTACAAGAAGAATGGGCAGTCCTTTGAGTTCTTGATTTCTAGGGCTTCCTTGACCCAGGAGGGCATGTGGTAGAGGGTGTTCTAAGCTTGGCCTGCTACCTTACCCTGTGACCCACAAATAAACCCCATGCCCAGGGCTAGAGTGCTAGCCTGATAAATGTAGGCCAATCCCTTCCTGAGATTGCCTTGAGATCAGATTCATCCCCTAGCAGATGGTAGTCTGTATATTCCTTCCCCTTTTGCCCTGGGCATATGTAAACATTCACTGGCAAAAGTTTGACTGAAGTGTGTAAGTTTTATGACATCTGACTCCCCCCCCCCACTGCTATATTTCTTCCTAGTTAGGAGGGAATGGGGTCCTTCAACTGTGGCAAAAGAGGGGTATGACTAGATCATTTCCCTGCATCAGCTGCATGGGGGACTGATACCCAACATTGAAGTCTTTTCTATATGTGAGTTTTTTCCAAATCAGTGTCTGTGTGAGTCATGCTTTTTTGGCCACCCCAATACCTGCAAACCATGAAGTGGGTGAGATCCTAGGACTGTTATTCCTGGTGGCATTGTTATGCTCTTTGCTACCTTTCATGTAGTGAGACTCCTCCCCTGTAGGTGGTAATATCTGTCTCTCTTCTAGCCAACAGGGCAGATATCAACTTTTTGTATTACAACCCCTCTTATTTGTATTTCAGTGGTCCATTCTAATGATTGGATAAACAGTGCTCCCCAGAGAGTGATTGTGAAATGTTATAGCGTTTTTGGCATTTAATGGGGTGTTGGGTATTGAAACATGCCCAACATGAAAGACATCTTTATGATCCTATGAGTGTGAACCCATTTGTAAACAAGACCTTTGAAGGTGTTATTAGTTAAGGTGTGCCCAAACTGAATGAGGGTGGGCTTCAATTCAATATGGCCCAAGTCTTTATAAGGAAAGGAAAATGGGCAAGGAGATAGAAGACACAGGGAACAGCCAGAAGCTGGAGTCAACGGGATCTGGAAGAGAAAGGAGAAGATACCACCATGTGCATTGCTGTGTGATGGAAAAGCCAAAGACCAAGGATTGCCAGCCCCAGAATGCCACTATCTTTTGGGAGAGTGCATCACCTTGCTGATGCTTCAGTTTAGGACTTCTCCTAGACTCAAACCTAAGCCAATAAATTCCCATTGTTTAAGCCAATCCATTGTATGGTATTTGTTTTAGGAACTCTGAAACTAAAACATGGGAGCTGCAGGAATGCTAAATATATGAAAATGAGCAGGACAGTTTTGCAAAATTAAGAATTGACCTTGTCCCATATGACTTTCAAATGTTTCATCAATGAAAACTAAACAAACACAACCCTCCCTGGAGTCTAGAACTACACTGATTTTAAGTATAAATGCAAAGTTTTGTTTTAAGTGCATACAAATTTTGAATTGTTTCCTGGTGGATTGAACCTTATTTCCTTAATTTGATGATCTTTATCTTTTAATTAGAGTGTATAGTTCATTTATATCTAATCTAATTACCTATGTGTTAGGATTTAAATCTACCATTGTACTTTTAGTTTCTATTTTATTGCTTGCTCTAGGTTTCTTTTTTCCTTTTTGCCTTCCTTTAGAATTACTGAGAAGCTTTTTCTTGTTTTATTAAATTTAATATAAATTAGCATTTTTCCAGTCCCAAGAAAAAGCAAGTACCTTAGAATACTTCTACTCCAATTACATTCCTCTCAATATATATGCTATTGTTGCTATATAACTTTAAACCACTTATAGTATTATTATCCTTGATTAGATAGATAGATAGATAGATAGAACTCTTCAAATATTGCTTCCCCATTTTATCTTTTTTCTCCTTCTGGGACACTGAGTGCAAGCATGTCAACCTATCACTGTGCCCCATATGTCCCTCATGCTCTGTTTTGAATTTCTCAGCATTCTATCTCTCTTTACTTTAGTCAGGATATTTTCTTCTGACATACCTTCCAGTTCTGTAAATTTCTACTTGGCCAAGTCTAATCCTCTCTTAAACCAATTCTTTGAGTTATTAATTTCAGTTTTTTGTTACTCAGATTTTACTTTTAAAATTTCAACTTAATTTTATATAATAGTTTTCAGTTCTTTGTCAACATTATCAATTTTATCTTTTAATTCTATCATAAACAATTTAACATCCATGTTTGATGTCTCTATTATCTTGATTGCCTATAGTCTATTTCTATTTTCTATCTTTTTTTATTTAGTTTTAGTCATTTCCTGTCTTCTCTATGCCTTGTTATTTTTTGTTGAGTGCCAAAAGTCACATATGAGAAGTGTAGATTAAGATGAGACTCTGGTTAATGTTATGTTATTTCTTAGAGGCATAGGAGTTTGTAGATTGGTGACAGGCAGGTTGCATACTTTGTGCTAGATATTCCAGGTCAACTTACACCAATCAAAAATTGAGCTCACTGGAAGCTGGCCCTCAGTCCATTAGCTGGGCTAAGTCATTTCTGATTCACTCTTACACCTAGGATGTTGTCCTTTGACATCCCAACTACAAACCAGGTTATCAGGACCAGTCATCCTTGAAGGCTCTACACTCCAGTTTTTGCCCACCCAGTTATGTGACTCTGATAGATTTACTTGGTTTCTCAGATTGTTAATCTGTGCTTTCTAAATGAGCATTTAATTTAAGAAGAAAAGTGCCCCCAGGTGCTGGATTCATTCCGAGTTTCCTTCCTCTCCCGGGTCTTGGCTCCACAATTGCACACTGACATGGTAGCTCTTCAAAGCCTTCCAACAGATCATTTTTAATTTTTTGCGTGCTGCAGTAGAGTTGTTCTGACACAATCAATACTGCCATTGTCAGAAATAGACTAAACAGCAACATTTTTTAATGTTTTAATATTCACTGAATTTTCCAGAAACATACCTATTGTGGAAATTCCACAAATTGAGGGAGGATTTCAGTTTTTGTCTTCAGAACTTTACCATATTACTGATTGAAATCATGCTTGAGGTATTTGTTTGCCTTTACAACACAACTGATTCATTGTAGAGGTGTAATCATCTGACTATTTCTTTGAGTTTTCTAGTGATCTCCTACTTAAGCACTGACATATTGAAACATGATTTTGTCATAAAGTATCTTCCCTTATTTCTCCTTTAGATTGCAGCTAGGATGTTACTTTTTTTTTGAAACCACATGAGCAGGTCAGTAGATTGTATTAGCTATAAATTTAATTTTTGGATAATAAAGAGTGCATTATCAAATATTTATTATCAAATAGTTGCCTTGCATCTGGACTGAGAAGCCCTGTTCTAGGCCATTTTAGGTTCATGGGGCTGGATTATTGAAGAAAATTCTTTGAATATCATAGGGGAGTGCTTATCTCTTGTGGCTGGATGACTTTCTTGAGAATGAGAAAGGAGCCTGGGATTTGTGGGTTGTGCAAGTGGTAGAGGTTAAGTGACTTGCTTGCATGTAGCACTTACAGGGCTGAGCAGGATATTGGGTGGGAGATGCCTGGGCTTATTAAGTGCATATGGAGGGGACCACAAGTACTAAAGCCTTGGGGACAGTGGAAGGGTGGCCGCAGCCCACTTAGCACTAAGGGTTACAGGTGGTAACAGAACCACCATAATCCAATGGATACGGAGTGCTTGGGTTGATGACCACAAGCATTTTTCCCATTTTCTTGGACCTTTTAACCTCCCTGATTCTGGACCTCAAGGAGTGAAATCAGTGTGTGTCTGGTGTGTGTGTGTGTGTTGGGAGCCAGAAGGTGTAAATGGACCTGTTTTTATTCATCTTTGTTTCTATTCCAACTGCATTTAGTAGATAGATACTAACTGAATGAATATGTGAAAGAATGAAGAACGCATCAGGCTTCCCGTGCTCATTTGATCTAAAGGGATTCATCTACTTTGGGTTGTGATCTCAGACCTTACTTTAAAGAAAGAAAGGAAGATAATTATCTAGAATGTATTTTTTAACTTTAATCTTGGAAAACTGCAGATATTTTCGACTGGGACAAATGAGCAAAAAGGGAGAGAGGGGAACATAAGCAATGTGGACAAAAAGCATCCCTAATGCCAGGAGATAAAACAAATCAAAAGAGAAAGTTTGTACATTTATGAGGTTTTCTAGATGTCATACCTAGGCAAGCAATGCTATATAAAATATTAAGCAGTTCTAGTGCTGACTGAGAAAATTTATGGAGTCTGAAGTACTTGTCTTAAATCATATCCAATGCTTACCTTGGTTTCTCACACTTTAACCAAGCTTCTCTGGGCACTTAACTTGTGTCTCTTTGTTTCTTAGGATTCCATGCAAAGGCTAAAACCTTCAAGAAATGAGGAACACCAGGGGGAGAGTATTGAGTATAAAGAAGAAAGTTGTCATGAGCAGATGTGCTTAAGCTACCATTGACTGGGGCTGTTTATTTTGGGGTGCTGCGCTTGTTATCAAATGAAAAGAAAGGTACTTTGTTCCCTCATCCCCCACATTTGGTTCATAACATTTGTTCTCTCAACAGATATTTACTCAGCCACTCCTGGGTTGCAAGTAATATGCAGGAAACCATGGGAAATGAAAAGTTATATAAAAAGTTCTGTTGCCTTCAGAATCTTTCATTGCATTTGGGAAAAATACATCTTGCATGTAAATAACTAATATTAGTTGTTATGAGTGAGTGCTTGTTGAATTGAATTAAAGAGTTATTAGTAGAATGGGGGAAAGGATCGAACTCTCATCCAGACATCAATTTATAAACTCATTCACTAATTTCAGGGGAAAAAAATATTTATTGGGCAACTACAGTGTACTAGTCTTTGTTTAGGCAGTGAGACTTGGTGATTTAAAGGAATTTTCATTCTTGTGGAGAAGCTATAAGCAGACAATAAACAAAATGATTTCATATAGTAACAAGGTTCTGAAGGAATGAAACTAGGCAGGAAATTTGAGGGTGATTGGGGTGGAAATTATTTTGGGTAAGGTAATCAGGAAAGTCATCTCTAAGGAGATGAAATTTGAACTGCAACTTCAGCCAAGTGAAATAGCCAGCATGCAAGTTCTTCAGGAAGAACATTCCAGCAAGAGGGAGGAGCACTTACAATGAAGTTTCTTAGGCAGGAATGAACTACAAGGGGTGAGGAGGGGAGTGTTGGGAGGTTAGGCTGAATAGTCTCAAGGGGGAGGAACTGCCTGATTAAGTAAGGTCTTGAAGACCAGAGAAAGGAATTTTGATTTTATTCTTAATGCAATGAGAAGTTGGGAAAGGGCTTTAAGAAGAAAGACAGGATTGATTAGCATTTTAAATGATCATTCTGCCAGACCAAAATTATGAAAAGTGATTTGGAGGGAACAAAGAGAGGAAGCAGGGAGACAGATCAGTACTTCAATGAAAGATGCTGGTTGCTTAGACAGGAGCGGCAGAATGTTCCATGCATACTCTGGAGAGGAGATAGTCTCCCTGGGATTTGTCCAAAGTTTACATTGAGGAATGAAGAGGAGGAAGGAGGGAAGATAACCACTGCTTCTGGCTTGAGGAACTTGAAGGCTGGAGATACATTTAATAAGTTAAGAAACACTGAAAGAGAGGCTTCTTTACAGAGATGATAACTTTCTGGTGCATGTGAGGCATTCCATGAGAGCTGTTAGGCAGGGAGCTTGATATCTGTACTTCTAACTCACGAAAGAGCTCTGACTTGAGATTAAAAAGTCTTCTGTGGCATAAGCATATCCATGGTATGTAAAATCATGAGAATTAAGCACACCCTGAGAAAAAGAGTATTGAGATAAAATAGAGAAGAACCAAAAGAGAATGGGTAGAGGAGAAGGAACATGCTAGAAATTGCAGTGAGGCAGGAAAAAAAACTAGGAAACTTCCTGGAAACTAAGAGAAGAGAGTATTGGAAGACCAATGGCCTGCTGAGTACTCCTGCCTCCATCCACTGGATTTGAGAGTTTGAATCCTCTTCATTCCCTTAATTCCTTTGCTCTTTTTGCTAAACATCAGATTAAAATAATGATTTTGCAAGGTGAACATTAGGTGAGCTCTTTTCCACTTTTCCAGGCAAGGAGAGTTAACAACTACAGAATAGAGACCTAGGGACTTGATAGACAGGGATTTGCCCATCTGAATTTGGGGATGACCCCTGGTTCTCAGGAGTCATCCATCAGTGATTGTTTATGGAACTCTTCTCTGTGAATTGAGTCTCCAGAGCTACTCTCCACCTTCCTTCTGCCACAGAGTCAGGCCTGTATGGACTTCATCCATGGGCTCATTTGCCCTCGGTTTCTTATTTTGTTCAACCAATGGAGAACCTTAGCAGGAGATCAGAGAAAAGAAGAGTGAACTTGGGGTATTTATCCCCCCAACTCCCAGTTCTGGCAACTGCACCTCCCCCTCATCCCTCCAGGCTTAGGTGTGGTAATAGGACCCTATTTCTAGCCCCGAGGTTCTTTTGGTTCCCCACATTCTGCCCCCATTTTTTAAAATAGCCCCTTAATTAAATCTTCTTCAAATTGTCCTAATTGAAATGTGCCCTTTCTTTCTTCTTCGACACCAAATGATATAGAACTTATGGTCCAATTGGGACAATCCAGCAAATCAAGCATGTGCCACAGACTCCAGGTGACACTGGAACTCAGAAAAGGGGCAGGGAAGTTGGGGTGGCAAGGACTGGGAGGCCAGGTAAGGAATGTTCCAGTAGGGGGTGAACGGAAATGGAAACCTGGGGAATGGTGTGTGTTGGGGGAGGGGTGGCAGGTATTAAACAGATACGGAGAAAGGGAGCCAGGTTTCTGGCAGAGAGAGAAGTATGAGCAAGGTCACTAGGCAGGTAAAAATGTGAGGTTTAGGTCCATCAAAGGTAAAACTTCTAACTTGGTTTTCCACACTGCACAGAGGTCACTGTGTCCAGAAGAAACCAATTTCAATTTCTTTCCCTTTGTAGCAAAATGCTCAGGATTCCAAGCAGTCACCAGGTCCAGTCATGTGGGGTTTGCCAGTCCTGTCCCCCATGGCTCTCAACAGCAAATCCATTTTCACTTGAGCAACACCACCTGGTTTAAGCTGCTCCAGTCCAGCCAGTTATGGTCATACCCCCACCTTTGGACACCCCACAAAGCAGGGACATGACAGCCCTGTGGTCCAGCCATGCCAGAGCCCAGGAATACATTAGGGAGTAGCAGGACATTTAATGAGGATAAACATAGCAAGTGTTCTCTCTCTTTGTCTTTCTCTCTTTTTTTGTAAACTGAAAGGACTTTAGCTAATGCTTCATTAAAAACTGGCTTAATATACAGTTATTACAAAGCTTCAGATTTTTGACAGATTAAGTGCTATTAAATCACCTTACTGTGAAGGCACTAAAAGGTCACAAGATGAATTAGTTCAGGCCATCTTCTCTCCGTCTTCAACAACCAGCTCCTTTCAGACTTGTCTCCCGCTACTAAGAAAAAGAAAGAAGAATAAAAGAAGAAAGGAACTGGCAATTATGACTCTCTAAATGTCTTCGGGATGAGAGGCTAAGAATGGCACTGCTTTGTCATTGGAGGCAGATAGGTTTTTATCAGCTTGGAGGGCAATTTTCTACTTTATTTTTCCCCCTTTGGTTGACTATGATCCATAATGTTGCATTTTGCCCTTTAGGAAGAATTTTCCAGTTGACAGACTCAAAAGCCACATCCTATGCCAGTTCTTGGGAAAGGCCGAAGAAAGGACTTCAGCTGGATTCAATATTTTTAACAATACAGTCACAACTGTTTTTTTGAATTTCTTTTTTTCTGTGGGTGTTGCTAGGAGAACCAAACCTCAAATTTATGTAGCAGATTGCTACTTTCATAAATGCAATTTTGAAGGTTCTGATAAAAAAAAAATATGGCATTGCAGCCCATACATTAAAGATAACTAGTAAGAAGGAAGTGTATGGAATACGATTACTGGAGCATGGCAGGACCAATCGATGATCACTAAAACCCATGGTAGCTGTAATTTGAAAACAGTAGCAGTGTTTACTGTTCTGCTTTTTATTTGCCTGAATAACCCATTTACAGAAAAACATCAGACAGGAAAAATAACAGCCAGTGTGAGAAGATGGGAATGTTTATTTCCTACAATGGCAAATTTGGAGATTGTTTTTTTTTTTCCATGCAGTTAAAAATGACACCCAATTCTAGCTTGTTTTTCATCCTTAACTAACCTCACCCCATCTCTAAGTCACTGGACGTCCCACAGCTCCGGAAAGGGCTCTTTGAATACTGAGGTCCTGGCCTAACAGTTTAGCTACAGCTGCACTGGTGGACTGTGAATCGTGTGGGGGCCTCAGTACTCACTGCTCATATATACACCATTTCATATTGATCCTCTCCCCCCAGCTAATTTTTTTTCCAGGTGTTACTTGGCAAGTCATGCATTTACACTCTAGAATGCATTCATACACACATGCACACACACAGGTGAGATTATCTGAGGGCTTTTCTTCAAAGAAAATCTCAGGTAACAATTGTCCCTGGTGGTTAATTATGGCTATAAATGGTACCACTTTCCTTCAAAGCATTGTTTTACCATTCATTAAGAGAAGTTCAAGAAGTACAACTGCAATTAACGCCTTCACTTACTTTGAACAAACATGATTCAATGAAACCGAATGTACTTGCCATTAATAGTTTTGACCAAGCTCAGGTATTCGCGAGTCATCAGACAAAATTTGAGAGGGGACAAAGGAAAAATACAGAAGGTTGGAGAAAAGTATTTACAATTTACGCTTAATATCGAGCAGAAATTCATTGTTGCCAATCCTGAAATATTTTTTAAACATGTGCTTTGACCTTGTGTGGAATCTGAGAGGCACATTGCTTGGACCTGGGTAAGTCTGATTAAGTATGTGGCCTGGAGGACAAGGCAGAGTTCTGGTGCTCCATGCTTCCCAGGGAGTTCTAGTTGGGAAGGCGGTGTCCTCCAAGACCATTGCAGAAGCTTCTAGCTCTGCTCCCAGCTACAGCACCCTTGGGGATTTTCTCTTAAGCACAGCCTCAGGGCTCACCTCTGTGGCTGGGGCAGAGGGAGAACCTGCACTCCAACTTCTTCTGCTTGGTGCAACACTTCCTTCTGGATTCAAGAAATGCTCACTCTTGATGGGAGGTGGGAGTTGTGTAATATGATCTTTCTTTCCTATGTCCCACCAATGCCTAAGCCTCTTAGCTCAGGAAAGAAAGATGAGGGCTTTCCTGAGTATTACACACTGGATAATACTTGCTACTGGTAGGAGGGTGGACTGCTGAATACTCCAAGCCTTTCTTTCTCCTTCCATTTCTTCTGTTCCTTCCATCAGCAGTGCCCTTACTCCAAGTCTGTGTCTTGCTAACTCCTCTTGTCCTAGTTTGCTGGGACTGCTGTAACAGAGTACTACATACTGGGTGCATTAAAATAATAGATATTTATTGGCTCACAGTTCTGAAGGCTAGAAGGCTTTGGAAGGGACATACCCTCTCTGAAGTCTGTGGGGAAGAATCTGTTTCATGCCCTTTCTTGGCTTCTTGGGGGTGACCAGAAATCTTTGGCATTCCTTGGCTTATGGCTACACCTCTGTCTCCATGTCCTCATGGCCTTCTTTCTTGTCTCCATCTTTACATGGAATTCTCCACATGTCTCCTCTCCCCTTCTTATAAGGAGAAGGTCATATTGCATTAGGGCCCACCCTAACCCAGTTTGGCCTCATCTTAATGAATAACATCTTCAAAAACCTTATTTCGAAATGGGGTGACATTCACAGGTCTGATGGTTAGGACTTGAGAATATCTTTTTGGGGGACAAAATTCAACCCACAACCTATCAAGGCTCAAAATCAGCTCAGATGTTCCCTCCACCAGGATAGGTGCCTCATCTTTGTGCTTCGGATATTTCCTGCTTTCTGCCTTCACAATTGGATCTTCTCATCTGCATATACGTCAGTCTTCTGACCTTCTAAAGAAAGCACTCTATCTCCAACAATCGGTCCCTGTTTATTGAATGGGTGAACTGATCAATTCATGTATTTGTGGGGAGCATTTTGCAGTAAGCAAGGTTGTACTACATTTGGATTCAAACTGGTTAGCTTTGTAACTGTTGAGAACTGTGGTGGATTGAACTGTGTACCCCAGTTTGAACATGCTCTTGGTCTTAGTCTGCAATCCAGTGGGTGTGGAGCCATTGTAAATAAGATCTTTTCAAGACGTTACTTCAGTTAAAGTGTGGCCCCACTGAATCAGGTTAGGCTTTAATCCGGATTATAGGCAGAGTGAAAGTCAGATGGAGAAAGAAGCCAGAAATGGCTGTCACGTGCATTGCCATATGACAGAAAAGCCAAGGACCAAGGATCACTGGCAACCAGACCCAGAACACCACAGTCCTCTGAGAGAAAGCATTGCCTTCCTGATGGCTTGATTTTAGACTTCTCCTGGTCTCAAAACTGTGAGCCAATAAATTCCTGTTGTTTAAGCCAATTCATTGAATGGTATTTGTTTTAGCAGCCAAGAAACTAAAACAGGAACTCACATGATTTTCCATGTGAAGGCTAAACCCCCAACTGAGATAAACTCACAACTGCACATGTACAGACTCAGGTACACTTTCATCTTCATATCACCTTTTCCTCCATTATTAGGCCAAATCCCAATTGTTCTACAAACCCTAAACAGCATAGCTTCCTCCAAACTCTTAAATTCTCATTCTCTGGATCACTCAGTGGGTATTTACATGTAATATTGTACTTACAATTATCCTTTTATTGAAATTGTCTCCTTATTTGTGCGGTCAGCAACTGTGGGGTAGTAAGTTCTAAGCCTCAACCCTAGGACAGTTTCTTAATGATAAAATGAACATGATAAATACTTGTTCTTGTTGTTCCACTCTACTTTACCTTAGATATGCACCTGATGCTCCTTCCATTACAGTTTACCTCAAGGAGACGTTAATACCTGTCCATTTCTCTATGTGCTGTCTTTCTCTAATTGACAACTATCACTGTATCTCCCATAGTGCATAGTCTGGTATCTAGACCATGGTAGATGCTCAAAACTACTTGCTAATGAACTTATCTCCATGGATTTTTGTTTTGAGTGTCAAATAACATAATGCTTATGAAAGCAATTTGCAACAAAAAGATAGAATGTAAATGAAAGGAATTAATGCTATGATTCAATGAGCCCAGTCTCAGGCCAGAATGTGATTTGATGGGGATGATTTAAAACCCATAGGTCAATATGCAACAAATCCTTCTCAGATTCATTCTCCTTTAAAAGGCACAATTTTATCCTGGTTTATAATCTCAAGTTTCCTGGTTCAAAAAAATTTACATTTCTAGCTGAGTATATGTCATGCTCTGGGGCCCTACATATCTAAATATTTAACAGGATTGCTTTATATGCCCTTATACTGATGTTGCCGATATGTGATTTGGCTTTTGCCCAGTGGGTCCCTGGGCTTTTCATCATCCAGTGCATATATTGGCTGCAGAGCACCTGGGCAGCAAGAAGAGTGGGGTTGCTGAGGCATCGAATGGAATCAGAATGTTATTTAGAAAAGCTGGCTTGGCAGCCAAGCTTCACACACATCTTTTATTACACTGTATCCTTTTGACATATTATTTCTGCTTCATAAGGTCACCTGACTCTGAATAGGACCTGTGGTCCATTGATAACACGGCTGGATGACGGCCTTGGCATGAGTCAGGACTGGACTCGTGAGTCTCCAAAAGTTCCTTGTCCACCTCAGCCAAGTTCTTGCATTCCTCTTTTGCTCCCATGCACTCCCTTTTCCTGATTATTGGTGAGGGAGGAGAGTTAGAATGGGCAGGGATTGGTTTAATCAAAAGCTGTTTCCATGATCAGGCAGGTAGGGTTAGAGTGTGGATTCATAAGAATTTGATAAATTGTATTTCCTACAGGTGTATTTCAGTGTGGAGATGAGAATCCAGGTCCCAGCCTCTGGAGCAAGGTTTCTCCCACTGGGTCTTTCTGTTTCTCTTCATCTGTCTGTTTGGTGCTTCCTACTGGTCAGCTGTCAGTCATATGAACACATTTATGTGTTCTTGGTGTTTGAGCCCCATCTAAGTAGAAACAATTCGCTCATTGACCAATTCACTCAACTGCTGCTTACTCAGCATTACTCAGCATTTACCAGGCACTATGATGGTTGCTACGGACAGAGCATCAAACAAGTCAGAGTTGGCCCTTTCCCCTCATGGAGCTTATATTCTAGTAAGGACAAGCAGATACAATCAAAGGAATAAGTGAATGCATAACAAAATCTCAGGTGATAATAAATGTTATGATGGAGACATCATAAGGTAAACCAATGCTAATTTAGATTGGAGGTGGTTGGGGAAGACCCATCTGAGGGAGTGACATTAAAGTGAGTTCTAAGTGACAAGGCACCAGCAATGCAAAGATCCTGGGGAAGAGTGGCTGGGAAAAGACCCCAAGGTGCAAGTAAACTTGCCTTGTTCTTAGAACAGGTTGAAGCCAGCATTTCTGGAAGGCAGAGGCCAGGGGGGAGAGTGTATTGAGATCAAGTCAGAAAGGTGGGCATGCAAGATCCCACGCCCACTTGTGGGTTAGGGTAAGGAAATTGGGTTTTATTTTATGTGCAATGGGAAGTTGCTGAGGAATTTTAAGCAGATAAATGGCATGTTTTGATTTGTATTATAAAAAGATCACTCATTTTCTTGATTGCCTTTATAGTTTTGCCAACCGGGTATGCATCTCAAAACAATGGAGTTTTATTTTTTGACTTTTACAAATGGAATTGCATTCTGTGAATTCCTTAGTGTCTTGATGCTTTTGTTCAATATTACATTTGTGAAAAAAGAAAAATGAGGATTATCCTACATATCAGGATAATGGTTACCTTGATGGGGAGAGGAGAGGGTGGTGACTGAGAAGGGTTACATGGCAATGCTTTTGAGGTGCTGGAAATGACTTATTTCTTAACCCAAGTAGTAGTAAAAACTGCTGTCTACTTCATAATTAAGTATTATATGGTACTGTTAGGTGTATAAATTTTTATGAATTTATATTTCAAATAAAAATTCTGAAAAGAAGTACCATACAGCACAGCATTTGGTGTTTTCCCACCAAAGTCTAAATCTGAAGTTAAAAACAATTTCCCGGGAAAGACTAATTATCCTTCTTTTCACAGTGGGCGTACTCGAGAATCCAGGAGGAAAGGCAGATAAAGGAAGAAGGTTTCTTACTCTGTGGCAGTTTCACAAAAATTTAAGATGTGTGTAGGGAGAGAGTAATGATACACAGTGTTGAGCATGCCGGGAAATCACAAGAATGTTGTCTCAGCTTAGCTCCGTCACTAGTTAACTTACTGACTTGAACAAGTCACATTCACGCTCTGAGCTCAGTTCCAGCATCTCTGAGTGGAGATGTGATCTATCGCTCTGTTTGGCACATGTACCTCACCTATATATATTTGTTTACTGGAAACCTTGATTCTAATAGGCCTCAACACTAAACTACTCCCCACCCCCAACCTCTTCAGCCTTCTGATTCTGTAAATACTCGGCCAAGGCTGGAATACCTCACTTATATTGTATATTTCAAGCAAAGCACTTATCACAGTCTGACCTGACAGTCGACTGTTTTCGTCGGTGAAATCCCAGTTCCCCAACATAGCCTTGTGTTCTTGCTCAGCAAATGATTTTTAAATGCAGGTGCCATACATGTATTTTTTAATAACAAAGAATCTATAAAGTGCATTCAACTGAAATAAGAGTTAAAGATATTGATTTATTCTTATTCTCAATTTTAGATTCAACATGATTTAGAGTCAGATAGAACTGGGTTCAAATCCTGGCTCTGTCCTTTGGTAGCTGTGCCATCCCGGGTGAGTTCATCTGTCTGGGTTTATATTCCCTCAGCTACATAACTAAAACATTGATACCCACCAGTAGCTTTGTGACAATGAATGAATACAGCACAATTCAAGGTACATGGTGAGCCCTCAGCCCAAGGTAAGAGATCTCTGATCTACTTAAGATTTTCTCCTACTTAAGATTCTCTGATCTACTTCTCCAAAGGTCTCCTGAAATCAAACCAGGAGTTACAGGTTGGACAGGCCAAACATCCCAACTGTCAAATCATTTTCTTCAGCAGCATCACAATGATGAACCAAAATGTCATTTGTCCCTTCAAGGTGGGGTGCACAGAGAGGGTCAATGCTGAAAAGTCATGATATGCCATTCCTTCCAAGATAAATGTGTTGTTTCATGAGGTGACAATTGCATGCTTCTTTTGTAGCACTGGGCTGAAAAGTAACTGTATTTTTTTTTCTTAAAATATATTTTCCTGACCAAGTGGGTACATTCTGTCAGGCAGGGCAGCTGCTGACAGCTAGGCAAGGAAAAGAGAGGAATTATGCAGACATTTGGAAGTGTAAATGTTAGAACAATTCAACTGTATGTGTGTTCAGGAGAGTTCAGTAGCTTAGGTGAAGTCAACTCCAAGAAATAAAATGACAGCTTCTCTTAACCATTATGCTAATGGAAGGGGGAGGGGATGTGTCTCTGTGTTAGAGCAGGCACTCGGGAGACAAGACTTCTGGGCTGAGAACCCACTCCTGACAACATCTCCCACTGTGATCTTGAGCAAGTTGTTGAACTTCACTGTACTTCAGTTCTGTTCCTCCATCTACAAACCCAAGCTAATAATAGTTACCTTCGCTGCAGGGGTGGTACAAAGATTAATGAGTTAATGAGCAGAATGTGCTGTGGAGAGGAGGCAGGCTGTAGAAATGTGATCATTTCCACTAATCTCTGATATGCAAGGGCCCGCCACAGAAGCTTTTCTGAATGTTATGCTCGTCCCCCTCTTCTTCCCCGATAATGTACCTGTAAGCCCCATTTCTGCTCCTGCAAGATACGGATGCTCTTGTCCAGGAAGCGGTGAGCTCTACCATGGCCCCCAAGCCTGGGTGCAGTGTTAAAATGATAAGGAGAGAGAGCTTGAGTCACAGAGTGACAGAAACTGCAGAAAGATATGAGAGATGAAAGAGACCTAGCTTTAAAATAAATAAATAGCTTAACCACCTTCACAATTTTGCAGTTCTCTCTGAGAGAATAAAAAGTGATGAGTGGGAATATTTTTACAAAATGAGTAACATAATGCAAAGAATAAGAAATAAATTAAACCTTATTTTCAAATTTATTCACGAGATATTAAACCAGAAGGCAGCGTGTTGTAATATATACTAGGGTATGAGGTAAGACAGTTCCCCCCTGGAGGTCAGAGTTAGGGAAAAAAACAAACACACACAAGATAAATGCATCAGACATTCTAATACAATTTTAGGCATGGGAAAACAAACACACACCCAAATAGCCAACAAACAAAAATCCAGTTTTCATACTAGAATGTGGGAAAATTCTAAGAAACAGGAAATGAAAAGAAAATAATCATATTATATAGATGACCCCATTCATTAGTCTTAAACCTGGAATGTGAATTTATGATCCCTCTTTTTAATGATAGAGAGACTGAGTTTTATAGTTATAAAGATCTTGCTCAGGGTCACAAAGCTAGTAGTGGTGAGCTGAGGTTTGAACCTAAGTCTCAGTCATGTCAATGTCTATTGTTTCAATTGTCTTACACCAAAATTCCGGAGTGCCCAGGGCTTGTAGCCTAGCAAAAAAACAAAAACAAAAGCCATCTGACGTACTATCTGTACCTACAGGGGCCAGGATGCAAACCCATCCAAGCATCCATCCATTCATCTATCTAACTTCCTTCAACTATTTGAAAAGTGCAATCCATGTACGATGGCCAGTGCTAGCCAACAGAGTTGAGCCAAGGTAAAGAAAAATAAGCCTTTTGGCTGGGTCCAGTAGATAGGACTCTTAATTGCAAAGCAAAAGGGTCAGCATCCCAAGCTAGAAGAATTGGACTTTGACCCTAGAGCAGCAGCTGCTTGTCCTTTGTTGGGTGCAGAGTCCCTGGGACCTAAGCCTTTGGTCCCTGGCAGGAAAAAATTCCAGTTGAACCCAGCCCCAACTGGCATAGAGATGTTGAGATAAGATCGGAGGACACGTATAAAATGTATGCTCTACTGTGTCTGGTATAACAAACTGCAGTCTGGTGGAAGAAAGCTGCAAATGAATTTTGTTCACTCATAGTCCAGCTAGAAAACAATTCTGGTCACATTCACACTAATCCACTGGTCCCTTACGATTAACAGGGCTGAATGCTTTTATCCTGTGATGATTACCCCAGAGATGCAAATTTATTTATCATCTTGAAAAATGTATTGTTATGCATATCCAAACTTCTAGAAACTTTCAGATCCAAACCTCCAGAAATCAAGCAAACAAGCAACCTCATATAAAATCAAACAAAGCTTGGGTCTGGGATTACATTAGAATCACCCAGAAGAGTTTGGCAGTAGAAACATTTCAGAGAGAACCTATTGAAATGGCTTACTTTTGACAGCCCTTTCAGGAAGTTTAGCAGTCTCTTCCCCACCTCCTCTCCCTTCCCTTCCTTCATGTCAGAATAGGCCATGTTTGAAATTCCTGAGCCCATCACGCTTGTGCTGTCTTTACATATACACTCCTCTCTCCTGAGGAAAGATTTCAACTTCATGGCAAAACTTAAGAAAGCATGTCAGAATGCTGTTGGAGAGAGAACCTTCTTTTCTACAACTGTTTTTGGATGCCAGCCAAAATTTTCCCTTTCTGCCTTTTACTCTTGACACTCTCTCCCCATGGAGCAGAGGGGATATTTTAGCAACTGGCAGGTTTTAACAGTGTCCCTCTATGGCAGCATGGGCAGTCAGGAATTCAAAGCACACTGACTCTATCTTCAGGTCAATATTAAATAAGCATGCCATTTAAAGACAACGTGGGACAACTTTCCTTTGAGGCTATCTGGGGAGATTTTTTTTTTATCTTATAAAGGGTTTTATATAAGACATCAAATAGTTATGAGGAATGTGGATGCACTTTTTATAACAGAAGAAAGGTTAAGAGCAGAAATTTTTATAGACACTGTAAGAACTTTCAAGGGACCAAAAGGCCCAGTGGACTCCAAAGACAGATTTCACCTTCAGGAAGACGATTCAAGTTCACCTGAGGAATCAACAAGTTACAAGGGTTGGGATTCCTGACTAGGAACCTGTTGTTGATTGGGCTTTCCCTCCAAAATCTGCTTTGCAGCTAAATGAAAGAGGATCATTTCCTGTGAAAAGGTTTTGTGACAATATACTGTAAGAGGGGGGCAGGTGTCTGGGAACGGTCAGAAGGTATGATTTAGGTTCTAGAGTTGATGGAAAGAAAAACATTGCTTTAATTTGGCAATATTGAGAGCCTCAAAACCAAGAAGAGCTGTGCTGTGTGTGCATATAGATGTTTCTTTGGAGAAGACTCCCTGGTTTATTTTCCACACCCCTGTAGGCTGGAGTCTCTGGCTGCTGTACTGTGGATCACATGCAGGAGCTAACCTTAGCCAAGTGAAAATCCCTGAAGCACGCAGAAGAGCTAGGCGTAAAGAGAAAACAGTCTCTAAGAGAAAAAATGCATTCGGCATGAAGGTGAAGCAGAAGTAAAAGAAAGATAAAGGAAACAAAGACATACCCTATGAGACTGAAATTTGAGATTGTTAAAATCGAATTGTGTACACAGTTAACCAGAATGTCTGTTTAAGTAAAGACACATTCTTAGAAGTTGAGAGTTAAATGATGATAATATAACTTGAATTCAGCCTTATGTCCAGTGAGAAATTCAATGTTAAGGAATGTTTAGCCTGAGACTTTGGCCGAGACAGAAGCAAAGAATGAGTTAATTATGTAACTGTAATCGTGGCTTATTTTAACCTTGGAATTCTTATTCTAGAGGAGGATCCATTTAATCAGAACTAGCAATGTCTCTAAACTACAATTCTAAGAGGTAGATACCATTTCTCATTTACCACTTCTTAGATCCAAAGGCATTGAAAAAGGAAAGCCAGAGGGCCTGGACAGTTTTCTGGAAGGAAGAGACCTCCTAGAGAAGGTAAATTCCCCACAAAAGTATGAATGGGCCACTCCACAGTTTTGTCTTTAACAATGATTTTCTCCAATCCTCAATTATTTCACCGTCTCAGTTTTTTACCAGCTCTTCAACAAATTGGACAAGTTTCGTTTCCAGCACAGGCCATATCCCAATAAGTCATATTGACCTCTTCCTCCTAGAGGTCTTATGGTTTCTATTAATCTGTCATTGGATATTGTACTCTGAGAACTTATTGAACTTATTTCATTTGGATCAGAAATTACTTATATAGTTTGATATTGTAATTTGATTTCAGCAAGAGAGATCCCGTTATCTTTGTTGGTAGCCACGCAACTCTTTTGCCCCATATTGAATATATGACCTATTAATATCAAGGATGTTTTATTAGTAATAGCTTAATGATAAAAATAATTTGTGATCATTGTAGAACACTTGGAAAATACAAAAATAAATACAGGCAAATAACAATAATTCATAACTGTATTTTCCAGAGATAACTATGTTAAGGTGTAACATTTTTATTTCTACCTTTTTTTCTACAGATATGTTTGCATATGTTTCTCTGCCTGTGTATATATATATAGGTATAATTAATCTTTGTACATGCATACATTTTAAACAAAATCTAACATATATTTTTCTATAATATATTTTGTTATTAAAATACAAACACATAATGATAACAAAAATAAAATAGGTGCATTTAAGTTTGTACCCCATTTTTTTAATTCAAAATTATACCATATAAATACTTGTAGACTAAATTTTACTTCAGTTTATTAAACATTGAAAACATGTCATTAAACATTCTAAGAGTCCATTTTTCCTCTCATTAGTACATAGGCTACTCCTATTTTTTGTGTTTTGCCAGTAAGTGTACATATATACATATATACATTACTATGATAAACAACCTTGCACAGGAATTTGACATGAACAGAATCTTTTGATTAGGCTTCATTTTGTTATTACTGCTACGGTTGAATATTGTAATACAGTTCTTGGTTTATTTGAATTCTGCCAGGCTATTGTCTGTTTGTGCCCTTTATCTACTTTTCTACTGTTTTCTTCTGTGAATTGTCTAAATATGTCCTGTACTCATTTTTGTGTTGTTGTTGTTATTGATTTGTAAAAGTACATATTTGTAATAAACATATTCAGCTTTATCATTTGTTCTTAATTTGGCTTATGATGTTTGCTGAATTTCAGGACCATTCTATTTTTGATACAAACATATTGATTGTTTCTCACACCCTCAAATGGTTTCCTTCTATAAATTTTATGCTTAGAAAAATCTTTCTCATCTTGAGATAATGTCGATACCCTCTGATATTTTCCTCTAGATTTCTATTTTTTATTAAAAAGAAGGGTTTAGGGGTCAACACGGGAAGCTCCAAAATGGCGGCCACGGCAACCTGCGGCAAGGACACCCGGAATGTTGGGTGTGCGGCGGCGGCAGCTAGAAAGAATAATGTCACCAGTTTCCAGAGAAAGGGTCCTAAAGCTGGCGGTACTGACAGTGGCGGCTCTCGTCTGGTGTCCATCGCGGGCACACGACCGTCGGTGCGGAACGGGCAGCTGCTGGTATCCACCGGCCTCCCAGCCCTGGACCAGCTCTTAGGTGGAGGTTTAGCGGTTGGAACAGTTCTTCTAATTGAAGAGGATAAATATAATATTTATTCACCTTTACTCTTCAAGTATTTCCTGGCAGAGGGGATCATCAGTGGGCACACTTTGTTGGTCGCATCTGCTAAAGAAGACCCTGCTGATATTTTGCAGGAACTTCCTGCACCATTACTTGAAGAAAATTGTAAAAAAGAATTTGATGAAGACATCTGTAATCATAAAACACCAGAATCTAATATTAAGATGAAAATAGCTTGGCGTTACCAGCTATTACCCAAGATGGAGACTGGACCAGTATCACCTTCAAGATTTGGTCACTATTATGATCTATCAAAAAGGTTACCCCAACAACTAATTGAGGCCTCAAAATATCATGGATTTTTTCTTCCAGAAAAAATATCTACATCTTTTAAAGAAGAACCCCATTCTATGACCCATGGTTACATAAAACTGCTTCACTTCATCCAGAACATCATTTATGAGGATGGATTTGATGGATCCAATCCCCAGAAAAAACAAAAAAACATTTTAAGAATAGGAATTCAGAATCTTGGCTCACCTTTGTGGGGAGATGACATTTGTTGTACAGAAAAGTATGACAACAGTCACAGTCTTACCAAGTTCCTCTATATTCTCCGTGGTCTTCTGCGAACCTCTCTTTCAGTCTGTATTATCACAATACCATCACATCTTATCCAGAATAAAGCAATTATTGCTCGTGTTACAAACTTGTCAGATACAGTAGTTGGGCTGGAATCATTTATCGGTTCTGAGAAAGAAACCAACCCATTATATGAGGATTATCATGGTTTGATTCATATACGGCAAATTCCGCGGCTTAATAACTTGATTTGTGATGTATCAGATGTGAACGACTTGGCTTTTAAATTAAAAAGGAAGCTATTCACCATTGAGCGACTGCATTTGCCTCCAGACTTGTCAGACACAGTGAGCCGCTCAAGCAAACAGGATCTGGCAGAATCCGCCAAATTGCTGGGCCCAGGCTGTGGCATGATGGCCGGAGGCAAGAAGCACCTGGACTTCTAGCAATTCCTCCTTAATCGTTGCATGCAGAATTATATGACACTCTAATTATGATTGCTAATAGCTTATGTAAATATTTTTCTTAATGATTTGACCCTCCAATCCTTGAAAAACACAGTCAGATTGCAAAATGGGGCCACCGTTGTTCATTTTTCTAACCAATTTTTTTTACAGAAATAGTACAGCAAAAATACTTTCACTTTAAAATTTTGTTTTATGCTGTATTTGAAGAAGATATATAATTTTATTTTGAAATAAATGCAAATAAAATATAGAAAGTTCAAGATGCTTTACAGTGGTCATTAGAGTACCCATTCTGAGGCACTTGGTATCACAGTAAAGTTCATCTTATGGCAGGTAGCATATAAAACATTATGAAATTCAAAATTTTATATTAAAAATATTTTTTTCTCTTTATTTCCAAAAAAGTCACTTGCCACCAAATATACTAATTAAAACTGAAGAATTTGTTTACTAATACATGAAGACTAAAATGAATTTGCATTTATGCATCCTGTTATTAAATTGATTAAGGCAAAATAATATTTTGGGATTAAGACTCCATTAAAGATAATTAGTCTGCCTTAAAGAATTTGAGTGCTAGAAAGCATAGAAAAAGGAGTTGATGGTCTTCTGTTTAGTAATCCTAAACAATTGAAGTCAGCACTAGGAAATTATGTCAACATATGTAATTCAGGATTGAAATTCAAACTGACAGCTACATTAATGCTAGGATACTGGAGGAAAAACAGGTATTGAAGCGTGGTGAGATTTTTTATAGAACATAGGTCTGAGACAAAGTAGAAAAATGAAAGTAATTCAGATTTCCATTGCATCAGGTAAACCCTTTGTTAATTATGAACATTGGTTGGATATGTAGAGTTCTAACTACATTAACATGTCATTTGGAATGTATAGCAAATTGAACTAGTTTTCATACAAAACATTAGGATGTTGAATCATAGCTCCATATTTTCAAAGCTGTTGACAAGTAAAACTTAAAAAGTAACTTGTACATTTAAGTAGAGTCTCAATTTTTAAAAAGCTGTTTACCATCAGTTGAGAGAAACCAAATTTCCAAAATACATTTTCAAATATGTTAGAATATTGTGATGCAGTTTTAACTAGCATTTCTAAGCAGTTTGCTTTTAATATAATACAAATTATACTTTATTTATTTTTTACAACATTGTAGAAAACAAAGACTAGGTTTTTATAACTGTCTAACCAATATGATGAATGTCAGTCACTTAAAAAAAAACCCACTGTAGCATAAACACATACTGTATACGGCTTTTATTCAGAATTAGAATAATTGAATCAATGACAGTGATTTGCCAGGATGTCAAATTTCTCCATCATACCCTGTCACTACCGGTTTATTTTTTGTGATCAAAATCAAAAAGACAACTATTTTGTCACCCACTATTTTATTAGTACTAAAAATCAGGTTTCTTTTATTTTTTTAGAATGTCTGGTTTATTTTTTTTTTTTTTCAGTTCTTTTAATTCTAAAGACAAATCCTTCCCCATTTCTTTTCAAAATAAAGTTTCAGAATTGATCTGTCAGTTAAAATTAAAGAGCTTTTATATTAAGCAAAGTTGTTTCTAAAATTTAAAGCAACTTCAAAAAATCGACTTAGTCCATAAATGATAAATAATGCTATGCAGATACACCACAAAAGCTTTACTATGTCCTTTGAAACCATTATGAGCAATTTGAATAAATTCAAATGAATATTAAAAAAAAAAAAAAAAAAAAAAAAAAAAAGAAGGGTTTAAGCCTTTGATGGACCTAGAGTTTTTCTAATTCACATTCTCAATGGCATTTATAAAATAATCCATCCTTTTGCCATTGACTAGTGATGTTGCTTTTATTTTTCCTCAGTTATCACTATTTTTGTTTCTGTGCTTTTTTTTTTCCTAGAAAAAATTCTTTGTCAACCAAAATATTTGCCAACCAAAGGTGCAGCTATAGCCATTGTTTCAACCATCAAAATGGGCAGTGGCTCAAATCTTTTCTTGGGGATTTACAGTTTGGCTCAGGTGCATGTTCCCAGCTCCATTCCCTCTGATAGGCAGATTGTCAACCAGGACTCTTTGACTTCCCCTCTGCCTGGCTCACTGATGCTCTGAGCTGTTTTAAAATATACATATTAAAGGAAGCCCTGGTTCCAAAGACTTCTCATTTTCTCTCTTTAACCCTCACATCCATTTCAGTGTTTTTACTGTAAGTGAACTTTCTTGTCTCAGGATGCCAATTGCTACTGCCTGTACTTACAGCTGAAACTTCTCTCTATTCTCTTCTGTTTGCCTCCACTCCCCAGTTTTCCAGTTTGTTTGGATTCTTTATTTATTAACCAAGGGGACCAATAAGGGAGAGGAAAGAATATAATTCTGATGCACTTGTGCATACCCATTCTAGTTCAGTTACAAGTGGCATTGTAGAGAGCTCCACTAATACAGCACCCAAGGGCCTCTTGAGATGTAAATAGTCTGAACTGAGATATCCTTTAAGTTTTAAAAACATGCAGGATTTATAAAAATATGTAAAACACTAATTAATAAATTTTTATGTTGATTACATTGTTGAAATGATATTTTGGACATAGTGAGTTGATAAAAAATATGGTTTTTAAACTAACTTCATGTGTTTTTTTTTTACTTTTTTAATGTGGCTACTACAAACTTTAAAATTACATATGTACCTCACATTTGTGGCTTGCGTTATATTTCTATTGGATAGCACTATACAGATGCTTCACTACTTTCATTTTTACTACCATAACTATGTCCTTGCCATTCATAGAAAATCTTCCCTTTTTCTGGAAATAGATGGACTGCTAATATTTTTGGTGGTAAGAGGATCGACACTGAATGTTTATAAATTGATACCTCAAGAAGTCTCTGTTTCCCTCTAGTATGTTCTTTTTAATGTTGGCTCTTTTATTGGTTAAATAAAGTGGCTATGCCATACTGTTTCTCTCTGCCCCAACCTACTTGTTAGCATCTTCATTTAGTGTGTGTGTGTGTGTGTGTGTGTGTGTGTGTGTGTGTGTGTGAGAGAGAGAGAGAGAGAGAGAGAGAGAGACTAGGTTCTTTCAGCATAATTTGGCAATGTAAAAGGGGAGTCTTTAAATTCTGTTGAATTGGATGCCAAGCAATTGTGTAAAAGTGTAGATTGCTTGACATGACATTTCCTCTGGACAAAGTATACATTCTCTCCCTATGCATCAGTAACAAGTGGACACGACATAGTCTTTGAAGCCAGAGGGTCCTGGGCCATTTGAGCTTGTGGCCTCTGCACTTATCACTTACCCTCTCTCAGTGCAGTTAACCTATCTGTTACATGGGGATAATTATAATTTAACTGAATGGTTCCATCACTCTCACTGGCCTAGCCCTCCCCTTTTTTCAGTTCTCTAGTTTCATATATTTAGACCCATTTGGCACAAGCGGATTTGTTAGCAGACTTGTACTTGAAACCTGACGCTGATTGTGGTGGTGGTAGTTGAGAAGGGGCACTTGCTGAGAAGGGGCACTCTGGTGGCTGTTAGAGTAAAACTCAACTCCAAATCCAACCGTCAGAACTTTATGTATTTTCATGCACTAGATTACAGAAAATAACGAGCCAGCATGCCAACCTTGGCATCAGGAATGCCTGTAGCCTGAGGGTGGTGCCAATCCCTTTAGGAGAAATAAGGAATGGATTTGCTGTAAGCTTCATTCTTAAAAGAGGCCAAGAAATTTCACAGCTTTTAATTTTCACCAAAAAGAGCAAAGATGTTATGAGTCTCTGACATACTCTCAAAGTAAATAGAATTTTAGCAAGACATTTGATAAATTGTCATAAATGCGAGAAAAATAACTGCCTTAAATAAGAATGCGGGTCTCCCTGCCAAAGGTGCAATGTGTATGGAAACGATTGCATGGCAGCGTGTAGCAAGCTGTAAAGCAGCCCAACATTGTTTTGCATTAGGTGAGTTATAAAATTTACTACATATCCTACACTGATGGATTTGTAATATTTACATGTATCCACATGAACATATGAATATGCATCCTCCTCATTAGGGCCAATTACATCCATAAGGCAATTTATGCCATTGCCAATGTGGTATGGCCACTGAAATTAGGCTTCTTTTGCAAATAATGCTCTCCACTAGCCTGTCACTAAGGTCAGAAATTGGGCTTCATTCTGGGAAGTAATGTAAAACTGTGGATGGAGCACAGGCTTTGAAGCTAAGCAGAAGTGTCTCTGAATCCTACCTGTGTCATTTACTAGCTGAGTGATCCTGAACCTCTGCTACCCCTCCTATAAAATGGGGGAAATAACTGACTTGGCAAGGTCTGGGTTTAAACAATTCATTGAATGTTCTATGCCTCCCATATGGTAGTAGCTCCAAAAATGATAGTCAACAGTACTGTTCATACTGATTATAGATAGATCTGCACAGGGTCCACTGAGCCCTGCCAGCCATTTACCGTATGTGAGTAGATGTATTCGATTCCTGTAGCCCTCTGTGTTGCTGAGCCTGAGTTTGGCCATGTGCAAAGGATAGAGAACGGGCATCAGCACAGATGTCCTTGTGGGATCAGACCCAAGTAAGTCACCACAGAGTTGGACAAAGGACATTGCTTTCCATAAACCAGTATGCCAGATATTAGTCCAGTGACTTGATTTCTGAATGTGCTTCCACCTTTGACAGAGACCAGATTCCTTTTACTTGTGACTAACATGGGAGGCAGGGTTGGAGGCAGATGATGGTCAGAAACATCTTTCTCCTGTACCCCCATCCTCAGTGGTAATACCTGCCCCTTCTCCTTAGTCAGCTTTCCCTTCTCTTGGCAAATTTGTTTTCAGGAAAGAGTCCAGAACCTTTATTTCTCCCTTAGTAGACATGAAAATTTGTAGTTTGTAGAAGACACTCTGTCCTAAGTCCAAGGAATAATAATCTTCCTAAGGCATTTCAGATATGTTGGACATGCAGTCTTTGCTCAATTGCAGTCTTCTTAACACCTCCCCCCACCACACTGCTAAAATCACCTAATCCAAGGATGCTTAGATATGGTATGGTTTTTTCCTGATAAACTTTCAACAGGTAATAACTTTAATCCAGGTTTTTCAGAGAAGTTTTGAAGGACAGTTCTGGGTAGATGAGAAGCATGTGAATAAAGGTGGAAACGGGCTCCATTTTATAGGAAGACAAGAAAATGATAAAAAATGAATGCAAAACGAGGAAATAGGACTTATCAGGTGGTATTTTATTTCACTGAAACAGGGAGGAAATATGTATTAAATAATATGGGTGGTGCAGTTACATTTTCAAAGTTTTTATGTGTTCCCATGAATATTGGGAAAATTTTTCATACTGTGTTCTGTAGACGGAAATAGAATACATTAAAAATATAGAATTAGAGGAACATGTCTCTGGTAACAAGCTTCTTGGATGTCCAGGAGTGATATGGGAATGATAAAGGGGAAGAGATTTTGTATAGCCTGGATACTCTTGGGACCATAATAGAGAGTTAGCACGTAGGGTGGCGGGTGGGAGGATGTTGAGACAAGACTGAGAGTTTAAGAGGAAGGGTTTGAACGGTGGGTGCGTGGAGGTGCTTTGCATCTGTGCACTCAGCGGGATAATGTGCCTGGCACTTCCCCATGAATTCTCAGTGTCCTGGTCCCAATCAGCGTCAGTATACCCAGTGTTCATGATCACACACTGCCTTCCTTTCCAGCTTCATATTATTCTAAGTGGTAAGGAACCCTAGGAGAACTGTCAGAGGGCCTCTGCACCTCTGAAGGACTTGTCCTGACTAGTGAAGGATTCTCTGGAACTGTCAAGAAAGCCCCAGGGTAAACAGAGCCAATGTGGATTTTCAGTTTCCATCTTTGAGGATCAAGAATGCCCACATCACGAGGAACCTAAGATGGTGACTAGGTGAGACAAAGAAAAAAACACCTCCATGGAAAACACTGGATAAAAAACCAGAAAGGACCCAGAACACCACTTCCAAAGTAGCACCAGCTGGACAAGTTCTGCTAAAGCCACAGGGAACGTGCTTTTGGCGAAACCAGGAGTCTGCATTCTGAAACGAGTGAGTGAGTAGGCTGAATCCCTCGGCCATGCTGCATTGGGGGGAAACGGTGGGCTGGACTTTAAAAAAATATATATATATATATATATATATATATATATATATAAAGACGCCTGGGAACAGCTGCAGATAAGACAGGAGTGGTCTGGACTAACGCCTCGGTGTCTGGGGTGGAGAATACCCCTTCCCACACCCACTGCTGATTGTCTCGGGTCCAGGGAAACAAAGGGGGGATGCGCGGCTTGCAGCGGTCTCCCCGGCGGGCGGGGCTGCTCCTGCCTGGCTGAACACACAGCACAGAGCCCAGCCAAGAAACCCAGCCTGACAGGGAGTCTTTCCCGCAGCACCGCTCACATGACACAGTATCGGCCGTGGACAATGGCCTTGAATACACCCACGGCTGATTGTCCCGGAGCTGGGAGAGCGGAGCTGTGTGGAAAGGCGGAAGTTAATGCGTCCCATTCAACCATCTTTGAAGCGGGCTGGGAATGCCCCTACACAGCCCAGCAGCCCAGGGCTTCCCTGGAGGCCGGCGCTCACTTGTGATGTGGCACAGCCCGCCGCACCCCCCAACAGAGGTCCTGGAAAAACACAGCAGGGAGGGGGGAACTGCTCAGAAATCCCAGGGAACCTACGCCAATACCAAGGACTTTTGTGTCAGCGGCAGAGAACAGCCTTAAATCTCTGGGAACACCTGGGAGATTTGATTGTTAAACCTGACCTTCCTCCCTAACCACTCAGGCACACGCCCCTCATTGGGGGCAGACAGCACCGACAACACACCCAAATTAAGTGCACCAATTGGACCCCAAAAGAATCAGATCCCCACATACCACAAAGTTGGGGAGAACTGACTTGAGGGGAATAAGTGACTCACGGATGCCATCTGCTGGTTAGTTAGAGAAAGTGTATGTCACCAAGCTGCAATTCTAACAAATTCAAGACTCACAGATGCCATCTGCTGGTTAGTAAGAGAAAGTGTACGTCACCAAACTGTGTCTCTGAAAAATTAGATCGATACCCCCCCCTTTTTTTTTTGATACAACTTCAAAGAACCCTATCAAGCAAAACAAATGCCAAGAGGCCAAAAACAACAGAAAATCTTAACGCATATGATAAAACCAGACGATATGGAGAATCCAGCTCCAAACACACAAATCAAGATTTCAAAAGAAACGTTATACCTCACAAAATTAATTAAAGAACTACAATCAAAGAACAAAAACATGGCAAAGAATTTAAAGGACATCAAGAGGACCATGGCCCAGGATATAAGTGCCATAAAGAAGACCCTAGAAGAGCATAAAAAAGACATTGCAAGAGTAAATAAAAAAATAGAAGATCTTATGGAAATAAAAGAAACTGTTGGCCAAATTAAAAAGACTCTGGATATTCACAATACAAGACTAGAGGAAGCTGAACAACATCTCAGTGTCCTAGAAATCCACAGAACAGAAAATGAAAGAACAAAAGAAAGAATGGAGAAAAAATAGAAAAAATCACAATGGATCTCAGGGGTACGATAGATAAAATAAAACGTCCAAACTTAAGACTCATTGGTGTCCCAGAAGGGGAAGAGAAGGGTAAAGGTCTAGAAAGAGTATTCAAAGAAATTGTTGGGGAAAACTTCCCCAACCTTCTACACAATATAAACACACAAAGCATAAATGCCCAGCGAACTCCAAATAGAATAAATCCAAATAAACCCACCCCAAGACATATTCTGATCAGACTCTCAAATACTGAAGAGAAGGAGCAAGTTCTGAAAGCAGCAAGAGAAAAGCAATTCACCACATACAAAGGAAACAATATAAGACTAAGTAGTGACTACTCAGTGGCCACTATGGAGGCGAGAAGGCAGTGGCATGACGTATTTAAAATTCTGAGAGAGAAAAATTTCCAGCCAAGAATACTTTATCCAGCAAAACTCTCCTTCAAATTTGAGGGAGAGCTTAAATTTTTCACAAACAAATGCTGAGAGAATTTGCCAATAAAAGACCTGCCCTACTTCAGATTCTAAAGAAAGCCCTACCAAAAGAGAGACAAAGAAAGGAGAAAGAGATATAGAGAATTTTAACAGACATATATAGTACCTTACATCCCAAATCACCAGAACACTCATTGTTCTCTAGTGATCACAGATCTTTCTCCAGAAGGGACCATAAACTGGGACATAAAACAAGCCTCAAGAAATTATAAAAAAAAAAAAAAAATTGAATATACTCAAAGGACATTCTCCAAACACAATGGAATACAAATAGAAGTCAATAATTTTTGAACTATAACTCCACTATTTACTTCCTACATGATAAAAAATACACAAACTCTAGGGACAAATCAGTGGTTTTGAACTCAATGTAAAATATGTAATTTTAGACAACTATATAAAGGTGGGGGAATGAAGGAGTATAGGAACATAGTTTATGTGCCCTATTGAAGTGAAGGTGGTATCAAAGAAAAACAAGATTGATAGGGATTTAAGAGGTTAATTTTAAGCCCCACAGTAAACACAAAGAAATTATCAGAGAATATAACCATAGAGATGAAAAGTAGAGTTTGGGTTAAGAGAAATGGGGGAAGGGGCAATGGAGAGTTAAGAAAGGAGTGTAGGGTTGCTGTTTGAGGTGAAGGGAAATTTCTAGTAATGGATGGTGGGAAAGAGCATAACATCATTCTAAATGTGATTAATCCCACTAATGGAAGTCTAGGGAGGGGGTGGAATGGGACGATTTAGGCCGTATATATGTTTCCACAATTGAAAAAAGAAAAAAAAAAAAGACAGTCTAACTAGACGACAATTGAATGCTAAGGATGAACTTGGATGGTATTGGAGGGTGGAGGACAGGTGGCTCGAAGGGACACAGTTGAGACATAAGGAAAAGGAAATATAGAATGTAAGCATTGTATCATTGTTGAATCTCTTATACTTAGCTGTGCTTAATGGAATTACATAAAAGAATGTTCTTGTTCATGGGAAGTACATACGTGAATTATAGTGTATGTTCAAGGATGTGTGCAGCTAACTCTCATATGTTCAGAAGACAGAGAAATATATGATGGATGATAGATAGGGAGGGAGGGAAAGAAATAGTGATGTGACAGCATGTTAAAGTTGGTGGATTGAGCTATTGGGGGAGGGGGGTCAGGGTATGATGGAATTCTGTGTATGGAGCTCGTATTGTTTTTGCAACTATTCATGTAACTTTGACTTTATCTCAAAAAAAAAAAAAAAAAAAAAAAGAATGCCCACATCAGAGCCCAGTTGTGATAACCTCTGCTTACACATACCTGACTTTATTCAGGCTGCCACCTGCCTTGCCCCTGGACTATAGCATATGTTTTTTCCTTATATAAATTGTCATTTGTCAGACTAATCCATTTCCTGAATGTTCCCTTTTTAACATGCTATTCACTCTTTTTAATTTTTTTCTCTAATTTTCAAATATATTTTTTTATCTGGTTTAAAAAGTCAAATAATTTTACTTGTTTTCAAAATTAGCATTGACCCAACTCCATTTCCTACACACACCCCCCACCAAGGTAACTACTTTCAACTCTTTCAGCCATGTCTTTTAGTATTTATTTCTGTATTTAGAGATACTGTTTTAATTCCATTTCTAAATATAGTATCTTCTGGCTCCTGCTTTGGAAAATAAATTTAGCTCTCTTGCATGCACCACTCTCTGCATACCACACCAGTCCAGACCACTACTCTCCTTGCTCTTCCAATATAAATATGCCATAATTTTGAGATCACTATGAAATATTTATTTTTTATGACTATGTAAAGGTTATTCATAGCTGAGCCATGTAATATACTAGTTTTGTTTCTTTGACATTTTTTAAACTTTAATAATTATCTTTTTTTACTGCCAGGGATTTTTTTACGTATCAATCAATAATTTATCCCCAAATTATCTGACAGTTGTAGAAATCTATTTTTATTAGATTAAGTAGATTAATTAATTATTAAGTTGATTGCAATGCACCAAGTATATTCCTAACTTTTTTTTCCCCCTTTTCCAGCTTTCCTTCCTTCCTTCCTATCTTCTAGGAGACATTCCTACTCTTGCCCTTTATCCTACTCCACCCTCTGGGCATATAGTTTCCCAAGACCCTGTCATTCTAGGATCTTCCTTCATGGGAAAACACATGTTTAAAAATTTCTTGATTCTCCTCCCGCCACTTGATCAATAATTTATTCTAGATGGAGAATCATTTCCTTCAGAATTTAGCAAAAGAGTACAGCTATTGGGAAACTTTATGGCATTGTGACTCTTAACCTTTTGTGTGTAATAAACTTTTTTTCCTCTTTGCAGAAACTTTTATGGTCATTACTTTGTCTTCAAGGTAATGAAATTTCAAGTTGATATGTCTTGATATGTTTCATTTGTTACTGGAATTTTACATTAGAAAAGATAAATTAGAAGAGATTTGTGTTCTTCATTTCTGAGAAATTTTATTGAATTTTTCATATAATTACTTGTCTTCAATTTTTAAGAGATGTTTGTGTTTATAGATTAGTATTATGACTTTTTTTCAGGTTTGTTGTGATTTTTTAAATTTCAAGAACTCTTTTTTGAATTCTCCATGTTACTTATTAAATTTCCATTTGTGTTTCACATAAGCACTATTCATTCATTCATTCAACCTTCATATGCTTTCTCTGGGCCCACTGCAATCAGGGAAGTTTCATGAAAAAACTGAATTTAGCATAATTTTGAGCAAAACCTTGAGAGAATTGAGGGAACAAACCAAACAAATAACTGGGGGAAGCAAATGCCAAGGGATACTTTTAGCCACAGTCCTGGGATGAGTTTGTGTGCATAGCTGGCTAGGTTATTTGAACCAATCCTCTACTCCAAACATTCTGCATAATTATATTTTAAAATCTTAGATGGCAGAAAGGAGCTTAAAGAGAGAAATGAATCGTGGACTTGAAATACCATTTTCCACTAAAAAGAACCAGAACTCTTTGGAGAAATAACTGAATCCATATATAAGGCTGGAAATGTACAAGAGGAGCCTGGAACATCATGTCACATCAAAAAGCAAAAAAGCCCCCCAAGATTCCAAGTCATGTCAAAAGGACTCATGGGCCAACTTGAAAAGGTTATAAGGATCAATAAGAATATTAACTGTGATAAACTGAAACAAATCCATGAGTTTATAATGATATATAAAAGAAATAAACTCATTGATTACCTTTTGAGGATGCTAGAGAACCAACTTATTGTAAAAACGGGCTTATAAAGGAAAGAATTAAGTATTTATCATGTTTTTTGTTATACAAATATATCTCAGGGAAACCAAATATTTGATGAGAGGAAACTTGTCATTATAGAAATATTCTGGGTAATGAAACAGAGATGAAATTACAGAATTAGTATATTTTGCAAACCTTAAATGAAATAATAAACCTAGTTCTTGGCAATGATCATCAGGGCTGAAAAGTCACAAAAAAGGGAGATGAACAGACACCATGTCCCTCCTGATGGAAGTCCATGGCACCAGCTATGGGGGATTCTTGTCTAAATATTGAACCTAAGTTTGGCTAAGTCTCTAGATCTAATTACCAATTAACAAGAATTATTAGGGATAGAGAAAGATATTTAATGACACTGATCAAGATTGTAGAATACTTTACAGGAAAAATGATCTAGTTTCTTCAAAAATAAATTTGGAGGGGGACAAAAGAGACAGAGAGAGAGGGAGAGAGGGAGAGAGGGAGGGAGGGAGAGAGAGAGAAAGAGAGAGACAGGTGAAGGGGACCCTACAAATTAAAAAAGATAAAAGATTTACTTGACCTGGATGACAATCACAATGTAAGGACCTTATTTGGATCCAGATATGAACAAACTGTAAATAAAATTTTAAAAAAATATTCAGAGGAGATTTGATATCTGACCGATTATTTGATGATATCAAATTATTTTTTTTGTTGTGATAATGGTATTGTAGTTATGTTCTTAAAAAGAACACTTTCACTTGTGTGTTCTGAAATACTTACAGGTGACATATAAGTCTCGACTTTGCTTCACAATTATCTGGGGTGGAGAGTGGGTGATGTTTTCCAGGTAATGAAATTGGTCATAAATGGATGATGTTTTAAGCTGGTTGGTGAGTAAATGGGGGCTCATTATGCTTTTCTCTCTACTTTTGTATACATGTGCAATTTTTCATAATTATTGCTTTTCTTTAAAGGGAGGTAACCAATTTAGTTACTTTTCTTTACCTTCTGAGAATATGAATTATAGTAATTTTTTAAAGTTCTCTTCTACCAACAGGTTTTGGCTTACTTCAATTTCCTTTTATTGTTTCTGTGTGAGTGTTTGCTTTGGTCCATATCTTTCCCATTGGAGACTGTCCTTTTCTGCCTGGTGATCCAAGGTTGTCTGCTCATATGCTAGACCTATTGCAGCTCCGAGTGTGAAAGTGGGACTTCCGAGTGGGGAGTTGCACTGTAAGACAACCAGCAGGGCCAGGCCCCACCTGCCAGAATCTGTATATATTTCCTCTTGGATTTGTGAATGTCCTCAAAAGAGGATCCTCCAGTCTTCTCTCCTGGAAAGAGGGAATGTGGTGGGTTAGGGGAAAAATAAGTCTAGTTGTCAGTGTTCTGGAAGCTGGAGCAGAGACTTCAGTTTTTAATATATCATCTTTCACCTGCTCTCTCTTTTCAGTATGGAACACACACTCTTAGCTGGGCCAGGTATTTCTGAATAAAAAGTAAACAGCTTTCACCACTCCCCAGTTACCTTCTAGTCTTCTGCAGGAGCTAGGAGTGAGAAGTCCCAGAAAATTATTTCTAGCAGACAAAATATTCTTCAAATTTTAGAATCTCACGACCAGAAATGTTTTTGAATATTGTGGAGCAAACCCTCTATCTTTCTCTTCTTACCAATGATAATATTCATAGTCAGTAGCCTATGTTCAGCATACAAGCATTGCTTCTCTGTTTCTTACATTTTCATCTATTTTTACTGCTAGCCTATAAAGGCAGAATTGCCCAGATTTTCCTTCTCTTGTCTCCCCTGTGACCTAAAGCACAAGTCTGAATAAATACTAAACACAGGTTAAGTATTTATCAAATTATCCTTGCTGGAGCTTGAAAGTAGCTATTTTCTGAGATGATTGGTCACATCATTGGCAAAGGTGGGACCTTAACAAACGTCTGGCTCTCCCCTACCTGTGGCCCCACAGCTGCTCTATCCTCTGGCAGGAAGGAGTGCTTGCTTATGGTAACTCTTCCTTTAAGCTCATCTTGTAGCTTTGAATTTTCCCTGAACCTCTGTCTTCTCCTCTCTATAGTGTTAAGTCTTTTCTAAGCTTGTTAATTTGTGAAGCTCATTATGTAAGTCACCAATTTTATTTTGTCAGTACATTTCTGCAATTTACCTAGATACACGTTTCCCCTCCTGTTTTTCTCTCATCTAAGATCTGTGTTCTTACATAAGGATTGGCTGGTGTCTAGAAGATAGAATGCTAGCTTTTATAATATCTCTTGAAAGCAGCCCTCCTAATATGCCTCTTATCTTTTCAAATATGTAATTTAATAATATGTTACTCTTTTTTATCTCTCTCACTGTAATGATACCTTTAGAACATAATTAATACCTTGCATTTGTACTGTGCTTTGAGCTCTTCAAAGCACTAGTACATCTATTATCACATTGCATTTTATTTTTTTATAATATCCCAGTAAGTCAGTGGAAGAGGCTATTGTTATCCTCCTTCAGATATGCAAAAGAGAAGGATAAGAAAGGTAAAGAGATTTCCTGAAGGCCATGCAAATAATTAGTGGCAAACCTGGGAAAAGAACTCCACTTTTCTGACTCCCAGACTCATCCTCTTTTCTTTACCTGCCTCTTCCACCCCATAACATAGTTCTCCACCCTCAGCATTCTGATCCACTCTGATGCTGAGTGGCACGGCTGTCGCCACCCCAGAGCCCATTGCCTTGTGCCTTTCCAGCTGAGTTATTTCTTCATTTATCATCCGACTGTGGCACTTACTGTGGCTCTAGACTCACATGTGGGAAGAAGACCTTTTAAACCTGCCATAAATCAGACATATTTTACCTGGCTGTTGTCTGTGGTCTTTGAAAAATCTATTTTTTAGTTAAGACATTTTTCTTAGGCAAGTAAAAGTCTGTTCTCACTCTAATGGAAACCTTAAGCTCTATTCGATGTCACCTGATTTTTCCTATGTGACAAGGTCCCTCTGCAGCGTGAGTATTTCTGCCCAACTACTGATAAGATGCATCAACTTCCAATTCCCTCCCCCTCCCCCTCAATTTGGACCCCACCCTCTTTCCTCCTAAGTCATTTCTATAAATTTCTATACATTTATGGAATCAGTCTGCATCAGCAATAAAACACTACATAGATTCATCAAAGCTCCTTCTATATTTTTCTTCATCTATCTCTGTCCCATTTACCTAGAAGGAAAACAAGAGTCAACATACAGATTATGCCACCTCAATGATAGAAAAACAACCATATTTCTCAAGAGAAGGTCAATCTGGCAGCAAGACAAATGTCTGGGATTTCAAGAGGGTGTAGCCTCATCAGAAACTCATGTCTATCCTTGGGCAATTCATGCCTTGCTCCCCAGAGGTACTCTGTTTGGGCATTTTGATATTTAAGTTCCCCAATGAGCCATGATAAGCATATCTAGGTAGATGATTTTTTGAGGGTGCAAGTTTATTTACATGATGGAGACAATGGTCCAGGTAATTCTGGCACAAATGTTGCTGTGGTCTGAATCTTTCACATAACTGAAGCGGGAAAGCTCTGCTGCTCTTAATTCTTTGTTTGTTTGCTTTAATTTCTTCCTTTTTTTTTAAACATCTGTGTGGATCTTTCCTTAAAGGCAATAAGGACGTTCAAATTCCTCTGTTCATTGAGAACTACAGGGAATGAAGTCAGAACAAGTGTTGTGTGTTAGGATACCTCTTGTGTGACTAACTCTGTGCTAAGCACTGCGACTGGTGGTAGAACTGGTTTTCTACCTTGAGGAGTTTACACATAAGTTGTGAGACAAAAATAAGGTGCATGAAACTATTAGAGAGTGGGTCAAGCAAATATTGTCTAATTAGCCCTAGTCTAAATCAGAAGTTGGTGCAGCCTTCAGGGGCAGTGATGTTGCAGAGAATGGAACATGTGCATGGCTAAGGGAGTCAAGACCACTTCATGGAGGAAGTAGTTTCATGTTGTTATTGAGGGCTAGTCGTATTTGGATATCAGGGCATATGTGGCTACGGGGCGAGGGTGGGGAGGATGGCACAATCAAAGACATGGTGGCAGGAATGAATGTGACATTGCAGGAGACGGTGAAGAAAATGACTTGTGTAGGGAAGTAGTCAGCTCTTGTGGGACCGTAAAAGGCCTTTGAAAATGAAGCCTCCAAGGACCTTTTCAAAGTTCTTTCTTTTAACTTCCAGCAGATGACAACCAATTTCCAGAGAATCCTATTTGAGTGCCAAACTTGGAAAATGACATTCAGCTGACATTTAACAATTTGCACACATTTTGCAAGGGCTTTCTTTTCCATGCATGAAACCAAACTGAAAGAAGACAAAAATAAGATTGTATGGAAACACCTGATATGAGATTAAACCAGAGTATTGTTTCAGTAAAATCATTTTTCCTTTTAAATTTATGGTTGACAGCAGTGGACTCATTAATTTTAGGGTGTCCTCTGAATTCTGATCTGGATTAAACATCAAACTCCTGGCATGGTCACAGATATACCCCATGCCTTTTTTCCAGGTTTCATAGGGGAGGAGGATCCACAGAGCCTAAGGGTCCTACTAAAGGGGTTAGTAGGCATAATTTAAAAAAAAAGAAAATTAAATGTCCAGTGTGGTGGTTTGGAGCTGTATGTACCCTAGAAAAACATGTTCTTAAATATAATCCATTCCTGTGGGTTTGAACCCACTGTAAGTAAGACCTTTTGATGAGGTTACTTCAGTGAAGGTGTCGCCCAGCCCAAACAGGATGGGTCTTAATCCTGTTACTGGAGTCCTTTACAGGCAGAATGAAATTCAGACAGTGAGAGAAACCACAGAGGGAGCAGTCAGAAGCTGAACATCAGTGGAACCCAGAAGATAAGGGAGAGACCAAGAGACATCGCCATGTGCCTTGCAATGTGACAAGCCAAGGGCTAAGGATTACTAGCAGCCAGCTTCAGAATACCACAGTCTTCTGGGAGAAAGCATCGCCTTGATGATGACTTGACTTGGACTTTCTTTTAGCCTCAAAACTATAAGCAAATGATTTCTCATTGTTTAACCCAACACATTTCATGATTTGCTTGAGAAGCCAAGGAAATTAAAACATCCAGTGTTCAGAAATTTTTTAAATTATTTAAATTTCAGAAGGGAATTTAGAAATCATCCAATTATTAAAGATAAAGATGCCCCCGGCTGTGAAGGCAATGTGCTCCCCCAACATCACATGTTAACATATAGAATCAGGAACAAGTTTGGGTTTGGATTTGGACTTAGCATCCTTTGATCTTTGCACAGTGGTGTATGTTTGTGCATGTGCGTGTCTGTGCACATGCACACTCACCTCAGACACACAACATACCTCAAAACAAAATACATCAAAATAACTCAAAAGAGCAGAACTTTCATGCCTCACATTTATTATGTGCCTGTAATGACCCACAGGGAATAGATGCCAAGTAAGTTTGATGAAATGCTTCAAAACAGTAAAGAGATAAACAATTTAAGTACATTTAGAATGAAAAGATTTCTTCTTGACTTTTAATTATATTGTATTGATGTTACTTTGGAGACATCATATGTTGAATCCGATTATTTCTCCTCTACTCTGTTTTATCTGTTTTTTTTTTCTTCTTCTTTTATTTAATATGAAAACAAATCATTATGTGCCTTCAAATCCATAATAAATGCTGATTTGCCCATGCTAAGGTAGCAGATAGTAACTTCCAGGCAACTCTGATCTGGCTTACTGGTAATTGTTAGATAGTGGTTCTCCAATTGTAGTCAACTACCTTTGAAGCAACATCGAGATTACATTTCTCCTAAGTGCTAATTTGTTTCACCTTAGTGGTATTTATTTTGTTTAAAATAATATTTTCCATCAGTTTCAGAGACTACAAAATGTAAGTTAGGTAAAGTTAAGACCAGGACATTCAAAGAAAAATGTATACTTGTTGCAAGGCACTTTTCTGCTTTTGTTGAGGATTCAAAGGCAAATAAACTTAATTCCTTTTCTTAGAGGAATTCACAATCTGGTAGGAATGACAGACATTCATAAATTGCTTTACTAACAACCATCTCAAGTATCTTTTGAAGGAGCAAAGAATAAAGCATATTCAAAACAGAACATGGAAATCTCCAAATCAGGGACAAGGGCTATGGGTTCCCACAAGGGAGAATTTAATTTGACTGGGTTATCAGATGTAGTTTCAAAGAGGAGATGTCCTTTAGGGTAGAATTTCAATAAATGGAAATGTGGGCAGAAAGTTCTTCTAAGTGGGGGACGTCTGTGGTTTGCTTTCTGAGAATGGCAAGAAGTTCAGTGAACTGTCAAGACAAGTAGGTGGCTCGCCTGAGAGGTTAGTGAGTTGCAGCCATGGAGGGTGTTGGATTAAAGGATGTTGATTTTAGATATTAAATTGCAGCAAGAGGGGCAGCACTGAAGGATTGAGCTCCTAGGGCTAGCTACCATTTGATCCTTCCCTGTCTTCGCCAATCCTCCTGGATAAATAATCGATGCCAGTTAGATGCATTTCTATTCCCCCAGCTTTTGGGATCACTGGGCCCCTGGATTGTTGTTTATCTCATCCCCTTCCTCCTGCCCCCCATCAGGAAGGCCTTCATATTAGGCCTATCTCATTCACATCCTGCTGTTCTTCAGAGATATGAAGGACATTCCTTCATGGAACCTTCCTTGACCATTTTGGCCCAGGAGATCTTTGCTTGATCTGAACTCCTACAGGACTGACCACTCACTCTTAGTGTGAACACATACCTATATACACACAGATACCAGTCATGCTTACCTTTGAGGATGATTTTGAGGCTCAATCACATTATCAGTTATAAAATTGCTTTGCAAAGTGAAAATGTATGGTTAATATTAGATGGAAATTTCTCTGACTTCAGGAGGGAAAGCAGGGACCTAATAATATTTATGTTTTATTTTGTATCAGTCATCTTCTTAGCTCAACCTGTAGTTAGATAATAGTTAGGCACAAACTCATTAAAATTGTTTTATTTATAGTATACCATGTGCCATGTCATATACTAGGAAAGATGAGATGTGGCCACTCATCTTAATTTGCTTAGCCTCCTGCTGGGGAGGTAAAAACAATGAAGCAAAAGCAAGGAAGATATAATTAAATGATAAGTTATGCAATACAGATTATAAATGCTATAGGAGTTTAAACGAAGAGGAGGTGAGTGGGTATAGCAATGGGTATAGCAATGGGCTGGGAATGAGTCTCTGTGGAGTAGGAGGAATGTTACTGGAACTTCAGAGATGGCCAACATTTTTGACATGCAAGTGAATGGCCATTTCAAAAGGAAGAAGAAAAATTTTGACCTCTCATCAATTCTTTCCCAAGAAACTGCAGGAAACAAATGTTTTTTTTGTTTGTTTTTGTTTTTGTTTTTAAACTTTACACTTGCTTTGGCGAAGGCACTTTGAGCCTCATTTGAGCCTTAAATGAGGATCTGAGCCATTTGAGGCTTATGCCTATCTTGATGTGTCTTGGTTCCCAGCTGCATCAGAGTGAAATAAATACCAGAAGAAATCGTCTTTGCCTTTAGTTAAATTCTTGGTTAAAATGATGCCATTGGAAAGTTGGTAAAACAAGCTTGCTTATCCTGAAATTACAGAAGCTGCCAAAGCAAACCAAGATAGACAAAAACAAAGGGCACGTCAACATAGTATACATATTGTGGGGATTCTTGAAGGTCAGAGCATGATCTTTTACTTCTCTTAGTGACATATAATGCCAATATTTGTCAGATCTTGCAAAAGACTAAAGCCCAGGCAAAGAAAAAAGAATGCTTTGCATGACATTTGTTTTCTGTCCTATAGCATTAAATATCCTTTTTTATATATATAAAAAAACAGCTCTGATGATTAAATGGTTGGGGTTATTATTTTTTTTGTGATGCACTGTCCAGAACAAGTTCATAATGAATTACAAGGTGATAGCTAAACATTCCCAAACTGCAGTGAATCCCTTTCAAACTCTACTGTCTAAGAATTGAGCTTCTATGTTGCAGGTTTTTTCTTTTTTTATTATCACATTGGATGCTGTCTGAAAAGGGACCATCTTCCTTCTGTTAGGGAGGATGTGTTTGGTAGATCTCACAAATGTCAAAATTTTGGAATTCTAAATTGTACTGGACACTGTTCTTAGGTAGAAATTGAGCATGCTGTGATTGTTTGTAAGGATCTGGTGCTAGGGCTGGGGATCAAAGGTTGAATCTAGTCATCACATATCCATACTCCAGAATCAAATGAAGACTTGGATTTGTTTCTGATTTGTGTTTATATTCAAAAAATTCCAAACATGTGGAATCTTTAAGCAGAGCCCCTCTTCAGTCAGGAAGCTTTGTGGTATCTATCCGTTTGTTACCAGGACCTTGGCCAGCTATTAGGAAAGCTGCAGAAGTGCTCATACTTACCAGGAGGGGCTGACAAAACCCGAGTATAGACAGTCAGTCAAAAGAGTGGTGGTGTTGGGAAAGAGAGCAGCAGAGACCAGAGTGATGAAAAATAAGTAGCCCAATTTCATAAACAAGGCAAGGTACAGGGGTGAGTGTTGTAAGAACCGTGGGAACACCTGGGATCACACTAATGGATGAAGAAGGTCTTCCTAATACTTTCCCTTCTGTGCAGCTTCCAGGTTTTGGCTCTTCCCACTGAACACCAAGAATTAAATAACCTGGAGATATTTCTGTACATTTTCTTAAAAGTCAAGGGTTCTAATGTCTTTCACTTGTAGATTCTACCACCAGGAGCAGGGCTAGTATATTAACATAATCTGCAATCTCAGCAGAGCAAACTGTATTCACATAACATTGGCTATGCTGATAACCTAGGGAAGGGGATGGGGTCGAAGGGCAGACAGGACAAAAGTAAAAACTTTCAAATAATTCCCTGAACTTAAAAGCATTCTGCTCTTGAAAGGAGCCAGAACAAGAGATTGACCTAAATATTTTAAGACTGTAAGGATACCACATCTCAGTAAAATGGACGATCCAAGAAGGTGTTACCTGTTTATTCTTTGACCTTCCATGCTTCTCTCCATTCCACTACTTATCCCTGGGGTTCATCACACACCACAGTTTGGAAAATAACATGCTTTAACCAGCTGGACTTTATTTTGGTGTAAGGTGCGAGATGCCAAGCTAACTTTATATCTCTTCTGTATGGTCAACCACTTTTCCCAGAGCCTGAATTCTGATCAGCTGCCATCTGTCGGCAATCATACAATTGCTATACATGGGCAAATGCACACTCTTTATCATAAGAGAAGGTTTCAGCTCCATTTTCCTTGTGAGTTAATTAGACAGTACATGAATGCTAATATCTTCTTTGCTTTTCTTTTTTCTTTTCTTTTTCTTTTTTTTTTTTTTTTTTTTTTGCTTAAGATCTGTCTCATGGCTGCCCTTCTTGCCCATATGGTCTTCCAAGGGTAGAAGTGTCTCTTAAAAGAGAGGCAGTTTCCAATATATAATAAATAATCATAGCATAGGAGAAAAGAGAGACAAGAATTAAAACAAATCAAAAATAGTCTTCAAGGAGAAAGTGGACCACCTATAAAAGTATGTTTTATTCCTTTACTTGTCCTAGCAAGAATTCCATTAATTTCATCAGCTTAATTTGGTAACCTTGACCAATATCAGAGTTCTAGAAAGAACCAGGAAGTGCAGCTGATGAAAGTGACCAGGGCACTTCTAGAGGGAAGTATGGGTGACTAACAAGCTTTCAGCCCCCAAATCAGGTGAAAATTACTCTAGTACACATCACAGTCTGCCTTAATTTAGTTACAGGTTAAAACAATTTATACATTGAACTTAGAGTCTACTTTCTCAGCACAATTCTCCTTCTCTCCTGAGTGCGGGCTGACAGGGTGTCACTTCCAAATTCTTATGCATGAGTAATCGCACCATATTCAGTAATATATTCTTCTTATGAGAAAGTAATCAAGAACAATATAACTGATGACTTCCCTGATTCAGTAATCAGTAATTTGTGATCAGTTTTACCTGATGGTGACAGCCTGCTGTAGAAGTTAGTGCTAATGTATATTACTGCATTTCATTTTTGTGGAACCTGTCAGCTGAGTAAAGGAGGGGAACTATGGATGGAGAACTCCTCCCCCTCCATCCATAAGTGGCACTCCAATGGCCTCCTGGTGTTATTAAAGGAAAATTGGAAAAGTTTCCAGAAGATTAAGCAGAAAGCTTACAACTTGCACAAGACTCTCAATTTTCCAGTGGCTCTGACAGAAGGATAAATCTTCGGCTTTTTTAACTAAACTGTAAGCAAACCCAATGTCTAACTACAGTAAACAAAATTTATTATGATTCGGACATGGCAGCAGTGTTTACCTCTAAGTTGACAAAATTGCCAATGTGTGAGACTCTTAGTTAAGAAAAATGTGGCAGGCTGTTTCTTATCCATCAGGCAAGGAAAGGGGGATTTTGTAGAGCTGTGGGCATACAAAGTGACTTTGAACTATATACATCAATTATTTGTGCATGTGAAACCTAACCCAACTTTAAACATAAATGAGGTAAATACCTGATTGTATGGTGTGACTCGCATTCAACTCTGCCCTAAAATAAATTCTCTCACAAGATACAACTAATCTATTATTTCCCTCTTCTTTCCTTTTTTTGGTTCTCAAATTATTATTAATGAGATTTATTAAGCCATTATTAACCATAACAACTGGCCCGAAAATAGTTACTCATACATCCTTCAGTATTGGAAGTTCTTGAAAGACTTTAAAGGGTAGGTCAAAGGGGGAGACAAAAAAATTAAAAAAAAAAAATTAAAAAAAAAAAAGCCCAGAATGCCTGGATTGTCTGGACCAGGGCTGCTATATATTAGGAAGCTTCTGAAGACAGACAGATCAGCTTGGAAAGGGGTTGAGGTTGATAGGAAGATCTTCTATTTGTTTCACATTATGACTGGTGTGTCTTAGCTTGCCAGGGCAACTATGACAAATATCACACAGTGGGTTGGTGTAATCAACAGGAATTTATTGTCATGGTTTTCGAGGCTTTAAGTGCAACATCAAGATTACTGGCAAGGTTTGCTTTCTCCCAGAGTCTGTAGTGATCCAGCAATCCTCCATCACATGGTAATCTTTTTCTCCTTGGATCTGCTCCTCTGGTTTCCTCTGACTTCTGGTTTCTTCCATGTCCAATTTCCTTTCCTTATAAGGTCTTCAGCCACATTGGATTAATTCCTTCCCTCATTCAGTTTGGCTAAACCTTGACTAACAATAGCATCTTCACAGGTCCAATTTACAAATGGGTTCACACATATAGGACTGGGCAATAGGGCTTGATCATGTTGATTACACATTATTTTTGCACCATGGCAGCATGGACCTTGCAGCCATGTAGCCAATTCTGTTGTAGGGCTGTATCTTAGAGAGCATAACACTGACTGGAGGATCTGATAGTTCTTCAGTGTAGCTCAAATGCAATGATTTCATGTGCAATGTAAATCCCTCATTCTCCCCTGTAAAAGTTCAGCATTCTGCTGATGATGCATGAAATCTTTCTTCCAGGAAACTTTTATTTCATAATCAGAGAAAACATTAAAATTCCACCTGAGAGGTATGCCATGGTAATTTCAAATAATATTGAAATATATTTTTCTAGTAACAAAAACCACTGAAAGGCATTGGAAGACAGAGCCTTAGAAGTTTGAAAAGAGGAAGAACATAAAGAGAAGTGGGTGAAGAGAGAAAATGGGGGGCAGATACTTCATTTTTCTCACTAGTTTTGGGCTGACGTTGGTGGCAAAGTGGTATATAACCTTTCCAGATTTATCTTTAGATTGGAACCCGGACACTCATGAGAAAAAAGTTTGATTCCAAGTGAAACTCTACCCTAACCAAGTTCTCAGTCCCAAAAAAGTTTCCCATCATGCACTGATGGGAAAGAGATGTTTATAGACAATCAAAGGAAGTCCTACCATACAGACTGGAGAGTATATTGTTACACCAAGTAGGTGTCTCAAAGAGAAAATAAGAAGGGGGACATTTAATCAGGTCTTAAACTTCTGAAATTCAGGCTACAAACTCCCAAATGTTTCATAATTCTAAGAATCCACAAAATAGGACTGTGGTTTCCATTCCTTTGATTGCTTCCTGTTGGCTACTCCTAAATTTACATGATCATAATTTAACCGGTGTACCTGCCATATTATCATAACAAAATATATCAGTGTTGGATAATTTAGAACATACACATACTTGCCTTAAAGTCCAATAACTGCTCAATCAGGAGCATAATTTGCAAAAAACATTGATTTATTAGAAATCTCTATGAAATGTCCTGTTTTTAATTTGGAATCAATTTCTTTCAACCTATTCTAGATTTCTTTTCTTAAAATGCATCTTATTCCATGTGTATATCCATTATTTCTCCCACTTTTGCCATCAAGTTATAATCTCTAACAAATGAATTATCTAAACAACTATTGTCTGCTCTGCATGATTTGCTGTTTTTTTTTTTTTTTTTTTTTTTTTGCATTAACTTATATTTAATGTATTTTTTGAGTACACTGGGTTTTTAGTTTGGTTGCCCTTTCCATGTAGTCTTGCAATTCACATCATTTCCTTATTTTCATAGGCTATAGACTCATTGTTCTGATTGCTGCCATTGCTTCTCAATATTTTATGTACTAGTTATTCCAGAGTTGTGGTTTCATTTTATTATAGAAATAAAATTTGCCCATTTAAATCTCTAAAAAAAAAATAATGATTTCAGCTTATTCCCTTTGACTCCTGTCTTTTTTCCCCCTCACAACATTAAGGATTATTGTTCTACCTTTAGATTCATCATCTATGGAGCTTACTTACTGGCATTTTTGTTGACTTAAATTTTTTTGAAATCATAGACTGCATGTTTTAAAATGAAGCAGATCTATCATTCTGTTGACTTCCTTGCAATTATCCACGTATTGTTCATTTCTTCTGTTTACCTGGAATATTTTACCCATCTATAGTCTTGACTCCAACTTGTAAGATGTAAAATTAACAATAGCTTAAATCCCCTTACCAAAATCCCTCAACTCTAAGTTACCACTGATCCTAAAGCACACATTGATTTTAAAACAGGTTTTCAGGATAAACACACACACACACACACACACACACACACACACGTAAGTTGTGTGTTTATACAGAAAAAAATGTGTATATAACTGCAAATAGATCCTTGCTCATTATCCCAGTCTAAGCTTTCTTCACATTTCAATTTTAAATATTTTTTCTGAAGCACTTCTGACAAATGGCAGTTAAATTATCAATATGACATACTGATTTTTCAAAATCCAATCTTAAATTAATAACTTGATTATCACTTTTCAGTGGGGGAGGGGTGCCAGCTCCACAGTTTGGGGAGCTTTACTTACAGTTCTGTGCTGTGCTCTCAGCCATTCCACCCATTCCAGACTGGTGTACAATGTGTGTCCAGTCACGGATGTCCCTCAACAGTTTTTACAGACTACTTACTAGTTGTTCCTGGCTATTTACTAGTTGCTCTAGAGGAGTCACTAAATTCCATACCTTCCTATGCCATCATCTTGCCCCACCTCTTCTCTACCTAGAGGTTCTTATCCATGTGTAGTGGGATTCCCAAGGATGGAACCTTGCTTTTTTTGCCTTTGAACAACCCTATATCTGCTTACACCAGCCAATAAACAGACCCCATTCTAACTTCCACTGATCATGACACTATTCGATTACTTTTATTTTGTTACTCAGTCGACCAAATTACTGCATATGACTAAGGACACCTTGTTTTTAGATAGATTCTTGACATTTTCTCATTAAGGCATCTCTAAACTTTTCCTGTGATTTATTACCTAAGTTAAAGAATAAATATTCTCTTTCCTTGTTGATATACTTTTGCTTACTATGCGTTATCATATAATTGACTTCTTATAAAATATTTCTTAGGAGGTATGTTTGCTCTAGAATGTCCTTAGCAAATAGTCAACACCTTGAGATTGTATAGATAACCTCTGTATCTTTTTGTATTTGAAAAAAATCGAACATTTTGCTATCAGCTATCATGAGATTTAAGGTAATTTTCAGATGAAAAAGATTCTTTAAGCAAATAGGTCTAGAAGAGTTGCTTGGTAAGGGGGTAGATTGGAACAATCTACCTTCTTCCTTACCTGAAGAAGGAAAAGCAATAGTAGAAGGAGCTATAGACTTGTTGTTCACCATGATATTTGATGAGGACAGTCCTAATTGGAAACTTCTGATGCCTAGGTAATACTACTTATCTGTAGAGATTGGCCCTTGAAATTTGTAAAGGCATTTCTGTCAAATAGTCCTTATGTAAGGAGAGGAGAGATTTGATGCAGAATCTCTAACAGATTCTTTTATAAGGAAAGCTGTAGCTTACCTTGCCTATAAACATGCATTTCTCTCCCTCCATGACCCTAGCTTTTCCTCCCCAGAACACCTCCTTTCCACCTCTCCACCTTTAACAATTCTTCATATTTTTCAAGACCATTTCATATACTACCTCCTTTAGTCAGTCTCCCCAGTTCACCCCGGTCCTGATTAATCACTCCTCTGAACTATAAGACTTATTGCTTATAGGATTCACTGGCTAATTAATCATATACTACTTACATTGCTCATATTATTATTTAACTTTTCATGCATATATATTATCTTTCTACCTAGGAAGGGTGTTGCAAAAGTAATTTTACAAGGTCAATTCAATTTAGCGCACTAGAGACAGAACAAGACTTGTGTTGATAATACACTGTTTGAACAAGGGTAGCAGCCCCACCTGTAAACAGAATTGTTCATAACTCTTCATGATTTGGGATATTCTTAATGAAGACAGCCTTATAGCTTGATTTTTAAATATGGAAAAAGCTTTTGATGTGATAATTCATTCCCTATTTGTTCAGATTGATAAAAGAGAATGTTTTTATCTAAAAAGCATCAAAATAATGGATGGAGGTCCAGTGATGCTGTGTAAAGGAAGGCATCCAGGAAGGGTCTGACTCGCTGAAGAAAGCTGGAGTCAAGTGGGGTGTGGGACCTAGAAAACCAAGCATTGCCCATTAGGGCTCATTTCCATGTCTCTAGGGCCACCTAGAGTTACCGTGGCCCTTCAGAAGGAGTTTGTTTGCCAGGCTTTCAAAGCAGAAACATTCAGGTATAGCTTGGGTAAAACCTGAGGTTTTTTATCCAAAAATATCAATCAATTGGCATTCTAAATTACAAACATGAGAGACCATGGGAATTAATATGAAGGATAAAATGTAGAGTGAGAAAATACTTTCGTTCAGATAAGTAGGAGGTAGTTTGATAGAAGTCTCAAGAGTATTGTTTCTGATTGAAAGGTAAGGTTTAGTGGGAGAATTCCAATGTACAAAACCAGCAAATAAACAAACGGCCTTGAATTGTTTAGTTATCATCAAAATGTTTATGCTACAGAAGACATACATATAAATCTATTGTTAAATTATTTAGAAAAAGTACACTAATATGCTATGCTATTTATAATGATTATTTTCCATATATTAAAGCCTGTCCCTTAAGCACACAGCATAAGTTTGCTTTGCTTCAGCCCTTAATGGCTTCTTTCAGCCTCCATCCTCACATGAGGGCCACACATGAAAGGAGAACTCAGGCTCTCTCTTGCTGTTCACAGCCTTAGTTCTGAACCGCTGGTCCTGACCCATTTTTTTTGCGCCGCATTCCTGCCTGCTTTTGATCGTCTCAGCCTCAGCCCTCATTGCTCATTCTCTCCTTTCTAGCATCACCTTGCCTAACCCTTTATTCTTTATGTGTTGCACTATCTTTCCCAGTTCTCCCCACAGTGATGCTAACTCCACTGCCATGGATAAATGCTCCTCCTCTTGTGACCAGGTCCCGGAACCCCCTGGTTCAGTGCTGTTCCCTTCAGTCTCCAGCAACTTCTCCTGCTCCCTCTCTCCAGGCAGCACACCCTCTTGGCTCATCTCAGCTCCACAGTGGGCACCAGGGATACTGTTAGATAGCATGCAGCTCTTTGGTCCCCTGTGATGTCTGATTCTCACTTGAATATACCATAGTACATATCACAGGGTCAAGCACATGATTCGGAGTCCAAGGGATGCTTCATACACTAAACAGATTGCTAGAAGAGAGGGGCAAGTGGGAATGTAGAAAGGGAAGCAAACTTCTGAATTTGCAGTCTCACATCAGCCTAAGCTTGTTACTAATAGTTAGCAAACTGGCTTTTAGATATGAGAATGAATCACTGGCAGTTGATGAAGGAGAAGGGGAGAAGCTGTAGCAGAAACTACCCTACATTCAAAAGGTTCCCAGGTGGGCACAGACAATGGTCTTGCCCTGACCCTAACCCTACCTCTTCCCCTCATATTGAGTAACAGAGTCCCACTGAGGTACCACAGCCTCTTTGCTCAGCTCAGCTCTTCCCTCACTAAAAAGAGCCAGTACAGAAGATGCTCTCTTTGTTCCCCAGTACTAAGCTGTTGTTGAACAGCTAAATTGGATGAGAAGTGATTGATTACCACACAATTCTATTTTGTCTCATCTGCAAAGGATTCTAAGTCTTATAACATTCTTCACAGTCAAACTCTGCGGCACTGCTTTATGTTCAGCCTATAAGTGGGGCATAGAGGAAGAGGGAAAGGCACTAGGCTTCTTTACAATATGGAGGTTTGGGCAAGGGAGAATGAAAGACAGGCACATTGAGACATGAGAACCAGAGGAACATTAAAGTTTGCCACCTATAGAGATTTGGAAGGTACTCAGATAAATCATGTGCTCTTCATAATTCATAAACTCAGTTCTATGGAAATAGTGCATTAAAAAAAATTTTTTTTCTAAAATTCACCACTCCAAGCCACCATTTGATACTGATGGGAAATTTAACCTCATTCTGGGAGCCTTCTGCCCTAGGAACCCATTACATGTTGCATATTACAATAGTGACCCTTGGTCTTTGGTTACCCGTCCATCCAAGTTATCAGTGAGTACTGGGTTGTCTCTTTCCATATATCCTGGTCAGTTTTGAGAATACTGTGCTGCTTCCATCCCATTGTAGGACTTTATTCTTATCTCAATCCCAGTGCCCATAATGAATTGGGGAGGGCATCAAAGATTAGTAACTTAGAGACGAATGAGGATGTACCTCCAAATGTAAGAATCATTTGGCAATATGTTTGAACATATGTTAGCCTAACATGTGTGACCCTTTGTTAGCTTCTACCTTTCAAAATACGTAAAGCCTTTTTTGGTAGAAGCATGTGGTTAGAAATAGAGCTAGCTGTAGTTTCTGAATCCTTTGATTTGGTTATCTTTGTTAGTTTGACAAGTTAAAACAATCATAAATTGAGATGCTCCAACCATTTAGAGAACTGCCCATTAATCAACATAGTATGTGTGTTTACATACAGTTCAGGGATTTGCTGTAATTGAATTCAGAACATCTGTACCCTTGGAAGTAATTTTGACTCTCCTGAGAAATACACACCTTGGCATTTAGTTATATAGTTTCCTTTCTCCTAGAAGAGAAGTAACTCTTTGAAGAAAGGGGTAGTCATGTCTGCATCATTTTAGAATTCCTTTAACATCTTGGAGCTGAGCTATAGTGAGGATTCAGTAAATACTTAAATAAATTGGGGGCAAAAACATTGTTTGTAAGGAATGTGTTTCACTTAATTTAATTATCTTTTCCCAATTCATATTCAACTTACATATTTACCCTAATTCAAAAAAGTCCAATGAGAACACATTTGTAAACCCAATAGTATCATATCACCATTGTAGTTTACTTTAATTATCATCTTACTAAGTCAAACTTGTCCATATTTTAGGTGATTCCATATCTCCTGCTGTGGAAAATGACTTTCAGGGCTTTAGGGGGGAAAATGGCTGCAAATGCCCCAAACCACATACCAAGGTACCCACATGAGTCCTGGGCCCTCTACAAGGCCTCAGCTAGGGAGAGGAAACTAAGGGCCAGGGAAAGCAAACAGGAACGGGGTTTGGTTTGAAGTTTAGCTGGCCTATAACTATCATAGATGAAATTAAAAACTCATCTTCTCAGAGAGAGCTCTTTCTTATAAAGTTCTCATTCTCAACCATGGTTTTGATAAAAGTGACTCTGAAACGTGGTTCTACATCACTTGATAGGGGACCAGAGAACTTAGAGGGCTCAAACTGAGGTAGCTGGGGAGTCAGTGTCAGACTTTTGATCTCATAAGGGAACCATGCACATGTGCTCTGCTGGAATGTTCTCCTGTGCCCCTGCTACTGGGAGGGTGTAAGGGTCTGTCGTTTCTTGCGTGAGACCTAAAACTCCCAGACCCCAAAGCAGATGTGGTCTTGAGAAGCGTAACTAGAGGTAAAATGGGGGCTAGGTATGAATAAGAGCAAGAAAACCCTGGGTCTGAGTTTAACAGAACACATTTTGCAAACTTTACTTTGTCTCTACTTCCACGTATTATAGTCTGAGGCCGTGTTCCACATTCACTGATCCTCAAAGGAGTAGTTCCGGCATTTAAAAGCCGTGTAGAAGAGCCTTCCTGAGAGCTGGGATTTACTACTCTAAAACAAGAGAGAGATAGAACTATATTAGCATAACATCTGCTTACTCCCCTACCCTAGACTCTCAGAAAGTGCATGTTAACCTAGAGGGAAGCCAAGTAACGGATGAACATCAGAGATGTGAGAATCAAGCAATTTTGGACTGCATTAGCTCCAGCTGGATAGGAGCAAACGAGATGTAGTCTAGGGAAAATCAGAAATGAGGTTTCTCTTTGGAAGACAAGAAGGGAAGACAATTACTGTGGAACTGGTTGGCAGCTTGCTTTGAGAAACTAATTCACTCTGAGCCTCATTCTTCACCCTGAAGGGTTGGGAGGAGGGAGGCAAGATTGTTGCTAGAGGGGAAATCAGAGTTCTGCTCCCTTAATCCTCCCTCCCACCCCAAGGCCATTCCCCATGGTACTCCTTAATTCTGGATTTGCTCTAGGCATTCCACCCCATTGGTACATAGTACATAGCCTGGGGCATGGCTCTACTGATAAGCCTTGGGCAGTGGGCTGGAGTGGGAGGAAGACTTCTCATAGGAGGGAAAGGGGCTAGCAAATAAGAACATCGCCTACACAACAAGCAGAAACCTGCTTTAAGAAGCGTGGTTGGAAACACCTTAATATAACAACAGTTTAAATGCACTGAGAAATAAGGGGAGAGTTTGGATGAAAATGGGAATAGTTCTTTTAAATTCGTTTTGCTGCCCAAACTCCTTACCCACCTTTGCAATGACTGGCTTTTGGCAGTGTCCTCCTGAGCAAATATGGAGGTCCCTCATCTTCTAGAATGTCACAGACTCCATTGAGAGTATGTTTGAAGCTGTGAAATTCTTGGGGTCGGAAGGGACAAAGGATAAGGGACAAGATCAAATGCACATAAACTTTTGCATTCAATTTCAATGAATTAATGAAATCTCTTGAAACTCATCCTCACATGCACTAAAGATTCTCAGATGTGAGGTTACAACCACAGCTCTGGAGAGATAAAGAAGCTCATTGATTGTGTATAATGCTTAAGATAGGCTAGGTCAGTCAGCATGTAATGTTTAAAAGGTAGTGCAGTCTGGCCGTTAAGGGGGTAGCACCAACTTGCCTGGTTGGCACCCCAGCTCTGTCACTCACTGGTTGTGTGAGCACGAGTAAGTTATTTAACCCTTCTATGCCTTCGGATGCCATCTTTAAAATGAGGAATATAGCTATACTTATCTTAAGTTCAATTAACCGATACATGTAAAGTGTTTAAAATAGTACGGGATGCAAAGCAAGTGTCCCACAAAGGTTGATGTTCTCTCTTGAGTGTATACTGGTAGGTGCCTAGCAACTTAATGCCTTTTCCCATCTCCATAACATCTACACAAAAGGAGAAAAGACTGTTCTCCATGGTTTTTCACCTCAAAGAATTTGCAGGGTAAGATGAGAGAGGACAAATTAGGAAAATTACCAATGGACAATTTAATGCAGTAAACCAATAAATAGGTACCAAAGATAGTGCAACATATATTTGCAGAGAAAAGGTACATCTAAGTAGGGAAATATGAGACTAACAGCCCTGTGTGGTGAGTTGAATTTTAAGAGAAGATGGAAGAACCTGAAAATTAGGGAAACAGCATAGGGAGAGGTGCTATGGTGGGAATGAGGCATCCCACAGACCATTCCTAACTAAATTAGCAAGGTAAACCTGCCACTTGTAAAGAACCCTGAAAACTTGCCTGGGCATCTTGAACTTTAGCGAAAGGACACAGGAGAACTATTTCAGGTTTTTAAGAAGCATCAACCGACTGTTCAATTGACTATACAAATCAGTACCAGAGGAAGATAGGGCCAGGAGAAGTAAAAAAGAAGTCTTTACAAATCAGGAGTGAAACCATGTCTCTTGTAAGTCAGGATCCAGAGATACTTGGGAAGTTCAAACAAGAATATTCAACATATTTCTTGCACTTAACATGATTAATGGATAATGATATTAATAAGCCAGGTTGTCATTCTAAGAGCCTCCTTGGAGAACTCCCAGTGGAATAAAAGCTACATCCTGAAGCCTCACAATTGGGATGAAAATTAGACTCCATAATAGCAGAGGAAAGGAGAAATTGGATGTTATAAACCTGATAGAAATGAGAGGGCATGGGCAATGAGAGTTGAAGAGCAAAAAGGAAATTTAATAAGGGAAATGTAATAAGCTCTCATATCTGGTTGACACTGAAGAAAATGATTCGCCCACCCAAAAGGAGAAGTGATGAAGGGATATCCAGAGACGACTGATTACTCAAAGGAAGAATGGTGTCCTGGGTGAGCTGGCTTCAGTAACAAAAATGCCAGTTATGTTGTATAGATGGTCTCCACTAATACAGCTCTTCCAGTATCCACTCTATTGGCTCTGAGGCTGAGCTCTTAAGTATTATTAATATCAACTCTGATAACCAACTTGGTCCTTATCCTTGAGCCATCCATGTCATTGTTCAATAAAGGATTCACTTGGGCTCCTTACACCTATCACCACACACTTTGGGACAAGCCCTTTTTTATTCAATGCTTTGGCTCTTTACAATAACTCCAGGAAGTTGTTAAATCAGGAATTATTATCTACATTATACAGATGCAGAATTGAAGTACAAGACAATAAGTGGCTTTTCCAAGGTTAATGGTGAAGCTGGAACTTGAGACTCCTGGTTCAGAGATCTTCTAGCACACCTTTCTCCCTTCTCTAAGAGCAGTAGGGAAGCAATAACTATTCTTCCCCTCACGTTCTCAGTACAGGTCAGAGAGCGGAACTCCGCGCTGCTGGCTGTGTAGAATAAAGTGCTGTCAGAGTAAAATTGGATTCTGGCATAAAGCTTTGCAGAGAGACAGTTTGCATAACAAAGTCATTCTCTTATCCCAGGGGGAATGGTCTACCATAATAGCATTCTGTAGATCTGGTCATAACAAATTATCTACAATTAATAACACTTTACAACAAATGTTTTCTCTCTTGGCGGTTTATAAAACATGCAGTCTGTAAAATAAAATACTTCATGGTTTATTGCTTAATTATTGTTTAATTATTGCTTTAAAAAAAAACATTCAATGGTGGGGTGTATTTTGTTACAACTGTAGATGAGAAGGAGATTTTTAGCTTAACACCCGCCCAGCTCTTTCAGGTTTTGTTTCTGCTCAAGCATTGCTCAACCCGCCTAATCCTTTCAAGCCCCCACCTATCGCCAGTCAGCTGCCACTCTCAGAAAAATAAAATGCTACTTCAAACTCTAGGTATAGCAAGCAATCTCAGAGATGGGAAAGATATACAGAATTAACTGTATTAGAAGATGTCTTTTCATTTCTGAAGTCACTTAAGATTATGGGTGCTCTATAAAAGATTGATGGGTTTTTTTGTTTGTTTGTTACTTCAGCTCATGCCAATGGCAAATATGGTTTATAGAAAAAATTCATTATAAGACCAAATGATTTGACATTTTTTTCAGTGTTCATTGTAATGATGTACGGTTGGTGTCTCTTCCCATGGCATTCTCTTTCTCAGAATTGGAAAACAGGCAAAGTTAATCCTATCCCCTTACCATACCTAGTAAATTTTCTGAAAAAACGCCTTATCAGTGTTCCTTTTGAATCACCTTTCTTCAAAGTTCCACCTCTTTAATCTTTGTCAGTCATGTATTACTACATACACACAACACATATGTATATATACTCACATGTGTGTGTGTACATATATATATTCTTATATATGCACAGACATGTGCCACTTTTGTAATGTATTTGGATTAAAATAATGACAAAAAGGATCTTGCTGGAGGAGGAGCAGCTTATAAAATGTCATTTCCTTTATTGGGAAGGTTCAAAATTGGTTTTAATTGGTCTTCAAAAGTTAGAGGATTACAGCTTCCATGCGGAAATAGCAATTCCCAACTCAAAATGAGATCAACCATAATAACTCAAGGTTATACTCACCTCGAGTGCTAAGCCTGTGCCATACCTTGGCTAAAAAATTGACTGTATTACCTTATTGGCTTTTTTACATTCTATAAAGCAGGTACTATGATTATTTCATTGTACAGATTTAAAGAAAATACAGGCCTACAGAGGTTAATTTCATTGCATAAGAATACATGACTAGAACTTGATAAAACTGTAACTCAAACCCAGGTTTCTTCTCCAAGCCCCGTTTTCAAACACAAGAAGGCTAATGGGAAACCTTCGTAGAGATAGGTTTAAGAGCAATTAAAACTACTGAATAATGTAGGGATTTCTAGGAGGTAAATTACTCTTTTTTTCTAAATCAAAACAGGCTATTCCAAATGACATTTGAGTTACAAAATTCTAAACCAGTGTTTCACAAATTTTTCATTATTGCCTAAGAAACCATTTTAGACATTTTTTCCCTAATTTCTCCCCCTATGAAATTTTAGAATCACAATATTCTGTATTTCTGTTTATGTACTGTTTGTATGTCTGTACTTTATATGTAAAAAGAGTAATTTTTTTCATCCCCAAGAACCAATTTTCATTTCTTTTGAGAATGTATGCTCTAGAGTAATCTATGTGGTTATAGAAAGAAAATAGTCTTAATGTTTAAATTTGTAGAGCCCAGAGTAATATTAAGAATGCTTAATCTTTATATTTTAATCCTTCTTTTAATTGTACCTGAAGATTTTTTTGTTTCTTATAAAAAGTAAATAAAATTTAATCAATATAGACTTTTGTTAATTTTTAAACACATTTAATTGACTATTTGTTACTTTACTTCATTATCAGCATTTTAAAAGATAAATAAACTACTTGCTAGTACTAAATTGACTTAAGCAGAAGTGACTGTTTAATTCTTGGAGTTCCCTGAGATTAAGGCACAATCTTTATTAGCAGTTGTTCATGTATTAGCAGGATAGGAAAAATATAAAACAAATGTCCTAAGTATAAAACAACCACCACTAGCAAAGAAGTTTATATGCAAAGATGAAATTCATAAATACCTTCAACTTCTGCAATATAAAGACATAAACTCTTTACCCCTAGCTTGCATGAAATTAATATATTTTCTTTTCATATAGTCATCGCTCTTGCCTTGTTGGTTTTGATTCCTAAAATTTCATATTCTTTCTTCCTGTCACTCTCTTTACAACTTCAACTTATTCATAAATTTTATTATCTTCACTTCTCTAATACTCTTAAAGTTCTCAGATGTCATCTTTTTCCTATCCTCAGAATTTGAAGTGTTATATTCTTAAAGTTCTCTATGTACAACTTTAGAATTTAATTGATCCCTTACTCTCTTCATCCTATGACAAGTGTGTCACTCCGAAGTAACATTTGTCAGGCTTGGCATCTGAATGCAGGCAATGGATGGGAGAGTCAGGAAATGTCAATATTTGATAATTGGGCATGAGTTTAAGACAATTTGTGGCTTTTGAAGTTAGGCTACTCTATCCCTTCCTGTCTACACGATTTTTAAAAATTCATTTAACCTCTTCTTCCCACCTCAGTTTCTTATGTGAATACTTTCACTACTACTGCTACTACTACTACTACTATTACTACCACTACCACCTCCAGTAATATCAATTACTGATATTATGATAAAACTATTAATTATAGCAGCTGATATGTGAGATGTTTGCTACATGCCAACTACTATACTCATTTAATCAACCAAAGAATTTCTGAGATACAAATTATAATTATCTGCATTCTACAGACGAAGAAGCCAAAACAAAAAGAAATTAGTATGCTTGGAAGAGATGGCAGAGCTAGGTAATAATAGGGTAAGACTTGAACATAGATAGTCTTGCACTGAAAGCCCAGGCTCTGAACTATTACACTGTATTTACTGGATCAGAGAGTCCCTGAATTTCCTTCACACTCGACCACTTTCTTGTTCTGTGATTTTTCATTATTCTATCCAGGTGTGACTCGGCATCATAGAGCACTTACTTGCATTTAATGACAGTGAAAGCTAAGGTTTGCCTTCAGTGAATACATGGAGTAAGGGAATAAGACATGGCCACAGGAGAGGACCACAGTGGCTACATTTTTAAATGCATTTTAAAATCATACTATGTGCGATTATTTTTTACTCCTTTTTTACTAGGTGTGTTTCTCATGTTGTGTAATCCATGATTGACCATTAGCTATTCACCAAAAATTAGGATAGAACAAAGGAGGGAGAGAAATAGATGAGAGAGAGTTGGAGATAACCAAAACACTGGAAATGCAGAGACAGACTCTAAAGAGAAGCAGCAGCTAAATGGGATGCAAATATAAGGGAACAAACCTTGGATTTCCAAGCATCTATATTTTGTATAGATACTGAAAGTCTTGGTGAAATTGCTTACTTATAAACATGCAAGTACCTCATGGTGTCTGCCTCATGGCCAAAAAGTTAATGATTTGAATATATATCCGTTTTAGTTTCTTTGCTGCTAAACCAATGCAATGGGATGGCTTACACAATAGGAATTTATTGGTTCATGGTTTCAAGGTTAGGGGAAGTCCAAAATCAAGGAATTATCAAGGTCATGAATTCTCCCAGAAGACTCTGGTGTTCTGGGGCTGGCTGGCTGTGATCCTTGGTCTGTGGTTATTCTGTCACATGGCAATGCATATGGAGGCCTCTCTTGGGTCCTCTGGATTCCATTAACTTTCTGGTCCTTCCCATGGCTCTTTCTCTGACTTTCACTCTGCTTATAAAGAACTCCAATAATCTGGATTAAATACCAACCTGATTCATTTGGGCCACACTTTTAACTTAAGTATCATGAAGAGTTCTTATTTACTATGGGTTCACACCCACAGGAAGGGATTAAGTTTAACAACATGTTTTTCTGGGGTACATAGCTCTAAGACACCACAATATCCAATGATTGAAGTTCTTCCTTAATAGCTTTCAAAATATAGAAATGGATTTGCTGCCTTTTTCTGAATTAGCTGAATTTAGTCCTTGAATTGAAATTGGGAAGACCCCATGATCTCTGCCTTCTCAGGGCTTCTGGTATAAAACATAAACCCACTCTTACAGGAGAATCATATGTAGACCTAAAAAGACTTTTCTACCTCAATAAAAGCAGACCAACATATCTCAATTAATTAAGCAGTTTTAGTGAGTGTCTGCCATATCCAATGTCTCTGCAGAATGAAACATCAAGACTATTTGGGGGGATGTTACAAAGTGTTCTTTGCCTTTAAAAAGAAACTTTGCTCTCTTTTTAGAAAAGTCTACCCTTTGCATATTGCATGTGCTCAAAAGAAGTGAGCAGCACCTTTTGTACTATTTCTGGGACAAACCCAGAATGCAACACATTTCAGTTTGTGTAAATTCTTTGCCCATGCGTCTTCATTGAGGAGTGAGATCCTGAGCTGAAATGAGCTACTCTAATTCCCAGCCCTTCAAAATAACCACCAGACGATAACCACTCACAACAGATATTGACTTTTTATGCATAAGGATTCATTTTATGTGCAAAACATTTCATAGCTTTCCAGTCACAGCTCACTGGTTGTTATTCCAGAAAGCATCTGTCTGAACAACTAACTGAGGTTTCTTAAACAAACTGCATTAGGCATCCCTTAGTTGGTTTTGAAAATTTCATAAAGAAAGGATGCAAGATATGAAAGACTTGTATATTATTGTCAAAATTAATGTCGAATATACAAGGTATGGTAAGGCCTTTTTTTTCTGAGTTTGATGGAAATTTAATGGAAAAATATAATGTTTTTCAAAATGTGTTTTTTTGAATATCTAGAAAAAGATCTTTGGTTAAATAAGTCTTCAAAACACTACAGACTCTTAGAAATTCACACCACACTTCAGCATATCAAAGGTCCTGAGCAGTCCTATAGTAGAAGGATCTACTACTTCATTCTGTGTAAGACAGATTTTTCTCAGAGAACTTAAATTCACATTGTCCCCCTTGTAACACAGAATACCAACCAAAAGATTTAGCACCCCATAGAACTCTAGGATATGTTGACGACAAAGGAACAAGTGGGATTGGGAGTGAAGAGACCTATTCCTCTTCCAAACCAGGTCTGTGACATTGAGCACAATTTGACTTCAGCAGACTGTTTACTTAACTTCCAAATTCAGGTAAAAATATCTACCATGTCAGATAAGATACAGGATTTGCATAAAGAGCAAATCATTGAATAGTAGCGAAAGCACATTAAAACTGAAGAGCATTGTACACATTTGAGATAGTTTTATACCCTAGACCTTGGCTTTAGGATATTCCAAATATAACCCTGAAGGCTGCTTCTGTCATTTATAATCCTCATCTTCATAGTAAAACAAGTTATTAAAACACTAAGTCCTGTAGACTCTATTTAAATAGTTTAGCCTGGATCTCACCTCCTTTTGCAAAATTTAGTGCTTTTACCTAACAATTTACCTTTTTCCATAAGTATGAACTGAATATACATTTACCTAAATATTATGTATTATTTGCCCTCAGGAAGAGGTGATGGAGTACAATGTAGCCACTTTATGCTTCTGATTTTGGTGAAGAACTTATTCCCTTTTAATTATGTAACTGTCATGTATCTGACTTATAGTATACACCTCTGATGTTGGGGAGGAGAGAGAATGGGTTCTTGGCAAATCAAGATTCATGGCATAGCAGGCAGGGATATTGTATCAATTGACACATGAGGCTGTTAAAAGAAAACTATTGACACATTCCCTTGTTTTCTTAAGAGTTTTCCCTAAACATGTGTAATGATTGATATTACTTGATAGATTTGGGTTATAAGACCTGCATTCCAAACTGCTATGCTTGTTATTGGAAAGGTTGTCGACGGAAGTGCCTGATTATAGTCAAAATACCTTGGATTTCCACCTATTTGATCAACTTGCCAAGTTAATAAAAAATAAAAAAATAAAAAAGCATTTCAGATTCGGTGACCTTTCTCTTAATCAAAACAAAATTTCTAGTTTTAGCTACAAAACATAAATATTTGCTGGACAATGTACTTACACAAATAATACACACTTAATCATTATGTGTTTGTGTGTCTGTGTGAGCATGTCTGGGTGTATGCTCTACTTTCTCACTAATCTTGAACCGTTCTCAAACATTGCCTAATCTGACTACTTTACTCAAAGGCTTGCATTAAATGACCTCTTTCACAATCTATATAATTTCTATAGTTTCTCTGCTTTATGGTTTTGTGATGCCCAGGGTCTTAGTTTACCAGAGCTGCTAGATAAATACCATACCCTGGTTGGTCTAAACTACAGGAATTTATTGTCTCATATTTTTGGAGGCTAGAAGTCCAATACCAAGGTATCACCAGGCTATGATTTCTCCCAGAGACTATGGTATTCTGGTGCTGGCTTGATTTCTGTCACATGGCAATATGTATCTTCTTCTCTGGCTTCTACTTTGGGCTTCTGTGTCCAGTGTCCTTTATTTGTAAGGACTTCAGCCATACTGGGTTAAGGCCCATCTTCACTCAGCTTGGCCACACCTTAACTAATAGCATCTTCAAAGACTCTATTTACCAATGGGTTCATACTCCTATCCAAGGGGGTTAGGACTTGGACATGTCTTTTGTAGGGGACATGTTTCAATCCCAAACCCCCAGGCCTCAGGAAAGCCAACCTCATTGTCTTTTACAGAAAAAGAAAACAATGCTTACATGGCAATAGTCTCTAGGTAACCCTGTGATGTCTATGTCTTTTAGCCTTTGAGCCCTGAGCACTCTTATTTTTGGAGGCCTCATCATTCATCATACCCAACACGCACATCAAATACCACATTTATCTTAAAAGTTGAGAAGCAGTGGATTAGTGGAAGTTATGCTACATTTTATCGATATTTCATTAAATGTTTATAATTTCAATTTTTAAATTTTCTTTTTGGATTTTTGATCTGTATTTACTTATTTATTTTTAGCTATCAACCATCATTTTTTTTTAGGCCTTTAGAAATCTCAGGCTTCAGGCAGCATAACTGTAGAACCTAAGGAATAAACCAGCCTTGTTTCACATTTTCCTAGTATAGAATCCACGCCAGTCAAGTATCCCCCTCTCTGCCCATCTCTCCCACACTCAGCCAGGATGTCTAGGAAGATACACCTACTTTTAGGGTGAAACTAAACCCTAGTTTCCCTCTGTTTTTCTCCATCTGTGGACTGCAAATCTGAGAATCTGTAACTGAATATTTAAATATATCCAGTCATCTTTGTCCATAATTGTTTCCTGAGTGGCGGTCTTATTTCCTCCGCTTGCTTGTGAATTTCCTCTGTAGATCAACTGCATTTCTTTCTCTCTTTCCTCCCTGCAGAGACAGGCACACGCCCCAGAGCACAGTGAATAGAACTTTAGGGTACTGCTTTGGATTTTAAAATTTCCTCTGGTCTGCTCTGGAGGCGCAATCGGTGTATCTCCTGAGAATGCATGGGGCCATGCTGGTCACCATTGTCCCCAGGGTGCCCTCCTGCTCCCTGAACAAACCAGGTGACAAGCAATCAGAGAAATGCTCCATGTCCTGTTGGTTTTCCCCACTTCACTCCTCCTTAATCTAGGGGCTGTCAGAACAGGGACGCAATTGTTTACTGATTGCTACTCAATTGGGGATAGGGAGGTTATAAAAAACCTGAGGAAAATGCTCGCTTCCCATCTGATCAGCAACACAACAGCTGCATTCCTAAAGGCTCTGTTTCCTTGCGTTAGCTTTCAGTGGTCCGAGGTTGGCCTGGAGAGGATTTGCTAGCGTGTACCCATGAGAGCACGCCTGGCAGCACCTTACTCTCCTTACCAAGCCAAGCCAGGGGGTGCCGGTCTTACATGCCTAGAAGTATCAGAGGGGCAATACCACAGGCCTTTGTTCCTTTGAGCCTCTGTGCATTTGGGACCATCTGATCCCATTTCACTTTTGTTCACATTTACCTCCTCAAAATGCCTCTTAACCAGGGGCTCAAGGAGCTTCCTGTTCATTCCAGACTCCTTTTCCCTCCACTCAGAATGTTCTGGTTTCTCCCCTGACAAACTATTAGAAAGCAAAAGTATTAGGTTTATTTTGAAGCCAGAAAAGCATTTGGGTTTAGCAATGTGCCATCTCTGAACTTGCCCTGGGTTTTGGGTTAAAAGTTGGACAAGACTTCTGGATAACGAATCCTGACTTCGAGCAAATTGTCAGTTTGTGTGGATTTCCCAGAACCCCATACCACATATTCTCACACCACACACATTCATGTGTGCACCACACACCATACACACTCACATACACATATGTACCGTATATAAATAGACGCCACACACTCATGCCATATGTATGCACAGACACACAGAGCACACACCTGCTTCACATATATACCATTCCTCCCTCTCCTTCTCCCTGTCCCTCCCTCCCTCTCTCTCCCTCACACATACACACACAAAGAAGTTTCTGCTTTAGTACCAAATCTCAAGTACCACGGATATTGCTATGAAGACAGCTTGTACACAGAGAATAATTGATGTGCAGGAGTTTAATCTGAGTGCTGAATATGCGTATAAGAGCCTTGAATCCTATATATTTGGGTTGGGATATCACTTTAGAGCTTTTAAAGTCTTGTACATTATTTCACACAAAGCTTGATAAGTACTCTGACAGGGAGTATGCCCAACTTAACACACAAGAAAAGAAGATTCTAACATGGTCAGCAACTTGTCCCAGCTCTAAGAGGAATGAATTGGAGATCCAGATTTCCACACCCAGCCTCCTGCTTCTGCCTTAGCACTATCTCCAGTATTTCTCATTTTGCCTTTGGCAATAGTGTGAAGTGGACAACTTTAGGGCCTTGGTGCTCCCATCTGGCCTTGATTTTTCTGTCCTCTCCTAATTGTCTCACTGGAAGCCCAGTTACTCTTGGAAAGGATCAAATAAACTCACCACACAGAAGGATAAAGAAACGACTCAGGGTGCTCTCTCCTCCAAGAGCTCCAGCCCATAGGCTCTCTTTTGGTTTCCGCAGAGTGCCAAAAGGCCCCAAGTTTTCACAAATTTTGTTTCTTTACCCAGACCACTGTCTTGTTAATTATCACTTCTGTGTCTACTACTCAGCTTTCAGGACTTAGCTCACATGACATGTCCTCAAACGAGCTTTCCTTCACCCGCAATCCAAACTAGATATCCGACTCTCCCTATAGCACCCTATATCTTTCTTCACAGCTACTAAGATACTTCAGCATTCTGTACTTATTTGTCTTCTGCATGTCTTACCCCATTGGTGTATCTACTCCAGAAAAAGTGGGAACCACAACTGTTCTCTCCATGACCTCATCTCTCCTCACTCTCTGCCTTGTTCACTCAACTCCAGCCCCACCACACTCATGCTCCTTCTCTTTCTTCAGACCTGGGATTTTCAGTTTGTTCTCTCCAGACAACCCTATCTAATTTGCAACCTGTAGCCCTCTCCATTTCCTGTTAGTTTTGTTTTGTTTGCCACAGCATGTATCAACTCCTTACATACTATATCCTTTAATACGTTTATTGTCAACAGTCTGTTTCCTTTTATTAGAACATCAACTCTTCAAAGGCTGGGCTCTTTGCCTATTTTGTTCACTGTCATATTCGAAGAAGCTAGAATAGTGCCTGTTTCAAAACAGACTCTTAATAAATGTTTGTTGAACGTATGAATGAATACATGCATGAATGAAAAAAGGGGGAAAGAGACAACTGATACTTTACCCCAGAGCAGTTCCTCTCCCCTATGATGAGGGATGGCCTCTGACCATTCAGAGAACCCAAAGAACCATGACACTTCAGAGAACGTGTCCACAAGCCTTGAGCAAGGTGGAATTAGATGGCCAGGAGAGAGAAATGGTCAGCTGGGAGAAATCCCTAGTTTTCCTCATGAAAGTGTTCATACAAGGATCTACCTCCAAATACAATTACCTATAAATCCACACTCACAAGAATCATCTCATGTGCCTCATTTGCAGCCTCTGGATAAACCTTCAGATCAGCTTTTTATCTATGTTGGTGGCATTAGAGGCATCCCAGGAAAATGACTAGATAACATTGGCCGGAAACACCAAGAATTCCGGACTCTCTACTCTTTGAACTCTGGCTACTCTACTCCCTTGTCTAAAGTTCTTCAAGACTATACAACATTTCCTTTGTTTCATTTATGCTACTCAGGTCCTCTAACTTGCGTTTAATCTGGAAGTTGCTAGAGACCAGATTGTATGCTTCTCTTGTATCCATTCAAGCTCCTAATATGTTGTTGAGGGCGCAGAAGCTGCTTCAAAAACAGAGTAGGCCAATTGACACTGTTAGTATTTTAGAAAAGCATGATTGGTTTATTGGATTTATTTTGTAGTATGTCAAAGTGTTTACTCAGAAGATCACCTAATATAGGGGTATTTGCAGAAAAAACATTTCCATGGCACAAATGGACAAAAAACCCAATGACCATTCACAAAAATAGCAGGACTCTCAATCTTGCCCTGCCATTATTAAAGAAGGCATGCGGTGTTGGGGGGGAGGGGTTCCCAGACTATGGAGCAAGCCAGCGTTCCAGTTTTCTGACATCCCCAGTCTCTCGATAGATGAGACCACTCCCCCCAGAAGCTCCTTCCACGCCTTTTGCTGCTATGTTCTTTAAATTGAAAGAAGGAACTAATTGAAATCTACAAAAGGTCTGCACCTTGCATTCAGTTCTTAGAAGTGCAACCTAAGGGACCAACTACAGCAGTCAACTTAATTGCCCTTTTCTTTGCCTAAACTCTTTTCGAAGAATCTCTACCTCTCTTTTTCAGTTTTATCTTCAACTGATTTCTAAGCCTCAAACCAAGTACAGAAAAAAAAAAATGCTACATACCTTAAAAAGAACATAAATGCAGTAGGTGAATATATCACTTACAATTTCTCATGCCTGATTATCCAAAAATCTGTAGTAGTGCCATGCATATTTGCTTCAGAAGCTATTTGCTCTTTCAGAACTCACAATTCAAAAGCTGACGGTGCATTAACTCACCCTTGTTCACTGCTGCTTCCTTCCTCAGGTTGTTTCTCTTCTTCCTTTAAATTTCATTTTCTCTTTTAAGTATTATGTTCTTCTACCCCTTTGTCCTCACTTTTTCCCAAAATATGTGTGTGTGTGTGTGTGTGTGTGTGCGTCTGTATCCTCCAACAACTGAGAAATTTAAGTTTAACAGAATTTCAAACTTGCCTTTGGAGATACGAACAGCTTTTTTGGGCAAAAAGGAAGAAATATAGCCTTAATGAGCAGGGAGATAGTGCCAGTAAGGAATAAAAGGCCAAAATTTACCAATTTTCTGCATATAAATGTCCAAAACCTGTTCAAAAATCATTTTCATAAATTTCATATAACCACATCATTGACCAAACAAAACCAAAACAGAATGAAGTCTCTCAAAACAACAAAGAGGTTGGAATATTTCTCAGGCTAGAGTTTCATTTTACTCATGAGAAGCACTGATATGGATCTTTGACAGAAGGAAATGGGCTGATATTCATCCATTTTTATAATCTTCTTTATAAGGTTACAATTTCACAGCTGTTGAAAGAAACTAGTGTTTTGATGAAATAACAGAGGTGAGGTTGTTGTAGAGAAGAAAAAGAGAAAAATTAAAGGATCTATGAGAAATTGAGCTACATTCCTTAGAAATAATAGATTGTTTGGTCCCAGAACCCAGCACATGGCTGACATTTAGTAAATATTTGTTGGATAAATGAATGGATGGGTGGATGGATGAATGGAAGGAAGGAAGGAGTAAAGGAGGAGAAACAAACAGAAGGGAGGGGGAGGAAAAGGAGGGAGGGAGGAAAGGAAAGAGAGAAAGGCTGGGAAGGATTTTTTTCAATTCCTGTGACTGATTTTAATATGTGAAACCAAGCACTTCATCACTTCTGTGATGGGATCCTGAAATTCCAGTTCCCTGTAAACCTCCAAAGTTCTTCCTCAGCTGGTCCTGAATGCCTCAGCCTCTGATCCACTAGTTGTAGACCGAGCAAGGGGCTAAAGGTGGGGTATATTTATGTAACAGAAGGATCTGGAATCAGATCCATATGTATGTTTCTTTCCCACTGGAGGACCCCACGGTCCTGATGGGCAGGGAACAGTGCACTGGAAAGTACATACAAACAGCTTTTTTGGGTAAACATGTAAGTTCATTCATGAAACCATGTTCACAGTCCACTGACTTTGAATCCAAAATCTGCCAGCAACCAGTGGGAAAACTAATTTCTCATTAGAGAAGTCCATTATGACTGCAAATCTAAGTCATATTCTCCAATCCCATGTTTGTCTCCAGTACTAATTTGTTGATAGGGCCTTGGGTAAATCACTCATTCGCTCTGATAAGTTATTTTAAATTATAAAAACATTGTTGTGAGGACAAAAAGATAGTGTAATTGGTAGAAAATGGCTAAATCAGTGCTTAACATGTCATGTGTCCTTTATAAGCGAATGCTGAAACTTCTTTTTAGTTCTAACCATGTCTAGCTTGGAGTAAGTATTTAATAAATATGTGTTAATTCATTGTTGTCAAGTATGGCACCCAAGATTAAATCAGGTAGGAAATTAAGCTTTTTAAAAGTGTCAGTCTAATCTTAATTACTTTTTTACATAACTTACTCCCCACTAACCCCACAAACCTGAAGCAATATAAGAAAAGCAAAGTGTTAATTTAGGCAGTTTTTGGTGATGTTGATTAATGCAGAAAGATATTACTCACTAATTATAGACAGAACCTCCTCATTTGAACTCAATAACCATTTTAATTAAAATTCTTAGTATCCCAAAGCATGGATCCCTTAACCTGGTTTAATTATTTTGTGGGTCTTGCCTATGACCTTGCGTTAATTTGCATGGTGCTAAACATGTTTCTCTATTTGTCTGCCTATGTGCTATTGTGGGGGAATTTCACATTTTAGCTAAAATCAACATTAACCAAAGATGCCAGCTGATTAATTGGGCTTAGAGATGTGTCACATATGCACTTAAAATGCAAATAAATGGTGGGCTTTAATGGTGAATATTTAATAATAATGAAGATTTCAGCTTGTTCATCTAATTTTTATTAAATGTGAATTTGTTAAGTATACATCAATTAAATAGTGTAATATCAGGAAGAAGCATTTTTTTTTAAAGATTTTGCAACCTGTGTTGTTTCAACATGGTGTTGCACAGATATAAGTGATTTTATTTTAGAAATTTACCTTGCATATATATAAATATATGTACAAGAATGTTTCACACAGAATTATTTGTAGTAGAGAAAAAACAGGAAAATGACCTGTCTATTAATACTATGCATCTGTACAAAGAGACAAACATATAAGTTCATTCATTAAACCATGTTCTAGTACAATGTGCAGAATTGCAGATGGATTACAAAGCTGAGAAAAGAGATCATGCATTCTATGAGGATGTAATTTATGTATCCAAGGATGCAGAACTTAAGGAAAGTAAGGTGATGACACAGAGGAGCAGCAGGCACAGCCTCAGTGCAGTTTGTCCCTTGCTCTGGGTTCCCTAGAGGGAAAGCCACTGCCAGAGACAAACCCCACCCAGGTAGAGACCTGTTCCATCCAGGTAGAGAGTCCTGCTGATAGCGATAAAGAAGTGAATTCTTGCTTTGCCACTACACTGACTTTTTGTATCCCAGTTTCTTTAACCATTCCAGAAGAACTAATACCAATAATCTATACTCTCTGTGTAGGTATTATTCACAAATTCAGGTCCTGCTGATCTTGATCTAAAGTCAGCACCAGCAAGACCTCCTCCCATCAAAGGAGAGAAAATAGAATTGGTGCCCAGATGGCCTTGTCCAGCATTTCTGATCTGGCTCTCTGAGGACCCAGAAAGCCTGTCTCTCCTAAAATTAGTTAAAAAAGAAAGAAAAGGAAGAAAAGGAAAGAAAGAAGGAAATGATAAAGTAGGGTTGTTGGTATAAATTCATTAGTCTTACATGCACTGCAGAAAGAGTAGAAGGAAATACATGAAAACATTAATGAAGTTAGACATTGCATGGTGAGTCCATACTAAGCTGTATTTTCTTCCTTTTTTTTCCTGGATATTCCAAGATTTTTTTTTAATGAAACATGTATTCGTTAATAATTGAATCCTGAATTAATTAAAATTAACACATTCGATCAAACTCAATTTAGTCTTCACAACCTTTCATGCAATAGAATCTGAAATATTAAAGCCACTGCTTCCTGTGCATGGGGAGTGGGAAGTAATGTCATTCACCTAATTAGTATAATATCTGCCTAATTGTTTTAAAGATAAGCCAGCTGATGTTGAGCATGGAGGCTGAATATTTTCCATATCTCTTTCCATCTCCCTTACTCTCCTATACATAAACCTATGCACACTACAGTAAAGGAAAAAAAATTGACAAAAACATACAGTAAATTTGAAACAAAATAAAGGTAATAGGTAAAGTTAGCTTTTTTCTAACTGTAGAACTACATCTGTGCATTTCAGACTTTTAAAAAAAATTTCAAGACAAAACCCAGTCAAAATGAAGACATAATTTAATTCCTTATAATCTATCAGAACATGTACAGTGAAGGAAACATTCTCTGAAATATTATCACGAGGGGACTATGGAAAGATGGCAGATCAGGAAGCTCCAGGAATTAGTTCCTTCACCAGAACAACTATTAAACAGGCAGGAATTGTCCAAATCAACTATTTTGAAACTCCAGAATCCAGTGGAACACTGTACAGCATCCAGGGAAGAGTAGGAGGGAGAGGCTGATAAGTGACAGTAAATACCAGTAAATTGCAGTCTGGACACAGTGATTACTGGTGCCTATCCCCCACTCTCGTGGCTGGTCTCAGTGGAATCTGGCCTCTGGCACAGATTGCTGGTGCCAGAGAGGGATAAAAAAAAATCCGTTTCTCCAAGATTGGCGTGGAGGTTGGACACGGGTTGATGGCTGATCTCTGCTTTTGATTAGCTACTTTGAATCGCTGGAGGTGATATACAATGGACAAAGATATAATTTGTAACAAATACCAAAAAAGGTGATAAGGCAAGGAGGTATGGAACAGTGTATGTGTATGCCATTGAAGCCAAGTTGGGATCAAGTCAAATATGATTTTTATAGATTTAGGATGTTAAATTTTAACCCCATGGTAACCACAAGGAAAAACTGAAAAATACATCCAGATAGAAACGAGAAATGGCACAACAGAAAATATCAAACAAATATGAAAGTAGGCATTAATGGAATAATTGAGGGACAAAAATGGTGTAAGACTTACAAAAACTGAATAGCAAAATGGCAGAAAGAAGTCCTGCATTATCAGTAGTGACCTTAAGTATAAACAGATTAACTCTCCAGTCAAAAGGCAGAGATTGGCAGGATGGATAAAAAAGCATCACCCAACTATCTGCTGTTTACAAGAGACTCACCTTAAATAAGTAGCGTGAAAGAGAAAGGATTGAAAAAATACATACCATGCAAGTAATAACCTAAAGAGAGCTGGGTAGCTATACTACTATGAGATAAAATAGACTTTAAGTCAAAAACTGTTACAAGGGGAAAAGACAATCATTAGATACTGATAAAGGGGCCAATTCAACAAGAAGACATAACAATTATAAATATATATGCACCTAACAGCAGAGACCCAAAATATATGAAGCAAATACTGAGATTTGAAGAGAGAAATAGACGGTTCTACATTAGTAGTAGGGGACTTTAATACGCCACTTTCAACAATGGATAGATGATCTAGATAGCAGCTCATTAAGGAAATAGAAGACTTGAACAATACTCTAAACCAACTGGACCTAACAGACATATACAGTTCACTTTAACCATTACCAACAGAACACACATTCTTCTGGAGGGCACATGGATCATTCTCCAGGATAGACCACATCTTAGATCACAAAACAAGTTTCAGTAAATTCAAAATAATATTACAAATGCTTTCAAATATCATCTGCTCTCTGAATAAGCATGTTTCAGAAAAAAAGAAAATGTGGAATGGTTTTGAATATCATGAAGAAGACATCACAGTGCCCAGTGTCACAGCATACATTCCCCCCTCTCCCATGCACTTTTGATTATTCTGAATTCTGGAGTCCACAAGGGAGATATATTAGAAAATCCTTATTCCATATTCATTACTTTAACTTATGTAGTTATACTAAACAACTTAGGAATAACAGGTTCTAAATTAATTAAATTCTAAGATTTAAGAAAAATTTAGCTCTATTACTTTAAAGTATACACAAACAGAAAACAGTTTGACACTTTTTAGAAATTCAATCCCTTAGACTGTGAACATTTAGTTCTTTGCCATCTTGAAAAAAGAAAATCCAACAGCTATGAATCTGCTTTTCTCTGCCATGCTTTTCTGTGCCTTACTTTAGCTCTCTCTTTTCCAAGGATGTCATAGATCCTGTCACAAATACCTTGTTGTAGAGCTTAATATCTTCATAGGAAACCCAAATGGTTCTTTATCATCTTTTTTTTTTTTTTGATAAGTCCTTTTCTATTATCTTTTAATAATCTCCTATAGACTTCTAGGTCAATATTTTTTAGAACTATAAATGGGCGAAATGAGAAATGCTGAGCTCTGGGAAAACTATTTATTTAATGGAATACTTTCTCATTTCTGCTATTCAGCCACCTTATTTTTCTGTGAATTTTTTTTCAATATTCCTAATCTTGATTATGTTAATAATTCACAGATTCCTCTGTTTCCCTATAATGTACTCTACCTGGATTTGGAACTTTGAAATTATTTAAAGCAATCATCAGTTACTCCTTTCCAAAGTTTCTGAGATTTTGATTTCCTTTTAATCAAGTCTATCCTATCCTTTTAAGTGTGAAGATCATTTTCACTGTTGTCAATAATGGAAGCAAAATAGAATTTGATTGGTTCTGCCGTCTCTGTTTAAAAATCTCACAGTGCCAACTGGTCAAACGGCTTGAAAAACTCACAGTCTCTTGTTAAAAATACCCAGGTCTTACTCTTAAGCTTGTGACTTAATATATTTGTCATCAGCCCCAGGAATCTTTATCATCAATAAGCTACAATGTATTCACAAACTTGTGACTGGGAACCAGAGTAAGAAACAGGAAAACTCAGACCCTATAGCATACTATCGAAACCTCTATAGAACAGGTGTGGTTTCAGGGTAGCTTGGAGGACCCCTCCCTTAAGTAGAAGCCAACAGAGTACAATTCTCACTTTGCCGTGCTGCAAACAAATCACATCACCCAGCTAAGCCTGGGATTCTTTGTCCATTAAGTTCTAGGATCCATCTAAAGCAGTGGAGGGGGCACTACAATTTGCCTGACTGAGTACTGTTGCCAATTCCCTTCTCCTTTGCTTACCTCTAATAAGGAGGGTTAAGTTTTTGCTTTCCTGGCCTCCTCTGAAGTTAGTAGTGGCTCCATGACACAGTGCTGGCCAATGGTATTTAAGTGAAACTCAGCTGGACAGGTTTTGTGGAAAGCTTTAGCTTTCTCAAGAAAAGAGAACAGATACCACTACTTTTCCCTTCCCCTCCCTTTCCTGCCTTGAATGAGTCCTCAAAATAGGGCAGTAGCCATTTTGTGATTCCACGTGAGTCAATGAGTATGAGGCAAAAAATCATTACCTTAGGATGGTGGGTTCCTAACGGCAATTCTAAGCTATGGGACCAGTGGCAGTGGCCGCCCATGACCAGACTTCTTGTGTGAGAAAAAATAAACCCTTCTAGGTTTGAGTTCCTGTCAGCTGGCTATTCTGTTGCTTGCAACCAAATGTATTCCTCAGTCATTGTTACCCAAATCACAGGGTGATTGTTCAAAATACAGTTTGGTAGATCTCTCTCAGGAATTCTGCTATAGTGGGTTTGGGGTAAGAGCCAACATCTGTATTTTAACAAGCATCCCACGTGATCCTTAGGCCAGGGTTTTGCGAACTCACATGTTCAAAATACCTTTGATAAACAAAATTGTCAATTATCTAGAAACTGGGCTCTGTTCTACACTTGTTTTTTTGTCAGTGCAGCCCTAAGGTAGACCAGTGAAAACACAGGGCTGAGAACTTTTCACAGGTGCTTCTCATTACCTTCCCTCCTCTGATACCTGGGTCCCTGCCACCTTGACTCTCTCTGCCACCATCCATCACCTTTCCCATTATTTTCCCTGCAGTCCCTCCTCTTGCCTGCTGGAATTCTCACTTTTTTTTGGAATATTCATCTCTCATGTGTCACTTTCTCACTTTATAACTCCCCTTCAGTTCTTCAGTTCCTCTTTATCCTATGATTGACTCTCCCTGAGAAGCCATTTGCGATCCCCTATTATGAAGAATTCCCTATAAAAATAAGTTATATTGCACTGTGTTTGGGAGATAAACTTGATGGGGTAAACAGCTGTACACAGCAGCTCTGTGCAAACAAGTTTAAAGCAAAATCCAACCAGCTGCTCAGCATGAACTCTCTGAGGGCTGAGATCAGCTGTTGTATTACCCAACAGTTGCCCTACAGAAAGCCAGGCTTGCTGGGAGAGAAATGAAAGAATATTGCCAGGTGATCAAGGCAGGAGTTGTGAAATGTGTACTGTCCAAAATAAGATGCTATGATGATAATCTTTCTTCATTTATATTGGAATACTTCATCAAGAACAAACCAAAATAATTTTAGGAATGGTTTTGTTTAGAGGACATTGATACTGACATTACTGATACATTCCAATGCATACACATTCTGCCTATTAGGATAAAAAAAAAACAGATTGATCAATATATATTAAAATATGGAAAGGAAAGTGTTATTAACATGGACCTGAAATCAGCCTCTTTTTATCTCCTACCCATTAGGTTTCTTGAGGTTAAACAGAATAAGTGGAACTTTGTCAGCTCTTTGAAGCAAGCTAATCTTCTTGTACCCATACACCCAAAGTCTTCCTTATTCCAAGCTAAACTTTACTAATGAAATGTGGTATATACATATAATGGAATAGAATTCAGCTGTAAAAAAAGAACGAAGTTCTGATACATGCCAATACTTTTAACCAAATCTTCTAGATCATGAATTCATTTCCTTCCAGCATCCATCATTTGAACACGTTCCAGCTTACCCCTCTTAAAAAATAGGGCTCAGAGGTATGTGAAATATTCAAATTATAGTCTGATATGTAAAGATTAAAGTGAGATTATTATATAGATGCTATTCCCAACCTGAGTTGATTAACATTTCTGGAGATGCCTCATTATATTGTTGATTCATGTTTGGTATTTTAACTATTTTTAATAAGTACTTTCCCCCATTATTACATATTACTCTACCACTATGTCTCTATTTCTAGATTTGCACAGCTGGATATTGACTCTAACTTTTGAACATTAACACTAGACCTGTTAAATTTTTATTTCATCAAATTTAGCTCATATATTCAGATTTCTATGGCTTCTAATTCTGCCATCCAACATACTTTCTACTCTCCCAGTTCCAGGCATGAGAAAATCATTGGAACAATGTTTTCTATCCATTTCTCCATTAAATTTCCAGCCCTCTATTAAATCAGATTATCATTACATAGATACATATCATAAGTCACTTTATTCTCTCCTTGCCCCTACAAGGACTACCCCTAGTACCTTTGTAAAGATAAAATTTAATAACATTCCTCTGACTTTCATTAGTAAAGGGATAGCTAAGCATGGAATATGTGTTTTTTGGTAAGACCATTACAGAGAGCATTTTTTATTATGTTACACAACACCTCCACATAAAGACTGCTCTTGTCAAATCATTCTCTTGATTGAGAATGAGGAAAAGCAAATCTTTCTTTGTTTATCATAAATTAGAGCTACATAACCCATGGAATTTCCCTGTCTGCCTCATTGCTAGAAAGCTCAGAATAAAATTTTGTAGTCAGTAAGTACCTCTAGCTTTTATTTGATTAATTTCTTGATAGTAGTTTCCTTTTATACCATCCTTTATTATTTTACCCTTCCCTTTAATGAATTTTTTGATATAGTGGGAAAGTTGTTCAATGGGAGAGGGTTAAAGACAGAATTCTTCTCTGTTTCTATAATCATCCTGGTAGGTTAATTTAAATCCATTAACATTCTTTAGATATACATATTCAGTTGATGGCTAATTCATGTAAATTTAGATAATGTAGCCATTTTAAAAATATTTTTTTCAGAAAATATCTATGCTCACAATTGCCAATTCCCTATTTCATACTTGTTTCTCAAATGTCTCCAAGCCAGCTTCCTTCTTAATAACTTCACTCAGCTATAACTGTCAAGCACCAACATGTGACTAAATCCAGTAGTTACTTCTCAGTTCACATCCTATCTAACTTCTCTTAGACCCACAAGCCCATTACTCTCTTAGGTACTATGCAATGCTGGTTCCTTTTGTCTTAATTGCATATCCTCCCCAAATCCACCTGACTCATTCTTATTGTAATTTAGATCTCAGTTCATTATGCCCTAACTGCTCCACCAGTTTCTCAAAGAACTTATCAATATCAGATACTTTGTCTTAGTTACTGCTTATTTTTTCTTGATCCTCTCATGAATTTATACATTTCATGATATCAAAAGCTTGCTTTCTTCATTTAGTTCTAAGCCCAGGCCTCCAAACAATCCTTGGCAGATAGTGGGTGCTCAATAAATAGATGTTGATTAAACTAATAAATCTGAGTTTTGACTTTACCCAAAAACATGAAGTGAACCTGATATAAAATACAACATCTATGGATTGTCTGCTTTTCTATGTACCAAAAATAAGATGTAAGAATTTCCAGTTATCCAGTTATGAGGATGATTGCATAGAGTCAAATAAAGCAGATCAGATAAAAATGATGTCAGTGCTTTCAGTATCAGTATGTAGTTCAGTTAATATAAGTCTATAAAATTTTACAGGTTTTAAAATGTTTTTCTATATAACAATTCATTTGAATATATCATCAACATGATGAAATAGTCAGAGTGATATTATGATCCTGATGTTTGCAGATGAAAAACAAACAAACAATGATCAGTGTGGTGAAGTCATTTGCTAAGAGTGCCCTGTGGCCTGGAACTGCCTTTTGTATACTGGTACACTGTCAGGAAAATGCTGAGAATTCAAGTCCAAAGATCTCCATTGCAAATGTAATCAAGGTATTAAATTAGCTATGTGTCTCTCGGCAAGTCGACACTATTAAATGTGCTTCAAGTGTATTATTCATAAAAGTTGAAATAAAAGGCCATCTTTACCTATTTTAGTAATGTTATAGGCTTATTTGTCATGCAAAAGAATTCACTGAAATCTCTCACAAATATTAAAAAGCGATAGAATCACATAATTTCAGAGGTGGAAGAAAACATTAAGATCATTATATCTAGAAACTCTTTTCCTAACAGAAAACTGAAGTCTAAAATGGTTAAACGAGTTGCCAAGTGTCACATTGGAGAGAAGATGGGGTTCAAACTCAGGACCCCGATTCGTGGGCATGGGCTCTTTCCACCACATCCCCTGAACTTTTTCATACAGATATTTAATATCACATCACCTTGTTATTCACATTCTTTCAAATTCAAAGAAAAGTTAAATTATAATTTTTAGCAATAATATTCTTAAATAAAATAATGTTAAATGAGAAATGTGGATTTCAGATTGTTTATCACAAAGTTCACGGTTCTAATTTATATTTGCTCAATAACACAAGTTCAGTATACCCCAAATTAGTCACTTCTGATCATTTCTGTATAGTTAGAGGGAATTTGGATGTTTTAAAAAGTCAAGATCAAATATAAGTTAAGAGGAGGTGGGGCAAGATGGCGGACTGGTGAGCTGTATGTTTTAGTTACTCCTCCAGGAAAGTAGGTAGAAAGCCAGGAACTGCGTGGACTGGACACCACAGAGCAATCTGACTTTGGGCATACTTCATACAACACTCATGAAAGCGTGGAACTGCTGAGATCAGCGAAATCTGTAAGTTTTTGTGGCCTGGGGAACCGCACCCCTCCCTGCCAGGCTCAGTCCTGTGGGAGGAGGGGCTGTCAGCTCCGGGAAGGAGAAGGGAGAACTGCAGTGGCAGCCCTTATCGGAAACTCATTCTACTGATCCAAACTCCAACCATAGATAGACTGTGACCAGACACCAGAGAATCTGAGAGCAGCCAGCCCAGCAGAGAGGAGACAGGCATAGAAAAAAACAACACGAAAAACTCCAAAATAAAAGCGGAGGATTTTTGGAGTTCTGGTGAACATAGAAAGGGGAAGGGCAGAGCTCAGGCCCTGAGGCTCATATGCAAATCCCGAAGAAAAGCTGATCTCTCTGCCCTGTGGACCTTTCTTTAATGGCCCTAATTGCTTTGTCTCTTAGCATTTCAATAACCCATTAGATCTCTGAGGAGGGCCCTTTTTTTTACTCCTTTTTTCTTTTTCTAAAACAACTACTCTAAGAAGCCCAATACAGAAAGCTTCAAAGACTTGCAATTTGGGCAAGTCAAGACAAGAGCAGAACTAAGAGAGCTCTGAGACAAAACGCAATAATCCAGTGGCTGAGAAAATTCACTAAACACCACAACTTCCCAAGAAAAGGGGGGTATCTGCTCACAGCCATCATCCTGGTGGACAGGAAACACTCCTGCCCGTCGCCAGCCCCATAGCCCAGACCTGCCCCAGACAACCCAGTGGGACGGAAGCGCTTCAAATAACAGGCACACACCACAAAACTGGGTGTGGACATTAGCCTTCCCTGCAACCTCAGCTGATTGTCCCAGAGTTGGGAACGTGGAGCAGTGTGAATTAACAAAGACCCATTCAGCCATCATTTCAGCAGACTGGGAGCCTCCCTACACAGCCCAGCAGCCCAGAACTGCCCTGGGGGGACGGCACTCACCTGTGACATAGCGCAGTCATCACTCAACAGAGGACCCGGGGTGCACAGCCTGGAAGAGGGGCCCACTTGCAAGTCTCAGGAGCCATATGCCAATACCAAGGACTTGTGGGTCAGTGGCAGAGACAAACTGTGGCAGGACTGAACTGAAGGATTAGACTATTGCAGCAGCTTTAAAACGCTAGGATCACCAGGGAGATTTGATTGTTAGAGCCACCCCCCCCTCCCTGACTGCCCAGAAACACGCCCCATATACAGGGCAGGCAACACCAACTACACACGCAAGCTTGGTACACCAACTGGACCCAACAAGACTCACTCCCCAACTCACCAAAAAGGCTAAGCAGGGGAGAACTGGCTTGTGGAGAACAGGTGGCTCCTGGACGCCACCTGCTGGTTAGTTAGAGAAAGTGTACTCCACGAAGCTGTAGATCTGAGAAATTAGAGATAAGGACTTCAATTGGTCTACAAATCCTAAAAGAACCCTATCAAGTTCAGCAAATGCCAAGACGCCAAAAACAACAGAAAATTCTAAAGCATATGAAAAAAACAGACGATATGGATAACCCAAGCCCAAGCACCCAAACCAAAAGACCAGAAGAGACACAGCACCTAGAGCAGCTACTCAAAGAACTAAAGATGAACAATGAGACCATAGTACGGGATACAAAGGAGATCAAGAAGACCCTAGAAGAGCATAAAGAAGACATTGCAAGACTAAATAAAAAAATGGATGATCTTATGGAAGTTAAAGAAACTGTTGACCAAATTAAAAAGATTCTGGACACTCATAGTACAAGACTAGAGGAAGTTGAACAACGAATCAGTGACCTGGAAGAGGACAGAATGGAAAATGAAAGCATAAAAGAAAGAATGGGGAAAAAAATTGAAAAAATCAAAACGGACTTCAGGGATATGATAGATAATATGAAACATCGGAATATAAGACTCATTGGTGTTCCAGAAGGGGAAGAAAAGGGTAAAGGTCTAGGAAGAGTATTCAAAGAAATTGTTGGGGAAAACTTCCCAAATCTTCTAAACAACATAAATACACAAATCATAAATGCTCAGCGAACTCCAAATAGAATAAATCCAAATAAACCCACTCCGAGACATATTCTGATCACACTGTCAAACACGGAAGAGAAGGAGCAAGTTCTGAAAGCAGCAAGAGAAAAGCAATTCACCACATACAAAGGAAACAGCATAAGACTAAGTAGTGACTACTCAGCAGCCACCATGGAGGCAAGAAGGCAGTGGCACGATATATTTAAAATTCTGAGTGAGAAAAATTTCCAGCCAAGAATACTTTATCCAGCAAAGCTCTCCTTCAAGTTTGAGGGAGACCTTACATTTTTCACAGACAAACAAATGCTGAGAGAATTTGCTAACAAGAGACCTGCCCTACTGGAGATACTCAAGGGAGCCCTACAGACAGAGAAACAAAGAAAGGACAGAGAGACTTGGAGAAAGGTTCAGTACTAAAGAGATTCGGTATGGGTACAATAAAGGATATTAATAGAGAGAGGGGAAAAGTATGACAAACATAAACCAAAGGATAAGATGGCTGATTCAAGAAATGCCTTCATGGTTATAACGTTGAATGTAAATGGATTAAACTCCCCAATTAAAAGATATAGATTCGTGAGAGGCGGGGCAAGATGGCAGACTGGTGAGATGTATGTTTTAGTTACTCCTCCAGGAAAGTAGGTAGAAAGCCAGGAACTGCGTGGACTTTACACCACAGAGCAATCTGAATTTGGGCATACTTCATACAACACTCATGAAAACGTGGAACTGCTGAGATCAGCAAAATCTGTAAGTTTTTGCGGCCATGGGACCCGCGCCCCTCCCTGCCAGGCTCAGTCCCGTGGGAGGAGGGGCTGTCAGCTCCGGGAAGGAGAAGGGAGAACTGCAGTGGCAGCCCTTATTGGAAACACATTCTACTGATCCAAACTCTAACCAAACCATAGATAGACTGAGACCAGACACCAGAGAATCTGAGAGCAGCCAGCCCAGCATAGAGGAGACAGGCATAGAAAAAAAACAACATGAAGAACCCCAAAATAAAAGCGGAGGATTTTTGGAGTTCTGGTGAACAGAGAAAGGGGAAGGGCCCTGAGGCGCATATGCAAATCCCGAAGAAAAGCTGATCTCTCTGCCCTGTGGACCTTTCCTTAATGGCCCTGGTTGCTTTGTCTCTTAGCATTTCAATAACCCATTAGATCTCTGAGGAGGGCCTGTTTTTTTTTTTTTTTTTTTTTAATCCTTTTTTCTTTTTCTAAAACAATTACTCTAAGAAGCCCAATACAGAAAGCTTCAAAGACTTGCTATTTGGGCAGGTCAAGTCAAGAGCAGAACTAGGAGAGCTCTGAGACAAAACGCAATAATCCAGTGGCTGAGAAAATTCACTAAACACCACAACTTCCCAAGAAAAAGGGGGGTGTCCGCTCACAGCCATCATTCTGGTGGACAGGAAACACTCCTGCCCATCGCCAGCCTCATAGCCCAGAACTGCCCCAGACAACCCAGTGTGACGGAAGTGCTTCAAATAACAGGCACACACCACAAAACTGGGCGTGGACATTAGCCTTCCCTGCAACCTCAGCTGATTGTCCCAGAGTTGGGAAGGTGGAGCAGTGTGAATTAACAAAGCCCCATTCAGCCATCATTTCAGCAGACTGGGAGCCTCCCTACACAGCCCAGCAGCCCAGAACTGCCCTGGGGGGACGGCACTCACCTGTGACATAGCACAGTCATCCCTCAACAGAGGACCCGGGGTGCACGGCCTGGAAGAGGGGCCCACTTGCAACTCTCAGGAGCCATACGCCAATACCAAGGACTTGTGGGTCAGTGGCAGAGACAAACTGTGGCAGGACTGAACTGAAGGATTAGACTATTGCAGCAGCTTTCAAACTCTAGGATCACCAGGGAGATTTGATTGTTAGAGCCACCCCCCCCCTCCCTGACTGCCCAGAAACACGCCCCATATACAGGGCAGGCAACACCAACTACACACGCAAGCTTGGTACACCAATTGGACCCCACAAGACTCACTCCCCCACTCACCAAAAAGGCTAAGCAGGGGAGAACTGGCTTGTGGAGAACAGGTGGCTCGTGGACGCCACCTGCTGGTTAGTTAGAGAAAGTGTACTCCACGAAGCTGTAGATCTGATAAAGTAGAGATAAGGACTTCAATTGGTCTACAAATCCTAAAAGAACCCTATCAAGTTCAGCAAATGCCACGAGGCCAAAAACAACAGAAAATTATAAAGCATATGAAAAAACCAGACGATATGGATAACCCAAGCCCAAGCACCCAAATCAAAATACCAGAAGAGACACAGCACCTAGAGCAGCTACTCAAAGAACTAAAGATGAACAATGAGACCATAGTACGGGATACAAAGGAGATCAAGAAGACCCTAGAAGAGCATAAAGAAGACATTGCAAGACTAAATAAAAAAATGGATGATCTTATGGAAGTTAAAGAAACTGTTGACCAAATTAAAAAGATTCTGGACACTCATAGTACAAGACTAGAGGAAGTTGAACAACGAATCAGTGACCTTGAAGATGACAGAATGGAAAATGAAAGCATAAAAGAAAGAATGGGGAAAAAAATTGAAAAAATCGAAATGGACCTCAGGGATATGATAGATAATATGAAACATCGGAATATAAGACTCATTGGTGTTCCAGAAAGGGAAGAAAAGGGTAAAGGTCTAGGAAGAGTATTCAAAGAAATTGTTGAGGAAAACTTCCCAAATCTTCTAAACAACATAAATACACAAATCATAAATGCTCAGCGAACTCCAAATAGAATAAATCCAAATAAACCCACTCCGAGACATATACTGATCACACTATCAAACACAGAAGAGAAGGAGCAAGTTCTGAAAGTAGCAAGAGAAAAGCAATTCACCACATACAAAGGAAACAGCATAAGACTAAGTAGTGACTACTCAGCAGCCACCATGGAGGCAAGAAGGCAGTGGCACGATATATTTAAAATTCTGAGTGAGAAAAATTTCCAGCCAAGAATACTTTATCCAGCAAAGCTCTCCTTCAAGTTTGAGGGAGACCTTACATTTTTCACAGACAAACAAATGCTGAGAGAATTTGCTAACAAGAGACCTGCCCTACTGGAGATACTAAAGGGAGCCCTACAGACAGAGAAACAAAGAAAGGACAGAGAGACTTGGAGAAAGGTTCAGTACTAAAGAGATTCGGTATGGGTACAATAAAGGATATTAATAGAGAGAGGGGAAAAGTATGACAAACATAAACCAAAGGATAAGATGGCTGATTCAAGAAATGCCTTCATGGTTATAACGTTGAATGTAAATGGATTAAACTCCCCAATTAAAAGATATAGATTCGTGAGAGGCGGGGCAAGATGGCAGACTGGTGAGATGTATGTTTTAGTTACTCCTCCAGGAAAGTAGGTAGAAAGCCAGGAACTGCGTGGACTTTACACCACAGAGCAATCTGAATTTGGGCATACTTCATACAACACTCATGAAAACGTGGAACTGCTGAGATCAGCAAAATCTGTAAGTTTTTGTGGCCATGGGACCCGCGCCCCTCCCTGCCAGGCTCAGTCCCGTGGGAGGAGGGGCTGTCAGCTCCGGGAAGGAGAAGGGAGAACTGCAGTGGCAGCCCTTATTGGAAACACATTCTACTGATCCAAACTCTAACCAAACCATAGATAGACTGAGACCAGACACCAGAGAATCTGAGAGCAGCCAGCCCAGCATAGAGGAGACAGGCATAGAAAAAAAACAACATGAAGAACCCCAAAATAAAAGCGGAGGATTTTTGGAGTTCTGGTGAACAGAGAAAGGGGAAGGGCCCTGAGGCGCATATGCAAATCCCGAAGAAAAGCTGATCTCTCTGCCCTGTGGACCTTTCCTTAATGGCCCTGGTTGCTTTGTCTCTTAGCATTTCAATAACCCATTAGATCTCTGAGGAGGGCCTGTTTTTTTTTTTTTTTTTTTTTTAATCCTTTTTTCTTTTTCTAAAACAATTACTCTAAGAAGCCCAATACAGAAAGCTTCAAAGACTTGCTATTTGGGCAGGTCAAGTCAAGAGCAGAACTAGGAGAGCTCTGAGACAAAACGCAATAATCCAGTGGCTGAGAAAATTCACTAAACACCACAACTTCCCAAGAAAAAGGGGGTGTCCGCTCACAGCCATCATTCTGGTGGACAGGAAACACTCCTGCCCATCGCCAGCCTCATAGCCCAGAACTGCCCCAGACAACCCAGTGTGACGGAAGTGCTTCAAATAACAGGCACACACCACAAAACTGGGCGTGGACATTAGCCTTCCCTGCAACCTCAGCTGATTGTCCCAGAGTTGGGAAGGTGGAGCAGTGTGAATTAACAAAGCCCCATTCAGCCATCATTTCAGCAGACTGGGAGCCTCCCTACACAGCCCAGCAGCCCAGAACTGCCCTGGGGGGACGGCACTCACCTGTGACATAGCACAGTCATCCCTCAACAGAGGACCCGGGGTGCACGGCCTGGAAGAGGGGCCCACTTGCAACTCTCAGGAGCCATACGCCAATACCAAGGACTTGTGGGTCAGTGGCAGAGACAAACTGTGGCAGGACTGAACTGAAGGATTAGACTATTGCAGCAGCTTTCAAACTCTAGGATCACCAGGGAGATTTGATTGTTAGAGCCACCCCCCCCTCCCTGACTGCCCAGAAACACGCCCCATATACAGGGCAGGCAACACCAACTACACACGCAAGCTTGGTACACCAATTGGACCCCACAAGACTCACTCCCCCACTCACCAAAAAGGCTAAGCAGGGGAGAACTGGCTTGTGGAGAACAGGTGGCTCGTGGACGCCACCTGCTGGTTAGTTAGAGAAAGTGTACTCCACGAAGCTGTAGATCTGATAAAGTAGAGATAAGGACTTCAATTGGTCTACAAATCCTAAAAGAACCCTATCAAGTTCAGCAAATGCCACGAGGCCAAAAACAACAGAAAATTATAAAGCATATGAAAAAACCAGACGATATGGATAACCCAAGCCCAAGCACCCAAATCAAAAGACCAGAAGAGACACAGCACCTAGAGCAGCTACTCAAAGAACTAAAGATGAACAATGAGACCATAGTACGGGATACAAAGGAGATCAAGAAGACCCTAGAAGAGCATAAAGAAGACATTGCAAGACTAAATAAAAAAATGGATGATCTTATGGAAGTTAAAGAAACTGTTGACCAAATTAAAAAGATTCTGGACACTCATAGTACAAGACTAGAGGAAGTTGAACAACGAATCAGTGACCTTGAAGATGACAGAATGGAAAATGAAAGCATAAAAGAAAGAATGGGGAAAAAAATTGAAAAAATCGAAATGGACCTCAGGGATATGATAGATAATATGAAACATCGGAATATAAGACTCATTGGTGTTCCAGAAAGGGAAGAAAAGGGTAAAGGTCTAGGAAGAGTATTCAAAGAAATTGTTGAGGAAAACTTCCCAAATCTTCTAAACAACATAAATACACAAATCATAAATGCTCAGCGAACTCCAAATAGAATAAATCCAAATAAACCCACTCCGAGACATATACTGATCACACTATCAAACACAGAAGAGAAGGAGCAAGTTCTGAAAGTAGCAAGAGAAAAGCAATTCACCACATACAAAGGAAACAGCATAAGACTAAGTAGTGACTACTCAGCAGCCACCATGGAGGCAAGAAGGCAGTGGCACGATATATTTAAAATACTGAGTGAGAAAAATTTCCAGCCAAGAATACTTTATCCAGCAAAGCTCTCCTTCAAATTTGAGGGAGAGCTTAAATTTTTCACAGACAAACAAATGCTGAGAGAATTTGCTAACAAGAGACCTGCCCTACTGGAGATACTCAAGGGAGCCCTACAGACAGAGAAACAAAGAAAGGACAGAGAGACTTGGAGAAAGGTTGAGTACTAAAGAGATTCAGTATGGGTACAATAAAGGATATTAATAGACAGAGGGGAAAAATATGACAAACATAAACCAAAGGATAAGATGGCTGATTCAACAAATGCCTTCATGGTTATAACGTTGAATGTAAATGGATTAAACTCCCCTATTAAAAGATATAGATTCGCAGAATGGATCAAAAAAAATGAACCATCAATATGTTGCATACAAGAGACTCATCTTAGACACCGGGACACAAAGAAACTGAAAATGAAAGGATGGAAAAACATATTTCATGCAAGCTACAGCCAAAAGAAAGCAGGTGTAGCAATATTAATCTCAGATAAGATAGACTTCAAATGCAGGGATGTTTTGAGAGACAAAGAAGGCCACTACATACTAGTAAAAGGGGCAATTCAGCAAGAAGAAATAACAATCGTAAATGTCTATGCACCCAATCAAGGTGCCACAAAATACATGAGAGACACTGGCAAAACTAAAGGAAGCAATTGATGTTTCCACAATAATTGTGGGAGACTTCAACACATCACTCTCTCCTATAGATAGATCAACCAGACAGAAGACCAATAAGGAAATTGAAAACCTAAACAATCTGATAAATGAATTAGATTTAACAGACATATACAGGACATTACACCCCAAATCACCAGGATACACATACTTTTCTAGTGCTCATGGAACTTTCTCCAGAATAGATCATATGCTGGGACATAAAACAAGCCTCAATAAATTTAAAAAGATTGAAATTATTCAAAGCACATTCTCTGACCACAATGGAATACAATTAGAAGTCAATAACCATCAGAGACTTAGAAAATTCACAAATACCTGGAGGTTCAACAACACACTCCTAAACAATCAGTGGGTTAGCGAAGAAATAGCAAGAGAAATTGCTAAATATATAGAGACGAATGAAAATGAGAACACAACATACCAAAACCTATGGGATGCAGCAAAAGCAGTGCTGAGGGGGAAATTTATAGCACTAAACGCATATATTAAAAAGGAAGAAAGAGCCAAAATCAAAGAACTAATGGATCAACTGAAGAAGCTAGAAAATGAACAGCAAACCAATCCTAAACCAAGTAGAAGAAAAGAAATAACAAGGATTAAAGCAGAAATAAATGACATAGAGAACAAAAAAAAACAATAGAGAGGATAAATATCACCAAAAGTTGGTTCTTTGAGAAGATCAACAAGATTGACAAGCCCCTAGCTAGACTGACAAAATCAAAAAGAGAGAAGACCCATATCAACAAAATAATGAATGAAAAAGGTGACATAACTGCAGATCCTGAAGAAATTAAAAAAATTATAAGAGGATACTATGAACAACTGTATGGCAACAAACTGGATAATGTAGAGGAAATGGACAATTTCCTGGAAACATATGAACAACCTAGACTGACCAGAGAAGAAATAGAAGACCTCAACCAACCCATCACAAGCAAAGAGATCCAATCAGTCATCAAAAATCTTCCCACAAATAAATGCCCAGGGCCAGATGGCTTCACAGGGGAATTCTACCAAACTTTCCAGAAAGAACTGACACCAATCTTACTCAAACTCTTTTATAACATTGAAGAAAAGGGAACACTACCTAACTCATTTTATGAAGCTAACATCAATCTAATACCAAAACCAGGCAAAGATGCTACAAAAAAGGAAAACTACCGGCCAATCTCCCTAATGAATATAGATGCAAAAATCCTCAACAAAATACTTGCAAATCGAATCCAAAGGCACATTAAAAAAATCATACACCATGACCAAGTGGGGTTCATTCCAGGCATGCAAGGATGGTTCAATATAAGAAAATCAATCAATGTATTACAACACATTAACAAGTCAAAAGGGAAAAATCAATTGATCATCTCAATAGATGCTGAAAAAGCATTTGACAAAATCCAACATCCCTTTTTGATAAAAACACTTCAAAAGGTAGGAATTGAAGGAAACTTCCTCAACATGATAAAGAGCATATATGAAAAACCCACAGCCAGCATAGTACTCAATGGTGAGAGACTGAAAGCCTTCCCTCTAAGATCAGGAACAAGACAAGGATGCCCGCTGTCACCACTGTTATTCAACATTGTGCTGGAAGTGCTAGCCAGGGCAATCCGGCAAGACAAAGAAATAAAAGGCATCCAAATTGGAAAAGAAGAAGTAAAACTGTCATTGTTTGCAGATGATATGATCTTATATCTAGAAAACCCTGAGAAATCGACGATACAGCTACTAGAGCTAATAAACAAATTTAGCAAAGTAGCGGGATACAAGGTTAATGCACATAAGTCAGTAATGTTTCTATATGCTAGAAATGAACAAACTGAAGAGTCACTCAAGAAAAAGATACCATTTTCAATAGCAACTAAAAAAATCAAGTACCTAGGAATCAACTTAACCAAAGATGTAAAAGACCTATACAAAGAAAACTACATAACTCTACTAAAAGAAATAGAAGGGGACCTTAAAAGATGGAAAAATATTCCATGTTCATGGATAGGAAGACTAAATGTCATTAAGATGTCAATTCTACCCAAACTCATCTACAGATTCAATGCAATCCCAATCAAAATTCCAACAACCTACTTTGCAGACTTGGAAAAGCTAGTTATCAAATTTGTTTGGAAAGGGAAGATGCCTCGAATTGCTAAAGACACTCTAAAAAAGAAAAACGAAGTGGGAGGACTTACACTCCCTGACTTTGAAGCTTATTATAAAGCCACAGTTGCCAAAACAGCATGGTACTGGCACAAAGATAGACATATAGATCAATGGAATCGAATTGAGAATTCAGAGATAGACCCTCAGATCTATGGCCGACTGATCTTTGATAAGGCCCCCAAAGTCACTGAACTGAGTCATAATGGTCTTTTCAACAAATGGGGCTGGGAGAGTTGGATATCCATACCCAAAAGAATGAAAGAGGACCCCTACCTCACCCCTTACACAAAAATTAACTCAAAATGGATCAAAGATCTCAATATAAAAGAAAGTACCATAAAACTCCTAGAAGATAATGTAGGAAAACATCTTCAAGACCTTGTATTAGGCGGCCACTTCCTAGACTTTACACCCAAAGGACAAGCAACAAAAGAAAAAATAGATAAATGGGAACTCCTCAAGCTTAGAAGTTTCTGCACCTCAAAGGAATTTCTCAAAAAGGTAAAGAGGCAGCCAACTCAATGGGAAAAAATTTTTGGAAACCATGTATCTGACAAAAGACTGATATCTTGCATATATAAAGAAATCCTACAACTCAATGACAATAGTACAGACGGCCCAATTATAAAATGGCAAAAGATATGAAAAGACAGTTCTCTGAAGAGTAAATACAAATGGCCAAGAAACACATGAAAAAATGTTCAGCTTCACTAGCTATTAGAGAGATGCAAATTAAGACCACAATGAGATACCATCTAACACCGATTAGAATGGCTGCCATTAAACAAACAGGAAAGTACAAATGCTGGAGGGGATGTGGAGAAATTGAACTCTTATTCATTGTTGGTGGGACTGTATAATGGTTCAGCCACTCTGGAAGTCAGTCTGGCAGTTCCTTAGAAAACTAGATATAGAGTTACCATTCGATCCAGTGATTGCACTTCTCGGTATATACCCGGAAGGTCGGAAAGCAGTGACACGAACGGATATCTGCACGCCAATGTTCATAGCAGCATTATTCACAATTGCCAAGAGATGGAAGCAACCCAAATGTCCTTCAAGAGATGAGTGGATAAATAAAATGTGGTATATACACACGATGGAATACTACGCGGCAGTAAGAAGGAACGATCTCGTGAAACATATGACAACATGGATGAACCTTGAAGACATAATGCTGAGCGAAATAAGCCAGGCACAAAAAGAGAAATATTATATGCTACCACTAATGTGAACTTTGAAAAATGTAAAACAAATGGTTTATAATGTAGAATGTAGGGGAACTAGCAATAGAGAGCAATTAAGGAAGGGGGAACAATAATCCAAGAAGAACAGATAAGCTATTTAACGTTCTGGGGATGCCCAGGAATGACTATGGTCTGTTAATTTCTGATGGATATAGTAGGAACAAGTTCACAGAAATGTTGCTATATTAGGTAACTTTCTTGGGGTAAAGTAGGAACATGTTGGAAGTTAAGCAGTTATCTTAGGTTAGTTGTCTTTTTCTTACTCCCTTGTTATGGTCTCTTTGAAATGTTCTTTTATTGTATGTTTGTTTTCTTTTTAACTTTTTTTTCATACAGTTGATTTAAAAAAGAAGGGAAAGTTAAAAAAAAAAAAAAGAAAAACACGGAAAAAAAGATGTATTGCCCCCTTGAGGAGCCTGTGGAGAATGCAGGGGTATTGGCCTACCCCACCTCCATGGTTGCTAACATGACCACAGACATAGGGGACTGGTGGTTTGATGGGTTGAGCCCTCTACCGTAGGTTTTACCCTTGGGAAGACGGTTGCTGTAAAGGAGAGGCTAGGCCTCCCTATGGTTGTGCCTAAGAGCCTCCTCCCGAATGCCTCTTTGTTGCTCAGATGTGGCCCTCTGTCTCTGGCTAAGCCAACTTGAAAGGTGAAATCACTGCCCTCCCCCCTACGTGGGATCAGACACCCAGGGTAGTGAATCTCCCTGGCAACGTGGAATATGACTCCCGGGGAGGAATGTAGACCTGGCATCGTGGGATGGAGAACATCTTCTTGACCAAAAAGGGGATGTGAAACGAAATGAAATAAGCTTCAGTGGCAGAGAGATTCCAAAAGGAGCCGAGAGGTCACTCTGGTGGGCACTCTTACGTACAATTTAGACAACCCTTTTTAGGTTCTAAAGAATTGGGGTAGCTGGTGGTGGATACCTGAAACTATCAAACTACAACCCAGAACCCATGAATCTCGAAGACAATTGTATAAAAATGTAGCTTATGAGGGGTGACAATGGGATTGGGAAAGCCATAAGGACCACACTCCACTTTGTCTAGTTTATGGATGGATGAGTAGAAAAATAGGGGAAGGAAACAAACAGACAAAGGTACCCAGTGTTCTTTTTTACTTCAATTGCTCTTTTTCACTCTAATTATTATTCTTGTTATTTTTGTGTGCGTGCTAAGGAAGGTGTCAGGGATTGATTTAGGTGATGAATGTACAACTATGTAATGGTACTGTGAACAATCGAAAGTGCGATTTGTTTTGTATGACTGCGTGGTATGTGAATATATCTCAATAAAATGATTAAAAAATATATATATAAGTTAACTATTCCTCTACTAAGGAATTAAGATTGTGACAAGATGACATTAATGCATATAACAGAAGAAAGAGAGAGGAACACAAAATATTTGGTTTGAATGCCACATATTATACTCAGGGATATATATATTCCAGCTGGGTTACCATTAAAACTCAGATAAGCTAATAGGATAGCTTAAGAAGTTAGACATGATCTCTCCCCCTTCCCAGACATGAAGCCTTCTTGCCTCAGTTCTTACCCTAGCTCCTAAAATATATGGTCCAAATCTTCATTTTACATCAAATCTCTCTCCTCTGTGCCATGAGGCAAGGACAAAGTAGAATTCATTCACTTATATTTATTACAGGATTTATAATTCTCAATCAAAATGATAATTTCTATAGCAGCTACGTGCCAGCAGAGATGGGAGAAGCTTGTGGTGGCTTTAGACTGTTATCACCTCACTTCTATTGTTCTTTTCTTGCTATTTGCTGAGAACCACCAATGGCTCCAGTATTTGGTCCTTGAACTACATCAAAGAAAGGAAGTTCAGAGACTGCTGATGTAATGATGTGGGGCCCCACCCTGCCCCCAAATCACAGCAGTTTAAGTTAACTCTATTGACTTGTTCAGTGGTGAGTACACCATGTGATGCAGGTGATTATCCAATAGATAGAGAACAAAGGGAAGTGGGTGCTGGTGAAGTCAACTTTTAGCTACAGTAACTCTCAGATCGAAGGAAGTCACCAGAAGGCATGCAATGGAAGTGGTTAAGATGAGCAAAAAATAGAGGGGATTGGGGAATAATAGAAGTCTGTTCTGTATTTCTGAGATGTTTCCTCCATGTCTCTTTAGACTATTTTTCTCATTACAAAGACAAGAGGGATGCACCATCCTAAGCATTTAGAAGGGTAGAGTCCAAGCTGTTATGTATGCATGAGTGTGTTTTAAGTACTCCCTGTGAAAAACTCATATTTGCTGTTTTTCATAGGGCCTAAGATTACCCAAAAATGAATACCTGTAACTTTGCTCAGACATGATATGGACAGACTAAGAGAAGATAAGGGAGATTCATTGGAAACCAGCTTATCCTTCAAAGGGAAAAACAAAACCCCATGTCTACAAGTGATGAAGGCATGGTGGACCAGACTTGTCAACAGGCCTTGGGTATTTTATTGGAGAGGCAATGATTACCAATGGATCACTGAAGACATATTTGAACACAAATACACTCAGACACCAGGCGTCTAAACACTCTGAGAAAGGGAAAGCTGAGACATAAATCTGAAAGAAGTGACTCAATAAAGGTGAAGCTTGTGACAAAGCAATGTATGAGAAAGGCAAGATATTGTCACATCAGAGGGAAAGATTTGGGTGCCAGATATACAAAAATAGGAGATGACAATGAAGATAACTTAACTGATGCCTCAAAAGACTGTGGATGACAAAAGGAGGTCAGTATCCCCCAGGGGAGTGAATCCCCCTGGTAACATGGAATATGACTCCCAGGGAGGAGTATAGACCTGGCATCGTGGGATGGAGAACATCTTCTTGACCAAAAGGGGGATGCGAAAGGAAATGAAATAAGCTACAGTGGCAGAGAGATTCCAAAAGGAGCCGAGAGGTCACTCTGGTGGGCACTCTTATGCACACTTTAGACAACCCTTTTTAGGTTCTAGTGAATTGGAGTAGCTAGCAGTAAATACCTGAAACTATCAAACTACAACCCAGAACCCATGAATCTTGAAGATGATTGTATGAAAATGTAGCTTATGAGGGGTGACAATGTGATTGGGAAAGCCATATGGACCACACTCCCCTTTGTCTAGTTTATGGATGGATGAGTAGAAAAATGGGGGAAGGAAAAAAACAAACAAACAAACAAAGGCACCCAGTGTTCTTTTTTACTTTAATTGCTCTTTTTCACTTTAATTTTTATTCTTCTTATTTATGTGTGTGTGGTAATGAAGGTGTCAGGGATTGATTTTGGTGATGAATGCACAACTATGTAATAGTACAACTGAATGTACGCTTTGTTTTGTACGACTGCATGGTATGTGAATGTATCTCAATGAAATGAATACAAAAAAAAAAAAAAAAAGGAGGTCAGTATCACTATGTGGGAAGCCCTGGAGGAGCAGGTGACATGGGCAGACTGACCCAAGAGGCAAAAAAAAAAAAAAAGATTATTTTGAGATAAGAAGGCAAAGATGAGAGTAGTAGAGAAAACTGCATGGTGCCTGGCCATGTTGGAGGGTAGGATTCAATCCCACCACATGAGCCCACCTGAAAGTGCACCAGCAGTGTATGCACTGGTAGAGGTTGCCTCGAAGCCATGACTGCCCAGAGAGGGAACAACAGCAGCTGAAGAAGGGGGGCACCAGAAGCACAGCAGAATGGAATCCTGTCCTGCCCCACTGGCTCCACCTACTGCTTGGGGAGAGTTTGAGCCCCAGTATTTTCTGGTTAGGATTGTTGAGACAGTTTTGAGGGGCAAGTTATTGAGGTGGACTTATCTATGATCCACAGAGGCACTCTTTTCAAGATATGCAAATTTACTTTCCAAGTGTTAGCCTGGCATTACCGTTTGCTTGATCCAGGTGATTTCATGAATCTCTTACCTGCGTCTTATTTCAGAAAAAATTAGCAGATATGATGTAATTTCAAATTTCAAGAAAACTAACTTTGTTATTTAGCTTTTTCATCTGTTCCTCTTATTAATGTATCAAAACACTTTCTAAGAATAACCATCTTCCCACAGAGGCCCAGGTGGTTTCCAGGAAGCATTGATTGAGGCACTTCAGACACTGGGACATGTTGTATTTTGGGAAAAGCAGGCAGTTTTTTCTTTTGGGAAAGGTATCTGGAAAGAAATCTTGAATTTGTTCTCTCTCTCCTTTAAGTAGAATGTTCAGAAATTAAAAGAAAAGAAAAAAGAAAAAATGTAGCTCATGAATTCTTTCATACCAACTTTGACAGAGAGGCCAACAGGGGCTGTCTTGTCTGACGGGGCTTTGACTAGCAGACAGTGAAGCAGGGGTATCCTTGACAAGATTACTGCTTAGTTATGTTCACCTGTTAGCTGGAGAGAATCATAGCTCAGGACCATCACAGAGACAGCCAGAAGCAAAGGAGGAGCTGCTGTGCCATTTGGAAATGTTGCTAAGGTAACTGGTGGGAATATGCTAAAATTTGGCAGGAAGAAATAAATCTAAATATTAAAGAATCTTGGACAAATGCAGTACTATTAACTTCTCACAAAAGGTTGTACACTTCCCATCTGTCTAAAGCACTTATTGACACAGCATACTTAATGCTACTTGTTGTATTATAGTTATAACATTTACCTTGTAATGTTAACTAATTGCACACATTATCTTTGATCAGGAGTCAAAATCCTTCTCTCTCACACACATGCACCAAGACAAACAGAGTTCATTCAGGAAGGGGGCAAGTCTTCTGTTTCCTAAGATGCAATTTCACTTTATTGACTTAACGAATAATTTTGAATGCCTATTTTGTCCTAGGCACGGTATTTAAGTACTTGAAAAGCAAAGAGGGTGGAGACTGGCCCTCACTGAGCTTAAAGTTTAGTGTAGTAAATGGACAAGTAAACAAACAAAAATGGATATGTAGTTCAATAATGAAATTATGGAATGCAATGAGAGCACAAAGCAGAGACAGGAAATTTGGTTTTAGGCACTCAAGGAGGACTTAGTGAGGGAGAAGTTTGGTGGACATTTGATACGAATAGAAGTTATTCCAGTGGATATTTGGGGAAAGAGTATTACAGAAAGAGGTAATATCATGAGTGAAGGCTCAGGGTCAAGTTAGAGCATGGCCTATTATAGGAACTTTGAGAAATGTATTGTGGCTGGAGGGCAGAAAATAGATGAGAAAAGAGGAAGGAAATGGAGAATGGTGGAGTAAGTCATGAAAGCACTTGTAGGAGAGGTTAAAGAAGCTGGACTTTATTTTATAGACATATGGCATCTTAAGTCTACCTCTTTCTTACTATTCATATGGTCCTGAACAAGTATTTAATCATACTGTGTCTCTATTTCCTCATCTCTAAAATGAACCAAATGAGACAAATGGCATACCACCATGGCTGTGTCAGAATTTGCTCTCAGATCATCAAATCCAATGCTCCAATGCTCCACTGAGTCCATCTGTGTTCTTAATTTTGTTCAAAGAACAATGATTAGGGTATTTAGTTTAGAGCAGAAAGACTTAGGGGAAATACAACTTTTTCAAATATGTGAAGTCTTATCATTTTAAGACATAAGGAGATTTTATTACCCCAGAGGGTATAACTAGGATATATGGATAAAATTTATAAGTAAGTAGGTTTCAGCTCAACTGAAGTTTTGAATAATTTGTAATAACCTCAAGTTCCATAGGCTACTTCAAATATAATGAACTTTCCATTACGGGAAATATCCAAATAGAAACTAGATGACCACCTGGCAAATATGCAGTAAGGAGATAGAAAGTTGGAATAGATTTACATTACAGTAGAAGACATTGGAATAACTTCCCTGTTTTTCTCAGAGAATTTGCTTCCACCCATGATCTAAGCCAAAAGGTTACATAACTCTGCCTCCACTCTGTTACTAGAGCCCACCAGCCAAAAACACATCTAGATGATAGCGAATTGAATGAAGGAAGAATATCTTACCCAAAAGAAACCAATCAGATTCTACCATAAGAAACTAAATGGACTATTAAACATGATGGCCCGTGTTCAAACAGAATGTTCCTACAATATTAGAGACACAAAAAATGAAATGGGATCAAACTGTTTTGAAGCTAGGAGAAAGCTACAGTTAAAGGAGGACAGAGAAACCATAAATAAATAGGAAAACATGGACTTCAGAGGTAAGCAGGGAGTAGCAGAGGAATTCCAAGAAGCCCCATGAAAGACTGGTAAGAAGCCTTGGTTTCTGACATCTTGGTTTTTTGTCATATTTAATATACTTTTTAACTGTATTTTAAAATAATTTCAAACTTATAGGACAGTTGAAAAATAATACAAGCCCCATACATAGAACATCATTCCCTCAACCCCCACCCCCAGATACCCAGATCTACCTATTTTTAACATTTTGCTACCTTTGCTATATCATTCTATCCATCCTTCTGCCCATCCATTCCTCTACCCCCTCTACCATCTCTGTACTGAACATTTGAGAGCAGGCTGCACACACCATACTCCTTGAACACTTAATACATTCATGTACATTTCCTAAAAATAAGGATATTAATTTATATAGTCACCTTAAGTGCAGTTATCAAAATCAAGTAATTTAACATTGATGTAAAGCTCACATTCTTTATTCAATTTTTTTCTTATGCCCCAATAATGTCTTTTAGAGTTTTTTCTCCTTCATTCTTAGATCCATCCAGTATCTTGTATTGCATTTAGTTGTTATCTCTTTAGTTTCTCTGCCTTTCATTTATTTTAAATAGAGAACAGATATACAACATAAATCTTCTAATCCCAACCCTTCCCAAGCACACTCTTCAGTTGGATTAATCGCATTTACAATGTTACAGTACCTTCACCATCCACTACTAGAACCTTCCCCTCACCCCAAACAGAAACCCTATAGTTATTTTGCATTAATTCCCATAGCCTTTACCCCTACCCCTAGTCCTCTACTATCTGTCTTTAAGAGTTTACATATTATCTGATACTTTCTTTGCGGTTACCATGGGGCTGAAATTTAATATCATTAATCTACAACAATCTCATTTGTTTTGATATCACCTTAACTTCAAGAATATATACATGCTATGTTCCTAGATCCCACTGTCCTCCCACCTTTATGGAGTTCTTATCACAAATTAGATGCTTATACATCATGAGTCTCAAAACACTGAATTATTACATTTTGTGTATTTGTCTTTTAGACTCTGTCAGAAGTAAAAATTGGATTTGCAAACCAAAAATACAATAGCTGTCATATATGTTTATGATGTCATTATCTTTACCTAAAATCTTTATTCCTTCCTGTCGCTTCAGTTCATTGTCTACTATCCTTTCCTTACAAACTAAAGACTAGACATACATGGTCCCAGCATGTGCACAAGGATTACCCTGGTCCTTCTGGGTCCAGGACCAGGGATCCACACTTGGAGACAGGTTGGCAGCAGGCCAAGCTGACAGGGTGGAGAGCGGGGGTGCTACCAGGATGCCATGAGATCCTACCACTTTTAAGTAGCCTTTTCCATGGTGTGGCCCTCGTCCTATTACTGTGGTCCTTTTAACGGTTTTCTGGAGCTTTGAGAAAGATGTTTCTGCCAGTTCTTATTGGGTGTTCAAGGCTTCTGCCCTGAAGCTTCTCATTCCACCATTTGATCCACTAATGAACTTTCAAGATCATTGCCCAGTGCAGAAATCTTAAACTAGAAGCTAGTACAAAGTAAACTGGAAAGAGCAGAGGCAGAGGTGGTTAGTACTCACATAATGTTTGTTTTGTTGGCCTTTTCCATTCCTTTCCCTTAAACATGACAAAACAAAAGTCAGAAGAGGAGGGAAAGAAGAAGAGAAAGAGAGATGTATGAGCATAACCTCTTGGGCAGGGAAGTGATAGAGACTACTCTAGTTGCAGGAAGGCTCCTGAGAGGTGGTGGCAGAACTTCTGAGAGGACCTGTCCCTCTTGGGTTGCCTAACCATTTGCTTTTATACCCTCCTTTGGATTTAGTTTTGCTATAGATATTCACATTCAGATGATAGTTCTGTCATTTCAGTGCTCATGAGACCTCCTTTCCTGCCCCATTGGCATTTTGGTCTCCAATATTGACAGAATGTTTTATTTTCTATAGATTGTTCACTCTTTGGGGGTATAAAACACATATTATAATAAAATAATACTGATTGTTTAAGGAAAATCTTTCCATGGCTTGGGGTAGGAGAAATGGCCCACAAAGAGCAAAGTAAAAGATATTTTTCCTGCTCAAATATGTCCATAATTGAACAACTTCAATGTTCAGAAACTTCAACCTTAGAAATTTGGGGGATTGGAAAAGCTAATGGAATGTTTAAGAATGCCTTGACAGTAACAATAATAACACTTTACATTCACATGGTGTTTACTTGTTTAAAAATGAGTTTTTAAGAACAATTCTCATTATTGACAAACACATTTAGTGGCTAACTTTATAAATAAAGGCCTATGATTTTGTAATTACAGGTGGTCTTAAAAGAGCAGAGGTCTGGAAGTTCAATCTCATTATTCCGAGTTGAGGATCCTGAGATATCAAGATATCAAGAAGTGACCATACACATGCTGAGTTAAATGTCGAAGCAATGGGAAGACTGTAATTAGAATATAGTGATTTTGACATCAGTCCACATTGCATTTTAAATAAATTCTGTTGAATGGATGTTGTTGTAGTGATTTGAGTTACTGGAATACACCGGATCATTTGGTGGGATAGGGATGGGTCACTTTCTAGAGGCAGTGACTGTGATAAGAACTGGACCCGCTTCCATGATACCCAAAAGCCCTAGTCCTAGCATTTCTTGCCTGGGGTTTTAGTCACTGTCCATGGTGCTGCCTAGGTGGCCTCTCTCCTTTAATTCTCATTAAGTAAAATGTTTAACTGTTCCCCTTAATATTAGTGATTATTGCAGAGTCTGAAACTTTATGCCATAACATTAATATTACAGAGATTCCGTAAAATGCATAAGGTGGGAGTAATGGTAAAAGTGTGGGCGGAAAACCCTACCAGTGCTACCAACATTAACACTCACTTTGTGTGCACAAATGGTATCCGTCTCACTTTCCAAATATAAATTCTATCTGTGTTCAATATTCTAAAACTAGGAATGGCTTAAAATCAATCTTCAAATAGGTTAGGAATTTTTTAGCAGAAGCGTTTTACCTCTCCCCCTGAATTGCAGTGGTTACACTACAGCATGAGGCAAGTACAATAAGATTAGATGTTTCACACATATAAGATATACCACACATGCTATTCTTTTCCTGACCAATGCCTGCTAGATTGCTCAATAATTCTTTAAAGGTCAGGTTCAAATTTTTGACTGGTTGTCAATTTGTCCCAGCCTACTCAGATTTTGTAATACTGAAAATCTCTAGAAGGGAAAAAAAAAAAAAGTAAGTTAGGGTGGAAGAGGTCTAGGGAAGGCCAAAAGCTTGGAAGAGGTTGCTCCGGTTTGCTAATGCTGCTGTTATGCAAAATACAGGAAATGGATTGGCTTTTATAAAGAGGAATTATTTGGTTATTTATTTTGGTTATTTATTTTTGGTCCTAAGGCCATAAAAGTGTCCAAACTAAGGCATCAACAAGAGGATACTTTCACTGAAGAATGGCCAGTGGCATCCGGAACACCTCTGTCAGCTGGGAAGCACGTGGCTGGTGTCTGCTGTTCCTTTGCTCCTGGGTTGCATTTCAAAATGGCATTCTCCAAAATACCCCTGGGTTTCTCTTAGCTTAGCATCTCCAAATGTCCTTCTCTCTGCATCTCCAAGCATCCCTAAGCATCAGCAAGCATCTCTTGGGGCATTTTGTCCTCTCTGCTCTCTGTGTGAGCTCTATATAAAGGACTCCAGTAACCTAATTAAGACCCACCCTAAATGGGTGGGGCCACACCACCATGGAAATATCTAATCAAAATGTTTCACCTACAGTTCAGTGAGTCACATCTCCATAGAAACAACCGAATCCAAATATCACACAAGATTGGATTAAAAAATGGCTTTTGGGGGGGGGCATAATATATCCAAACTGGCAGAGATATAAACTGAGGTATAATGAAGGTATTTCCCAGCATCCTGAAAAATCTAATGGCAAGTCAATAGGAAAAGTGTGGAGGGAAATATGAGTGTGAAATCAGCCAAGAAGGAAAAGTGGTTTTTTTACATTTATATTATTCATTTAATAGATCTCAGCATCTCTGATGGGTTGCCTATTAGGAAGGTTTCATTTAATGTGCTTCTTTTGTACCCTGTGTTTGAGTATTAATCTGATATATTCCCCATGTCTTGGATTTTTAGACTTTCAAGGGGATATCCAAAGATTGCTCAAAATGAGAAAAGTAAACTCAGTATGAAATACCATAATTTTATTTCCGGTAAATACATTTTGCCTTCCTGCAGTGATCTCCAACTTAAGCCACAAGGAACTATTTCAGAACATCTTATTTATAACTTATTTGACTATTTTTAAAACTCTATTTCAATTTGATCCTCCAAGGCAATGCAATCCTAGAAATGTTTAGATTTTCATTTACCATTTTTTCTCCAATTTAGATGGCTGCTAATTAGGTCTTTTTCTCTTCAGTGCCCCAGCACCTAGCCGGCTAAATTGTATGTGGAAATATATGTGAGTACATAAGAGCTAAGAGTTTCAGTTAAATATTAATAGATTTTTATATGAGAAATCCAGTTTTGATGTTTGGGTAAGTATTCCAGCATAGAAAATTCATTTCTGTAACAGCTACTAGCTGATTAAAGACTTTGTTTTTTGGTTGTAGGTGACATGAAGTTCAAGCAAGGGAGAGTACTTTCCAAATGCCAGGTGGAGAAATAGAAAGAGGGAAAATGGCCTTTTTAGTTTTTTAGTTGCCTTATTCTACTTTGGTCAGTTTCACTGAGTGAGATGAACCGGAATCCCTTCCAAGAATAGCCGAGTAGTGGAAAGGCAGGTCAAGAGCATCGTTTTGTCCAAAAAGAACTTCTACACTACAAGACAGAATATATTATCCCCAATTGTGTCAAATCTGCCTGGGTTTTGGGGAGAGGCAACCAGCTTAACCCTAACTCCTCCTTGGAATTCTTTCCCATAAGTCCACACTCACATTGTCTTGTATGTATGGAACGACACTCTTGCCATGCCACTGCTTTCTCAAGTTTCCTCCTCATAGTACGTATTCAGTAGAGTTGGAAGGTAATTTGTCTGCAGACTCCTTACTTGTTATTCACTATGTACCCATTTGTTGCAGCAAATTTTCACTCAAGGGAAATAAGTCATCTGGAGAAATTAATTGACTTACTAAATATCATCCTTCACATAAAAATTGCTGAAAAACTCATATGCCCTTTGCCCCATATTTACACTTTCTTTAGTCAATGCCTTACAAGAGATGCTCATATTTTACATGGAATGATTCTAAGCTCCTAATAACACATCAGGCAGCAAAATTTAAGAACTCAGATCTATGGCCAGAGTCTGTATTGAAATCCCAGCTCCACTTACTCGCTTTGTGACCTTGGACAAGTTACTTAACCATTCTGAGCTTCAGTTCTATATGTAGAATTGGAATAATAATAGTATTTACTTTTTTGATTAAATGAGCACTTTGATTAAAATGTTTGGAACAGTGTCTGGCTTATTGTAAGCACTCAATGAATAAATGTTGGTTTCAACAATTGTTGTTATGCTGAAAAAGGAATGAAATCTGAAATGACCTCTAACGCTCTTCATTGTGAAATGATGGAATTGAAGAAACGGCATATAACCCAAAGATATCTTTGTTTAAACAGAACTGGAACTACATTTTGAGAGTCAAGATATATAACATATTATTGAAATGTAAAGGTATTTTTGGAACTTCATCCTGGGCACAGGCTAAACTATTATTTTCCTTCCCCTATTTCACCTCGAGCTGTTTGAGAATTTTTTCCCTCTTTGACTTATTTTGCCCAATTTTCTATCCAAGGACAGTTTTGACCTAATTCTCAGAGTGGTATGGAAGAGTCATGTAGACTGGAAATTGATATTGACAACCTGCCCAAATGATTACTGTAAATCCAAAAGAGCAACTAATTTTCAATTTCTCAAACCTCCAAATACTAGGTGACTGAGGCTTATCACAAAAAAAAAAAAAAAGAAGAAGAAGAAAAAGGAAAAAAAGAACTGCTGAGGGCCTAAAAACATGTATTACTTTGATGAAAGCTCTCCTTGTCTTAGTTAAACTCATTGAGTCTGCTTATAAAGGGGAAACTACATAAAGCTGAAACATATAAATGATGATTATACTGATAGGAGGTGAATGTTTTCTACATTTGCACACACACTGCAAAACAATGTGACCCATATATGCTCTGTGATGACAGGAGATACGCTCCCTATAGATGTGAACTTACTGGATATCCTAGAAAAATGTCTTCAAGTTTTCAAGGTAGAAACGATCTCAGAGATCACCTAAGAAAACCTTTTTATTTTACACAGGAGGAAACCAAGGCCTTTCCAAAGGATTCTCTGGCTAATTTGGGGAGAATCCAGGTCTCTAAAATCCAGCTCACTTTTCAGAGCCTCTTCTTGTTAGGTAAGCAAATTATATTGACTCTCCTCCCTATTTGAGTTTTGCAAGTAGGCACTCCTTAACTCTTTGTCAGCTCTATTAAGCTGGACTAACTTCCTAGGGCTAAACAACCATTTTTCATTTCTTGGCAATCTGTTCTATTAAATTTGCATATTCAAATATGCAGCATTTATGTCTGATCTCTAAAAGAAAACTCCCTAAATTCCTGGTAGGATTATTCTTTTTCTTTCTCTTTGGCTAGAGACAGAGATTTGAATAACAACTGAGAGAGAAAGCAGAAGTTAGGCAGTGCTTTCATAAATGAAATTAGCAAGTTTCTACAATTTAAAGGTTCTATTTGTAATTCTAAAAAACTTTTCCTCTTCTCCTTGCTTAGCTTCAGGCATGAATAAAAGTGCTTGGGAAAGGGGGATGTTTGCTTTTCTTCCTCTTAATGGATAAGAGATAACTAAATGCTGACTTTACAAAATACTTTGCTGGTTCTGGATTTTATGCATAAGCACAAGATGAATATCATGGCTTGGATCTTAACTGAGTAGTATCTGCAAAGTCACTTTGCTGTATACATGAAAAATCTACATTGTTTAACTTGACAATCTTCTCAAATGATATCCACAAGTATTTAGCATTAAAAAGCTCTATTTAGAATTTGAATTGCTAATGTTGAGTTCCAATTCAAGGTTGTACAAACCAAAACAGGCTTGAAAAGGAAAAACAAAAAAGAATAAGCATAATTGAAGGGAAACAGTAGCATTGGCTCCCACATGGTTAAGTTGCATGTAGGCAACGTAAGTGTTCTTGGTGTGACTTCCAATGACCTTATATTCCACCATGTTCTTGGGCCTAAAGAAAATATTGATGTTATAGTTATCCAAGCTGAAAGAGAGAGAAAAAGCACACATGCGCGCGCACACACACACACACACACACACACACAAGTTAAGCCAACCCTCAACATGAATTTTAAGAGGGAAGAAACCATCCAGCTTCTCACACATATTTACTATTATCATCATTTTCGTGCTCTTGTCTTCCTTTCTCTCTTCCCCTACCACTAATGAGGGATGAAAGTATCTGGATTTGTGCAGAGTTGTATGTGAAAAAAATACAAGCCAAGTTTGAAGTTCTCTCTATTTGATATTCCTCTTTCCCTAAACATTCTTCCTTCCAAGAAACTTACCTTGAGAGGAGGATCTTAGTTTAAACTTATTGTTCACCTCTCCAAGTATAATCATACCTCTTCGAGTTTTGTGTTATCATCACCAAATTTTGTATTGAAATCCCAAGAAAATCACAAAAGAAACAGTAGCTAGCTGCAATGGAAACCAAAGATATTCATCAATAATCTGTCAGTCCCTAGAATGAACTGTTCCTAGATTCAAAGTCAGTTGATAAATGGAAAACAGACATACAACAGAGAAAAGGCCGCATAGAAAGCTTACTGTATACTCCTTTATCTGTGCTAAAGACAATTTTCAAAAATGTAAAATTGTGGCTGTCATAGTAATATAATATGTGTGCCAAAGATTTTATTCAGTTCATTAATTAATAAGGGTACCAGAAAGGTGTTAAGACCAGTTAAAAGGAAAATATGAACGAAGCGCGCATACACACACAGAGGGGTGGGCAATGATGAATGCTGAAATAAATTTCTTACTAGATGCAAGGCTGCTTAATCTAGTAAGCATATCTAGATGCATATCTTCTCTATGGGAAGTGTGAGTCAATTGTAGTTCTCCATTGTACAAAATTCATTTGCATATTTCAAAGCAAAAATAATTTATTACTTTCAGTTTTGTATAGTTTACTTAATTAGTCAAAAACAATAAAAGTGGCAGATGCTAATAGATCCAGATGTAAGAAAGGAATAAGTTTAGTTTTCACATAGAGACAGCATGGAATAAGGGAAATGGAGGCAAAACCAGTTTAAACAAGCCCCAGACAAAGAGAAGAGAGAATCTGCCTGCTCCTTATATGGAAAAGTAACCATAGTTACTGGAATGTAAAGAGATATGAGGTAATATCAGAGGTGGGAACTCACAGCAAAAAAAAAAAAAATTGGGGGGGGGATAGGCTGATCAGTTCAAAATCTCAATAATGAGCTAGTTGGCTCTCTGGGATTGGCTGATCAGTTCAAAATCTCAATAATGAGCTAGTTGGCTCTCTGGGATTGGCTGTACAAATTAAAATATCAAAAGATGAATTAGTTAGTGTTCTCGGATAGGCTGTAACCTCTGTAGTACCCAGTCAATGGGGAAACAGGGGAGGGACTTGCGAATTAGGAGTAGGAGATTTAAAGATCGCCATTCTCTTCCTCTGGTGCGCCAGCCTTCCACGTGTTTGGCTGGATGCCCTATCTTGCAAGATCGTAAATAAATTCTTTTCTCCTCCAGAACCGAGTGAGCGTTTATTCCCTTACAGGTACCGCTTTATTTCCGACAACTTGGGGGCTCGTCCGGGATCCGAAGCTTCAGAGGGGGACCCCCAAGGTGGACAAAGGGAAGGCGCGCCCCGCTGATTGAGTGGTCTTGGACTCCGCCATTGGGGGCCCATCTCCGGCAGCTAAAGGGCCTGAGACCAGACGCTTGGATCTGCCGGTTGTGGATGAGAAAAGGGGGAAAAGGAAAGGCCTGCCTCTGTTTGACCAGGCAACTCCGTGCACGGACCAAGGTAAGGAAAGAAATATATTGCCTTGGTGGTCGGGAATTCCTGATGAGTCTGGAGCTGCTTGTGTGTGCCTGAGACGTGCGACATACTGCACGAAGCGAGTGTGGAGTCCCAATCTGCGGTTCCCTTCTCCCGCGAGGGAAAGGGCCAGAGACGGACGAAGCGAAAGGAACTGAGAGAAAGAAGCCCAGACAAGACTCAGGATGGGAAATAGAGGCAGTTGGCCGGCCGGGGAAGAAGAAAAGGGGGCACCTATAGAGTCCCTCGGGGACATCCCTCCAGATAGCCCACTAGGTAGGATGTTAAAATATTGGACTGATAGCGATCGGACCAAGGGAAAGGACAAAAAGAAAATGATTAAATATTGTTGTTACATTTGTATTGCTGACAGGGCGATGCAGGAATGAGACACGGACACAAAGCTAAGAGTTAAGGGAGCAGGGGGCCCACTGCCTCTAGGGCGAGTGGACGACAATGCATCTTTGCTCCAGCTACTTATCAGAGCAGATCACGTGCATATGCTCAAGGTACATCAGGTGTAGTTACATCAGGTGTGCACATCTTGTTTACATCAGGAACATCATAGTCACAAGACTTACATCAGGTGTATATCCTCATCATCATAGTCACAAGTTACACATCTTTACAGGGCGGGCCTGCATGGTATTCTATGCAGGCCTGCAGCTCAGCGCTCTAAGCCACCACCCTAGATATGCCTCAGGCAACATGGAAGACTCAGTTTCCCACACATTTGGACTGAAGAAAGCATTTCACCGCCAGATGTATTCTGGCCAAAGTATGGACAGAGGAGGACTGGCTCTGTGCCAACCTTGTAATTTATGTTAATGAGAAGAAACCCTTTTCTAAGGAGGAGTCTGATTATGCCACGTGCTGGCTAAAGAACAAAAAACTCCCCTCTACCCTGTGAAAGATAAAAACCCAAACTCGGAAGATGAGTTGGTAGAATCTAAACCCTGGGACCCCTTATTAAGCCTTCCTCCTCCCTACTATTCCCCTCCTCCCCCAGGGCAGAGATTGTTAGAGTCTGAGGACCTAATAAAGTCCGCACAGGTTCCAGGGGAATCAGGAGGCCCATCGGCGCCAACTGCCCCACCAGATATGACCCATCAATGGTTGAGGAAAGAATTAACACAGTGCAAAAAGGATGTACAAAATTTTCCATTTCCAAAAACTCTTAAAGGAAAGAGAGTAAGGGAACATCACCCCGTTAAATCCCTTTACCCCTTGAGGGAGGTGCCTATGGGGCCAAAGGAAGTCGGGTATGTAAATGCCCCATTAACGAGTGCAGAAGTAAGAAATTTTAAGAAGGAGATGAAATCGCTAATAGAGGACCCAATGGGGCTGGCTGAGCAAATAGATCAGTTCCTAGGCTCTAGCCTATACACGTGGTCTGAACTTATGTCCATATTAAACATCCTCTTTACGAAAGAGGAGAGAGGAATGATAAGAGGGGCTGCTATGAAAGAATGGGAAAGGCAACACCCACCAGGGCAAGGGGTGATGGCAGCAGAGCAAAAATTTCCAAATACTGACCCTGATTGGGATAATAATGATAAAGAGGATAGGGCACAAATGAAGGATCTCAGAGACCTCATTGTAGAGGGAATAAAATTGGCAGTACCCAAATCCCAAAATTTGGATAAGGCCTTTGAGGTAAATCAAGAGAAAGATGAGTCTCCCTCTGCTTATCTACAAAGATTGAGAGAACAAGTAAGGAAATATTCAGGTATGGACCCTGATGACCCTGTAGCCCAGGGAATGTTAAAGGTCAGCTATGTGAAGGGATCTTGGCCTGATATTCGGAAAAAGATCCAGAAAATAGATGGATGGATGAATAAGCCATTGGAGGAGTTATTAAGGGAAGCACAGAAAGTATTTGTAAGAAGGGAGGACGAAAAACAAAAGCAGCAGGCTAAAGTCATGATAGCCACTGTTGACCACTTGGTCAAGAAAAGATTAGAAACAGGAAATGGAGGATGCAGACAGAGGCGAGATAGGGGAGGGGGCTGGGCTGATTTAAATAAAGGAGCAAGGAAAATGCAGAACTCTGCAGGGTGTTATCATTGTGAAAAACCTGGCCATTTCAAAAGGGAGTGCGCAGACTTACAGAAGGAGGGTCGAGTTATACCGCTAATGAATTTTGAAGACTAGGAGAGTCAGAGGCTCCTCATCTCAGAAGCCCACCGGGAGCCTTTAGTAAATTTAAAGGTGGGCCCATATCAAGAGGAAATTACATTCTTGGTAGACACTGGAGCAGCTTGCTCCTCTGTAAATCATCTTCCAAAGGGGGCCAGGCTCTCTGGCAGTTCCCTCACCGTCACAGGGGTAAAAGGGGAGGGATTTAAAGTTCCCATTCTTGAACCTACTAACATTTGTTGGGAAAATAATCAAATCATAGCTCCCTTGTTGCACATCCCAGAAGCTGGGAGTAATTTATTAGGAAGAGATCTAATAATACCTATGGGACTGGATTTAGAGGTAAGGAATGGACGGATTGAGGTTTTGGCCCTGCTCACTGAAGAAGATGAAAAAGACATTAAGGAGGAGGTATGGGTAAAAGAAGGAAACAGGGGAGGGTTGCAAATTCCCCCAATTAAAATCAAGTTAAAAAAGGAAGGGGAGGTCGTGTGCCAGAAACAATATCCTATTCCTCTTAAAGGAAGACAGGGACTCCAACCCATCATTGAGGGTCTCCTTCGGGATGGACTCTTGGAAACCTGTATGTCCTCTTTTAATACTCCCATTCTCCCCATTCAGAAACCAGATGGTAGCTGGAAAATGGTGCAGGATCTAAGGGCCATTAATAAAATTGTCCAGGTTCGACACCCTGTAGTTCCTAATCCTTACACTCTCCTGAGTAAAATTCCCTTCCATCATAAGTGGTTTAGTGTAGTAGATTTAAAGGATGCCTTCTGGGCCTGTCCCCTTGATCCAGAAAGTAGAGACCTGTTTGCCTTTGAGTGGGAAGATCCCTTCAATGGGCGAAAGCAGCAATACAGATGGACGGTCTTACCTCAGGGTTTCACGGAGTCCCCCAATCTCTTTGGGCAAGAGTTAGAGAGGGTACTGGAAAAATTTCCAGTCCCACCTGAAATCACCCTTCTGCAATATGTAGATGATCTATTAATATCAGGTAAAGAAAGGCAAGTGGTGGCTCAAGCTACGAAAAATCTACTGAACTTTTTAGGGGAACAAGGATTAAGGGTATCTAAAAGTAAACTGCAATTTGTAGCAAGGGAAGTTAAGTACCTAGGCCACCTCATAAGTGAAGGAAAAAGAAAAATCCATCCAGAAAGAATCCAGGCCATAGTAGAGTTGCCTCTTCCTCAAACAAAAAGAGAGCTAAGAAAATTCCTGGGATTGGTAGGATACTGTAGATTGTGGATAGATTCTTTTGCATCTCAAACTAAAGGGCTATACCAAAAATTACTAGAGGAAGAGCCTGACAAGATAGAATGGGAGGAAGTGGAAATAAAGGCATTAAATGAACTCAAGCAGGCACTGGTGCAAGCTCCTGTTCTAGCACTTCCTTCCCTCGAAAAACCCTTTCACCTGTTTGTTACAGTAGATAAGGGAACAGCTTTGGGGGTCCTAACCCAAATCTGGGGAGGCCAAAGAAAGCCGGTGGCTTTCCTTTCAAAGGTTTTAGATCCAGTCTCTAGGGGGTGGCCTGGGTGTGTTCAAGCCATTGCAGCAACTGCCCTTTTAGTAGAAGAAAGCAGGAAATTAACCTTTGGAGGGGCATTAGTAGTTAGTACTCCTCATCAAGTGAGAACTATTCTGTCTCAAAGGGCAGGGAAATGGTTAACTGATTCCCGAATCTTAAAATATGAGGCAATCCTAATGGAAAAAGATGATTTGGTCTTAACAACAGATCATAGCCTAAACCCGGCCTCCTTCCTCTGGAAGGGGCCTGAGCAAGTAGAGACCCCTGAGCATGACTGTTTAGACCTAATTGAATACCAAACTCGAGTCCGACCTGACCTAAGGGATCTTCCCCTGCACTCGGGGGAAAGATTGTTCATAGATGGATCCTCCAAAGTCCTAGAAGGAGAAAGGAACAATGGCTATGCAGTTGTAGATGGGGTAACTTGTGAAGTAAAAGAAGCTAGCCGATTGCCCAATAAGTGGTCAGCTCAAACTTGTGAGTTGTATGCACTAAATCAAGCCCTCAAATTATTAGAAGGAAGGGATGGTACAATATACACTGACTCTAAGTATGCCTTTGGGGTAGTCCACACCTTTGGAAAGATCTGGGAAGAAAGGGGATTAATCAATAGCAAAGGAAAAGAACTGGTTCATGGGGAATTGGTGAAACAAGCATTAACCAATCTACTCTTACCTAGAGAAATATCAGTGGTGCATATAAATGGACATCAGAAGGGACCTACTTTTGAGGCAAAAGGCAGTAGGTTGGCTGATGAAAAGGCTAAGGAGGCCTCTCTCTACCCCCCTTTAAAAATAATGGTCCTAATACCCTCTATCCCTAAGGAATTTGGGGTCCCTACATTGTCTGCCAAAGAAGTAAAAGAGTTGAAACAGTTAGGAGCAACCTTAAATGATCAGGGGAAATGGTTTCTCCCAGATGGCAGACAAATGTTAAATAAACAAATAATGAGGGAGATATTAGCAGTCCTACACCAGGGGAGTCATTGGGGGGTACAAGCCATGTGTGATGTAGTACTTAGACAATTTGGATGTGTAGGCCTTTATACAGTTGCTAAACAAATCTGTGAGTGGTGCATAGTTTGTCAAAAAATTAATAAAAAGGTTTTAAGAAAACAGGTACAAGGGGGAAGAGAGCCGGGCCTGAGACCATTCCAGAGCATTCAAGTTGATTATACTGAAATGCCACCAATCGGTCGTTTAAAATATATTTTGGTAATTGTCGACCACCTCACTGGATGGGTGGAAGCCTACCCTCTATCCTCAGCTACAGTATTGGGAACTTCTAAAGTTATCCTTGAACAAATCATTCCCCGTTATGGGTTAGTGGAAAATATAGACTCTGATAATGGCAGTCACTTTACCTCCCGTGTATTGCAGAATGTCATGAGAAGCCTGGGTGTCACTTGGGACTTCCACACTCCCTGGCATCCACCATCCTCTGGGAGAGTGGAAAGAATGAATCAAACCATAAAGAAACATCTTTCTAAATTAGTTTTGGAAACAAAGTTACCTTGGATCAAGTGCTTACCTATAGCTCTACTAAGAATCAGGACTGCCCCTAGAAAAGAACTGGGAATTTCCCCTTATGAAATGCTTTTTGGTTTGCCTTTCCCCAGGAGGACTGGAGAGCTCCCCTCCCTAGACACAAAGGCTCTTTTTCTTAAGAATTATATACTGGCCTTGTCTTCTACTTTATCATCTCTCAGGCACCGTGGACTGCTGGCTCAGACCCCGCCTCTTGAATTTGCTGCCCATCGACATCAGCCTGGCAGCTGGGTTCTGATCCAGTCGTGGAGAGAATCCAAACTTCAACCGATCTGGGAGGGACCCTATCAAGTCTTGCTGACAACTGAAACGGCAGTCCGAACGGCAGAAAGAGGCTGGACTCATTACACACGAGTGAAGGGACCGGTGCCTGAACCAGACGATAAGTATCCAGCAACTCAACCTGAATCCTGGAAAGTGACTCCTACCTCAGATCCCCTAAGGATCACTTTAAATAGGCAACAGTTGAAAGAACATACTAGGAGGGAGGGAGGGCTGGATTAAACCCTGTGTTTGCATTGTGCTCTGTGTATAGCTTAATGATGAAATTGCTTATACTGATCATAATGTTCTATATTCAAGGAGTAACAGGTTCTGCTAAGCTGGTTATAAGTGTAGTCAAAGGCTTAAAGTCTCAAACTGTACAATTTGATGTTTGTCAAGTAATGAGCTGTAAAAATCTAAAACATCAGCAACAACTGAGGGAGGAATATAAGCATTTATGTAAGCAGACTGTTCAAATAGAAAGCAAGATTGTTGGGGGGCGAACATTTGAGAGTATAACTTATGAGACACCTAACCCCTGTTATTCTTGGAACACTGCTTGGTGGACCACACAGTATGAGGGATGGGTCTTACCCAGGTTGGAGAAAAAACCATTAAAGGAAACTTGGCTGGAGTTTAACTCTCCAGTTCAAATTGACCCCAAGGTCATTAGAATACTTAAGGCCAAAGACTTAAAGCAAACCACAGAAATAGAGACAGGTTATGGAAATACAAATGTCTGGGTAGAATGGGGCAAACATACCATCCAGAGTCTAAACAGAAGTGACTGTTATGCTTGTACAACCAAACAACCCACTGTTCAGATTATGCCCTTCCCCTTGGGGATGAAAAAGCATGAAAGGGAGTTTAAATGTATAACACTCCTCTTTCAAAATGCTACTCCTGGTGAAAGTTGTAGTATGTTGTCCTCCCTTTTCCCTCCAGTCCAGAAGGGAAGTGTCAAAGCCATACCAGCGTCTCACCTTGGTCCCGGAAACCACTCTGCCTGTCTCTCCAGATGGGAAGAAGGGCTCCAGGATCTTGGTACCATGGCTTTGTGTACACAGGTGTGGAATGTGAGCAAGGATAGTACTGGCAACTTCTCCAGCCTAACTATACCCTGAGCAGACCTCTGGTGGTACTGTGGGAAGGGCATCCTCTGGCCAACACTACCTGAAAGGTGGGGAGGAACCTGTGCTCTGGTTCAATTGGCTATCTCATTTACCCTGGCATTTGAAAGTAATAAGAAAGTACCAACCCAAGGCAAAGGAGAAAAGAAAAATGTACAAAATGTACCTAGTTCCTTCAATAAAAAAATGTTTGTAGATAGTATAGGGGTTCCCCAGAAAGTTCCTAATGAGTTTAAAGCTAAAAATCAAGTAGCTGCAGAATTTAAATCGTCCTTATTCTGGTGGGTCACCATCAATAAAAATGTCAATCATCAGCTAAAATTTATCAACTATACCAGGGATGTCATTAAAGAAATAGCAGTACAATTAGATGCCACTAGCCAAATGGCATGGGAAAACAGAATGGCCCTAGACATGATGCTAGCTGAAAAAGGAGGCATCTGTGCTATAGTTGGGGGAAATTGTTGCACATTCATCCCCAATAATACCGCACCTGATGGAACTATCACCAAAGCCCTACAAGGCTTAACAGCCTTATTTCAGAAACTAGAAAAGAATTCTAGCATTAACAACCCACTCACAGAATGGTTGGAAAATTGGTTCGAGAAATGGAAAGGAATTGCAACGTCTATTTTAATTTTCCTTATCATTCCAGCCAAAATGTTTATAACAGCTGGGTGCTACATAATCCCGTGTGCCCAAAGGCTAGTTCGAAAACCCATCAAAACCACTAGAATCAAAAATAAGAAAGATCTCTATGATGAGGAATGTGAAAAAGCCCTTAGCAAATTTGAGAATCTAAAATGTGAAAACTAAAAGTGTTTAAAAAAGAAAGAGGAGGGAATCTGTAAGAAAGGAATAAGTTTAGTTTTCACATAGAGACAGCATGGAATAAGGGAAATGGAGGCAAAACCAGTTTAAACAAGCCTTAAAACATGAGCAGCTGAGCCAAAGGTATGAGCCTTTAGGCTTCTGCTACACATTGACAAATTGCTTTCCAAAATGGTTAAACCAGTTACATTACTATTCACAGCCACACATCTAAATAGCCACACCCCTAACTGTACTATGGATGACATTTGAAAGTTTTTGCCAATCTACAGAGCAAAAATTATACATTCTTAATGTTTTCTTTTAGGTTTTGTGATTACTTCTGAGATTAAACAACTGACTCATTTTATATTGATATTGGCAATTGGTGCTCTTTTACTGGAATGGTTCAGTTTTATATTAGATGGTTTATTTTACTTCAAAAGTATTTTTTGAATATTAATACTTTGTGTTACAACATAAATGTTGCACATTATTTTCTTGAGGACTAACGTTTTTCTTTTGCTTTTATCTTTTGCTGTAAGATGTTAAAAAATTTTGTGCATTAAAAAACCTCAATCTGTTTTCTTTATGGCCTCAGGGTTTTGAAAGCTGATTGTGAAGTCCTTTCCCACCCAAAGACACAAAATAGCTTTCTAATATTTTATTGAATACATTTATACCTTCTCATATTTAGATTTTTATTCTGCTGAGAATTTGCTTTTAAATATGTATGGAGCTAATTATTTTTTCTAATGTACATCCAATTTTCCTGATACCATTTAAGTTGGTATTTTGTGTTATTCTTTTAATGATGTATTAAATAATTTCAAACATGCAACTATTCTGATTCCTTCATGAGTCTATTTCCTGTTACCTTTTCTGTGATTTCCACAGCTCACACTTAAATTGTACCTAGCACCTAGACTATAATAAATATCTGCTCACTGGCAGAATAACAAGGTTGATTAAATTCTGAATATTAATCACAATAATGCCTCACATTTATATAGCCCTTTTTCATTGACAAAGCTTTTACACATATATATTTAATTCTCCAAACAACATGGGGCAGGTATTATCTTCTCCACTTTACGAATGAGGAAATCAAAGCTCAGTAAATGAAGTGATTTGTTCCAGGTCACGTTGCTACTGTGGGATGAGTAATAATCCAGAGAAAAATTCTGGATCCAGTGATTTCATTCCTTTCCCCAGTCAAGCCAGCGCAGAGATTATGCACTTTCAGTTATTTGTTTTACCCTTAGTTGTCTATCCAACATCCATCTTCTCTCTCATTTTGAAAAGAATCCTCATTATGTTCAGGTATCTACCCTTTTCAGGACATAGCTCAGAGGAAAGGGTGGTTCATGACAGGATCACCCTTGTAGATAATCCCATTCTCCTTGCGGGAGACTGGTTAGGAAGGGACACAAGACTATTTCTGATCTATGAATTGTGTGAGCAAGTCTGCTTGGGTTAAGGGGATTCCAAGTCCCTTTCTTAACTCCAAAGAAAGGGACACATTATGCGACAGTTGCTCTTTATTCCCCAGCACACACCACAACTGGGCGTAACACCTGGAGCTGTTATGATCTTCCTGCTTTTGTGCTGAAGAGGAAGTCAGCATGGAAGAAGGTGGATCAAGAGACCATGGCAGGGACACTGGAGCCTGTTCCACCTCTGAATTCTTGTGACATGAAATACATTTCTTCATGGTTTATGCCAGTCTGTAACCAGGGCTTTCTATTAATTGCTGTTGAAAGCATCCTGACTTACACAAAGGCACACTGAGGGTGCAGAACACAGAAACTGATGCAGAGATCACTAACAATATACTCGCAGAGAATCTACTTTTCCTTCTGAGCTGCTGAAGATTCTTACTGCACCTTCCAGTATTGTTACCTATGGAACTTGACATGAGGCCTTCTTGTATTTTTAATGAAGTTGTGTACATTAATCAAATTCGAACATCATGGTTTTATAATAGGTCTCTTTTTAGAGGAATTTGTATTTAACAGACACCAAAGCTGTCTTTATCTCTGAGGATAAAAATACAATGTCTGCTAGTCGTCAAAGAGGGCTTTCCAGCTGTCAGCTCACTGTGATGAAGCAGATGGAAGAGGCTCAGTGTCAAACAGGATCAAGTTGAAATCACAGGTCTCAACCATCAGCTGTGTGATCTTGGGCCAGTTCCACAATCTCTCTTAATCTCAATTTTCTCTTTTGGTAATGGCTAGTGGTGATGGTAGCACAAGATTGTGAATGTAAATAGCACCACTGAATTCTATATCTAAACATGGTTAAAAGAGGAAATTTTAGGTGGTATACGTTACTAGAATTTTTTTTTAAATAGGACCATACAACACAAGCAGTGAACCCTAATTTAAAATACTGACTATGGTAAAATTGTAACAAACATACCATGCTAATGCAAAATGTTACTGAGAACTCCGTATATTCTGTAAGATTTTTCAGTAAGCCTACAACTTCTCTAAAAATAACAAACAAAAAAACCCACAAGGGCAATAACAGTAAACTGCAAGTGTTGCCATAGGATTGAATAAGATGTCATATGTAAAGCGCCTGGCAGAGTCGGATTCCAGAAAACACTGGGAAAATGGAATCTCCCAGATTTATCCTTCTCCTCAAAATTGCACCAGGTAGGCAGCGACCTGCTCTGAAATAGTGTCTACCCTGGTTAAGTCACTATCCAACCCTGTTAAGTCACTATCCAGCCCTTTTTCAAAGCCCCTCAGGGAACGGGCCCATACAAGCAATGCAAATATCTACTGCCCCAGGGCCTCCTGAGGTGGGGACGTAAAGCAGGCACCCAGTCCCCAGAGGCCACAGATTCCTTGGTTCCTCCCTCTCCGTTGCCTCCGGCTACACTGACTGCCTGGTGCTGTCCTGGGGATGGTGAGGCTCTTCATTTGGTGCTTTTTGCCAAGGTAAGGCGTACCCTGTTTTCTCGTTTCTGTGCGTGTCACTTGCCTGATGTCCTCTCTCCCCTCAGAAATGCCTCCTATTATTACCCTCCTGCTACCCTTTCCCCTGATAATTGTCGGCGGATGCCCTCCATTTGCCCTCTCTCCCTGGCTAATTGCCTTCTGTTTCTCCCTCCCCACTGGTCACACGCTGGCTCTGCCCTCTTGTCACCCTTCTTGCCGGCTCACCTCTGTTTGATTTGCTGCCTGGACGGAGGCAGCCAGGGCCCCTCTGCCCTCCACACCGCCTGCTGCCTGCTGATTTCCTGCACTGCGCCAACCACCTGCTACGTGCCAGGGGTCACCTTCCTGCTGCCTGCTCCACCTGTCCCTGGGCTGTTTGATTTTGCCCCCTGAAACGCACAGATGGGCTCTCCCCAGCTTCCCTGTGATAGTCTAATGGGAAATAGGATGCAAATGACTGTGCAGAATAAATGGAAAGGAAGAAAAAATAAAACAAAACCAAAAACACACAAACAGTTATTAAGAACCCAGAGTAATTAAGCTGAATAAAGGTATTATTTCAGTCTCAGAATCCAGGATATGAATACAAGATGGAAAGAGGTGAAACATACTTGGGAATTGGATAAAATAAGCTATCAACTGAGTGGGAAGCAGCTAAATTGTTTAGGTACGTGCCAGAGGGTAAAGGCTCCTCCTTCCATGTCTAATCCTCCAAGTGGGGACCAAGCTTCGGTGCTATCCAGGCCTGTTGGTAGGTAGCGATTGCATTTCACTGCATGGCATAATTTAATTGCACATTAGGGCCCCTGAAAACTGCTGCTGAATGTTTGCAACATATATCTGGCATTTAGCCTTCCATGTCTATTTATTTTAGGTACTCTATTGGCACTGTGGGCAGGGAGCCCTTTTTGGCGGTGACATTTCCTTTGATTTTCTTGAATTGTTTGTTTAAACTGCACAGAACACTCCCAAAGTGGGCACAGTTGAAAGTTAATAGACTCTTTTATGGAGAACCTTAGTTCCCATTCTCAAAATGAGGACAAAAAGGCAGAGTTCCATGCAAAGCAGAAAAATTGCTTTTAGGCCAAAAATGAACTGTGTCACCCAGAATACTAAGATCTTTTATATTGGACTGGGAAGGTGCCACAGAGAGAAGATATCAGGCCTCCAAACTTGGCTGAGAACACAAGCAGCTTGTGAGAAGGGGTAGGGGTAGGTGTGAGCCCTGGTTTTGGACATGGTATCGAAGATTTGTATGTGCTCTCCCTCGCCAAGCTAATGGTTAGTTCTTCATGTGTAGCCTTCTCAGGTAGGAGAGATTTGAAGATGCACAGGCCCACATCCCCAGAGGTTACAGAATTAGTTACTTTCAATTTCTTCAGAGTTCTACTCTGAAATAAAATTTCTTTGTTACCTCCAACCAGAAGCCTTATCATCTTTATCAACAAACTGATAATCAGCCCAGCTAGGTGACTTTTACATTAGTTAATTCTTAAAGTGCTTTTCCTTCTCACAAACAAATCCTTTGAGTAGTACTGTTGATAGTAACAACTGGCCCTAGGTTGCCTTCTCTTGGCCTCACTTTCCTCATTTGTAACGTGCAGAAGAGGGTAGGAAAAAAAAACAAAACAAAACAGGCATTCATTCCCTTGAGATTCTACTGAGCTTGAGGATATTGGAATATCTGTGTCCTAAAACTCTTGAGTCTTGAACTTATCAAATTAGTTCTGAAATATGCCCATTGTGCCCACTGACCATGATTGGTTACCTTCACTTGCTTTTGACAGCTTTCCTAGTAATCATATTACGAGCATGTGGGGAGACAAGGTTTAGCAGACCAAGCCACTTTCTCTGGAAGATGAACAAACAGAAAAACAAGCTCAAAGCATAAAATGAAGGGAACAGAAGCTATTGATATGAATCACAAAAAGTCTCAGGTGAAGAAAACCTTAGTGATACCTAATCCAGTTTCTTTATTATATAGATACAATAACCAAGGTCTAAAGAATCTAAGTGACTTGCCTAGTGTTAGTGCTGGTATAGGATTAGAGTCTTTGCTGTCTGGTTTTGGTCCATATTCTCATCATAATTACTTTTAATAGGCTTTTTAGATCAATCCCTTTCACTGAGCCCTCAGTATTTGTGCTGGCAATAGTAATAACGATTGCAGTTAGTCAAAAAGTTTTGCTGATTTGGCAGACATGAAGAAAAAAAAACATTTTGGAATTTTACTCCTTGTCTTAATTGAATAAATGTGCAATGAGGTCACAGTCCATATCATGTGAGAAATATGAGTGCTGATGTCTTCAAATTGACACAGGAATCATTTAACATCCATCCCCTGTCTCACGTTAATGAAGCACATTCCTCCACTGCTCAGCACTGAACTCATTTCAATTTTCCACCACAGGTATTTTTAATTGTGTCTATCCTTAACCCAAAGAATAAAGAGGGAAATAAGACAACCAATGGCTTGTTCCAGTGATTGTCAGAGAGAAACAAGATGGGCACCTATATGCCGTAGTTTTCAATGCAAGATAGAGTCAAAGAATTTTCGAGATGCTCTTAGAGGTTCCTAGTCCCACTGAGTACAGAAAAGCTTACCATGACCTCTCTATAGGGTATTTTAGACCATGTCTTGACATTGCCAATGTAAGGGTCTCTTTCTGTGATTACGGGAAGTGTTTTGTTCCCCATTTCAAGCAGCTTCTGTTGATCAGAATTGTCTGATTGTAACTTACTTCCAGGTTTCCGTGTTGCTCCCATGTTCACCTTCTGAAATAACTGTATTGGAGCCTCTCACTTGGGAAACCCCCTAGACACTTTAAATTTGGAGGAATTCTTAATCTCTCACATGGAAGGGCATAATAGAAGGGTCATATCTATTTCTAACCCCCAAAGGCATGTGCCACTCTGGACTACGGAGGCTGGCACCCCACAGCACTGCACGCAAGCTGCCCACAGGCACCTGCCATACACTGCGGTGGGGCCTCATGAGGCTCGTGTGGTCCTCTAATTGAGGAACACCATTGGTTAGGTTGAATTTGTGGGCTGGTGTAGGGACTGAACCACTACTTACAGTGAACGCTACTACATTATTTTCTGTACAAATGCATTCTGAGTTCTAAACACAAGAGACATCTGGGGGGTATGACCCATTCCTAGGGGTTTCCTAAACTCCAGATCTGCCTGATGTCTGCACTATAAAGCAGAACTATTACTTCTCAGGATCTAAGCATTGCACACACATTTATCACTGCTATCTAAGATTGGTGTGACTGTGTTACACTTCTGACCCATACTGAAGTAACAGTCAACTAGTTGTTGAGGAATTCTTTCCTTTACATTTCTTGCCTCCGGGCCACTTCAAGGTTCCTTCCAAGACAGAGTAATGGTAATCTGTTGGTCCCAGCTAACAAGACTAAAAATTCAACAAAGTTTCTAAATGGAAGTTGTAATAGAATTAAATCAAATTTACTTTCCTGTATTTGCGCTAAAGAACAGAAATGACTTTCATTGAATGTGACTTTTCCCTAAGTATGTGATTCCACAAAATGTGATAAATGACTATTTTTCTCATAAGAATATAAACTACAATTGAGGAAACAAAAGTAGATCACAATGGAGCTTTTTAACTGCAATCCTCAATATAAAAATTACAAAACTTTTGACCATTAAACAACAAAATTGGTTTGCCAAATCAGGCCAAAGGATAAAGGTTGAAAGTGACTGTGTTTCAAAACTTCAACTTCCATGTGAGACCAAGGGAAGATATGTTTATTTGGTGTAGGATCTATATTTCCTAAACAATATAACTTCTACAGTTTGTTCCAACACCACAATCACATGGAACCTTAAATAGGAAGTGAGATATGATAGGTTTGTATAGGTTAGAGTAAAATAGTGACACATCCCAAAGTAATTTGGGCAGAGAATAAAAATATATATGCAGGGTCCTCCTGAGGATCTGGGGGAAAAGGCGGAAGTGTTGAACTTCTTCACCTTGATTGTTGCTGATGTTCTCACAAACATTGAGGACTGACGGCTTGGTATGCTGAGCCCTCTGTCTTGGGGCTTGCCCTTATGAAGCACGTTACTGCAAAGGACAGGCTAAACCTGCTTATAATTATGCCTAAGAGTCTCCCCCTGAGTGCCTCTTTGTTGCTCAGATGTGGCCCTCTCTCTCTCTCTCTAGCTGAGCCAACTCGGCAGATGAACTCACTGCCCTCCCCCCTACGTGGGACCTGACTCCCAGGGGTGTAAATCTCCCTGGCAATGCAGGATATGACTCCTGGGGATGAATCTGAACCCAGCATCGTGGAACTGAGAACATCTTCTTGACCAAAAGGGGGCTGCAAAATGAAATGAAATAAAGTTTCAGTGGCTGAGAGATTTCAAATGGAGTAGAGAGGTCACTCTGGGGGACATTCTTACGCACTATATATAGATAACACTTTTTAGGTTTTAATGTTTTGGAATAGCCAGAAGTAAATACCTGAAACTACCAAACTCCAATCCAGTAGCCTTGACTCTTGAAGACGATTGTATAACAATGTAGCTTACAAGGGGTGAGAGTGTGATTGTGAAAACATTGTGGATTGCACTCCCTTTATCTAGTGTACAGATGGATGAGTAGAAAAATGGGACAAAAACTAAATGAAAAATAGGGTGTGATGGGGGGGATGATTTGGGTGTTCTTTTTTACTTTTATGTTTTTTCTTATTCTGATTCTTTCTGGTGTAAGGAAAATGTTCAAAATAGATTGGGGTGATGAATGCATAACTATATGATGGTACTGTGAACAGCTGATTGTACACCATGGATGATTGTATGGTATGTGAATATATCTCAATAAAACTGAATTTAATTTAAAAAAATCAGTTTGCCATAGTTTACAATAAAGGGTAGAGACATGTACTGTGCAGGAAATAGTTAACATAGCAGGCCTGATGCTGTTCTTTAGAAGGACCCACATACAGGGCTGGGAACTTGGCGTTTTGAATGCTCTCTACCTTACCAACTGGTAAGGATATTTTGTATGCATGAGCATCAACCCCTGCTGTACCACCCTGCCTAAACTATTTGTGCAGTGTGATTTATGGTGAGCACTTGCTTTCCTTCTGGGAGTCTGAATTTTGGTAATCATGGCTGGTCATGTATAGGGAGAGAGTGTCTATGTGGCCAGCCCCCAAGGAAAACCCTGAATTCTAAAGAACACTGGATAGAAACACTGTGTGTGTTGCTGTATTTCATTACTGGAGGAAGGAACAAGTTCTGGGTGACCAGCCCGTTTCCCCCAGGCCCACGCGAGAGAACTTGGGAAGTCTCTGCCAGGACTACTCCAGATTCTGCCTGAAGTGTATTTTTTTTTTCCTGCAATAAATGTTACCCATAAGCATAAGTGCCTGAGTCCTGTGAGTCAAACATGTGGGTGGTCCAGGACCTTCACAAAATATACTAAACAAAAATAGGATAGTCAAATAGAAATATATAGAAAAGCAGGCTAAGCAAAATTGTTGAGAGCCATCCTGTTTAAGTTAAGGGTTAAGGTCATTGTCATGACAGGGCAATCTGACTCCCAGATTTCTGGTAGCAAAGGCAACAAAGAAAACTTGATTTTCTGGTTCATGTATTTAGAAATGATAGAGCAATTAATTCCTTAGGGTGATAACTTCCTAGTTCTAGAATTTCTTTCCTGCCGTTAAAGCCAAAGCACATAATTTCCCTTTTCTTTTTTTTTTTTTTTTGGATACTTCCAACACACTCACACTTAGTATATGATTAACTCTTTATAATCTTTCAGGCTCCCACTTAAATCTCACTTCTTTTGTGGCATTCCTCAACCATCCTCCCTCAAAGTATTACCTACTCACCTTTTCTCTCTTTCAGCCCTTTTTTTAAAAATTAACTTTATGAAAAAAAAGTTCCTAATAAAACAAAGCAAAGGAATAGGAAAAACGAATATTCTGAAATAACTTCATTGCTTCCAATATGCTCCTACCATACAAGAAAATTAATTAACCATAGTCATTCCTGAGCATTCCTTATCATTAAGATTACCCTCAATATCTTATCTGCTCTTATTAGACTATCATTCCCCCTTCATTAGCTGCTTTTCTTGTTTCCTTCAAACTCTTCATCATAATTTGAATGATATCTTTTGTTTACTTGTGTTTTTTTGCCTTCCTGCTCTCTTACACTGTAAGTTCCATGCGGGAAGGAGCTTCACCTGATCAGCATTTCCCTAGTGCCCAGCACAAGCTTTGGTACAGAGTTGACATTCAATAAATATTTTTTTGGTTTAATGAGTTATTCATGAAGTGAAGAATGCAACTCATTCCTAGTTCAGATACCTACTCTCTAGGTCCTGAATTAACTAGTCTGGCCTGTAAACTAATCAGGTCAAGAGAGTTGCACTTTGGAAATTATATTTCTCAAATAAAGTCACATTAATTTCAATCTTCCTCTAGCAAGAGGTACAAACCTTTAGAGGAAAATATATTTCAAAATATAGAACTTAATGGTACTTATGAGGAATCAACTGAGTGTGATATTTTCTCATCATTTAAACCTTGGTAGGATTTGAATTTCAAAGACATTTAGTAAATAGCAGACATCAACCAAGCAGGAAAAAAATATAACAGTATATTAAGTAAAAAATGGACTGATGAAGTGGTGCTATAACTTCCAATTCAACTGTGTCTCCTGACTATGATCAGCAAATCAGCCATTCAAGTGCGGCCATTAGTTTATCAACATTATCTACAGATCACTGCTATCTGCAATTTATTGGGTAAGTTAATAGAGATGCCAACATTAAATACAAAGGGTCTCACCCACTAGCAACTCAAACTTTTGTAGATGAGACATGTATAGTCACTGTTAGGCCTCATCGAGGAAATTTCAGCTTCTTTATTTGAACCAGAAGATGTATTCAACCCAACATCAAGCAAGGGTTAAGCCTTACTACATGCAAGGCACTGCACCCAAGGATCTCATCCACACCTGGATCTGATTTGGATGATGAAATCCTGGACTTCGTGTAGATGTAACTCTTGGGGAATATCAGTGGGGTCAATGTATTTTGTGTATGGGGAGGACATAGACCATTGGGGCGATAGGGTGCATTGTGGCCCCTGCCTCCTCAGGGGTGTTCAAACCCTTTTGTGATCCCTACTCCTTGAGTATGGGCAGGACCTATGACTTGCTTCACACCGACAGAATATCACAAAGCTAGCAGGATGTGCCTGATTATAAGATTGTTATATAAGAGTATAACATCCATATTGCTGGAGTCTCCCTTGCTGGCTTGATGAAATTTTTGATTTGAATTCACATGGCAAAGAACTGGATTTTCCGAAAAACACAAAACACATGAGCAGGGAAGCAGATTCTTCCACAGTCAAACTTCAGATGAGATCACATCCCTGATTTACACCTGGATTGCATTCTTGTAGCAGAGAATCCAGGATAACCTGTGCCCTAACTACTACAGCAACTGCAAGATAAGTGTGTATTGTTTTGAGGTAAGTTTGTGGTAATACTGTTCTGTGGCAATACATATTAATACAGAATTGCTCTTCCTTCTTCCTGAATTCATTTGCTCTGAATTCTGGAATATGCATGTTTGTGTTCAGCTCTAGGATGAAGAGCCCTGATTTCTGTGGGGTATCCTTATCACCTAGGTCAGGGAACAAGAAAAGACAAAGGTTTCAGTTCATCCTCTTGGATTCCAGCTCATTGTCATTGGGTACCAGGTTATCTGTAATCATCTCTTCCCAACTGCCTGCCTTGTGGACTTTGTGTTCCAGCATTAGACCTGAAGTTGGCCTTATTGCTTAGCCAGTCCCCCAAATTGCATAAGCCAATTCTCTGCAACTAACCAATCAGTATCCACCCATCTATCACCTACCTGTCTATCCATCATCTCTACCATCTCCTACTAGTTCCGCTTCTTTGGTTGAGCCTTATTACAATATATTCCAGGTACTGGGTTGTGTGTTGGGAATATAAAAAAGGATGACAGACATTGTTCCTCCCCTTGATAAGTAGGCCAGTGGGGAAGACATTTCAACAAGTAGAAAAAAATCCAACACAATATGGTAAGCTGAAGTGAATTACAATATGAAGTGTGTGGTGTAGATATAATGAAGAATTGACCACAGTACTCTGGGAACTCAGAGACTGATACGTCTCATTTCTTTTGAGACCCAGGGAAGACTAGGCAGAGGAGACAACATTATCAGTAAGGAATTAACGGAAGACAGTAGATAGATAGTGTTGGGGGAAGAGAGCAGTGGGGTAGGAAGACAGTGTAGAGACACCAATAGAAGCAGAGAGACAGCTTCAAAAAGAAAGTTATATGATCAATGATAACTTCCATGAAGTTAATTCATAGGGTGTTGATGTTGTAGAAAAGCCATTTATTGATGGATTTTATAAGTCCTTGCATGACAAAGAAATTGTGATTTTTCCTGCTAATAACAAGAAACTACTGAAAGTGCTTCAGAAAGATAATTTCAAAAACAATATTTAAAAGCAATTGGACACAGAGAAGAAGGCCATGTGACAGTGGGGGCAGAGATTGGAGTGATGCCGCCACAAGCCATGGAGCCTCCAGTATCGCTGGCAACCACCTGAAGCCAGGAAAGAGGCAAGCAAGGATCCTCTCCTGGAACCTCCAGAGAACAAGGTCCTGCTGACACCTTAATTTCAGACTTCTAGCCTCCAGAACTGTGAGAGAATAAATTTGTCATTAAAAAAAAAAAATTGGATAGAAGTCTGGTGCTAGAGACACTCAAGAATATTGCAATAATCCAGGGAAAGAAAGATTAAGGCTTAAATTAAGAAAGGAGCATAGGGGTAGAGAGAAGAGGCTAGACGCAGGATTTGTGGCTATGGGGAAGATGGAAATTTCAGTAATTATTTGGTAATTTCTACATTATGATAATGTGTGGATATGATTCAATTAATGGAATATAATCAGTGCCTATTTAACCTTCAGATAAAAGAATTTGGGAGAGAGGTCAGAATTTTCTCTGTCTCCTCTTCCTAACAATTTAGCATATTGTAGGGTAACAGGAAGGAGGAAGAAAAGTAGCAGAGCCTGAAGATAAAGCAAAAGTAGGTACATGGACATTAAATTGAAACACATGCTGATGAGAGATGAAATCTCCAGGTACAGATTGAGGAACACCTTTTCCCTTGAGAGGATGACTATGCTGTGAAAAAGTTAGATATAAACAATAGATAAGCTGTGGAGAAATCAGAACCCTTGTATATTGTTGGTGGGAATGTAAAATGATGCAGCTACTTTGGAAAAGAGGTTTGGCCTTTCCTTTAAATAGTTAAACACAGAGTTACCATATGATTGAGCAATTCTACTGCTAGGCATGTATTCAAGAGAAATGAAAACATATCTACACAATAATTTGTATAAGAATGTCATAGCAGCATTATTCATAATAGACCAAAAAATGGAAACAACCCAAATATCAACTGACGAGTAAATAAACAAGCTCATTTTGCTCCGTTTTCCATCTCATTCTCCATGTAGAAGGGCACAGGAGAGATTTTAAAGTCTGGCATTCATTTCCATGTCTTTTTACTTTTTATAGTAAGCATTATCTTAGGATAATAGCCAAAAAGGTGGAAACGACCTGTGCCAGTTTGATGTATTATGTCCCCCAAAACCCCATTATCTTTGATGCAATCTTGTGTGGGCAGACATATTAGTGTTGATTAGATTTTGGAATTCTTTGAGTGTTTCCATGGAAATGCAACATGCTCAACTGTGGGTAATGGATCTGAGTGGATAGTTTCCATGGAGGTGTGGCCACACTCATTCAGCATGGGCCTTGGTTAGTTTACTAGAGCACTATATAAGCTCAGACAGAAGGAGCAAGCTTGCTACAGCCAAGAGGGACACTTGGAAGAATGCACAGGAGCTGAGAGAGGAACTGCAGATGAGACACAGTTCAAAGATGGCTGTTGAAAGTAGACTCTTGCTCCGGAGAAGCTAAGAGAGGACAAACACCCCAAGAGCAACTAAGAATGACATTTTTGAGGAACTGCAGCCTAGAGAGGAACGTCCTGGGAGAAAGCCATTTTGAAACCAGAACTTTGGAACAGATGCCAGCCACGTGCTTTCCCAGCTAACAGAGGTTTTCTGGACACCATTGGCCATCCTCCAGTGACGGTACTTGATTGCTGATGTGTTACCTTGGACCTTTTATGGCCTTAAGACTGTAACTGTGTAACCAAATAAACCCCCTTTTATAAAAGCCAATCCATCTCTGGTGTTTTGCATTCTGGCAGCATTAGCAAACTAGAACACGACCCAAATGTCCATCAACTGATGAATGGATAAATTATGATATATCCATACAGTGGAAAACCATTCAGCTTTAAAAAGGAATGCAGTTCTAATTCATGCTACAATATGGATGAATCATGGTAAGTGAAAGATGCCAGCAACAAAAGACCATATATTGAATGATTCCATTTATATGCAATGATCAGAGTAGGCAAATCCACAGAGGCAGAAAGTAGATTAGTGGTTGCCAGGGGTAGGGATATGGGAAGAGACTGTTAATGGCTACAAGTTTTCTTTCTGGGGTGATGAAAATATACTAAAATAAGATAGTGGTGATGATTTTGGTTAAACACTGTGAATACATTAAAAAAATCACTGAATCATGCATTTTAAAGGAGGGAGTTTTATTATATGTGAATTATACCTCCTTAAAGCCCTTATATAAATTTTTAAAAAAGCAGATATGATGTGGGGGTCAACTGTTTGATGGTCTTCATATTCTGACACTATACCTAGAAATTGAAATGGTAAAAACATACTTTTCAGGGATTCTTATTACCATATGTGCATTAAAGAAAAAAAACCAGTCTTCTCCTTGCAAAGTCTCAATAAGTGAGTGTGACTCTTCCTAGAAATCAGACTCTTTGGAATGTTGTTGTTCCTTGTGATACAAATACATAGACAACTTTTTTGAGAGGTGTAGAACCTAATTACGATCGACTTTGAGGTAAGCCCTGAATTTTCCTTTGGTCATGTTTTTCATATCTGTAAGCTAGAATTATTTGTGTTTCAAATCCTTAAAAATATTTAATTCATTTTTGAGATTGTTTTAAAACATTAAACAAAGGTTTATTACTTCTTCAGGATGTATTTCATTCTATTTTATATGTGTTAGCCCTATCTACTTAATCTGTAAATAAGAATTCAGAAGAGGGCTTTATTATAGCAATACATTTTCTGGCTCTTCCAATCTCGACACAGGGTATATTGTAAAACAACAAACAAACAAATGGATCAGAAAGTTTTAGAATGCAAATCCAAATTTCTTACCTGGGCTTTCAAATTTAATATAAAATATATAATAGATCACTTCAGTTCACAGTATTTTTCAGAATCTGTCAGAATCAAGACATAGGAAGGAATAATAGCAAGGCTACATGGAAGGGTAATGAACTCACTAAGACTTAACCAAAAGAGAGGAAGAGAAAAAACCCCAGTGTTTTCTTACCACCAAGTCGAGAATTGGACAAACAATTTATCTTCTAAGGATACTCTATTCAATATTCTACCCTTGTGCTATTTTAATATGGCCATTAAAGTAAGTGTGCACCTTGTTTAGTCACCCAGAGAACAACCTTCACATGGCATCCTCTGTGTCTAGAGCAGGGTCATAATGAATCTCTTCCTCCCCATTAATGTCTTTTACTACATGTATAAAACATTTTACTTCTCATTAATGTCTTCCTCTAAAAAACCAAAAAAACAATGCATCTAATTCTATTAAAACCACTAGGATCCTAAATTCACTGAAGAGCTTTTGCTAAGATATATGCTACAAATTTTTATCAGTGTATCCTAACCAGAGTAGGGGAGAAATAGTTGCACTTGACAACATCAAGATGAATTTTGCAAAGGAAAAACCAAAATGTTTGTGCAGTGAGCGCTGAGGAAACCAAACCCCTTTCTCCACATCTTCTAGTAAATAGATGACTAGTTTATAAACACCAGGAGCAGCAAAGCCTCAAATTGCCCCTTCACCAACTAAAGTACACCAGGCTGCTTCATTCCATGTATGTCCACCCATTATCACAGGAAGGAGTACTGACCCATCATGAGTTTGTCTGAGTTCACTCCCTATTTTCTATCTTTTTGCCCCAACTCACCTGGATCTTCAGTACACCCAGTGCCCCCCACCCTTTCCCTAGATGGGCAAATAGGGAACCTAACAACCACCTCAATTGTACAGATTTCTGCGAGCCTGGTCTTGGCATCCTCTGCTTCTCTTGGTGTGAAATCATTGGATTATAATTGTTTCATATTTATATTCTCAGCTGTAGTATAATCAACAAGAATGTGGGTCCAAATCTGGCTTACTCAGCATAGCATCCGGTACATGGAAATTTTCAATACGTATTTGTTGACTGATATGAACTAGTAGAGCAAACTGAGTAACTTGGGGTATTTTAGAAGTGAGTAACAAGTTCATGGCAGGTTTGCACGGCCTTCCCTCTACGATGGTCTCTTCCCACTCCCCAAAGGGTGGGGAATGCTGTCAGGTAACAGGATCAGACCTTCAAACCCTAAAGCTGGATTGTGGCAAACACCATATATGGGATGGAATCCTAAGAGATTTAGACCTCTCCCTCCAGCACCTTATATTGTCTATGTTTCTCCTTATGATTTTGAACTTCATCTGACTTGGGATTTGTCCTAAATGCTTCTGTAACTGTGGAACCAATTGGGAATGCATGAAGAGGAAGCAAGGGTCAATTTGACACCTCCAGTGGTGTATTCATGGCTTCAGATTTTGACCACGCTCTGACTCCACTTTTGCTTAAATAAACAGGGTTCTAAAAAAAGAATAGATATTCTCTGGGAACTTAGATTCATTTTTCCTTCTCCTGTCAAAAGGTTTTACCAATCCCAGTTTTACATACATGCTAAATAGAACAATGGGCCAGTTTTTATGGTCTTAATTTCCACCTTTAATGAATATTGGGATTTAACAGCATTACAGCTTTTCAGAACAGTTTCTTCCTTACTTTAAAAAATTTTATCCTTAAAATTGGAAATCCTGCTGCATTTCAGACCTTCTTATAGCTGCACTGATTAGTCTTCTAGGAAGCGCAGCTGTGGCAATAATCCCGTCTCTGCATCTTCGAAAGCAGGAGGGAAGGCAGGAGATAAGGGTTGCCACAGGGAGTCTATATTTAATCTACAACTGGCTTATCCAAGTGTCTTATTGCTCCCCGAGGGTCTCACCACATGCACTATTGTGAGGAAAAAATGAGAGGAGGAAGGAAAGAAAAGTTCACCCAAGATTGGTCTTCAACTAATTAATTCATTTCAGAATTGGCACAGGGGAAGTTTTTGCTTTGCTAGTAGTGCAGATTCTGAGAAAACCAGATCTTCCCTGTACCAGCACAGCTCACCTTTCTGGCTTTGCCCTCTGGCTGCTTTTGGGGGATGGCTGAGGTTTATCTTGGTGACAATCATTAAGGCTTCTAGGGGCCATCTATAAATGTTAACTCCAGGAGCTCCATCGAGGAAACACCACTGATTTAGACTGTAGATTTTTATGGATCTCACAGAGTGTAATCAAGTGGACTTCTGAGACAATTATAAAATAAGTAAATACATAAATAATTAAAATACAAAAAAAGTAAATAAACCTTCAGCCTGCAAGTCAGAAATAAACTTACTCTTCTTTGAGCACAATTTTTGTCATTCCATTACTTACAAGAATACAATGATTATCTACCTTATTTGACTGTAAGCCCCAAAACGCCTGACTTTGCAAGTCCTCTATCATCTGGGGTCACCCTAAATTTTCAGACACCTCTAACTGATGTCATCGTCATGAAATCATACCGCATTTGTACCCACCTGAGAGTCTTTGTGCTGTTACTTTCTCCTAGAATGGGCTCCACCTGGCAGTATGCCTACACTAATTTCACAACAATTAATTCACACACTTATTTCCCCCAGATTTACATTGGCTTATCTCTTTCTTCTCTGAACAACTTCAGCCTATTATTTTTATTTATCACAGAACTGGAACGCAATGAACGGGGAGGCTGGGGACCAGTTAAGAAAAGACTAAGGTCAGTCAGAATGATATAATTAATGTGTTCATCCTGATACATCAGATGCTGTCAACATTGCTTATGAACAGCAAAGGACTAAATGCGGGGACTGTTATTTTCTTTTAAAGGACAGTGTGCTAGTGTGGAGCTGTTATGTACTCCACAAAAGGCCATGTTCTTTTAATCCATTCCTGTGAGGGCAGACCTATTGTTGGTGGGACCTTTTGGTTCCATTGAGATGTGACTCAGATCATTCAGTGTGGGTCTTAATCCCTTTACTGGGATCCCTTAAGAGGATGAGAGAGAGAAACACCGAGAGACATGTGGAGAGAGCCAATGAAACCAGAACCCAAGAGAGAAGGACTTTTCTTTCCGCCTTTCTTCTCTTTGTGTTTGAGAAGGAGGTCCTAACTTGTGTACACAAGTGGAGAGTAACTCCAGCTATCTGAATACTAAACTTGAAGCACCAATTTGGTCATATGGTCAATGGTATTTAAATTACCATTGTGTTTCCTTAAAAATAACCCATGTTTGGCAGAGAGAATCCAAAAGGAGCCGAGAGGTCACTCTGGTGGGCACTCTTACGCACACTTTAGACAACCCTTTTTAGGTTCTAAAGAATTGGGGTAGCTGGTGGTGGATACCTGAAACTATCAAACTACAACCCAGAACCCATGAATCTCGAAGACAGTTGTATAAAAATGTAGCTTATGAGGGGTGACAATGGGATTGGGAAAGCCATAAGGACCACACTCCCCTTTGTCTAGTTTATGGATGGATGAGTAGAAAAATAGGGGAAGGAAACAAACAGACAAAGGTACCCAGTGTTCTTTTTTACTTCAATTGCTCTTTTTCACTCTAATTATTATTCTTGTTATTCTTGTGTGTGTGCTAATGAAGGTGTCAGGGATTGATTTGGGTGATGAATGTACAACTATGTAATGGTACTGTGAACAATCGAAAGTACGATTTGTTTTGTATGACTGCGTGGTATATGAATATATCTCAATAAAATGAAGATTAAAAAAAAAAAAAAAAAAAAAAAGACAGAATGCTGAGCAAAATAAGCCAGGCACAAAAAGAGAGATATTGTATGTTACCACTAATGTGAATTCTGTGAAAAATGTACAATGTTTTATACTGTAGAATGTAGGGGACCTAGAGATACCAATTAGTGGAGGGGGAATGATAATCTAATAAGAACAGATAAACTATGGAGGGTAATCTCAATGTTATGGGAATGCTCAGGAATGATTATGGTTTGTAAACTTTCTTGGATATAGTAAGATCAAGTTGGAAGCAATAGAGTTATTTTAGGTTTTTTTTTTTCTCTTATTCCTTTGTTTTCTTAGGGGTTGTTAATTTTCTTGGGGTATGGAAGGAACATGTTGGAAGCAATGTAGTTATTTTAGATTATTTGTTTTTCTTACTCCTCTGTTTGGACATGGTTTATTAATTTTCTTGGGGTATGGTAGGAACATATTGGAAGCAAAGTAGTTATTTTAGGTTATTTGTTTTCCTTAATCCATTGCTTTGTTTGAAATGTTGTGGGGTTTTTTTGGTTGTTGTTTGCCTGTTTGTTTTTAATTTTTTGATAAACAAAGTTAAAAAATTGAAAAAAAATCAGTAGAAAAATGGGAGTAAAAACTAAATGACAAATAGGGTGGGATGGGGGGATGGTTTGGGTATTCTCTTTTCACTTTTATTTTTTATTCTTATTCTGATTCTTTCTGATGTAAGGAAAATGTTCAGAAATAGATTGTGGTGATGAACGCATAACTATATGATCATACTGTGAACAGTTGATTGTATACCATGGATGACTGTATGGTTTGTGAATATATTTCAATAAAACTGAATTAAAAAAAAAAAAAAAAAAATAACCCATGTTGTGTAATCTATACCTAAATGTTTCCCCACCAATTTCAGTATGAGCAGGCTTTGTTAGTTTTTGGAAGTAATTAAGTTAATAGACAGCATTCCCTCAAATTTTAATTTTTCTTTATAAGTCTTATAGCAGACAAATATTTAATAAAAGTTGTCCTAGTGGCAAGAAAAAAAAAAAAAAAAGAGGCATGCTTACTGAAAATAGCTGATTGTGCTTAGACTTATGTAATTTTATAAACAAATGCTCTTTTTATGCATAAGTGCAACATGATCAGTTTCTGATTCCTAGTTCATGAGATGGAAAGTTATCACCAAAATGAGCACCATGGTTTTGCCAGATGATCAAGTTTGAAAATTAATGCCCCAAACTTTTATCAAGTTGATACAATTTAGCAGTTCCCATTAGCTAGGCATTATTTATAAAGCAAAAACCAAAATATTTGCATATGTGTTTGTGTCAAGACAAAATCTAAGCTAATATTATTTTCTTCTCCCTAGTCTTTAATACTACCAAAAAAAAAATCATAATCACCATCATTAACCAAAATAAAAATTTATGTGATTGTATGCTGTGTTATGACACAGAACAGCTAGTTTTGCTCTAGGATTGATTTCCTCAAACTTTTATTTCACTTTTCTTTTGCTGTACCTCAAAGGTGTTTCCTGGTCTCTTTCAGGCTTTCACATAGGCTGATCTTTCTACCTGAAACACTTTTCCTGAATTCTTCTTGAAATCATTTCCTATTATAAGTATTTTCTGACCCTGGGTCCAGATTAGGATTTACCTGTCATTCATTCACAAATGTTTTCTTCTTTTGTATCAAAACAATTGTGATTATTTAATTAAACAGCAAAACAACATATGATGATTCACAGTCTTCTTATCTCCTCTCACACAAAGAATTCTATTTTTGCTTCCTCATCAGCTTTTAAACTTGCATTCTGCTGATTGTGGAATTTGGTGAAGTGGAGAATTGGGGAAGTAGGTGAACCAAGTGTGATTTATATTGCTAAAGGCAGACGATCTTAGGAAAGGAAATGAAATTCATTGAAACTGAGAGCAAGGGAGTCATATTTCAAGGCAGAACTTTAGGGTTGGAGATAGAGTTTAGAGGACAGGAACAGAAAGGAGGAGACTCTGGAACATCTGCCATATATGGGAGCTATTGAGAAAGATAAAAGGTGGCTCAGATATCTCTTTGAGTTCTAATCTACAGAGTTGTTTAATGTCTTTCTTTTCTACCTGACTATGAAGTTCTATGAATGGAAACACAATGCCTATCCTGCTCAACAATATATACCCAGCACCTAGCAACATTGAGTTATTGGAAGTACTTGATCAACATTTCTCAACTGAAGGCTCACTATCAGTATGCATGTTTCTAAGTTACTTAATAAGCTACAGCCATGAGCTTTACTATACCCTATGGGGACACAGGTGAATGAAGACGGGTTTTGACTCCCTGAGCCAAGACTACACTAACTAGTTTTCAATTGAGGCTGAGATTGAGTGATACTACTTTCAAACTTTAATAATTAAGTAAATTTGTGTGAGGTAGTCAAAGGAGGATTCTCATAAAAGATAAGAGATTAATCTGAAAAGTAAGAGAAATGGAAGGAAACTTAAAACATTCTCTAGAGAGAAGAAGGAATTTTAGCTCTTTCAGGTTTGCATGTCTTCGTATTCAACATTTCCAAATGTTGCAGTTTGAAATAAACTCCAAACAGAATTATTTTGTCTTAAGTCATTAAGTAGAGGCATTGATAATAGAAATTGTAAGGTATGGCAAGTTCTTTGTTTAATTTGACTTTGGTAAAAATAAATAATCTCTCTAGGCCTGAGTTTCCTTATGTGGAAAAGAATGTTGAACAGTGGTTAGCAAATTTTTGGATAAAGGGCCAAAAGTAAATAGGCTATTTGCATTTTAGTAAATAGTAAAAAGGATTTCGGGCCCATGTGGTCTCTGTTGCAACCACTAAGCTCCTACAATAGCGTGAAAGCAGCCATAGACGATATGTAAACAAATAGGTATGGCTGTGTTCCAATAAGACTAATTACCAAAACAAGTAGTGGGTCAGATTTGGCCTATGGACTGTAATTTGCTGGCTCCAGGTGTATAACACTAAATAATTTATAGGGTGTTTATTAGAAATAAATGGGATGACAAAGTATAGCCACTCAATACATTTTAGTTATTATGATCATTAGTCCAAAAGGTATTCTGCAAGACATTTATTTTATCAATTTGATTGTTCAATTTTTACTTAGCTCTTACTATGAAAAACACTGTATAGGTAGATATAGATAGGAAAGAATTATTAAAAAAGAAACTCAAGTATATTAAATAAATCATGAAGAGAAAAACAGTTTAAAGAATTCTGTTCTAGCCATAAAAAATGAACTGGTATCATATTTCCTTTCCTACTTTAAATAACTAAACTGGATATAATCTATGAAATAACTGTTTTCAGACACTGAACAACAGGCAGCTCAAGACTGATTTTTGAGAGAAGGGAAACAAATAATGGGACATCTATGATTACCCTGGTTTTCTGCTTTCATGCACTTTTCAGATCCTGATGCAAGAAAGGGCACCCCAAGAAAATGGAAATTTCACTGAATTGATTATACAAAGCTCAGTGGTTAGGAAGGTAGGGTTGGCCAACTGATAGGACAGAATATTCAAAAGGAGGATGGTATGCAGAATAAAAGTCCAGAAATCTGAATATGGGTCCCTTGAGATACTGGCTAAGTACTAAGTTACAAAAAGATGGAAATTCTATCACATCAAGCAATAATAACAACAACAACCATTGCAAATCTATAAGCTGAACAATTCGAAGAGCTCACAGGTGGTGAGGAGATATTTGAGTTTCTACCATCCAGACTGGAAACCTCACTGAATATCCAGGGTATTCAGGGGAGAGCCCAAAAAGCTTATTCCTTAGGAGCAGGGCTAAACAAGCCCTAGAGCACAATCTTCTATGGTCTCATCCTAAAAAATACTTAAAAACAAGTTTCACCGGAGGCGGGGCAAGATGGCAGACTGGTGAGCTGTAAGTTTTAGTTACTCCTCCAGGAAAGTAGGTAAAAAAAAAAGCCAGGAACTGCGTGGACTGGACACCACAGAGCAATCTGTCTTTGGGCATACTTCATACAACACTCATGAAAACGTGGAACTGCTGAGATCAGCGAAATCTGTAAGTTTTTGCGGCCAGGGGACCCGAGCCCCTCCCTGCCAGGCTCAGTCCCGGGGGAGGAGGGGCTGTCAGCTCCAGGAAGGAGAAGGGAGAATTGCAGTGGCTGCTCTTATCGGAAACTCATTCTACTGATTCAAACTCCAACCATAGATAGACTGAGACCAGACACCAGAGACTCTGAGAGCAGCCAGCCCAGCAGAGAGGAGACAGGCATAGAAAAAAAACAACACGAAAAACTCCAAAATAAAAGCAGAGGATTTTTGGAGTTCTGGTGAACGCAGAGGGGGAAGGGCGGAGCTCAGGCCTTGAGGCGCATATGCAAATCCCGAAGCAAAGCTGATTTCTCTGCCCTGTGCACCTTTCCTTAATGGCCCTGGTTGCTTTGTCTATTAGCATTTCAATAACCCATTAGATCTCTGAGGAGGGCCGTTTTTTTTTTTTTTTTTTAAATCCTTTTTGCTTTTTCTAAAACAATTACTCTAAGAAGCTCAATACAGAAAGCTTCAAAGAATTGCAATTTGGGCACGTCAAGTCAAGAGCAGAACTAAGAGAGCTCTGAGACAAAAGGCAATAATCCAGTGGCTGAGAAAATTCACTAAACAACACAACTTCCCAAGAAAAGGGGGGTGTCCGCTCACAGCCACCATCCTGGTGGACAGGAAACACTCCTGCCCATCGCCAGCCCCATAGCCCAGAGCTGCCCCAGACAACCCAGTGTGACGGAAGTGCTTCAAATAACAGGCACACACCACAAAACTGGGCGTGGACATTAGCCTTCCCTGCAACCTCAGCTGAATGTCCCAGAGCTGGGAAGGTGGAGCAGTGTGAATTAACAAAGCCCCATTCAGCCATCATTTCAGCAGACTGGGAGCCTCCCTACACAGCCCAGCAGCCCAGAACTGCCCTGGGGGGACGGCACTCACCTGTGACATAGCACAGTCATCCCTCAACAGAGGACCCGGGGTGCACAGCCTGGAAGAGGGGCCCACTTGCAAGTCTCAGGAGCCATACGCCAATAACAAAGACTTGTGGGTCAGTGGCAGAGACAAACTGTGGCAGGACTGAACTGAAGGATTAGACTATTGCAGCAGCTTTAAAACTCTAGGATCATCAGGGAGATTTGATTGTTAGGGCCACCCCCCCTCCCCGACTGCCCAGAAACACGCCCCACATACAGGGCAGGTAACACCAACTACACACGCAAGCTTGGTACACCAATTGGGCCCCACAAGACTCACTCCCCCACTCACCAAAAAGGCTAAGCAGGGGAGATCTGGCTTGTGGAGAACAGGTGGCTCGTGGACGCCACCTGCTGGTTAGTTAGAGAAAGTGTACTCCACGAAGCTGTAGATCTGATAAATTAGAGATAAGGACTTCAACTGGTCTACAAACCCTAAAAGAACCCTATCAAGTTCAGCGAAAGCCATGAGGCCAAAAACAACAGAAAATTATAAAGCATATGAAAAAAACAGACAATATGGATAACCCAAGCCCAAGCACCCAAATCAAAAGACCAGAAGAGACACAGCACCTAGAGCAGCTACTCAAAGAACTAAAGATGAACAATGAGACCATAGTACGGGATATGAAGGAAATCAAGAAGACCCTAGAAGAGCATAAAGAAGATATTGCAAGACTAAATAAAAAAATGGATGATCTTATGGAAATTAAAGAAACTGTTGACCAAATTAAAAAGATTCTGGACACTCATAGTACAAGACTAGAGGAAGTTGAACAACGAATCAGTGACCTGGAAGATGACAGAATGGAAAATGAAAGCATAAAAGAAAGAATGGGGAAAAAAATTGAAAAACTCGAAATGGACCTCAGGGATATGATAGATAATATGAAACGTCCGAATATAAGACTCATTGGTGTCCCAGAAGGGGAAGAAAAGGGTAAAGGTCTAGGAAGAGTATTCAAAGAAATTGTTGGGGAAAACTTCCCAAATCTTCTAAACAACATAAATACACAAATCATAAATGCTCAGCGAACTCCAAATAGAATAAATCCAAATAAACCCACTCCGAGACATATACTGATCACACTGTCAAACATAGAAGAGAAGGAGCAAGTTCTGAAAGCAGCAAGAGAAAAGCAATTCACCACATACAAAGGAAACAGCATAAGACTAAGTAGTGACTACTCAGCAGCCACCATGGAGGCGAGAAGGCAGTGGCACGATATATTTAAAATTCTGAGTGAGAGGAATTTCCAGCCAAGAATACTTTATCCAGCAAAGCTCTCCTTCAAATTTGAGGGAGAGCTTAAATTTTTCACAGACAAAGAAATGCTGAGAGAATTTGCTAACAAGAGACCTGCCCTACTGGAGATACTAAAGGGAGCCCTACAGACAGAGAAACAAAGACAGGACAGAGAGACTTGGAGAAAGGTTCAGTACTAAAGAGATTCGGTATGGGTACAATAAAGGATATTAATAGAGAGAGGGAAAAATATGGCAAACATAATCCAAAGGATAAGATGGCCGATTCAAGAAATGCCTTCACGGTTTTAACGTTGAATGTAAATGGATTAAACTCCCCAATTAAAAGATATAGATTCGCAGAATGGATCAAAAAAAATGAACCATCAATATGTTGCATACAAGAGACTCATCTTAGACACAGGGACACAAAGAAACTGAAAGTGAAAGGATGGAAAAAAATATTTCATGCAAGCTACAGCCAAAAGAAAGCAGGTGTAGCAATATTAATCTCAGATAAAATAGACTTCAAATGCAGGGATGTTTTGAGAGACAAAGAAGGCCACTACATACTAATAAAAGGGGCAATTCAGCAAGAAGAAATAACAATCGTAAATGTCTATGCACCCAATCAAGGTGCCACAAAATACATGAAAGAAACACTGGCAAAACTAAAGGAAGCAATTGATGTTCCCACAATAATTGTGGGAGACTTCAACACATCACTCTCTCCTATAGATAGATCAACCAGACAGAAGACCAATAAGGAAATTGAAAACCTAAACAATCTGATAAATGAATTAGATTTAACAGACATCTACAGGACATTACATCCCAAATCACCAGGATACACATACTTTTCTAGTGCTCACGGAACTTTCTCCAGAATAGATCATATGCTGGGACATAAAACAAGCCTCAATAAATTTAAAAAGATTGAAATTATTCAAAGCACATTCTCTGACCACAATGGAATACAATTAGAAGTCAATAACCATCAGAGACTTAGAAAATTCACAAATACCTGGAGGTTAAACAACACACTCCTAAACAATCAGTGGGTTAAAGAAGAAATAGCAAGAGAAATTGCTAAATATATAGAGACGAATGAAAATGAGAACACAACATACCAAAACCTATGGGATGCAGCAAAAGCAGTGCTAAGGGGGAAATTTATAGCACTAAACGCATATATTAAAAAGGAAGAAAGAGCCAAAATCAAAGAACTAATGGATCAACTGAAGAAGCTAGAAAATGAACAGCAAACCAATCCTAAACCAAGTACAAGAAAAGAAATAACAAGGATTAAAGCAGAAATAAATGACATAGAGAACAAAAAAACAATAGAAAGGATAAATATCACCAAAAGTTGGTTCTTTGAGAAGATCAACAAGATTGACAAGCCCCTAGCTAGACTGACAAAATCAAAAAGAGAGAAGACCCATATCAACAAAATAATGAATGAAAAAGGTGACATAACTGCAGATCCTGAAGAAATTAAAAAAATTATAAGAGGATATTATGAACAACTGTATGGCAACAAACTGGATAATGTAGAAGAAATGGACAATTTCCTGGAAACATATGAACAACCTAGACTGACCAGAGAAGAAATAGAAGACCTCAACCAACCCATCACAAGCAAAGAGATCCAATCAGTCATCAAAAATCTTCCCACAAATAAATGCCCAGGGCCAGATGGCTTCACAGGGGAATTCTACCAAACTTTCCAGAAAGAACTGACACCAATCTTACTCAAACTCTTTCAAAACATTGAAGAAAATGGAACACTACCTAACTCATTCTATGAAGCTAACATCAATCTAATACCAAAACCAGGCAAAGATGCTACAAAAAAGGAAAACTACCGGCCAATCTCCCTAATGAATATAGATGCAAAAATCCTCAACAAAATACTTGCAAATCGAATCCAAAGACACATTAAAAAAATTATACACCATGACCAAGTGGGGTTCATTCCAGGCATGCAAGGATGGTTCAACATAAGAAAAACAATCAATGTATTACAACACATTAAAAACTCGAAAGGGAAAAATCAATTGATCATCTCAATAGATGCTGAAAAAGCATTTGACAAAATCCAACATCCCTTTTTGATAAAAACACTTCAAAAGGTAGGAATTGAAGGCAACTTCCTCAACATGATAAAGAGCATATATGAAAAACCCACAGCCAGCATAGTACTCAATGGTGAGAGACTGAAAGCCTTCCCTCTAAGATCAGGAACAAGACAAGGATGCCCGCTGTCACCACTGTTATTCAACATTGTGCTGGAAGTGCTAGCCAGGGCAATCCGGCAAGACAAAGAAATAAAAGGCATCCAAATTGGAAAAGAAGAAGTAAAACTGTCACTGTTTGCAGATGATATGATCTTATATCTAGAAAACCCTGAGAAATCAACGATACACCTACTAGAGCTAATAAACAAATTTAGCAAAGTAGCGGGATACAAGATTAATGCACATAAGTCAGTAATGTTTCTATATGCTAGAAATGAACAAACTGAAGAGACACTCAAGAAAAAGATACCATTTTCAATAGCAACTAAAAAAATCAAGTACCTAGGAATCAACTTAACCAAAGATGTAAAAGACCTATACAAAGAAAACTACATAACTCTACTAAAAGAAATAGAAGGGGACCTTAAAAGATGGAAAAATATTCCATGTTCATGGATAGGAAGGCTAAATGTCATTAAGATGTCAATTCTACCCAAACTCATCTACAGATTCAATGCAATCCCAATCAAAATTCCAACAACCTACTTTGCAGACTTGGAAAAGCTAGTTATCAAATTTATTTGGAAAGGGAAGATGCCTCGAATTGCTAAAGACACTCTAAAAAAGAAAAACGAAGTGGGAGGACTTACACTCCCTGACTTTGAAGCTTATTATAAAGCCACAGTTGCCAAAACAGCATGGTACTGGCACAAAGATAGACATATAGATCAATGGAATCGAATTGAGAATTCAGAGATAGACCCTCAGATCTATGGCCGACTGATCTTTGATAAGGCCCCCAAAGTCACCGAACTGAGCCATAATGGTCTTTTCAACAAATGGGGCTGGGAGAGTTGGATATCCATATCCAAAAGAATGAAAGAGGACCCCTACCTCACCCCCTACACAAAAATTAACTCAAAATGGACCAAAGATCTCAATATAAAAGAAAGTACCATAAAACTCCTAGAAGATAATGTAGGAAAACATCTTCAAGACCCTGTATTAGGAGGCCACTTCCTAGACTTTACACCCAAAGCACAAGCAACAAAAGAGAAAATAGATAAATGGGAACTCCTCAAGCTTAGAAGTTTCTGCACCTCAAAGGAATTTCTCAAAAAGGTAAAGAGGCAGCCAACTCAACGGGAAAAAATTTTTGGAAACCATGTATCTGACAAAAGACTGATATCTTGCATATACAAAGAAATCCTACAACTCAATGACAATAGTACAGACAGCCCAATTATAAAATGGGCAAAAGATATGAAAAGACAGTTCTCTGAAGAGGAAATACAAATGGCCAAGAAACACATGAAAAAATGTTCAGCTTCACTAGCTATTAGAGAGATGCAAATTAAGACCACAATGAGATACCATCTAACACCGATTAGAATGGCTGCCATTAAACAAACAGGAAACTACAAATGCTGGAGGGGATGTGGAGAAATTGGAACTCTTATTCATTGTTGGTGGGACTGTATAATGGTTCAGCCACTCTGGAAGTCAGTCTGGCAGTTCCTTAGAAAACTAGATATAGAGCTACCATTCGATCCAGCGATTGCACTTCTCGGTATATACCCGGAAGATCGGAAAGCAGTGACACGAACAGATATCTGCACGCCAATGTTCATAGCAGCATTATTCACAATTGCCAAGAGATGGAAACAACCCAAATGTCCTTCAATAGATGAGTGGATAAATAAAATGTGGTATATACACACGATGGAATACTACGCGGCAGTAAGAAGGAACGATCTCGTGAAACATATGACAACATGGATGGACCTTGAAGACATAATGCTGAGCGAAATAAGCCAGGCACAAAAAGAGAAATATTATATGCTACCAGTAATGTGAACTTTGAAAAATGTAAAACAAATGGTTTATAATGTAGAATGTAGGGGAACTAGCAGTAGAGAGCAATTAAGGAAGGGGGAACAATAATCCAAGAAGAACAGATAAGCTATTTAACGTTCTGGGGATGCCCAGAAATGACTATGGTCTGTTAATTTCTGATGGATGTAGTAGGAACAAGTTCACTGAAATGTTGCTATATTATGTAACTTTCTTGGGGTAAAGTAGGAACATGTTGGAAGTTAAGCAGTTATCTTAGGTTAGTTGTCTTTTTCTTACTCCCTTGTTATGGTCTCTTTGAAATGTTCTTTTATTGTATGTTTGTTTTCTTTTTAACTTTTTTTTTCATACAGTTGATTTAAAAAAGAAGGGAAAGTTAAAAAAAAAAAAAAAGAAAAAAGACAAACAAGGAAAAAAAAAAAAAAAAAGATGTAGTGCCCCCTTGAGGAGCCTGTGGAGAATGCAGGGGTATTCGCCTACCCCACCTCCATGGTTGCTAACATGACCACAGACATAGGAGACTGGTGGTTTGATGGGTTGAGCCCTCTACCATAAGTTTTACCCTTGGGAAGACGGTTGCTGCAAAGGAGAGGCTAGGCCTCCCTGTATTTGTGCCTAAAAGTCTCCTCCTGAATGCCTCTTTGTTGCTCAGATGTGGCCCTGTCTCTCTGGCTAAGCCAACTTGAAAGGTGAAATCACTGCCCTCCCCCCTACGTGGGATCAGACACCCAGGGAAGTGAATCTCCCTGGCAACGTGGAATATGACTCCCGGGGAGGAATGTAGACCCGGCATCGTGGGATGGAGAACATCTTCTTGACCAAAAGGGGGATGTGAAAGGAAATGAAATAAGCTTCAGTGGCAGAGAGATTCCAAAACGAGCCGAGAGATCACTCTGGTGGGCACTCTTACGCACAATTTAGACAACCTTTTTTAGGTTCTAAAGAATTGGGGTAGTTGGTGGTGGATACCTGAAACTATTAAACTACAACCCAGAACCCATGAATCTCGAAGACAGTTGTATAAAAATGTAGCTTATGAGGGGTGACAGTGGGATTGGGAATGCCATAAGGACCAAACTCCACTTTGTCTAGTTTATGGATGGATGTGTAGAAAAGTAGGGGAAGCAAACAAACAGATAAAGGTACCCAGTGTTCTTTTTTACTTCAATTGCTCTTTTTCACTCTAATTATTATTCTTGTTATTTTTGTGTGTGTGCTAATGAAGGTGTCAGGGATTGATTTAGGTGATGAATGTACAACTATGTAATGGTACTGTAAACAATCGAAAGTACAATTTGTTTTGTATGACTGCGTGGTATGTGAATATATCTCAATAAAATGATGATAAAAAAAATAAAAAAAAAAAAAAAAAAAAAAAAACAAGTTTCAAAAATAAAAAAGTGGTCCATAGTAACTTAAATGTCTGCCATAACAAATATCAGTAACTTCTAAAGGAAGATAATAAAAACAAGGCATTCAAATACACATCCTGAATGCAATGAAAAATTACTAGTTAAGCAAAGAAGCACAAAAAGTGACCCTTAGCTAGAAGAAAAGTCAGTCAACATAAACACATAAAAAAAAATTACTAAGAATTAGAAGGGAAAAAAAAGCTTTAAAACAGCTATTATAAATATGCTAAACATCTCTACCAGCTGAGATTGAGGGGACCATGCGTAAAAAGTTAAGTTTGGATGAAGAATCTTCTCTCTTTAAATGAAAAGCTCAACAGAAATGGATATTTGATACAGTCAAGGTTGCCAATGACACAAGAGCCACAGTGTCCCATTCCCAGCTATGCTACCCATCCCAGGCTCTAATTGTTCAAGTGTCATCATGACAGCAAAGCCTTATGAGTCTGGTTTACAGTAAGCAGAGGAAGAAACACTACTGAACCAGGGGAGCAACTTGGAAGAGGTTCCAGGGTACTCTCAGAAGATGGGTCAACCAGGACCCTCTGGAGATAATGATTTGGCTACAGCAATGCCCCATCTTACTCTGCATCAACAGAACTATTTAATGGAGAAGCAGTTCTTTGCTGAAGAATAGGAGTGGAAGATCCAAGTTCTGGCCAACCAGAAAGAAGGGGTTAGTGGCTGTGGCACCCCCACAGAGAGCCTTGCCTTTCTCTGAACCAACCAGTCAGAGATCACAGACCTCAGCAGTGCCAGTTGCCTTCGGGGTTTTATGCCATAAAAATTGCAAATTATTCAAGTCCCTTGAAGGATAACAAACTCTGTACCATTGGCAGTAGCTTGCTCAACCAAACTTGGGAACCAACCTTGATCCACAATCAGGGGTCATCACTGAAGGCTTTAGCCAGTTGCCCAAGGATACCATCTATTGCTTCTCAGATTTAGAAGCGAATGAAGAGGAGTGTATCACTTTTCAGGTTCAGCAGCCTCTTCAAGTGAACAGAAACCTACAATACCCAAGCCAGTAACAGGGATCTTCCTCCCACCACCCATTACCTCAGCAGTTGCAGCTTCAAACCCAGAAAAATGTCATGCAGAAACTCCACATTCACATTCACCACCTGCAGGATATCGCATCCCTTTGACATCACTCAGGTCATCCCCAGCTCTGGGTTCCCTTTGTTATCCTGTGGAAATAGTGGTAACAGTGCATCAGGCACAGCTATGAATTTTCCTGCAATGTTCTATAGACTCTGATTGGTGAATCCATCACCAACCGATGAGATTCTACTATAACCTTCAGTAGCACCAGGAGCTTGGCCAAACTTCTACAAGAACGAGGCATCTCTGCTGAAGTGTACCCACTGCCCCATTCTCTACTCCAGCCTCTCCCCAAAGCCCTGGCTATTCCTCCCACTCCACCAAATTCACTGTTTCACTCATCTTGCCCTTCTCCTTTGTCCTTTGAGCCTTGATCACATATCTCTGAAAATTTTTTAGCCAGTTGAAGATGAATTTAATGGAAAGGCTAGGGATAGCCAGAGTGGTCAAGACTCCTGATGCCCAATAGAATGGAAGAAGCCAAGAGGCAGAAGTTAGTCTTAAAAAATAAAAAAAAACAAAACATACACACACACACACAAAACCAGACTCTACTGTTTATTTAAAATCAGGTAGCAGTTTACTACCTGGGCTAAGGAGGAATCAGTCTTCCCGTCATGATGGGTGACTTTGGAACACCAGTTTGTACATCCTCACCCAAAAGGGTATCCTGAAAGAGGAATGAGGCTCAGCAATTACTGAGCTTTTGTACAATTTAGTGCATGAAGGACATATGCTCACAGATACATGTGGTCTGGTCTGACTTGTCAGAGAAGGAATGTTGCAGGAGGGTTGTGACTGTGGCAAGGGGAAAGTAGAGGGATGGAAAGTGAATTGAGATGAAGCCCCAATGCACAAGGTCTTAAAATTGAAAGTGTAAGTGAAAGGGCATGAGTGGAAACAGAAGAAAAATTTAATACCCTCCTTCAGCTGGGTTTTCTTATTTTGAAAATAATAGAAAATAAATTCAGTAATATTGAAATATACCAGAAACGCTGAACTTGCGAGCACATTTATTTCTGGGAAACATAATGAGGGAGACCTACTTTAGCAGGATGGGAAGAGAAAAGGGGCAGCTTTCACTATTGCTTTAAGAAAGCTGTTTTGAAGGGTTGGTAGGGTGAGCTCAGTCTATTACTAAGACAATAGTAAAATAGCTTATGTTGTTTTCCCTGTTAATGTCAGTTGAAACTATCAATGGTATGTTAACAGCATTAGCAAAACAAGGAATTTTACCTCTTTTAATAAGATCAGATGTAGAGACTTCATTTTTCCTTTCTGTTTTCAGGCCTTTGAGCCACTGGGAGCAAAACACCACCAAAATTCCTGTTGTGGTGGCAATTAAAAAAGGCATCTAGCTGTTCAGTTTTTAAATTTGTATTTTCATACAACACACCAAAAAATCCAACATGGGTGGGATGGGAGGGATTTACTTTAAGAAGGAAGATATGGGTAATTTGGAATCAAGGAAATTTGTTTCCAGAATTGCATTGGTTCTTTTTTTTGTATTTTAATTTTATTTTACATTAAAAACACACACACAGACCATATCAATGTCAAAGCAGGCACCTGGATTTTATGTCAGTTTATAGCAATTTAATGAGCCTGAGAATTTTTGTGCAAATACATGTCATTTTTCATTAAAATATGCATAGTACACTTTGGAAAAAGTTTAGTTGCCACCATTTTCCTTACAAAAAATTTTTTACATATATAAATAACACCTCCTATTGATTGCACTTCTTTCAGCCTCCAAGGAAATTTGAGAGACATGTAATTATATTCATATTTCTTGGCCACTGCACTTATCCAGAAAAATTACATTGAAATAATGCATTAAAAATAATAAAGTATAAAGATTGGATAGCAAGAAGTTGTTCTGTCTCATTTTTGCAGTTGGCATGATTATTTAGGTAGAAAATCCTGAAGAATCTACAAAACAACAACTAGAATAAAAAGAGCTTAGCAAAAATACGGGGTTAACTTAAAAATTCAATAAAATTTACATTTAAATTTTAATTAAATTCAATTATATTTTTATATATGAGCAGCAAAAAAAAAAATTGGAGAATTGTTTTAGAAATTCCATTCACGATAGCATCAAAAACATAAAATACTTAAAAATACATAACAAACGATATTTAGGACTTATGCATTGAAAAGTAGAGCACATTTCTAAGATAAATAAACTAAATAAAGAAGACCCAAGTAAGTTGAGAAAATACCATGCCACGGATTGAAAGATTCAATGTGGTTATTATGTAAATTCTCCCCAATTCTCCTATGTTGACCTCTAGATTCCACAAGCCAGTTAAAATACTAGCAGACTTTTATTTGTAGAAATTAACAAGATGATACTAAAGTTTGTATGGAAATGCAAAGAACCCAGGATAGCCAAAACAACTTGGAGAAAGAGAACAGGAGGATTTATACCATGAAGTTTAAGGTATAATATTAAGCAATAGAAAACAAAAGAGTGTGGTACTATCATAAAGAAACTAACAGCAATGGAACAGAATGGAAAGTCTAGAAATAAACACACACATAATAAGGTTAATTGATATTTGACATTTTCCATCAGTCTTGCATAGGATGCTTAGTGTGTTAATCATAGTTATTTTGAGTTCTGGGTTTTATAATTCAAAATCACTGCCATATCTGAGTCTAGTTCTCATGCTTGCTCAGTCTTCAGACTGTGCTATCTTGCCTTTCAGCATGCCTTGTAATTTTTTGTTGAAAGCTGGGCACGATGTATTGGGTAAAAGGAACTGAAGTTAACAGGCCTTTAAGTGTGAGCTTTTATGTTTCTCTCACTAGGATTGAGTCTGTGTTTGCTGTAGATATAGGTGTCAGAGTCTAAAATTTCCTCTGATATCCTTGTTGTCTTTCCTGTCATCTTTAGGTGTCCTTAGAGAGTCATTCTTACATGGGGTATGAACCTCACAGTTCTTTTCAGCTGGAATTCCCTGGAAGCTTATTGAAGTGGTATTTGATGTGAGGGGAGGGGAAGCATTCTATAATCCTGTGATTTAAGTCTCAGTCTTTGGTGAGCCTGTGCCCTTGGCTGTGATCTTCCCAAGTGCTTCTCTGTCTCCCCCACCACCCCGATATGGTGAGGCTAGAGGTTGGGTGCTTCACTCCCCCCACATTAAGTAGGCTCTGATAAAGCCCTCTTGGTTAAACTCTGTTAGAATGGTTTCCCTTGAGGGCAGGCATTTTTGAAGAAGAGCAGAATGTTCTGGATATGTCTCAAAATGGTTACTTTTCCCCTGCTGGTATCAAGGGAAAAGGGGAAAACAAGGGGATTTTTTTTCTCTCATCTTCACAGTGGGAACCTTGTGTGGCAACTAGAGGTAAAACTCATTAAATTTTGGGAGCCCCTAAAGGTTAGGCCCCCAGGAGTTTTTATCTCGCAAGCTAGTCCACTCTCCATCTCCAGCAACTAGTCAGTTACTACCACGTGATGTGGTTTCTTCTCCCGATGAGCAATGATTCTGTTATCTGCCTCTCTGGTTTTCAGCGTGGTGGTTTCCCTCGTGACTTCAATTTTCTGATGGACCTAAGAAGGTTTGTTGATTTTCAGTTTTTCAGCATGTTTTCTTGTTGAGGGAATACAAGTGATGACTTCCAAGTTCTTACATCTAGGACCAGAACTAATTCTGATTTTTGAATGTTAATCTCAGTGGGTAGAAAATTGGGTAGAAAATTGTAGAATAGAATGAATTCTTTTTAGCACATAGAAAATACATCATTCTACTGGGTTATTTTTTTTTTTCATAATTATAGAAAATTCAACCATCATTGCTTTGAAGGTAATCTGTCTCTTCCTTGGCTGCTTTAAAAATCTTACTGATTTTGCTGTTCTGTAGTTTCACTATGATGTGTATAGGTTTAATTTTGTCTCTATCCTGCTTGGAATTTACAGACTTCTCTAATTTTTATCTTCAGTCTTTGACCAGTTCTGAAAAATTCTTAGCTATCTCTTCAAAGATGGCTTTTGTACCATTTTCTCTTCCCTCTACTTCCTTAATATTAGAGAAACTTATGATTTTTCAACCTATCCAGCAAACCTGTTAGACTTTATTTCATATTTTATATCTCATGACCCCTCTATACTTAATTCTGGATATTTTTCTTTCAACCCAATTTCTGTTTAATTCTCTTTTCATTTACATATGATCTCTTAAATTCCTCAATTTATTTTTCATTTCCTGAATTCTGTTTTTTCCCAATTTGATAAGTCACTTTGAAAATATCTGTACAGAGCAGAAAATTAATAATCTCATGTTTTCTTTAAATATAGTAAACACACTTGTTTAAAATCTGTCTTTAATTATCTTAATCTAAATATTTTTTCTGACTGTTGTTTTTGCTGCTCCTTGTTCATGGTATTTTGTTTCCTTGAGAGTGATAAACTCATTTACCTTAGAAAATTATGTAATTATTTGAAGGTTACGGTGAAGACGTTTTCCTCCAGAAAACATTTCCTCCAGAAAACATTTCCTTTTGTTTTTGCTACACAGTCTGCATCACTATTAGTATGGATCCATTTAATAATAAATATGTGTCTAGTTTATTTGGAACAATCAGGAGATATAAATTTGTGCTACAGATTTAAGCAGTACAGAATTCTGGATACAAACTCTTAGGGACATGATTTTTCTCCTGATCTTCTCAGATGCAAGGCACTTGCTGTTGTAATCCCTTGGGTATATGTGTTGGATGGGAAGGGAGAAACACCTATTTCTGGGTTATTGCTAAACTTTGGGGTATAAAAGTTTTTGAGGGGATATCATATAGATGCCCCACTTTCAGGAGCCTTTAAGCTTTGTCACGCCTCTCACAAAATTCATAGGCTCTAAAGTCAGATATCTTGGGTTCAGATCCCAGTGTTCTGCCACTTACTAATTATATGCCATTGGATAAGATACTTAACCATTCTGTGCCTCAGTTGCCTCAACTATAAAAATGGGGGAAATTGTATATCTATCTAATATGATTGTTGTATTAAATGGGATAATACATGTGAAGCTTGTATAAAGTGCTGACATATAAAAAAATTCAATTAATGTTAGATATATACGGCCTTCCCCCCAAAGTTATTTATTATGGAGTAGAAGAGTTGTAAGTTGTATATAAGTAATCCCAATAAATTGAAAGCAATAAGTGAAACAATGTAGGTGCTGTGATAGTTTAATAAAGAAAGGATATTTGACTAAAAATATAAGTACTATGGTGAGAAAAAAAATCAATGCAGAAAAATATTTCTGCTTTTCTGGCTTAATGTACTATAGAGATAAAAAAAAAAAAACAACAGGTTAATCACGTCTTCTTTCCCGACCCATACATAACATGCCACACAGACAAACAGATAAGTCACAAACAGACTCTCATTCATAAACATGCTATAATTGGTTGCTGTGGATATCTTGTTGTAGGGCCTGGTGTTTGTTTATTTTGTCATCTTGTGTCTCTGAAGACACAAATGGGGAGAAAATTTGGACCTTAATGTCTCAGAAAAGTCATGGATACCTAACCTTTGATACAGGGAAGAAGGTAGATTTTGTTTAATTTTATTATGATTATTTTTATTACTTTTGGCCATAGCCTTGAAATTGCCAAGGGATAGCTCTAACGCTCCTCTGGCATCTGCCTTTAATCACAGACAATATGGTTTCTGTTTAGAATCGAATGACTGTCATCATCTAGCACTAATGTTCTCTGTCACAGGGACTTAACAACCCATTTGGGGAACACTCTCACAGACTTTCAAATTCAATATTCTCTCCAAACTCCTGGCTTTTCATTAACCATGCCATGTGGGTTTCCAAGGCGTGATGCCCAATGGTATTATTTTTCCAAAGAGGTCGTGGGAGAGCAGCTTTTTTTCTTCTCTCTCAAGTGTATATTTTAGCACATTTAAACATGCAAACCCACCATAGTCCCTATGTAGAAGTGTGCATTCACAGATAGCCTATGTTCAGTACTAACCTGATTTTACAATAGAAAGTACACATGCTTTTGGATTGCAAAATATGCAATTACCCAGCACATGATTGAACTGAATTACAAACTGTTGTTGATTTTCTGCATGGAGCTTATTTGGTGCTTTGATATATATTTTCTCATTAGCTTTCCTCTGATTTATTTATGACGTTGTTATGCATATAAAGGGCAGATTGCTGAAGTTCACATTGCAATGACCGAATTAGCAGTTGGAAAATTCATAGGTATGATGTACAAATGATTCACCAAGTGTTCTGAAGGTGTGTCCCAGCCTCCTCTCTAATTGTGAGGCTGTCAATTCTGTCTTCACAACACTCTTGCCTCGATCCTCTTTTTACCCTTCCCGTGGACCACTGTTTTGGACACTCATCATCTCTTGTAATTATTTTGCTAATCATTTTCCATGCACATGGACTAATTCCCTTGAAGTTCATGCTTCTTAGTGCTGTAAGACTAAGTGTTCCAAATCAGTAAGCTGTTTATGATAGTCCCATGTCCAAGAGGGAAGATAGAAAGGACAGATTAAGGAGAAAAGGAGGCATGGGAAAAAGGAAAGAAATAGAGAAAGGTGGGAAAAGAGGATAAGGAAGTTTCCGTAAGGAGAAAATAAGAGATGCAAAAAGAAAAGAAAAGGGTGGGGAAAGAGAAAGGCTGAAAGGAAGTACATCTGACACTGGAAAGGTTGCAAAGTTTTGTACAGTTGATTTCTGTCTGACAGCACCCTTCTTTAAGAGATCTTGTTTTTGTGATTGGGATATAAGCTGATGATGGTTTCTGCAGTTACATACTTCAGTGGAACATTTCTATTTAATCTGTCTAACTAGGTACTTCACCTGTGTATCTCTCCACTCGTCTAAAGGGAAGGCTATTGTCACTGCATCTAAGCACAGGAAAATTTAATTAGGCCAATTTCAAATATTTATGTGAAAGAGAAAGGCATCCTTCTCTTACCCCCTTCTCAGCAGGGGCCATTATTGATTGGAAGGTGATGAATTAGTGAGATGTACCATGAGGACTGGTAGGGGGTTCAGAAGACACACATTGTGAGTACCGATTATGCCACATGCATTTAAGATCTATGGATATGAGAGAAGATGTTGGTTAGCAGGTTTAATTTTGATGTAGTATAAAAAATAATCAGAACTAGGATATAGTAAAAAAACGAAGACGTTGCCACATGTTGTGGGTAGAAATTATGTTTCTTTATATTTCCACGATTCCAAAGGCCAACTTACAAAGAAAAGCAGCACATGCAATTTAAAAAATTCTGAATTGTAAGATTTAGTGCCTCATGAAATCAAATTGGAAAAGTAGAAATCTTAATCACAACTTGTTAAAAACGAGTAAGAGGGGGAACAGAAAATGCTATAGTAATTCAGTAATAGTCATATTTATGAAACAAAAAACAATGGAACATCTAAAAAAAGATCAGCAAATTATTAGTTTCTTTTCTTTTTAAAGAAGTGGTGAACAAGTTCAGTCCTGTGGCTTACAAATAATTCCATCAAATCGTATTCCAAATCATATAAACTCAAACCAGAAAATTGGAATAAGAATATAGGAGGGAAAAGGATATACTTCTCTAATGAAAATAAATGTTGCTACCTTTATCATTTCCACTTTGATGACAATTCCTGAACAAGGAGATGGAAAACATATCTAGTTTTTCACCAATAGGTCTCTTTGCTTAGCTCAGAGACAAGAATGTAGAAATTATTACTTGCATGAATACATTATTTAATATTTGTGAGATACATTAAGAGTCCTCTCCATTCTCAGATTGATGAAGTATGGGCTTTAGCACTTCTATTATATATGATAACAATTAGCTGAAACCCTTATTAAAATGTGTTTTTGTATCCAAAATACATTTAAAAGGTAAATAAGGAAAAATGTGATTCAAATAGGGATTTTGATTAAAGGAACATATTTTGTTATTTGTGCTGAAGAGCGGTAGTTCTTTATATGTAAATGATCCACTGATTTTTAATTTAAGATTAACAAGTGAGGCCCCAAGATAGATGTGACAGCACATGGCCACTTAGGCTCTCCTTGAGTGAGCCTCTCTAGAAGTGAGATCCAGGAACAATGGTACATAAATAATGAAATAATGAAAATATATGGAAACACTAAAGAAGTGTCCAAATGATATCTGGGATTGAATCGTAAGAGAAGTTTTAAAGTGAATTTTAAATAGGCTGATGTGATCACCAGGGAAGAGTACACTAAATAGAGATTAAAAGCATATAAAGTAGGAATTAGCAGGATGCTGCATTATCAGAATCTATCATTCATTTGTTCATTCATGTGGGTGGTCAGGAAATATTCATCAGTCACCTCCTATGATGTGTCAGAAAACAGGAACATAGCAGTGAACAAGGCCAGTGGTGCCGCCCAGCCACACAGAGCTTCTGCTCAGGTCGAGTCACTTGTGTGTATGCCCGTGCCTCCGTGGCTGCCTTCTGAGGGTTCCAGGTGCAATTCCACCCCAGAAGGAAATTCTAACTGCAATGGAAGCACTGATATCACGTGCCCTCCTCTCTCTGAAGTGTTCTGTTTCTGGTGCTTCCTCTCTCTCCAGTCTGCTCCCATTGTCTGCCTCTCCAAATTCTAACCTGTTCATTAAGGTGAGTTATTAATTTATAATGATACTGAATCCAGTAACATTTATGTGCAAGAACAGTGCTAAGATCTTTAGGCATATATAGATTTTTTTTTTCATAATAATCCATGGGGGTAGATAATAAAACCAAGGCTCAGAGAGGCTCCATTTGTCACTCAAGGCCCCACAACTATCTAGTGGCAGAGTCAGAACTTGAAGCCAGAGCTCTCTGACTCCAAGGATAGAACTCTGCACCAATATGCTTTGCTCCTCTTTGTTACAGTATGGCTTTTATGGTCTGGATATCCCTTTAGCAACATCTCATCTGCTGCCACCTAAGGATTCAACATGATATACATTGTGACTAGAGATTTCTGGAGACCTTCCTCTAATTGTATTTTAGCCATGCTGTTCTAGATATTCCCATAGATAGCATAGCAATTACTTAGCCAACCCCAGCATAGCCAGCTAATGTCCATTAGCTAAGACAAACATTCTAACTGGTGTCCATGTTATGATTGCACCAGTCCTTCTCACCATTAGGAGATGCCAAGACCCTTTTCTTTCTGGATGAGCACTATACTTACTAATCCAGAACCAGTTTATTTTGCGTTGTCCTATTTATACCAGTTGTACACAATACATGTCTTAAAAAGGTGTTGTCCAACTAGCTGTGGGAGAGACCCTGTGTAAGAGTAGGAAAGAATCTCACCACCTTATAAGGATATTTCATTTCTCTCTCCACCTTAAATGAACGAATACTGGTAATTGCCAACAGTGAATAATGGTTGCGGTTTATGTGAAAAGGAAAAGGTAGAACTCTCTTCAGAAAATTCCTAGAAAAGGCTTTGATTGTTCACTGAAAAATTGGGAAAGGAATACAAATGTGTATGCTTAAAGTTAAACTGTGCAAGGAATGCAAGTATCTTTTTCATGAATCTCAGCTTAACTATTTTTTTTCATTTGATGAATTATAGGTCTCAAATATATTGATTATGAGAATTTCAACTCTTTTTTATATTATAAAACAAAGACAAATCAAATGCCTATATGCAGGTGGGGTGGGGGTGGGAGAGTGGATGCATTGCTCAATTTTCCGCCTTTTATTCCTGGGAAAAATGAACACTCATACGTTATGTTCCATAACCAGAGATATTACCAAGTGCTTGGTGATAGAAACTAAACTTGAAGACAAATGCTTAATAGGAACTGGTGCCTGCAACACGGAGTTTCCAGCTTTGGTTAACAGAAAACCAGGATATCTTTTTGGAGGTTTCTTGGGGACAGCAGTGGGGGAGCAAAGGGAGCAGAGAACATGGACAGAATGCTGAGCATCTGACATCCACTTTGACCAAAGTAGCTCCATTTTATTTATTATATTAGAGTCAGTCACGTGCTTTTGTTCAAATAAATGATTGTCTAAAAAAATTAGAAAATTGTTGGTATAGAGATTATGCTTTGAAAATTCAACCTAACATAATAATGGCATATATCACAAAATCAAATCTAGGAACAACCATGTGGAAAAATGAAAAGTACTGTACGAGATAATGTTAATAAAAAAGCGATAAAGGTAAAAAATGCTAAATGGATTTTGCATTGTATACTGAGGAAAAAAATATTGTGAAATAATTGGTCTTCTAACAAATGAGAACAGCCAGTCACTGAGAAGCAATAATTTAAAAATTGTTGAGATATTAAGCTTACTTAAATCAATTTAATAATAACACAGAGGAAGGTTAAATTGGTCAATTAGAATAATGCAAGAACCTCTTTTAATATATATGTAATTTTATTTTATACTTAATGAATCACTTAAATCTTAATTTATAGATTAATTGAAGAAATGAAAGGAAACCAAAGAAAGTTTGAAGTGTGTAGAATGTGACATTGTTGCAACAGGCAATTATTGTAATAGACAAGTAATATTAGATGTATCTCAAAACTTTTAGACTGAAAGACAGTCAAAGTTAGGGTGGAGAAATACTGAATACACTCCCCGTATTATTTTAGATTTAATTCAAACTCCTTAGCCTTGCATTTGGTGCTTCCCATTAACTGATCCGACAATCACCCATGTTTCTTACTGGGCACTACTTATTAAATACTCACTATGTGCAGGGCAATATAGAATGCCATCCATGCTATCTTTATGCTTCCATTTATGTTATCCTTTTTATTTAGAAAGTGTGTCCCTTTCTTTGTCAAGCCAAATTCTATTATTTCCTTAAAACTTTTCTTACAACTTGTTACATGGAGCTCTTCCAGAAAACTCAGTTCTAAACAGATTTTCCCCTCCTAAATTCCTAAAACAAAGTGTGATTCTTACGATATATGCTTGATTGTATTATTCCATGTTCTCTTGCAGCTCCATGTGTGTATCTTATCCCCAACTGTATTTTAAGTATTTTTAAATGTTTAATGAATATATATTTTGAGTGTTGACTGAATTATAACTCCTTTGGATTAAGGTCCTTGTCTATCCTTTACTATTTCTTCCAAAAGCTACTACATTTCTTGGCAGTCACATGGTATATAATAAATGTGTGTTGCTTTTAAATTAAATAGAGTGAAATGGCTTTCTCAAATTAAAAAAACAAAAAAAACAAAACCTTGACATTGCCTTTCCAGACACTATTCCATCTTTAACCTCTAATAAAAACATGTCCATTCCACTAAAAAATAGCTAATTGTCTTGATTTTAGGCTACATTGCAAGCATACTCTTTCCATTCTCTTTACCGTCTATTTGCTCGTATCTTTTTCAGATAGAATATTTTGTGTAGTATATGATTAGTTAAACTTTGGATGTTGAAAAATCATTAAAAGGGTATTAATGGGCAAACCCACTGCTACTCTGATTTTTTGAGAAGTGTTAATTAAAGATGCTGGTGCAAATTGTTTTCACCATTACTTCAATGATCAACTTTTTTCAGTTATATTTATTTAAAACTTCACACTTTTTAAGCCTTTTCATAACTGAGATTTTTAATTGTATTGGCATATATGGAATGTATTTGGTGTGTGGAGAAAATGAGGGGTAAGGCCACTCAACTCATCAGTGTCAAATAGTGCCTGACCAGTACCCACACATTCTCATTCCCAGCTCCATTGTTTTAGGACTATTAATGAAAATCATTAAGATTTAAACTATGGGAAACATATCAACTTTCATTAAAAGTATAGCAAATACTTGCTTTATTTTCTCTAATTTTTCTGAAACATTTTCTTTCTTCTCTTTCCAAGTTAACATTCATTGTCAGAAATATTAGCCCAAGAATACACCTATGATAAGTCCAGACAAAGTTTGATATTCCATTATTAAACATCACCTTTTCTGAAGCTTGTTAACTCTTTAATGATTCCCACTTCTTCAGGTTTAATGCAGTCCTTTCTGTTTTTTTTTTAATTTTCTTTGTTTATTTTTATTTCTTCAATTTGGGTTATAGCCTTATTATTGAAAGGGACCGAGTCATATTCATTTCTGTGTCCCTCACTGCTTTCTAACATGCTCCTTCAACATGGTAGGATTCAGAAGTTCTGCTAAAACCAAACTACCAAGCTATATATATAGACACACACATATATATAAGTATTCCTCTGCTAACACACACACATGAACACATCCATACAGTAATAGAGGAATAAATGAATGGGCAATGGGCAAGGAGGCTGATAAACTTGAAATGGGACTCAAAGGACTGGGAAAAACTTGAATATTCCTAGAATTAAAAACAGAGAATTCCAGATGAGAGAAACAATATGAGCAAAGTGTGGAGGCATAATTGAGGAAAAACATTTTTGGGATAGAGAGAATGTTTCATATTCAGGTTAGAAAACTAAGTCAGCATCATCTGATGAGGCACACTTGAAGATCCCATTTCCTTTGAGGTTCATATCATCCAGCTATACTTCCTTCTGCTTTCTTGTATGCTTGCTAGCATCTATAACTCCCCAACATTCATTGAAGCTTTTAAAATCTGCTTCACAATTTCCTATAAATTCCAAGTCTTTCCATCATTCAAGATAGCTTCACAGTACTCTATCTAGCCTCAAAGTTTCATAATTTCAGAAACTCTCAATCATGTCCTCTACCACACCAGAGTACTACTGCCATCTACCCATTCTGCCTTGGAAATCATAAATCCAGTAACTAAAATAAAAACCTTTTGTTTTTCCAGTTTTCATATGACCTCACATTGCTTCTTGTCTTATAGAAACTTCTGGTACCTTTAAGCCTCCATTTTCCCCTAGTCTTCAAGATTTCTCTTAGCATCACTGACTGTGATACCCAGTCTCCACTCTATGGCTGATATCTGAATTACTATCATCTGCCCTCTTGCTCCTCTGTCCTTCCAAGGTACTAACCTAGAGAAATTTCAGGTAATCCTATCCTGCATTTTGCTCCTTCAAGTATTTCTGAATGCTAGTGGAGAAAATGTATAAGCCATGTGACTTGGTGTCCCTCCAAATTTATGATCACCATCCTAAGCTGGTCTTACTCAACATTTGTGAAATCACCTTTTCCATTCATATATATAAATACACACACACAGGCAAACATTTAAAACTTCATATTTTTATCCTTCTCAACTTGGCATCTTAACTTCCTGTCATTGAGATCTATATAATAATCTACAGCCACATCCATATTTCTTTCCTTCCTTCTCTCCTTTTTCCTTTGCTGCTTTCTTCCAGTTTTAGAGGTTAAGACTTTCCTCTTCATAAAGATCAACTCTCCACTTATGATTTTTACCCCACCTATTTGCTTCTATTTTAGAAGCAGTTCCCAAAATGGTTCCCTTTGATATCTCCAGTCTCTCCTATTGACCTCTCCTCTGCTTTCTCAATAGTCTAAGCCTCTTCCTTCTTAAGACAGAAGAAAACAGAAAAGAAAACACCAAATTGGTCATCATCACCCTTTGTGGTGGTTTGAAGCTGTATGTACACCAAAGAGATATGTTCTTTAGTCTAATTCATTCCTGTGAGTGTGAACCCATTGTAATTAGGACCTCTGGATGAGGTTACTTCAGTTAAGGTGTTGCCTGGCCCAATCAGAATGGGTCTTACTCCTATTACTGGAGTCCTTTATAAGTGGAAGGAGATTCAGACAGAGAGAGAAATCCATGAGAAGCAAGGAGCTGAAGGTCAATAGAACCCAGAAGAGAATGGAGAGGCCAGGAGAAGCCACCATGAGTCAGAGGAGCCAAGGACCAAGATCACTGGCAGCCAGCCCCAGAATGCCATTCTTCACCAAGAAAGCACCATCTTGATGAGGGCTTAATTTGGACTTTTGTTTAGCCTCAAAAAACAGTGAGTGTATAAATTGTGACTGTTTAAACAGACCCATTACAGGGCATTTGCTTGAAGAGCCTAGGAAACTAAAACACCCTTCATCTCTAGTCCTCTGATTTTCCTTTGTGTTTTGCCTGTCTGGACAGAGTCTTCTAGGCTTTCTTTTCCAATGCATCCCCAACCCCTACCCTCATAGAATCTTAATTTTATTGCAATCCATTTTATGTCCAAGTGCTCCACTGCAGCTCTTGAGGCAAATAGCAGTAATGGCTTCATCTAACAGAATGAATTGGACATTTCCCATTTTAAAAAAGTTTCTGCTGGATTTTAAGAACATCTGATTATTCCTTTATCCTTGAAACTCTCTATGTCTTTTTCTTCAATGATCCAATTCATTCATCCAACACAGATGCAAAGGGCTCGAGCCATACTCTATGCAGCTGCTGGGCATGTTAAGGTGAAAATGGAACTCGATGATCTTGCCGACATGGAGTTCACATTCAAGTGCATGAAAAAGGAACAAAATAGACAATTTGTAACTAACTTCTATTTTGGTAATTCTATGAAGGAGAAAAACAAGGGATTGAAGGAAAGAATGACATGGGTAAACCAGCTTAGATCTGATGGATGTGAAGTCCTTCTGAGGAGAGAAGTGACAATACACTATTAGGAGAAGCCCACCCTGTGAAGAATGTGGAGCCAAGGTAGGTAAATATTCTGAGGATGCAAAACCAGAGTAGGACCCAGAAACTGTTTACAGGGAAGGAGAGAAAAGTTGACATAAGATGAGAAAGGGGAAGTAATCATGGGCCAGATGATGGAGGGTCTTGTGGGGCTAGGGAAATGAGTAGGTTTTATTCTAAAAGCCATGGGAAGCCTTGAAAGGCATTAGGCAGAGGAATGACCTGATCCAGTATCTTTGTTCTATTATAAAAATAATAGCACTCTGGCTGCTGTGAGAAGTACTGATAGGAAGGAGAAAAAGAGTGGCTGTCTCCTAGTACTCTAGTAGGGCTTCTGATAACATCTTTTGTTTTGTTGATTCCTTCCACCTGCCTCTTAGACATGGGTTTCTGTATGCTTTGTTCTCAAGCCAATGTGTGTGTGTGTGTGTGTGTGTGTGTGTGTGTGTGTTTCTGTCTTCATGCACTATCCTTGAAAATCATATCTAGTGTCATGATTTTAGCAAATACTGATAGCATTGTGATTTCTAAAGCTAAATCTCCCAGATCAATATCCAACATCCATCTGGCTCTAGATGCATACAACTGCTTTCAGTTGAACATATTCATTTGAATCTCCCATAGATAGCTAAAATTCAAATGTCAAAATAGTTAATTTTTTAAAAATATCTTCCATATGACTGACTTTTCCTCATTTGTTAGCTATCACAGTTTCAGGTAAATGAGAAAGGAATTGTTAGACCAAAGGAAATTCATGTGGAATTCACTCCCAAATCATGTCTTAAGCAAACTTCTGTTTCTCCTAAATTCTAAAATCCTTCTGCTTTTCCTCAACCCAATCATAATAACCCTAGTTCAGGTCCTCATCCTTTCTGTGGTTTCAGTGTCATTCAACCTTGACTCCTGTTCCCTTGCAATAGTCATGCCCTTCTCAATCACATCTTCCATAAACCTTCCAAGTGTTCAAGAGTCAACGTTGAAGGCACAGCTCAGGTGGAAGGGATCAAGTCAGGGCAAGGTGTTATCAGAGGTGGAAGAGAGATATAGGACATCTCTAATGGCCCCCTTCTTCCTCTCTCTGATGTTGCTGCCTTTTGCAGGCTTTGATCTTCTCCCTTCTGGAGGCTTGCTAGAGTCACCCAATGTAAATTCTCCATGGCGGTCTTTCCAATAGATAAAACTGATTATATCAACCCTCAATTTAAAATCTTATTTAATGGTTTCTTATTACCCATGGATTGGGGCCCAAACATCCTTGTTTGTTTCTAGGACAAATTTTATATTATCTATTCATCCTTGTATTCTGATCTCATCTACCATCCTTTTCACGTAAGCCAAATCAAAGGCCTGGTATTATTTGAACCCTCATGCTCCTTCATTCCTCTCTGAATTGGCATATATGCAATCATTCTATAATTAGTAAACTCAATTATTTTTCAAAATAAACTCAAAATATAACTTCTGTGAAACTCATCACCTCATCAGACAGAAGTATGCACACAGTGCTATAGAATCACAGAGAAAGGAGCAGTCAACTCTGCTTAACAGTGCTCATCCTACATTGCAATATAGAATGACAATAAGGCCATGGACTCTTTAAACTCAAAGACCATAACATACCATTTATCTGCACATGTCAAGTGCATAGCACAGTGTTTTATCATTCTAAAGTGTGTAACACATGTTTGTGAAATGAATGAATAACTGGAGGGATGAACAAGTAAAGATGACTGTAGCTTTAAGGTTATGAATTTAAATATTACCTGGTCTAAAGGAAGACAGAAAATAGGGAAGCTAGTAAAAAGGAGATTCATTATGTGAGAAAATGCCTATCAGTGGTAGAAAATCAAGTCTAAGATAAAACTAAATAGACCAGAAAGAATTTAATGGTTTTAGTAATGAGATAAAAATGAGTGGTAGGATGGAAAAATGAAAAGATCACACAGAAAAGATTCAAACATGTGGCAAGTATGCAGAAAGTGCAAATATATTAGAAAGAGGCAGAAAATGAGACTAGAGAAAGAGAGAATGTGAACAAATATTGTTAGGGGCATGATGAAATCGTAAAGAAACACAAGGGTGAAACAAAAGTGCCACAGCAAGGACCACTTTAAGCCCGGTTTTGAAACTCTTTTGAAACTTGAGTGTGAAGTCAGGGGAGACATAAGACGGGTAAGAGGAAATACCAGTTAGAGGAGTTTAAGTTGAGGCATTTTAACAAGCAACATAAAACAGCTTGGATTAGGATTTTTCAGCAAGTAATTTGGCTTTTGTCTGTACTGAGATACAAAACCCATTTCTAGCCTTGGTTGGCCATCCTGTTTCCAAGAAAGTCCTCTACAGAGTCAAAATTGGCTGAACGTTGCAAAGACAATTTTTATTGTTAAAAAAAAAAAAAAAAATCACACCTTAGGGAAGTTTGAGTTATACGGAAAAGTTAGAGTTATACTACAAAATATATTTTTTTTCCTCTAAACCTTTAGCAAGAATAACTTGCTAACCTATGTCCTAGCTCCCCATAATACTTTGGTATGTATTGCCTGCAGACAGGGACACATCCACCTTTAAATCCACAGTACAACGTCCACAATCAGGAATTAGCATTGATACATTTCAGCCCTCACTGATTAACTCATGTTTTCCCAATTGACCCAATAATGTCCAGTCTGACAAATGGATCCATTCAGAGTCATGAGTTCACTGGTTGTCGTGTCTCTCCAGTCTGCTTCAGTCTTGAAGAGTTTCTCAGTCTTTGACTTTTAGGACCTTGACATCTTTGAAGATTACTTTAAATTATTTTGTAAAATGACCCCGAATTTAAGTTTATATGTTTCCTCATGAACGGATTCAGGTTATGCATCCACAGTGTTTGCCATCTCCTCATTGCACTCTATCAAGTGCTGCATGATTTTGATCTGTCTCATAACTGATGAAGTTCATTTTGATCACTTGGATTAAGGTGATATCTTCGAGACTTCTCCAAATAGTTATTCTTTTCCATTTTGTAATAAATAAATATTTTGTGGGACAGTGCTTAGAAACAATATAAATATTCTGTTCCTTGTCAAACCTTTACATTTTTTGTTTTTAACTGTATGCACTCATGGTTTACTATTTTATTTAATGGGGCCGTCAGCATCAGCATAACAGACACTTGTTGGAAATGCAAATTCTCAGGCTCCATCCCTGGTTTACCTAATCAGAAATTTTGGGGGTGGGACCCTATTACCTGTGTTTTAACAAAGCTTTCTAGGTGTTCAGAAGCTTTGTAAAGTTTGGTAACTACTGGAATAGGGGCTCTCAATCCTGGCTGCACAAAAGTCTCTTGTAGGAGCCCTTTAAAAACTACAGGTGCTTGGGCCTCATCCCCAGAGATTAGGCATAAATTGCTCTGGGATAGGGTTCAAATATCAATATTTTTGTCTCCTAAAATGGTTACAATGTCCATCCAGTACTTAAAAAATCACTGGAGTAGCTTGTGTCTAAGGCAGTGTTGCAATACTGCAATATTGGCTCCACACTGGAACCACTTGAACTTTTTGATATACTGATGCTTGGGTCTCATCCACAGAGTTTCTGACTTAACTGATCTGGAAAGTTTCTTGAGCATCATGATTGTATAATATCAGAATCACCTGGAGAATTTTTTTTTTTTTTTTTAGTACTGCTGCCCAGGCCAAGCCACACCCCATACTAATTAAACCAGAAACTTTAGTAGTGTGACCCAGCATCAGTAGGTTTTTAGGACTCACCAGGTGATTGCAATTTGCAGTAAGTTTAAGGACCAGTGCTATGGGTCCTTCTACACCTCATTTTTTTAGCAAAGCTATTCTCTTATAATAAAATCTATCCCTTATTGAAGCCTTAATGTTTGCTAGCCTGGTGCCAAGAACTTTATATTTAATTATAATCATCACAATAACCCCTTGCAACTTATGATATTTTCACACTATACAGAAGAGGAAATTGAGGCTCAGGGCAGAGAACTACCTTGGTCCAAATCACACAACCTGTAAATGCAAAAACAAATACTCAAACTTAACTTCCCTGACCACAAAAATTTGCCCTTAGCAATTATACTCCATCTCTTCTCAGTCCTATGGGTGAAACTTGCCTTGTGTAAGTTAATTTATTTCATGTTAACAAACATGCATTGATTATAATAGATACTATCCTAGGTTTCGGGCATGCAGAAATTTTTTAAAAATGAGAGATTTCAGAAGTCTGGGAACTTCTCTTCATATGGGAAGAATCCTCCATTGGGTAGTATATTAAGGGTCCAATGCCACAGTATGATTTAGTGAGAAACAATGAAGCAGCATAAATAGCTCAGGATTTGGAGCCAGACAAAATTGGCTGAATCCTGCCTTTGCCAATTACACTCTGAATTCTTTGCCTATAAAATGAGAAAATAACCATTGCCCAGGACTGTTAGGTGATTTAAACAATGAAAAATAGCTAATGCACTATGCCTGGCACTTTGAAGATGCTTATTAAATTAAATCGACATTGCTTCAAGTCTTCTTTATTAAATTGCCTTCCTCTAAGGGTTGGGGAGATTGGAGGGGCATGAGCAACAGATATTTGAATAAATTTGGGCATCTCCTCAGACCAGCAGCATAGCTATCATCTGGGAGATCATTAGAAATACAGAATCTTGGGTTCCACCCCAGATTTTGCAGTTACACAAAATCCCCAGGTGATTTGCGTGCATAATTAAGTTTAAGCAGGTGCCCTAGCAGATACCTGATGAAATGAAATGCACGTTGATTAAATTGATGGCACATGTGGGAGGCTGGTGGTTGGTGATTTGGGCATAGGGTCGGGGGGATGGTTAATAAGGTTTCAGAATATAAAATTTAAAACTCATTTCTATATAATTCTCTTTCAAACCAGCCTTAGCCACCATATTCTTTTTCACAGGCTATGGCTACAGGTTTTAAATTCCCTTTTTTATTACTATCAAGCTAATGAAGTTCCAGCTCAATTCTATCTCTGATTATACAATGAATCACGCTGACTTGGTTGCTGCGAGTTTTCCTTTAAAATATTGAATTAAATTGATGTTTATTTTCTTGCTGAGACTTCTGTTCTTTTCTTCCCAAGAAGAAGATAAGGTGTTTGGGTAGGAAATGAAATAGTCAGCTATGTATATCTGCCTAAGGTGGGGATAGTTCAGTGGCAACAGACTATCATAGGAGTTGCGTACCATCCTTGGGCCATGTCCTTGTAATAGAAATCAGAATAAGGAAAGCAAATGTCATCCAGTCCCTTGATAATGACTGTCACAAATAAGGGAAATGGAGCGGCAGGAACAGTTAATTCACATTTTCTTCATAATGTTAAGTGGTCCTTCTTGGTTAAGGTTGCTGTGTGTCTAAAGGATATCTTGCACATTTTTAAGGTACAATCTACAGCATTCAAAAGTATGAGATTCCTAGTTTTGTGCTTGTAGCTACTTGAAATTTTAATTGTTCTTGTTCCAATTACATCCACTGCACTGTGTGCTTTTCTTCTCCCCCTTCCCCCACTTCCCCACCCCCAGTGTCCTTGGACATTTGTGAAGAAAAATAATGGGTAGCAGGGAAAGAGAAAATGTCAGAGAAGAGCTGCAAAATAACAACATGGAAAGGATAGCATATTGTAAGAGGCACTGATATGGTAGATGGTCCTTATTCAATGAAGAGTGAATCCAGGCCTAACGGCCAGATGGCAGAGCTGAACACAGAAATTCCATATGTGTGATGGCAGCAAGGGATGGCCATTGACATACTTGCTTTTCCAGCCAAATGCCTCAGCAGATGCAGAGTTTTACACTTTAACATTGCAATATGGCACTAAAACCCAGGAGAAGAGTTAGATGCAAGATTCAAAGCTGATTTAAAGTGGCAGAGTTTAAACCCAGTCCTATCCTATCAGGGTGAAAGCTACGAAGAGAGAGTGAGGGTAGACTAGCCCTTTCACGGGTTGTATTTTGGATCTGCTGGTCTCATCAGGTTGTCTAAATAAGAGCTAAACCTGGTCATATTAATTATAGGCTCCTTCCTGTCTTAAGTCTTTAAAAAAGTAAAGTTTTAGAAATGCATTATTAAAGGAAAGTAGCATTCATATCGTTCATCCTGGAGCCTGAAAGCACGTAATGTGAGTTATTTTCCACTTTGAATAAACTGCAGAATGTACTTGAAAATTAAATTTCATTTAATTGCATTTTCCTGTGTGAAGTGCTAGAGGCAGCCATCTTTGTGGAAAAGGGATCGCATCTGTGCTCCACTGCCTAGAAAGCCTTAAGAAAAACTTGGTAAAAAAAAATATAAAAGCACTAACACCTAAAGACTTTTATTTTATGGTTTTAAAAAATAATTTTTTGAATGTTGACAAATATTAAGGTTCTTTTATATTATATATAATTTGCTTAAGAGTTTAGAACAGAATTCAGTTGATACTCAGGCTAGAATTAGAATATCTGTCCAGAGTGTTTTTTCTTGCTTAAACCCCTCTGAAACCTGCAAATGAGTTGGACAGGTGGACTTCAGCTGGTCAAGAATTCAAGGACTTTGTTTTCTAACTCTCTGAAGCTTAAAAACATGATTAAAATAACCTGTTCTCTTTTCTTGGCTTTTATATAAAGTCAACATCCTAGTGTAATTTTTATTTATAACCTTATATCTAGGATACTGGAAATCAACAACAAAATAGGTTTCAATCTCTTCCAACTTAATTCCATTCTGCCACATGATGATGTGGTAAACTGAGTTACGTACCCTGATTTAGACATTTTCTTAATCCACATTCCTTGGTATGAACCCATTGCAAACAGGATCTCTCTAAGAAGTTCTTTATAGTTAAGGTATGGAGGTCTTTGACCAAGACCGTTTTTCTTTCTGTTGACCAAACTTCTAACTTGACTCCCAATATGCCCCGCTGATCCATCCCCCGATCTTGGCTACCTTGAAACTAATCTTGCAGCTGTGGGACTGCCGAGAAAAACAACTTGAACTGCAGGAAAGAAAAAAGGGAAAAAGTAACTTTTTATTCTAACCATTCTAAGTATCAGCCCCACTCAGACCTCTGCCTCTTTTCTCCTTTTCACACTAGTAAGTACAACCACTCCCCCATACTATATATTTCAGCGCTTTTCCTCCAACCTACTCCCAGACTTTAAAAGAGTTTGCTGACCTTCGTTTCAGTCGAGCTGAATTCTACTTTCCCTCCGCAACTATACCAACCCTGAGTACGTCTTCCTTACCCCATCTAACGCTGTCTAGTGCAGGCTCGTCTTTGAAAGAGCCTTATAAAGGTAAAGAAACCGGAAGCCAGAGTCAGAGAAAGTCACGTGGAAGAGCCAGAAGCCAGAAATCAATGGCACCTGGAAAGCCAATGAATCTGAGGATTGCCAGCCAGTCAGAATGCTACTGATCCCAGAAGGAAACAGACTTATAGCAGTGTGTTGATTTGGACTTCTGGTCTCTAAAAAAGTGAGCCAATAAATTCCTATTGTTTAATGAAAATATTGTCTGATATTTGTCATAGCAACTTGGCATACAGACGGATGGAGTTCAAGGCCATATAAAAGAATGTTTACAAGCATAGGAATTAAAATGACTTTGTCCTTAAAAGGTATATAACTTTGGTCAAATTGCTTAACCACTGTGCTTCAGCTTCCTCGTCTCTAATATGGGAATAAAAATAGTATTAACCTTATAGGGTCAGTGGGAAAATTAAATAAATTAATACATGTAAATAAATTACATGTAATAAATAAATTATATGTAAATAAATTTACATGTAATAAATTAATACATGTAAATCAGAAGAGTGCCTGACCCACAGCAAGCATGACTAGCTATGAAGTAAAATTTAGGATGTGTGGAGGTAGAGATATTTTACAATCGAAGCATATGTAAAATAATGATATCAATATTAATAAAGCACTTGCCATAATCCAAGAGTTTTAATCCTAAAATACTGGGTAGATGGTGGAAATGCAGGAGGAGTGTTTGCAGAGTAAAGTGATTTTAGAATCAATCACCTTGATTTGCACTCTCATTGATTGATCTAAATAGAATTGTCCAGAATTGAAAATTGCTCTTCATTTATGTCTACTGGAGGGCTCCTGCTTCACTGCAGATGAAGGATTTATTTAACTGTTAACTATGCAATACATTAAAACAGTTTATGTGGAGGCGGGGCAAGATGGCGGACTGGTGAGCTGTATGTTTTAGTTACTCCTCCAGGAAAGTAGGTAGAAAGCCAGGAACTGCGTGGACTGGACACCACAGAGCAATCTGACTTTGGGCATACTTCATACAACACTCATGAAAACGCGGAACTGCTGAGATCAGCGAAATCTGTAAGTTTTTGCAGCCAGGGGACCCGCACCCCTCCCTGCCAGGCTCAGTCCCGTGGGAGGAGGGGCTGTCAGCTCCGGGAAGGAGAAGGGAGAACTGCAGTGGCAGCCCTTATCGGAAACTCATTCTACTGATCCAAACTCCAACCATAGATAGACTGAGACCAGACACCAGAGAATCTGAGAGCAGCCAGCCCAGCAGAGAGGAGACAGGCATAGAAAAAAAACAACACGAAAAACTCCAAAATAAAAGCGGAGGATTTTTGGAGTTCTGGTGAACATAGAAAGGGGAAGGGCAGAGCTCAGGCCCTGAGGCGCATATGCAAATCCCAAAGAAAAGCTGATCTCTCTGCCCTGTGGACCTTTCCTTAATGGCCCTGGTTGCTTTGTCTCTTAGCATTTCAATAACCCATTAGATCTCTGAGGAGGGCCCTTTTTTTTTTTTTTTTTTAATCCTTTTTTCTTTTTCTAAAACAATTACTCTAAGAAGCCCAATACAGAAAGCTTCAAAGACTTGCAATTTCGGCAGGTCAAGTCAAGAGCAGAACTAAGAGAGCTCTGAGACAAAAGGCAATAATCCAGTGGCTGAGAAAATTCACTAAACACCACAACTTCCCAAGAAAAGGGGGGTGTCCACTCACAGCCATCATCCTGGTGGACAGGAAACACTCCTGCCCATCGCCAGCCCCATAGCACAGAGCTGCCCCAGACAACCCAGTGTGACGGAAGTGCTTCAAATAACAGGCACACACCACAAAACTGGGCGTGGACATTAGCCTTCCCTGCAACCTCAGCTGATTGTCCCAGAGTTGGGAAGGTGGAGCAGTGTGAATTAACAAAGCCCCATTCAGCCATCATTTCAGCAGACTGGGAGCCTCCCTACACAGCCCAGCAGCCCAGAACTGCCCTGGGGGGACGGCACTCACCTGTGACATAGCACAGTCATCCCTCAACAGAGGACCCGGGGTGCACAGCCTGGAAGAGGGGCCCACTTGCAAGTCTCAGGAGCCATACGCCAATACCAAGGACTTGTGGGTCAGTGGCAGAGACAAACTGTGGCAGGACTGAACTGAAGGATTAGACTATTGCAGCAGCTTTAAAACTCTAGGATCACCAGGGAGATTTGATTGTTAGGGCCACACCCCCTCCCCGACTGCCCAGAAACACGCCCCATATACAGGGCAGGCAACACCAACTACACACACAAGCTTGGTACACCAATTGGACCCCACAAGACTCACTCCCCCACTCACCAAAAAGGCTAAGCAGGGGAGAACTGGCTTGTGGAGAACAGGTGGCTCGTGGACACCACCTGCTGGTTAGTTAGAGAAAGTGTACTCCACGAAGCTGTAGATCTGATAAAGTAGAGATAAGGACTTCAATTGGTCTACAAATCCTAAAAGAACCCTATCAAGTTCAGCAAATGCCACGAGGCCAAAAACAACAGAAAATTATAAAGCATATGAAAAAACCAGACGATATGGATAACCCAAGCCCAAGCACCCAAATCAAAAGACCAGAAGAGACACAGCACCTAGAGCAGCTACTCAAAGAACTAAAGATGAACAATGAGACCATAGTACGGGATACAAAGGAGATCAAGAAGACCCTAGAAGAGCATAAAGAAGACATTGCAAGACTAAATAAAAAAATGGATGATCTTATGGAAATTAAAGAAACTGTTGACCAAATTAAAAAGATTCTGGGGAGGCGGGGCAAGATGGAAGACTGGTGAGCTGTATGTTTTAGTTACTCCTCCAGGAAAGTAGGTAGAAAGCCAGGAACTGCGTGGACTGGACACCACAGAGCAATCTGTCTTTGGGCATACTTCATACAACACTCATGAAAATGTCGAACTGCTGAGATCAGCGAAATCTGTAAGTTTTTGCGGCCAGGGGACCCGCGCCCCTCCCTGCCAGGCTCAGTCCCGTGGGAGGAGGGGCTGTCAGCTCCGGGAAGGAGAAGGGAGAACTGCAGTGGCTGCTCTTATCGGAAACTCATTCTACTGATCCAGACTCCAACCATAGATAGACAGAGACCAGACACCAGAGAATCTGTGAGCAGCCAGCCCAGCAGAGAGGAGACAGGCATAGAAAAAAAAAAACAACACGAAAAACTCCAAAATAAAAGCAGAGGATTTTTAGGAGTTCTGGTGAACACAGAAAGGGGAAGGGCGGAGCTCAGGCCCTAAGGCGCATATGCAAATCCCGAAGAAAAGCTGATCTCTCTGCCCTGTGGACCTTTCCTTAATGGCCCTGGTTGCTTTGTCTATTAGCATTTCAATAACCCATTAGATCTCTGAGGAGGGACCCTTTTTTTTTTTTTTTTTAAATCCTTTTTTCTTTTTCTAAAACAATTACTCTAAGAAGCCCAATACAGAAAGCTTCAAAGAACTTGCAATTTGGGCACGTCAAGTCAAGAGCAGAACTAAGAGAGCTCTGAGACAAAAGGCAATAATTCCAGTGGCTGAGAAAATTCACTAAACACCACAACTTCCCAAGAAAAGGGGGTGTCCGCTCACAGCCACCATCCTGGTGGACAGGAAACACTCCTGCCCATCGCCAGCCCCATAGCCCAGAGCTGCCCCAGACAACCCAGTGTGACGGAAGTGCTTCAAATAACAGGCACACACCACAAAACTGGGCGTGGACATTAGCCTTCCCTGCAACCTCAGCTGAATTGTCCCAGAGTTGGGAAGGGGGAGCAGTGTGAATTAACAAAGCCCCATTCAGCCATCATTTGAGCAGACTGGGAGCCTCCCTACACAGCCCAGCAGCCCAGAACTGCCCTGGGGGGACGGCACTCACCTGTGACATAGCACAGTCATCCCTCAACAGAGGACCCGGGGTGCACAGCCTGGAAGAGGGGCCCACTTGCAAGTCTCAGGAGCCATACGCCAATACCAAGGACTTGTGGGTCAGTGGCAGAGACAAACTGTGGCAGGACTGAACTGAAGGATTAGACTATTGCAGCAGCTTTAAAACTCTAGGATCACCAGGGAGATTTGATTGTTAGGGCCACCCCCCCTCCCCGACTGCCCAGAAACACGCCCCACATACAGGGCAGGCAACACCAACTACACACGCAAGCTTGGTACAACCAATTGGGCCCCACAAGACTCACTCCCCCACTCACCAAAAAGGCTAAGCAGGGGAGAACTGGCTTGTGGAGAACAGGTGGCTCGTGGACGCCACCTGCTGGTTAGTTAGAGAAAGTGTACTCCACGAAGCTGTAGATCTGATAAATTAGAGATAAGGACTTCAATAGGTCTACAAACCCTAAAAGAACCCTATCAAGTTCAGCAAATGCCACGAGGCCAAAAACAACAGAAAATTATAAAGCATATGAAAAAACCAGACGATATGGATAACCCAAGCCCAAGCACCCAAATCAAAAGACCAGAAGAGACACAGCACCTAGAGCAGCTACTCAAAGAACTAAAGATGAACAATGAGACCATAGTACGGGATATGAAGGAAATCAAGAAGACTCTAGAAGAGCATAAAGAAGACATTGCAAGACTAAATAAAAAAATGGATGATCTTATGGAAATTAAAGAAACTGTTGACCAAATTAAAAAGATTCTGGACACTCATAGTACAAGACTAGAGGAAGTTGAACAACGAATCAGTGACCTGGAAGATGACAGAATGGAAAATGAAAGCATAAAAGAAAGAATGGGGAAAAAAATTGAAAAAATCGAAATGGACCTCAGGGATATGATAGATAATATGAAACGTCCAAATATAAGACTCATTGGTGTCCCAGAAGGGGAAGAAAAGGGTAAAGGTCTAGGAAGAGTATTCAAAGAAATTGTTGGGGAAAACTTCCCAAATCTTCTAAACAACATAAATACACAAATCATAAATGCTCAGCGAACTCCAAATAGAATAAATCCAAATAAACCCACTCCGAGACATATACTGATCACACTGTCAAACACAGAAGAGAAGGAGCAAGTTCTGAAAGCAGCAAGAGAAAAGCAATTCACCACATACAAAGGAAACAGCATAAGACTAAGTAGTGACTACTCAGCAGCCACCATGGAGGCGAGAAGGCAGTGGCACGATATATTTAAAATTCTGAGTGGAAGAAATTTCCAGCCAAGAATACTTTATCCAGCAAAGCTCTCCTTCAAATTTGAGGGAGAGCTTAAATTTTTCACAGACAAACAAATGCTGAGAGAATTTGCTAACAAGAGACCTGCCCTACTGGAGATACTAAAGGGAGCCCTACAGACAGAGAAACAAAGACAGGACAGAGAGACTTGGAGAAAGGTTCAGTACTAAAGAGATTCGGTATGGGTACAATAAAGGATATTAATAGAGAGAGGGGAAAAATATGGCAAACATAATCCAAAGGATAAGATGGCCGATTCAAGAAATGCCTTCACGGTTATAACGTTGAATGTAAATGGATTAAACTCCCCAATTAAAAGATATAGATTCGCAGAATGGATCAAAAAAAATGAACCATCAATATGTTGCATACAAGAGACTCATCTTAGACACAGGGACACAAAGAAACTGAAAGTGAAAGGATGGAAAAAAATATTTCATGCAAGCTACAGCCAAAAGAAAGCAGGTGTAGCAATATTAATCTCAGATAAAATAGACTTCAAATGCAGGGATGTTTTGAGAGACAAAGAAGGCCACTACATACTAATAAAAGGGGCAATTCAGCAAGAAGAAATAACAATCGTAAATGTCTATGCACCCAATCAAGGTGCCACAAAATACATGAGAGAAACACTGGCAAAACTAAAGGAAGCAATTGATGTTTCCACAATAATTGTGGGAGACTTCAACACATCACTCTCTCCTATAGATAGATCAACCAGACAGAAGACCAATAAGGAAATTGAAAACCTAAACAATCTGATAAATGAATTAGATTTAACAGACATATACAGGACATTACATCCCAAATCACCAGGATACACATACTTTTCTAGTGCTCACGGAACTTTCTCCAGAATAGATCATATGCTGGGACATAAAACAAGCCTCAATAAATTTAAAAAGATTGAAATTATTCAAAGCACATTCTCTGACCACAATGGAATACAATTAGAAGTCAATAACCATCAGAGACTTAGAAAATTCACAAATACCTGGAGGTTAAACAACACACTCCTAAACAATCAGTGGGTTAAAGAAGAAATAGCAAGAGAAATTGCTAAATATATAGAGACGAATGAAAATGAGAACACAACATACCAAAACCTATGGGATGCAGCAAAAGCAGTGCTAAGGGGGAAATTTATAGCACTAAACGCATATATTAAAAAGGAAGAAAGAGCCAAAATCAAAGAACTAATGGATCAACTGAAGAAGCTAGAAAATGAACAGCAAACCAATCCTAAACCAAGTAGAAGAAAAGAAATAACAAGGATTAAAGCAGAAATAAATGACATAGAGAACAAAAAAACAATAGAGAGGATAAATATCACCAAAAGTTGGTTCTTTGAGAAGATCAACAAGATTGACAAGCCCCTAGCTAGACTGACAAAATCAAAAAGAGAGAAGACCCATATAAACAAAATAATGAATGAAAAAGGTGACATAACTGCAGATCCTGAAGAAATTAAAAAAATTATAAGAGGATATTATGAACAACTGTATGGCAACAAACTGGATAATGTAGAAGAAATGGACAATTTCCTGGAAACATATGAACAACCTAGACTGACCAGAGAAGAAATAGAAGACCTCAACCAACCCATCACAAGCAAAGAGATCCAATCAGTCATCAAAAATCTTCCCACAAATAAATGCCCAGGGCCAGATGGCTTCACAGGGGAATTCTACCAAACTTTCCAGAAAGAACTGACACCAATCTTACTCAAACTCTTTCAAAACATTGAAAAAAATGGAACACTACCTAACTCATTTTATGAAGCTAACATCAATCTAATACCAAAACCAGGCAAAGATGCTACAAAAAAGGAAAACTACCGGCCAATCTCCCTAATGAATATAGATGCAAAAATCCTCAACAAAATACTTGCAAATCGAATCCAAAGACACATTAAAAAAATCATACACCATGACCAAGTGGGGTTCATTCCAGGCATGCAAGGATGGTTCAACATAAGAAAAACAATCAATGTATTACAACACATTAAAAACTCGAAAGGGAAAAATCAATTGATCATCTCAATAGATGCTGAAAAAGCATTTGACAAAATCCAACATCCCTTTTTGATAAAAACACTTCAAAAGGTAGGAATTGAAGGAAACTTCCTCAACATGATAAAGAGCATATATGAAAAACCCACAGCCAGCATAGTACTCAATGGTGAGAGACTGAAAGCCTTCCCTCTAAGATCAGGAACAAGACAAGGATGCCCGCTGTCACCACTGTTATTCAACATTGTGCTGGAAGTGCTAGCCAGGGCAATCCGGCAAGACAAAGAAATAAAAGGCATCCAAATTGGAAAAGAAGAAGTAAAACTGTCATTGTTTGCAGATGATATGATCTTATATCTAGAAAACCCTGAGAAATCGACGATACAGCCTACTAGAGCTAATAAACAAATTTAGCAAAGTAGCGGGATACAAGATTAATGCACATAAGTCAGTAATGTTTCTATATGCTAGAAATGAACAAACTGAAGAGACACTCAAGAAAAAGATACCATTTTCAATAGCAACTAAAAAAATCAAGTACCTAGGAATAAACTTAACCAAAGATGTAAAAGACCTATACAAAGAAAACTACATAACTCTACTAAAAGAAATAGAAGGGGACCTTAAAAGATGGAAAAATATTCCATGTTCATGGATAGGAAGGCTAAATGTCATTAAGATGTCAATTCTACCCAAACTCATCTACAGATTCAATGCAATCCCAATCAAAATTCCAACAACCTACTTTGCAGACTTGGAAAAGCTAGTTATCAAATTTATTTGGAAAGGGAAGATGCCTCGAATTGCTAAAGACACTCTAAAAAAGAAAAACGAAGTGGGAGGACTTACACTCCCTGACTTTGAAGCTTATTATAAAGCCACAGTTGCCAAAACAGCATGGTACTGGCACAAAGATAGACATATAGATCAATGGAATCGAATTGAGAATTCAGAGATAGACCCTCAGATCTATGGCCGACTGATCTTTGATAAGGCCCCCAAAGTCACTGAACTGAGCCATAATGGTCTTTTCAACAAATGGGGCTGGGAGAGTTGGATATCCATATCCAAAAGAATGAAAGAGGACCCCTACCTCACCCCCTACACAAAAATTAACTCAAAATGGACCAAAGATCTCAATATAAAAGAAAGTACCATAAAACTCCTAGAAGATAATGTAGGAAAACATCTTCAAGACCTTGTATTAGGAGGCCACTTCCTAGACTTTACACCCAAAGCACAAGCAACAAAAGAGAAAATAGATAAATGGGAACTCCTCAAGCTTAGAAGTTTCTGCACCTCAAAGGAATTTCTCAAAAAGGTAAAGAGGCAGCCAACTCAATGGGAAAAAATTTTGGAAACCATGTATCTGACAAAAGACTGATATCTTGCATATACAAAGAAATCCTACAACTCAATGACAATAGTACAGACAGCCCAATTATAAAATGGGCAAAAGATATGAAAAGACAGTTCTCTGAAGAGGAAATACAAATGGCCAAGAAACACATGAAAAAATGTTCAGCTTCACTAGCTATTAGAGAGATGCAAATTAAGACCACAATGAGATACCATCTAACACCGGTTAGAATGGCTGCCATTAAACAAACAGGAAACTACAAATGCTGGAGGGGATGTGGAGAAATTGGAACTCTTATTCATTGTTGGTGGGACTGTATAATGGTTCAGCCACTCTGGAAGTCAGTCTGGCAGTTCCTTAGAAAACTAGATATAGAGCTACCATTCGATCCAGCGATTGCACTTCTCGGTATATACCCGGAAGATCGGAAAGCAGTGACACGAACAGATATCTGCACGCCAATGTTCATAGCAGCATTATTCACAATTGCCAAGAGATGGAAACAACCCAAATGTCCTTCAACAGATGAGTGGATAAATAAAATGTGGTATATACACACGATGGAATACTACGCGGCAGTAAGAAGGAACGATCTCGTGAAACATATGACAACATGGATGAACCTTGAAGACATAATGCTGAGCGAAATAAGCCAGGCACAAAAAGAGAAATATTATATGCTACCACTAATGTGAACTTTGAAAAATGTAAAACAAATGGTTTATAATGTAGAATGTAGGGGAACTAGCAGTAGAGAGCAATTAAGGAAGGGGGAACAATAATCCAAGAAGAACAGATAAGCTATTTAACGTTCTGGGGATGCCCAGAAATGACTATGGTCTGTTAATTTCTGATGGATATAGTAGGAACAAGTTCACATGAAATGTTGCTATATTATGTAACTTTCTTGGGGTAAAGTAGGAACATGTTGGAAGTTAAGCAGTTATCTTAGGTTAGTTGTCTTTTTCTTACTCCCTTGTTATGGTCTCTTTGAAATGTTCTTTTATTGTATGTTTGTTTTCTTTTTAACTTTTTTTTCATACAGTTGATTTAAAAAAGAAGGGAAAGTTAAAAAAAAAAAAAAAGAAAGAAAGAAAAACAAGGAAAAAAAAAAAAAAGATGTAGTGCCCCCTTGAGGAGCCTGTGGAGAATGCAGGGGTATTCGCCTACCCCACCTCCATGGTTGCTAACATGACCACAGACATAGGGGACTGGTGGTTTGATGGGTTGAGCCCTCTACCATAAGTTTTACCCTTGGGAAGACGGTTGCTGCAAAGGAGAGGCTAGGCCTCCCTAGTCATTTGTGCCTAAGAGTCTCCTCCTGAATGCCTCTTTGTTGCTCAGATGTGGCCCTCTCTCTCTGGCTAAGCCAACTTGAAAGGTGAAATCACTGCCCTCCCCCCTACGTGGGATCAGACACCCAGGGAGTGAATCTCCCTGGCAACGTGGAATATGACTCCCGGGGAGGAATGTAGACCCGGCATTGTGGGACGGAGAACATCTTCTTGACCAAATGGGGGATGTGAAAGGAAATGAAATAAGCTTCAGTGGCAGAGAGATTCCAAAACGAGCCGAGAGGTCACTCTGGTGGGCACTCTTACGCACACTTTAGACAACCCTTTTTAGGTTCTAAAGAATTGGGGTAGCTGGTGGTGGATACCTGAAACTATCAAACTACAACCCAGAACCCATGAATCTCGAAGACAGATGTATAAAAATGTAGCTTATGAGGGGTGACAATGGGATTGGGAAAGCCATAAGGACCACACTCCACTTTGTCTAGTTTATGGATGGATGAGTAGAAAAAGTAGGGGAAGGAAACAAACAGACAAAGGTACCCAGTGTTCTTTTTACTTCAATTGCTCTTTTCACTCTAATTATTATTCTTGTTATTTTTGTCTGTGTGCTAATGAAGGTGTCAGGGATTGATTTAGGTGATGAATGTACAACTATGTAATGGTACTGTAAACAATCGAAAGTACAATTTGTTTTGTATGACTGTGTGGTATGTGAATATATCTCAATAAAATGATTAAAAAAAAAAAATTCTGGACACTCATAGTACAAGACTAGAGGAAGTTGAACAACGAATCAGTGACCTGGAAGAGGACAGAATGGAAAATGAAAGCATAAAAGAAAGAATGGGGAAAAAAATTGAAAAAATCGAAACGTACCTCAGGGATATGACAGATAATATGAAACATCCGAATATAAGACTCATTGGTGTTCCAGAAGGGGAAGAAAAGGGTAAAGGTCTAGGAAGAGTATTCAAAGAAATTGTTGGGGAAAACTTCCCAAATCTTCTAAACAACATAAATACACAAATCATAAATGCTCAGCGAACTCCAAATAGAATAAATCCAAATAAACCCACTCCGAGACATATACTGATCACACTGTCAAACACAGAAGAGAAGGAGCAAGTTCTGAAAGCAGCAAGAGAAAAGCAATTCACCACATACAAAGGAAACAGCATAAGACTAAGTAGTGACTACTCAGCAGCCACCATGGAGGCGAGAAGGCAGTGGCACGATATATTTAAAATTCTGAGTGAGAAAAATTTCCAGCCAAGAATACTTTATCCAGCAAAGCTCTCCTTCAAATTTGAGGGAGAGCTTAAATTTTTCACAGACAAACAAATGCTGAGAGAATTTGCTAACAAGAGACCTGCCCTACTGGAGATACTAAAGGGAGCCCTACAGACAGAGAAACAAAGAAAGGACAGAGAGACTTGGAGAAAGGTTCAGTACTAAAGAGATTCGGTATGGGTACAATAAAGGATATTAATAGACAGAGGGGAAAAATATGACAAACATAAACCAAAGGATAAGATGGCTGATTCAAGAAATGCCTTCACGGTTATAACGTTGAATGTAAATGGATTAAACTCCCCAATTAAAAGATATAGATTCGCAGAATGGATCAAAAAAATGAACCATCAATATGTTGCATACAAGAGACTCATCTTAGACACAGGGACACAAAGAAACTGAAAGTGAAAGGATGGAAAAAAATATTTCATGCAAGCTACAGCCAAAAGAAAGCAGGTGTAGCAATATTAATCTCAGATAAAATAGACTTCAAATGCAGGGATGTTTTGAGAGACAAAGAAGGCCACTACATACTAATAAAAGGGGCAATTCAACAAGAAGAAATAACAATCGTAAATGTCTATGCACCCAATCAAGGTGCCACAAAATACATGAGAGAAACACTGGCAAAACTAAAGGAAGCAATTGATGTTTCCACAATAATTGTGGGAGACTTCAACACATCACTCTCTCCTATAGATAGATCAACCAGACAGAAGACCAATAAGGAAATTGAAAACCTAAACAATCTGATAAATGAATTAGATTTAACAGACATATACAGGACATTACATCCCAAATCACCAGGATACACATACTTTTCTAGTGCTCAAGGAACTTTCTCCAGAATAGATCATATGCTGGGACATAAAACAAGCCTCAATAAATTTAAAAAGATTGAAATTATTCAAAGCACATTCTCTGACCACAATGGAATACAATTAGAAGTCAATAACCATCAGAGACTTAGAAAATTCACAAATACCTGGAGGTTAAACAACACACTCCTAAACAATCAGTGGGTTAAAGAAGAAATAGCAAGAGAAATTGCTAAATATATAGAGACGAATGAAAATGAGAACACAACATACCAAAACCTATGGGATGCAGCAAAAGCAGTGCTAAGGGGGAAATTTATAGCACTAAACGCATATATTAAAAAGGAAGAAAGAGCCAAAATCAAAGAACTAATGGATCAACTGAAGAAGCTAGAAAATGAACAGCAAACCAATCCTAAACCAAGTAGAAGAAAAGAAATAACAAGGATTAAAGCAGAAATAAATGACATAGAGAACAAAAAAACAATAGAGAGGATAAATATCACCAAAAGTTGGTTCTTTGAGAAGATCAACAAGATTGACAAGCCCCTAGCTAGACTGACAAAATCAAAAAGAGAGAAGACCCATATAAACAAAATAATGAATGAAAAAGGTGACATAACTGCAGATCCTGAAGAAATTAAAAAAATTATAAGAGGATATTATGAACAACTGTATGGCAACAAACTGGATAATGTAGAAGAAATGGACAATTTCCTGGAAACATATGAACAACCTAGACTGACCAGAGAAGAAATAGAAGACCTCAACCAACCCATCACAAGCAAAGAGATCCAATCAGTCATCAAAAATCTTCCCACAAATAAATGCCCAGGGCCAGATGGCTTCACAGGGGAATTCTACCAAACTTTCCAGAAAGAACTGACACCAATCTTACACAAACTCTTTCAAAACATTGAAGAAAATGGAACACTACCTAACTCATTTTATGAAGCTAACATCAATCTAATACCAAAACCAGGCAAAGATGCTACAAAAAAGGAAACTACCGGCCAATCTCCCTAATGAATATAGATGCAAAAATCCTCAACAAAATACTTGCAAATCGAATCCAAAGACACATTAAAAAAATCATACACCATGACCAAGTGGGGTTCATTCCAGGCATGCAAGGATGGTTCAACATAAGAAAAATCAATCAATGTATTACAACACATTAAAAAGTCAAAAGGGAAAAATCAATTGATCATCTCAATAGATGCTGAAAAAGCATTTGACAAAATCCAACATCCCTTTTTGATAAAAACACTTCAAAAGGTAGGAATTGAAGGAAACTTCCTCAACATGATAAAGAGCATATATGAAAAACCCACAGCCAGCATAGTACTCAATGGTGAGAGACTGAAAGCCTTCCCTCTAAGATCAGGAACAAGACAAGGATGCCCGCTGTCACCACTGTTATTCAACATTGTGCTGGAAGTGCTAGCCAGGGCAATCCGGCAAGACAAAGAAATAAAAGGCATCCAAATTGGAAAAGAAGAAGTAAAACTGTCATTGTTTGCAGATGATATGATCTTATATCTAGAAAACCCTGAGAAATCGACTGATACAGCTACTAGAGCTAATAAACAAATTTAGCAAAGTAGCGGGATACAAGATTAATGCACATAAGTCAGTAATGTTTCTATATGCTAGAAATGAACAAACTGAAGAGACACTCAAGAAAAAGATACCATTTTCAATAGCAACTAAAAAAATCAAGTACCTAGGAATCAACTTAACCAAAGATGTAAAAGACCTATACAAAGAAAACTACATAACTCTACTAAAAGAAATAGAAGGGGACCTTAAAAGATGGAAAAATATTCCATGTTCATGGATAGGAAGGCTAAATGTCATTAAGATGTCAATTCTACCCAAACTCATCTACAGATTCAATGCAATCCCAATCAAAATTCCAACAACCTACTTTGCAGACTTGGAAAAGCTAGTTATCAAATTTATTTGGAAAGGGAAGATGCCTCGAATTGCTAAAGACACTCTAAAAAAGAAAAACGAAGTGGGAGGACTTACACTCCCTGACTTTGAAGCTTATTATAAAGCCACAGTTGCCAAAACAGCATGGTACTGGCACAAAGATAGACATATAGATCAATGGAATCGAATTGAGAATTCAGAGATAGACCCTCAGATCTATGGCCGACTGATCTTTGATAAGGCCCCCCAAAGTCACTGAACTGAGTCATAATGGTCTTTTCAACAAATGGGGCTGGGAGAGTTGGATATCCGTATCCAAAAGAATGAAAGAGGACCCCTACCTCACCCCCTACACAAAAATTAACTCAAAATGGACCAAAGATCTCAATATAAAAGAAAGTACCATAAAACTCCTAGAAGATAATGTAGGAAAACATCTTCAAGACCTTGTATTAGGCGGCCACTTCCTAGACTTTACACCCAAAGCACAAGCAACAAAAGAGAAAATAGATAAATGGGAACTCCTCAAGCTTAGAAGTTTCTGCACCTCAAAGGAATTTCTCAAAAAGGTAAAGAGGCAGCCAACTCAATGGGAAAAAATTTTTGGAAACCATGTATCTGACAAAAGACTGATATGTTGCATATACAAAGAAATCCTACAACTCAATGACAATAGTACAGACAGCCCAATTATAAAATGGGCAAAAGATATGAAAAGACAGTTCTCTGAAGAGGAAATACAAATGGCCAAGAAACACATGAAAAAATGTTCAGCTTCACTAGCTATTAGAGAGATGCAAATTAAAACCACAATGAGATACCATCTAACACCGGTTAGAATGGCTGCCATTAAACAACAGGAAACTACAAATGCTGGAGGGGATGTGGAGAAATTGGAACTCTTATTCACTGTTGGTGGGACTGTATAATGGTTCAGCCACTCTGGAAGTCAGTCTGGCAGTTCCTTAGAAAACTAGATATAGAGTTACCATTCGATCCAGCGATTGCACTTCTCGGTATATACCCGGAAGGTCGGAAAGCATTGACACGAACGGATATCTGCACGCCAATGTTCATAGCAGCATTATTCACAATTGCCAAGAGATGGAAGCAACCCAAATGTCCTTCAACAGATGAGTGGATAAATAAAATGTGGTATATACACACGATGGAATACTACGCGGCAGTAAGAAGGAACGATCTCGTGAAACATATGACAACATGGATGAACCTTGAAGACATAATGCTGAGCGAAATAAGCCAGGCAAAAAAAGAGAAATATTATATGCTACCATTAATGTGAACTTTGAAAAATGTAAAACAAATGGTTTATAATGTAGAATGTAGGGGAACTAGCAATAGAGAGCAATTAAGGAAGGGGGAACAATAATCCAAGAAGAACAGATAAGCTATTTAACGTTCTGGGGATGCCCAGGAATGACTATGGTCTGTTAATTTCTGATGGATATAGTAGGAACAAGTTCACAGAAATGTTGCTGTATTAGGTAACTTTCTTGGGGTAAAGTAGGAACATGTTGGAAGTTAAGCAGTTATCTTAGGTTAGTTGTCTTTTTCTTACTCCCTTGTTATGGTCTCTTTGAAATGTTCTTTTATTGTATGTTTGTTTTCTTTTTAACTTTTTTTTCATACAGTTGATTTAAAAAAGAAGGGAAAGTTAAAAAAAAGAAAAACAAGGAAAAAAAAAAAGATGTAGTGCCCCCTTGAGGAGCCTGTGGAGAATGCAGGGGTATTCGCCTACCCCACCTCGATGGTTGCTAACATGACCACAGACATAGGGGACTGGTGGTTTGATGGGTTGAGCCCTCTACCATAAGTTTTACCCTTGGGAAGACGGTTGCTGCAAAGGAGAGGCTAGGCCTCCCTATGGTTGTGGCTAAGAGCCTCCTCCCGAATGCCTCTTTGTTGCTCAGATGTGGCCCTCTCTCTCTGGCTAAGCCAACTTGAAAGGTGAAATCACTGCCCTCCCCCCTACGTGGGATCAGACACCCAGGGGAGTGAATCTCCCCGGCAACGTGGAATATGACTCCCGGGGAGGAATGTAGACCCGGCATCGTGGGACGGAGAACATCTTCTTGACCAAAAGGGGGATGTGAAAGGAAATGAAATAAGCTTCAGTGGCAGAGAGATTCCAAAAGGAGCCGAGAGGTCACTCTGGTGGGCACTCTTACGCACACTTTAGACAACCCTTTTTAGGTTCCAAAGAATTGGGGTAGCTGGTGGTGGATACCTGAAACTATCAAACTACAACCCAGAACCCATGAATCTCGAAGACAGTTGTATAAAAATGTAGCTTATGAGGGGTGACAATGGGATTGGGAAAGCCATAAGGATCACACTCCACTTTGTCTAGTTTATGGATGGATGAGTAGAAAAATAGGGGAAGGAAACAAACAGACAAAGGTACCCAGTGTTCTTTTTTACTTCAATTGCTCTTTTTCACTCTAATTATTATTCTTGTTATTTTTGTGTGTGTGCTAATGAAGGTGTCAGGGATTGATTTAGGTGATGAATGTACAACTATGTAATGGTACTGTAAACAATTGAAAGTACGATTTGTTTTGTATGACTGCGTGGTATGTGAATATATCTCAATAAAATGAAGCTAAAAAAAAAAAACAATTTATGTTCTCTGCTTGATTCTTGTTTTCCTTAAGAACAACATCAAAAATGCCTTGAGGGTGGGATGATGCTTTCTTTGTTACATCTGCCATAGAACTTTACATTTTGTAAATATTGTGTCAAGAAGAGCTATCCAAAATTTGAGAATAAGGCAAAAGAGAAAAGAGCTTGTTCTTCCAGTGTCCTGCTGGGGGCATGGTTTAATATAATCTCACAAGGATTATTTAATTCTCTAAATCACCTGTATTTGTCTTTGCTTTCAAGTTACATATTTATTTGTAGGTTTTTGTCTGATAGAAAAGGTAATTCTAGGATATATTAACCAATTTGTATTTAATCTAGCCATCTTATTCTCATATATTTTTTAAAATGCCTGTAATATCTATTCCTCAAATATTCTTGGAACCAGCTTTATCAGCTTACTGCTTTCCTCATTAATAAGTCAAGATTCTTTGACATGTATCATTCTGTTTGTACTGGACTTACATATTTTACTTTTGAAAATTATGTTTAGACTCTTGTTAGCTACATGTATATCAAGTTAGGAAGGTGTTTTAGAACATACTTCCTACATGTTTATGGCCATCTATTTATGGCTATAAATTTCCCTTTTAGCCCATTCTTAGCTGCATAACACAATTTTTGAGCTGTGGAATTTTTATTGTCATTCAGATAAAAATATATTATAAATTCACTTTGATTTCTTCAATAGAACTATGGGTACACTTCCTAATTTCCAAAAGTGATGATTCTCTAGTTATATATTATAGATTTCTAACTAAATTACATTGTGGTCACAGAATGAATTCTGAATGATCTCATTCATTTTAATTTTGATGAGATTGGTTTTAGGGATTAGCATATGTATTATTTTACAATGATTCCATGTGTACATAAAATGATGTATATTCTGCAGTTGTGGGGAAAGAAACTTAAATTATATCTGTATTTTGAACTCAAAAGAAATTATAATTTTATTTAATCAATATTTAGTACAATTTATCATTTTCCTTACTCTTCATTCTCTTACATTTTCAACCTTCCATTTGGATTAATGTTTCTTCTGCTCGAAGAATACCTTTCAGTATTTCTTTTAGGGCAATTGGGATGATAACCATTTTCTTTTGGTTTTGGTTTACCCATATTCCCATGTTTTAATTCCCTTCACTCTAGAAAAATATTTTTACTGGAATTAGAATTCTAGATCGGGAGTTAATTTCTTTCAGTGTTTTAAAGACATTTCACTGCCAGTCTAAATGTTACTGTTTTTTAAGTCTTTGGGTGTGGGTGTATATGTGGCCATTTTTAAGATTTTCTATTTGTTTTTAGTTTTCAGCCTTCTATTTGTTTTTAGTTGAGGTTAGGTATGGATTTATAGCTTGCTTAGGAATTTTAGGGCTTCTTGTGTTTGTGGCTCACTGTCTTTCATAAGTTTTGGTAATTATCAGCCATTATATTCTTAAATATTGCTTTTGCCCTATTCTACTTTCTCCTCTGCTTCTAAAACTCCAATACAAATATTTAAGACTTTCTTACTGCATTCTCTATGAGTTTTGGGCCATATTTTTCATCTGTTTGTCTATTTTTCATTTTAGATACTATCTTCTATTTCACTATCTCTTTAGATAATTAATCTGACACTAAACTTATTACCTGAGTTTCTGGTTTTAATGACTGCATTTTTCAGTTCTAGGATTTCTCTATTATTATTTGTTTTTTTTTTAGGTTTCTAGTCTCTAACAAAATTCTCCATCTTCATCATAGCAGAGCCAGACATTTTGAAATTCATAACTAGTAACTCCAATATCTGGAGACGTTATATATTTATATAATTTGTTTGTTTCTGCTGCTTTTTTGTTCACTTAAAAATCTCCAAATGGGTCTTATCATTATTTATGGAATGTTGAAGTATTAGAAAAAAGCATCTGCAGATATATTTCAGACCTGGAATGATGTTGATTTGCTCCAAAGCTGGTTGATCTCTGCTGCTACAAGGCACCTGGAGGCCCTGGACATCCAGGCCATCTCAGACCAGTGTGGGGAAGTGACGTACATGAAGCTGAGCTGCAGTTGCTGAAAGGGTTTTTCTCCTCTCTTGGTTAACCCTTATTTCTTTGACATTGCCCTTTTGGGGGGTCTCAATTCAAAAGTGGGCTTATCAAGCCCTCTTTGGAGAGTGCCCTGGACTTCAGTATCTGTACCTATAGCTCCTCTGGGCTATCAAAGGTGCTCCCCAGTCTCTCAGGTTCCCCTTTCAGATTTGACTAATGCTCCAATAGGAAAAGCACCTACAAATGCTGGAATTAAATCTCTAGACTGCCACCATTCTCCTCTGAAATGAGATTAGGGATTTATCATGATTTTTGTTAGCTTGCTGATGCTATACACACACACACATCACACACACACACACACACACACACAGACATTACATACATTTTAATTTTGCCCAGCATTTCTGGTTGTAGTCATTTGGCATGTAAGTCTGAATTACTCATCTGCTATTACCAGAAAGGAAAATATATCCTCCTCATTTGTCCAAATCTCTCATATCTGATAAACTAAATGCTCTAAAATTAGAAATCCAATGCACTTTGAAGTCTCTTATCTAAAGTAAATATCACAAATTAAACACACTTGTTTATTTTATTCATAGTAGATTACTCTGAGATCATGATTCAAACACTATTTATTCTCATTTTACACACCTATGCAACAACTTCTCAGTTTGGTTTTTTAGTCTATGAACATTAGAGCAACAAATTAGAAGTGGGAATGAGAAGCAGAGTGACTTTGCTAAAGGTAAGCATACTAATCACAGCTTGACGTGATAGCTGTCAAGGAAGAGTAGGTCAAAATTCAAAATTCTAGATAAATTCAAAATAATACAGCAGAGTAAGGACAGTCTCTCCTACACCAATACCATCTAAGAGCATTAGTGTGCAATAATGAGTATCTGGAAAAATGGCTCCACGTTCTACACAAAAATATCAAATGCTGTTTATAGAGCTCTACTTTAAAAAAGCAAGATTTGAGAAATATTTTAGTATGACTTTCATTATTAATTTCTAAGCCAAATTAAATTTTTGCTAATTTCAATTATATTCACTTACATAAGCAACTCCTTTTATGATCGTCTTTAAAGTCTCCCCCCAACTAAGATAACTAATCCTTTTAAATCCATGTTTCTTTATTTGTTCTAATAAAAAAATATTTTCTATTTTCCTCATGGAAATATCTTAGATCTTTATTCTTGAACCTGTAATACTTTTTGCAAGGCCATTTTTCACTTTAGACCAACTAGCACTGAACTGTTTTCTGTAACGGAAAGTGGAAGCTCAATATTGCTGGTACAGCAAATCTCTTTTTCTGCTGAGTCTTTCATTCATTTTGGCCAGTGGTACATATTAGAGTCTTGAAATTATGACTTTTCTGTTCATATAAGCATGATGTATAACAAATTAGACATCATGCTGAATGGATGCACTTTATTTATTTATTTATTTTTGATCACTAAAATAACCAATCTAGTACCTATCTGACCTCAACCAAACTCCCAGGGAACTGGATGTATTTCTAAATGGATGGGAATTTGGCCAAGAAATAGTTTTTTGGTCTGCTCTACCAACAAATTAAATACATTTATAGATGGAGATGGGGGTGGGGGGGAGAGGGAGAGAAAGAGAGAGAGAGAGAGAGAGAGAATAGTTGCAAGCAAAGCATTTTTTGCTAACATAGACCACTAGTCATCCGTGCTTCAAGAAATTTGGCATTAGCAATGGTGTGTCACCTTTTCTTAATATTAAGAAAGGTCATTTAATGCTTGGGATGGTATGGAAACTGTTGCAATAAAGCTGGGACTATAAAGCTGGAATATAGTATAATTGCAGATATTTTGATAAAGGTCCTTGAGATTTTTATCTTCCCATTCTCATTTTATTGAATTTAGAAACCCTAGTGTTTTGAGAAATTTAAGCAAACCTACTCACCTTGTTTAAAAACCTAAGAATTTTTGAAAGGGTCATTATATGTATCTACTCCCCACCTGTGGTGGCTTAGAGTTATGTACCCCAGAAAAACATAGTCTTACATGTTGTTAATCCATTTCAGTTGCTGTGAACCCACTGTAGATAGGACATTTTGATGAGGTTACTTCACTTAAGGTATGGCCCAACTTAATCAGGATGGGTCTTCATCCTATAACTGGAGGCCCTACAGAGAAGACCACAGAGAGAGAAGCCTTGGGGAGCAGCCAGAAACTGGAAGTCAGTGGAGCCCGGAAGAGGAAGAACATCGCCACATGCATTGCCAACTGAAAGAAAGCCAAGGACCAAGGATCGTTGGCAGCCAGCCAGCCACAGTAACCCACAGTTTTTAGGGAAAAAGCATCCCCTTGATGATGCCTCAGTTTTGGACTTCCCCTAGCCTCAAAACCATGAGCCATAAATTCCAATTATTTAAGCTAACTCATTGTTTGGCATTTTAGCATTTGGGAAACTAAACCAAGGGATCATACCTTATTTGTTATATCCTCAGACCCTGTCAAAGCTCAATACAGATTTCCAATTGCTCCCTGTTAGAATCCTTTGTCTCATAAGTGTCCCTTCTTCCCTAAGTCCCAATATCTGTTCTTAGATGCCCTGGGTTGCAAAGCTGAACCCAGGATATCACTTGTCTCAAACCTCTTATTACCTGTCCCTTCTAGCCACATCTGCCAACTGTGGATTTCATTTCTGAGAAAACTGATTTTAGCCAGTTATGTTGGAAAGGAACAGAAACATAATCACATTAAAGTATTAATAGCTGATTAGGCTTATTGTGATATACTTTTCAAGGAAATTTCCAATTTCACTTTGAATAGTCCCATAACCTGAAAGGACCAATTTCTACTGAAGTAATACCAGAGACTTGGAAAAGAGACACGGTGGGTTTTTTTTTTTTTTTTTGAGTCAGAATTCCTTTAAACCACATTCATAGTGATTGCCTATTTGGCCTCAATCTAATGTCAGACATGGTTTCAATGTTAACTGTTACTTCTTTGCTTTCTAACAACTATCTCCATATTGTTCACAAAGATAAAGTAGTTAGAATTTTAAAAGCTTGCAGAAAGAGACAGGCTTATTATGTTCTTAGATGGTTTAGAACACGCTTGCATAATTTCGTTTCAGCAACACTCAATAAGTCTCCACTAACCTGATGACTGCACAGGAAGAGGGATACTTTTCTCCCTGCTCAACTTTGCCTACTACCAGATCATCATTCTTTTTACTTTCTTCATTGTCCTCTCTTAAAATGCATAACTGTTTGGGGATGGTGTTTGTGTGTTTGCAGATGAATAACATGTAGATAAAGAAGGTCCACACTTGAAGTAAAGCTTCTCAATTATTCACACCTCCATACAAATGTGTTTGTTAGAGCAAGTTCTGAGAAGAAGTAACAGTGCACCAGAAGAGGCAGAAAGAAGTGGTTTGATGGAGGAGGATAAAATATTTAGGTAGGAAGGGAAAACTGGGGATGCTGGAAGAAAATCTTCAGTTTAGCCTTGAGCTGGCAAAATTTGACCACTGATAATACAAAATGGTGTCATGAAATCAAGAGGGTGACTGACCCAGACAAATCTTCTTGTCAAGTGTATGTTTTTTCTGTTCAATACATCACCTCTGGTTCTTTATTTTCTCTCAAATAAATTCTCTCAGGGAAAACATATTCTAGAAAATAAAATGTTCACACTACAAAATGACATCTCAATTACTTGCACACTCAATCATTCTTACAAGTAAAGTAAAATTGATCAATAATATTTGCTGTAGTGTGCCCCATTAAACAGCTTTTCTTCCTACTATATCTCCATAAAGCTTTCTATTCCCAGAAGGACAAGAATTGAAAGAAAAACAACAAATATATATTTGAGAGAAAAGGAGTATATGCCATGTTAGATCTGTTTATGCTAATCCTAATTTATCCCCCCCAAAGTGAATAAAATGAAATTCTGAAAGCATCCACCTTTTGTTTATGACTTTCCTTTGCGCTCTGGAAGTTGCCTCTCCTTCAGTGCTTTTGAAGGAAACCAGTTATTGAGTCGGTATCCCAGATGTTCAATTTATTCTCAGTTCCTATGGTCTTTATTATATTAATTCTGACTAGTCAATTTGACTACTCCTTAGTCCATATAATCACTGGCTTCTGCATTTTTCCCCTATAATACATTTTGCTGCAGTTTGGGCTTGTGGCTTTGATGCACAATAGGAAGTGTATCTAAATTTTTAGGCCATTTCTCCTTTGCCATTCTGATCCAAGCATTTTTTGAAACACATTTGTATAAAAGAAATAAAAAATAATAAAAGGGATGGTTTGAACAGAATAGTATTATCTATCATATTTTATTCTCATTGTTACTGTTATTTTTCTGTTATTTTTTCCCACTCTCTTTCTCATGTCCTTTTTCTGTCTTTTCCATTAGACTTTGTGCTTCTAAATGTCACCCAATCCCAGTATCTCAGATACAGTATGTGCTCAAGAACTGATTGTTGAATTGGGAAATGAACTATATGCCATAACACCCCATACTCTATTCTATATACCATATATACTATATACCATAACTATACACATATATATACCATACACTATATACCATAACACCTCCTTTGCCATTGGTTTCTAACCCTTATTAGCCTTTTCTTACCATTTCTGTTTTTTATAACCTCTGTGATAACATTATATTCAATGTGATTCATATTTATTAGGCATCTATGTATCAGGTACGGAGGAAAGAACAATGAACAAAACAATTAAAAATCTTTGCCATCTTGATGATTTCATTCTAGTGGGGAAAGACAAAATAAACAAAACTAATCATTAAAATGTATAGTATGTAAGTCTGATATAAATGTAATGGAGAAAAGCAGGGAAAATTGACAGGAAGTGTTAAAGGGGGTTACAATTAGGTGATCAGTAGAGTCTTCACTGACAAGTTGCCATTTGCAGAAAGGTTTGAGAAAGATGAGAAAGTGAGCCCTGCTGCAATTCCAAAGGCCAGTAACATGAGTCTGCCCGGACATCCAAGGAAAACCAAAGGAACCAGTGTGGCTAGAGTAGAGTAAGCAAAGGGGAGATGAGTGGGGGAAGCTATTGTGCCTACCCGGTGACAAAGCTCAGAAGTGGAATGCAAGGCCACTCTGAGACACCATGGAACACTCTCCCCCTGGACTTCTCTGTGCACTGGACAAACAGCTACTGACAGGCTCCTGCTACCCCAGAGGCCTGGCTGGAGGACATGTGTGCCTGGCCTCAGTGATAGTCATTCGCCAGGAACTATTAGTACCCACACATACTCACTATAGCATCCGTTACTCTCTGTTACTTATTAAAACATCTGTGTTGCCCTACCCAGCATGTTGTGTTTCTTATATGGCTTCATTCTCCCCACTAATGTACAAAGTCTTTTAAGAATCCTCTTATTTTTCTTTCCCCTATAAGCACAATGCCCAGGCCAGAGCTGAGTTCACTGTGGAAAAGCAATCAATGCCTTTAATACAGGGATACTTTGTCATTTCTTTCTTCATAAGGAAAGCTTTCATTGCCAGGATACAGTGATATTCATAAAATACAATTACAACTATAAATGTGTTTTAAATCTCATGTAAGCATATGCTCGTGTGTATTTGTGTGTACATACAACACAACAGCTATGACAGAAGCAAACGTTTATATATAAGATAATTTTGCTTCCCAAGATATTATGAGATCATGCCAAAATTATGTTTTCCCAAGGATAAGTTTGGATAAATAAAAATGCTCCATGAATATTCAGCTGTGCTTTTGGATTGAGATTTCTACTGTTCTGAATAAATTCCAAGAGCATTTCTACACTTAAGGTTCTAGTACATCTTTAAAGGCCAGATCACTGTGGAGAAGAGATTTTGATTTGCTGATTCTTTTAAGGCAGGCTTGTGGGCTGAGTCAAAGATATCAGTTGGAGAAATAATTGTGTTATAGGCATTTTTTATGCCTTTGGACATTTCTACAGAGCTAAATATTTTTAAATATGAGGATATCATTCTTATTTATTTTTTTTCTAGCAATCAAGCAGATATGGCATAAGCCTGTGAATATATTTTATAATTTATAAAACATATGCCATTTATCGGATTCCCAAATATGAAATTTTTGGAAAACCTAATATCAAAGCTTATCAAATTGGTTCTCCAAACAAAATTATACTAAATGATAGATAATTAACATAGTCAAAGTTTCCTGAGATCACTTGACCTAAAAACAGGAAATCGATCTGTGGCCTACCCCTACCACACTTTAGTTGGATACACCTGGACAAGTTGTTTCTCAGTTTTCTTGAGATACTTTATGTAGAAAAAAATAGATAATGGCATTTACCTCATGATGTCCTTGGGAAGACTGGGTAAAATAATGTATTGTGTGAAATAACAATAAGGTATTTTTTTAAACCATCTAAATTAGGAAACTCACATTTAATATTTTCACAAAAGTCCATCCTGTTAATTTTGGTAAGGCAGAGAATTCAAATCTATGATTTAAATACAGATCCTGAAAAACGGCAATTTATACAGACTAAAATACAAAAATTCAAGTAGCTCTTTTCTCTCTTTCAAAGTCAACAATTGGTGGAGAAAGTATGCTTTGAAAAATCCCATCTATACTTTCCTTTTTTAATTTATGAACTTCCCTTGGGCTATAGAAATGGGACTGGACAGACATCTGGAATCAACTATTATCCTGGAGATGATTTTGCATCCCCCAGGATGGTCCGTATTAACATATCCCCGATGGCAGAAGTTATCATATGCCTTGATAGCATAACTTGCATATTTTGGAAGGCATTTCTGGGAACAGATTTTTTCAACAATGAACATGCCAAAGACTTGACATGAGAAGTACTTATGCCTAATGTCTGTCATTCTCTCTCTGCCAGTTCATCTTTCTGGACTGGCCCTCTGCCACACTGGCACCTGAAATGCAGCAATGTCAGTGGATGCTGAAGGTATGACCATAAGTTGTGGTTATCTTCCAAGCAATTACCATATGGTGTACAATTCAGCTCTTCATCTTGTTCGATGGGAGAATAATAACAATGACAATAATGCCATTTAATAATGTATTTTATCTTTGTGGCCTTCTCCATCACCATATTTCTGTGCCTTTGAATAAATCGATACAGGAGGAATATGGACAACTATTAAAGTTTAGTCAACTATCCAGTTTGGGAGACTATTGTATAGAAAACATTTCTAAAGTAGGCTTGTTGAAGAAATGAGGGAGATTAGAATATTGAAACAGGATCAGGAAGAAATTTAAGAAAACATATGTTACCAAGTTAAGCATGCCTTTATACAAGTCAAGTCCTATATGGACTGTTTTTTATTATCATCACTGAGAAATATTATTTGAAGTTTGTGTAGAAAAAAGCTGAGAGAGAAATACCTTCTAGAGGTAAGATAAGGGCATAAATATTCACTGGGTTCTCTCCTAGGCCTCTGATTCAAGCTCTACCACTGGCAATTTTACAAAATTAGACCACTTTTTTTTTCATAAAATGTCAAACTAGAAGACTACTGTAACCAGCTTATTAAAGGATTGAGTCAAATTTGAGATGTTCAAGATTTATTCAGTCAATAACTGTTTACTGAACACCAGTATGTTGAGGATACAATGATGACCTAGGTTTTAGTCCCTGAAATCAAGGATTTTGCATCATATTGATGGAGACTGAAAATTAAGTCAAGGATTATGATCCAGGATGAGAAAGGCTATGGTAGAGTACATAGCAAGTACTTGGAAAATTGGGTGTCATATGGAGAAGTCGTTCTGAGAACATGATCACAGTGCTTTATTTTAAATGAATTTTAGAGGTTTTCATATCGGAAAGGAGAACGGCTTTTCAAGCAAAGAACTTAACATGTACATAGTTATGGAGGTTTGACTTCCATTAATATAGTCAGGAAACTAAAATAAGTTTGTTATAGATGGAGTAAAATTTATTTGCTCTTAAATATTTCATCTACTTTGATTTTCAAAAGAGGTGTACCAAATGAAAAACACAGGCATTCTGTTTCCCATTTTACGGAAGAGGGTAGGATGCTTCAGGAGGCTAAGTTACTTGCTATATCAGTCAGGGTTCTCCAGAGCAACAGAAACAACAGAATATATGCACTGAGATAAGAGATTTGTTTTAAGGAATTGGCTTATTTAATTGTGGGATCTGGCAAGTCTGACATCTGTAGGGCAGGCCTGTAGGCTGAAAATTCCAGTAAGAACTGATGTTACAATATTGAGTCTGAAATCCAAAGGGTAGTCTTGCAGACTGGAAATTCAGAGAGGATGGTGTAGTCTCAAGGTGGAATTTCTTATTCTCTCTGGACCCCTCAGTTCATTTTCTCGAGGCCTGAAATTGATTAGATGAAGTCCACCCATGTAATCAAGGGCAATCTCCTTTATTTAAAGCTAACTGATTGGAACTGCTAATCACATCGACAAAATACCTTTTTAGCAACATCTAGGCTAGAGTTTGAATAAACAGCCAGATACCATAGGCTAGCCAAGGTGACACACAAAATCAAGCACCACACCTACCCAAGTCAAGCTGTAATACAGAAGAAGACTGGTCCTAGAAGCAAGGTCTTCAGATTTCTCATCTAGTTCTCTGTGTAATGCATCACCCTGCATTAATTCATACTTCATGAGGAAGATGGACTATTAAAAAGAGACACTGAACACTAAAACATAAAAAGGGAAGAGACTTTTAAGAAATCTTCAGAGAAGAATGCACAGCCACTCTCCCTGTTTCCATCTGCTGAGAATGTCTTCCTTGCCCCATAGCCACTACTAATTTCTCATGTACTATTTATGGCATAAAAATTAATCTCTGAATCCCTTCATATATTTAAGCATGTCACAGAGTCATCCAAATTGTAAATTCAATACAGTTTCACAAAACATTATTGAATAACTTCTATGTACACAATATTTTGGAGTTAATACGGAAAGTGTATTAGAAGGTTATAAGTATGAGCATGGACTATCCCTTTCTTGTAGTAGCTAACAATTGGAATACTATCTCATAAAGAACTGTAAGTGAAGATAGAATAGGTACAATCACATGAATATACTCTAGGAATTCAAAGAAAGAGAAATCTAAATTCATTTGTGAGGATGCACAGGAGGGTTCTTGGAGGAGGTAGTTTGAGCTGGAATCTAAGGAATCGCCATGACTTTAATGGATGTTATAGGGGTCAGAGTGGTTGGAGAGAGAGGGCACAATGTGGGAAAAGGAAAGAGATCAAGAAAACATAGGACACATTCCACAAATAGAATAAGTAGAACTCTTAATATGGTGAAAGATCCAACTGGAAAGATTAGAAATTGTAGAAATATTTATATTCTGGATAATTATTAGGAATTGAAAATAGCTGTATTATAATTTATTTATTACTCTTTCTTCTGGATGTATGGATATATTTATAAATTTATATGTGCATATATATGTAAATATGTGTGCATATACATGCAAATACATGTATGTGTATGTATATATTCATGGTAGTTATGTTCTATAAAGGTGCCATAAATACTGAATTAGCAACTACAGAACTACGGAAAATACAGGGTTATGTCCCTGTGAGCCTCTGTTCTCAATATTTCAATATTTTCATCAGCAGATCAATATATAACCTTGTTTTATGTGTATTTCTGTTTAAAAGCACCTTATTTAATATATATATTACTGATTCATTAACATTGAATTCATAACCAACAGCAGTATAACTCATGCCTTGAACAAAACTTATCTTCAACATATTTTCTCCATAAGACCCATCACATCACAGCCTTTTTGTATTCGGGAGCACTAGATAGCACTTCCACACTATATTTGGGGGCCATTTTAAACAGCAAAATCACTAACAAAAAGCACAAAAATCTGAAATCAGTCACTAGTTATTGTGAAAAGGTTACTTGTTTACATTTATGAGACCTGAAACAAGAAGGCAGAGTATTGCCTTGTACAACCTCAGCTGGGAACATTGCTTTGGGTGACTCAAATTTTTCACAGCTCTGTACATGTCCACAAAAAATGGCAAAAAGCTCCATGAGTAGTGAGTGATTTGGGGGTTACAAAAAGATTTTAGCAAGTGGGCAAATTCATAAGTATGGAATCAGTGAATAATGTGATTGTATATATTAAATACAATACATGTATATGTATGTGTATATATATGTAATATGAAAATGATTTTAGAGATTTAAACTTAATTCATCATTTGTAAATGGGCAAACTGATGTCAGAAAAATTAAGGAACTCACACAAAGTCATACAGTTAGTTAGCACTGTGCACAGGACAAAGCCCTTCAAGTGTCATAGAGGCTCTTCCCAATTGCACCTGAATTTACATTACTACTCTCATCTCCCCTCAACACACTCCACCAACACCTCAAATTGAATTCTTGGTGTCCCTGAGCTACCAATGCCTCTTTTACAAACCGTCAAGACATTGTATAAGCTGGTCCATCTTCTAGGATGTTCTTCCTTGGTATGGATAGCCACAAATATTCTGTGCTGTCAAGCAGCCCAAGTATATAAAGGAAGGCAGCTGCAATGCCAGACCCCAACTGCAGACCCTAATCCCCAGGATGGGGATGGGGATGGGTTGGGCAAACCCTGTACTGGGTGATATCTGGATAACACAATGAGATTTATTTATTTATGTAGTTATAGTTTATAACCTGCTTACTCCAAGCAAGGATTTGAGTCAGCTAGTTGAAAGTTTAAATACTTGCAAAAATCCTATTTTGAAGTTCTTTGATGTGAAAATTATACTGCACAAGTTGGTGCACTGAGAGTTTCTCGTCTGATTTCTGCCTCCATGTCTGATCCATTTCAGCAATACAATTGCTTGATGATTTTTTTTTTTCTTAAAGCAAATTTAACTGAACAATTCACACTCTCAGAAATGCTTTGATTTTACTTTGGTTTGTGCTCAGGGCAAAGATTTTGGCTCTGGTTTTCCCATCCATGATCATGAATTCCCTTTAAATAAAATGCAAGAGGAAATCAATGTCCAGTGTCTTGGCCGAGAATTAAATAAAACAAACATCCAGGTTGCAGTAAGCATTCAGGTTTCTGTAACTAAACTCGATCAAAGGACTAAATGTGAAGAGCCCAGGGTAGTCTGCTTTTTATTTTTTCCCCCTGTTAGAAAATGTCCAATGGCTAGTAATTAGGGAGCTAAGACAATCTTTCTCCTGAGTGCTGGCCTAATAGTTACATGCATGAGTTAAGATATCAAGAGATCTTAAATGTTTCTAAAAGTGCTGTTGGTCCTTTCCTAATGCCTTAAATCTCTCTTCACACTCTTCTCTCCCTCCCTTTTTACTCTGGGATTTGGGTTACAGTTATTGATGTTTCCTCCTGCTATAGGGAATTATGATGCCTTAAAATGAAGCAATTAATACTCACCTTCATTTTTGTTCTAAATTCTGTAACAATGTAGTTCCTTACCTTAAAACATAGCTTTTTTGTGAGGTCTTATGTAAGAAGAAAGATTTTCAGGTACATCTAAAAGCTGAAGTAATATGTAATCTATTTGAAAAGAAACATATCAGATGGAAGGGAGGGCCCCCCCAAAATGAAAAGAAAAATACCAAACCAGGGTTGAGAAACTGAAGAGTAGGGTGGGATTTTAGAAATTGAGAAAGGAGAGCTGAGGACTTAGTAGAATGTCTGACGGAAAGAGATGAGGGCCCTGGAGAAAAGAGTTCTAGATGACTGATACAGGCTGTGAAAGAATCATTTAAACCTGAACCTGAGTTAAAATAACAAATCCTGTTAATGAGTGTTTGATTCTTCATTTCAGGTATTTTTGCAATATGAAATATCTTTTTAGTTCATGCCTAATCTTATAGTCTGCCCTTCTCTGGGACCAGTCTTGAATTAATTCACTTCCAAATGTCCCATCTGGACTACCAAAACATTTTCTTGATTGAATGGAACTTATAGTTTTCAACCTTCATTCGTTCCAAAATTTGTTCCATATATATAAGCCTCTATGTTCACAGCCTTTTCCTCTCTTAAATCTCAAGAAGTCTGAAAGAGATAATGGGAGATGATGAGAAAAGCTCTGTTGGCTTAGATTAGAAAGAATAGGGAGAAGGAAAAGCTAACTTGTTCTAGAGTTAAAGAAGAGAAATAGGGATTTAGAAGAAGTTGACTGTGAGAACATTTAAGGAGAAAAGTAAAAAAGGGCCTATGGGACATGGGTCAGGTGTCAAAGAATTTAACTCCCCCTTTGGTATGTCTGTAAGAGACTTCAACAAAGATTTACATTATATTTCAGTATTTTTTGGAAGTCATATTTTGTGGCTTACTATTGCAACACCATTAGGGCTGATAACATTTAGCAAAAGAGAAACAGTCCCTGTCCTCAGGGAATTTGTGGTAAAAATAATGACCATCACAGAACAGTAATGCCAAAGCGACACTTTACCTTCATTATCTCATTTAATACTTGTAATTTCTCTCATTAATGCCTAGATCTGTAATCTTTTTAAGTCTCTGTCAATCTGAAGTACCTGTTCACAGTACAGATTTAGAGAAGCCTAATCCTCCATGTCACAGACATATTTTGCCCTGTATCTTGTCAGTCCTCTCTGGAGATACAAAGATTTGAAAATTCAAAGTCAGACCATTCTGTCTGCAACTGTTGAATTATTAGCTTTACCCCCAGGCTTAAAACACTCACTGTGGTGCATGATATTAGTTCTCACTTAGATTTGGCCACAACTATTAAGTAAACTTTCCCCTGTATTAGTCAACCAATAATAGTAAAAACATCAAAAATTGCCCTTCCCTGTCACATACAATGGACTGCACTAACACTGTATTTGACTGTTCCATTAGCTGTGGCCTGATTCTCAATAGTCATGGTCACAGTCAGATGGCATATGCTCCAAACATGCATTAATTGATAATATTTAAAATGACGGGCACAGAGTACTTACTGGGTGTCAAGGCCTCTTATGAGCATTTTCCAGCATCTTAGTTCATTAAATCCTCCCAGTAACTCTATGAGCTAGGTGCTATTATTACCCCCATTTTAGATGGGACAACAGGTCAAAAGAGTCAGAGTAACTTGCATATAGACAAAGAGTCACAGTAACTTGCATATAGACAATTAATGGCAGAGCCAGAGTTCAAACCCAGGCTTTGTGGCCCTTGATTAATTTTTATGATTAAATAAATTGTTTGAGCTCAGGACCATCCAAGCTCTGATACTGAGAGAACAGGCAGTCCACTGGATTAATATATGCTAGTGTGATTATTAGGGAATCTCAGTTATGAACAGCCCCTTCTCCGATACAGTTATGTCTGTCCTTGTTATGTTTTAACAATGGCTTCTTGGAAACTGTTTATATTTGGTTTAGAGTGGTTAAGAGCACCTTCTTGGAATTTCCTTATTCAAATCCTCCTTACAACCTATCAGTGATGTGAGTATTATCCCTGTTTGTGAGCAAAGGAACCTGAACATCAAAAAGATTACAGTATACTCTGGGTCAAAAAGCTAGTCTGTGCTATAGCCCAGAATTAGACCACACTTCTTTATTTTTGGGCTGTGCCAGTTTGAATGTATTGCGTCCCCCAAATGCCATTATCTCATTATCTTTGATGTAGTCTTGTGGGGCAGACATTTTAGTGCTGCTTAGTTTTGCTTGGAATGTGCCCCACCCAACTGTAGATGATAACTGATGGGATATTTCCATGGAGGCATGGCCCCACCCATTCAGGGTGGGCCTTGATCAGTGGAGCCATATAAATGAGCTGACTCAAAGAGAAGGAACTCAGTGCAGCTGTGAGTGATGTTTTGAAGAGGAGCAAGCTTGCTAGAGAGGAACGTCCTGGGAGAAAGCCATTTTGAAACCAGAACTTTGGAGCAGACGCCAGCCACATGCCTTCCCAGCTAACAGAGGTTTTCCGGACGCCATTGGCCATCCTCCAGTGAAGGTACCCGATTACTGATGTGTTACCTTGGACACTTTATGGCCTTAAGACTGTAACTGTGTAGCCAAATAAACCCCCTTTTTATAAAAGCCAATCCATCTCTGGTGTTTTGCATTCTGCAGCATTAGCAAACTAGAACATGGGCTCTTTCCATTATACCACAATGAATCTTCTGTCTCCAAGTCCTTTAAGAACTTAATGTCTGGGAAATGGCCTAATTAAAAGCCTAGCAGAAGATAGTTACTAAATATGAGGAAAACATTGTAGGCAAAATTTAACTCTCTTTACTTAGCTCAGTCCCAAATATTTATCCATAAAATGAAGATGGGTCTGAAACATGACATAAAAGAAATTTGATGTAATAATGAATACAAGTATAAATGATTTCAATTGATTGACTGAAATTATAGAGTAATGTAGTAATAATGAGTTGATATGACTAAGCAGAGAAAATCTTTACTAAGAACATCATAAGCAAAATCTACAGATCTAGCTACTAAAATATAAACAGAAGACAACGCCCACGAATGTTTGATAAGCAAGCAACAGAAAACTTTTGCACATATTTTTCTGCTGACTAGACGAATTAGCATTTATTGCATGTCAGAATCCTCATGTGTTATCATACCTCTTACAGAACCCAAAGATTTTAAATTGAGAACAAAATCTTGACCCTAAAGAAAATGACATGAGACATTTTCACTCCTTCATTATTTGACTGATTTCTTAAATATTTTATCTGCCTAATTATTTTGAAGAGCAGAGTCCATAATCATTTCTACCTGTCATGTCAACCTCCCCAGCTCTGTATTTTGGTTCTAGAAATCAATAAATTGAACTTGTTTCTTTACTGTCAAAATTGGGGAATTTAGCAGAACCTGAGAATAAAAGATATGTTATATTTCACATTCATATTTAACTGAAAAAAAACCATGAGATTGAAATAATTCTCCATTTTGTTTTCAGGGTCTATGTGTATATATGCAGGGCTACAGAAATGATGATGTGATTAAATTTGTGGTTTAACATTTTCAAAGGGTTTATTTAATAGATACACACAAAAATATGTCAAAGGTTTTTTAAATAAATGTGAAAGAAAGTCACAGTAGCTGAGTCAAGGAAATCTACTTAAGCAATTATAACATGTTAAAAGTAAATAAAAGATTTACTTGTAAGGAAGAGGTCTATTTATTAACTTTTGTGAATTTCTAATAAATAACTTATTGTGGCCTGTTTATGAGTAAGAAAGGAATAACATAGCTTGTGAATGATTATATTGGAATGTTTAGTAGTTTGGAAAAGGAAAATGCAGTTATGGACCACAGAGATTGACTTTTAGAATTGGAGGGCAGATGGTTCAAAGATAGGGTGAAGGTAACAAAGCTTAAATTTTAAAAAAAGAGACAGCAAGAGAAAGAGAGAGAGCAAGTTAAGTCTGAATAGTAGAAGCTACTGAATACTTTTACTTAAAAAAAAATCAGATGTCTTATCAATGGTGCCCAAAGTCACTGAGGAATTGACAAATCTCCACTTCAGTTCACATTGCATAAGTCTCTCTTCAAAGGCAATTTTACATTGGTTAAATGAAGCCTGTTATAGGAAAATAATAGTGGTCAAAGCTGCAATTTGGGGATTCAACAACAAAGGAGCAGAAGATAATTCTACAGCCTGATTTTCTCTGTTCTCTCTCATCCTGAAATAAAATCTGTACTCGTGCTGTTCTATGTGGTCCCTCCTTCTATCTTTTTTTTAAATTTTGAAATAAATTCAAAGTTATAGGAACAGTTGCAAAAACAATACTAACCCCATACAAAGAATTCCATCATACCCTGATCCTCCTCCCCTGATAGCTTAATCCACCAACCTTAACATGCTATCACATTGCTATTTCTTTCCCTCCCTCCCTCCCTATCTATCATCCATCATCTATTGCTCTGTCTTCTGAACATATGAGAGCTAGCTGCACACATCCTTGAACATACACTATAATTCACATATACACTTCCCATGAACAAGAACATTCTTTATGCAATCCCATTAAGCGCAGCTAAGAAGTACAACAGGTTCAACAATGATACAAAGCTTACATTCTATATTTCCTTTACCTTGTGTCTCAACTGTGTCCCTTTGAGCCACCTGTCCTCTATCCTCTAATTCCATCCAAGTTCATCCTTGGCATTCAATCATCTATTTAGACTGTCTTTTTTTTTTTTCAGTTGTGGGAACATATATACAGCCTAAATCTTCCCATTCCACCCCCTCCCTAGCCTTCCATTAGTGGGATTAATCACCTTTAGAATGTTGTAATGCTCTTTCCCACCATCCATTACTAGAAATTTCCCTTCACCTCAAACAGCAACTCCACCCTCATTTCTTTACTTCCCATTGCCCCTTCCCCCATTTCTCTTAACCCGAACTCTACAATTCATCTCTATGGTTACATTCTCTGATAGTTTCTTTGTGTTTGCTGTGGGGGTTAAAATTAACCTCTTAAATCCATATCAATCTTGTTTTTCGATACCACCTCCACTTCAATAGGACACATAAACTATGTTCCTATACTCCTTCATTCCCCCACCTTTATATAGTTGTCTAAAATTATATATTTTACATTGAGTTCAAAACCACTGATTTGTCATTAGGGTTTGTGTATTTTATATCATGTAGGAAGTAAATAGTGGAGTTACAGTTCAAAAATTATTGACTTCTATTTGTATTCCATTGTGGTTGGAGAATGTGCTTTGAGTATATTCAATTTTGTTTTTTTGTTTTTTTTTTTTTTAAATTTCTTGAGGCTTGTTTTATGTCCCAGCTTATGGTCCCTTCTGGAGAAAGATCCGTGATCGCTAGAGAAAAATGAGTGTCCTGGTGTTTTGGGATGTAAGGGACTATATATTTCTGTTAAAATTCTCTATATCTCTTTCTTCTTTCTGTTGTTTCTGTGTTGGTAGGGTTCCCTTTAGAATCTGAAGTAGGGCAGGTCTTTTATTGGCAAAGTCTCTCAGGATTTGTTTGTCTGTGAAAAATTTAAGCTCTCCCTCAAATTTGAAGGAGAGTTTTGCTGGATAAAGTATTCTTGGTTGGAAATTTTTCTCTCTCAGTATTTTAAATATGTCATGCCACTGCCTTCTCACCTCCATGGTGGCCACTGAGTAGTCACAACTTAGTCTTATGTTGTTTCCTTTGTATGTGGTGAATTGCTTTTCTCTTGCTGCTTTCAGAACTTGCTCCTTCTCTTCAGTATTTGAGAGTCTGTTCAGAATATGTCTCAGAGTGGGTTTATTTGGATTTATTCTATTTGGAGTTCGCTGGGCATTTATGCTTTGTGTATTTATATTGTGTAGAAGGTTTGGGAAGTTTTCCCCAACAATTTCTTTGAATATTCTTTCTAGACCTTTACCCTGCTCTTCCCCTTCTGGGACACCAATGAGTCTTAAGTTTGGATGTTTTATTTTATCTATTGTTTCCCTGAGACCCATTTTGATTTTTTTGATTTTTTTCTCCATTCTTTCTTTTGTTCTTTAATTTTCTGTTCTGTGGATTTCTAGGACACTGAGATGTTGTTCAGCTTCCTCTAGTCTTGTATTGTGATTATCCAGAGTCTTTTTAATTTGGCCAACAGTTTCTTTTATTTCCATAAGATCTTCTATTTTTTTATTTAGCCTTGCAATGTCTTCTTTATGCTCTTCTAGGGTCTTCTTTATGTAGCTTATATCCTGGGCCAGGGTCTTCTTGATGTCCTTTAAATCCTTTGCCATGCTTTTGTTCCTCGATTGTATTTCTTTGATTAATTCTGCGAGGAACTTTGTTACTTCTGATAACTTGATTTGTGTGTTTGGAGTTGGATTCTCCATATCATCTGGTTTTATCATATGCATTGAGATTTTCTGTTGTTTTTGGCCTCTTGGCATTTGCTCTGCTTGACAGGGTTCTTTTAATTTGTAAAAAAAAACCTATCTAATTTTTCAGAAACACTGTTTGGTGACATACACTTTCTCTAACTAACCAGCAGATGGCGTCTGTGAGTCACCTAAACCTCTCAAGTCAGTTCTCCACCTTGTCCCCGCCATGAGTGGGGAAATGATTCTTGTGGGGTCCAGCCGGAGAACTCAGGCTGGGTGTGTTGCTGGAGCCGTCCGCCCTGAATGCGGGGCGCTTGTACGGGTGGTCAGGGAGGAAGGACAGCCTCAATATTCAAATCCCCCTGGTTCCCGGAGATTCAAGGCTGCCACAAGAGTCCAAGCCTTCATTTCATTTCAGCCCCAGACCCTCTCTCTCAATGTCCCACAAACCACCGGACTTGGCATAGTGTCTCTGGGATCTCCGAGCACGTCCCCCCGCCCAGCCGCGATCCTCCAGGACCTCTGGTGAGGTAATGCTGTGCTACGTCATCAGCGCACGCCGTCCCTCAAGGGAAGCCCCAGGCCGCCTCGCTTTCAGCCTTATGCAAAAATGGACGAATGGGGCGTCTCCACACCCCTCTCCTCGCACAGTTCCTTCTTCCCAGCTCCGGGACAACTGGCGGGGCTCTGGGCTGTGGGCACGGCCCCAGGCAGGAGTTTATCCAGCCCTCCCGGGAGCGAGTTGCTAGCCACGGGGATTCTTTCGGCTTCTGGCTCTCCGCTCCGTTCCCCCAGCCCCAGGGATATCTGCAGTGGGCTATCTTCCAGGCCTGACACCGAGAGGCCGGCCCAGCCCCCTCTTGCTGTGTTTTACTGCGTGTTTCCCATGATCGCACCTGCAGCCGATCGCACCTGCAGCTGCTCCTGGGTTTTCCCCTTTTTCTTTTTTTTTTTATTAAAAGAGTCTGTTGGTCTCCAGACGCCACACCCTGGCTTCCCTGGATCGCTGCATGGCTGCGGGACTTCCAGCCGGCTTACTCACTCATTTCAGAATGCAGACTCTCAGTTTCACTAAGTATACAGCCCCTGGGAACTAGCAGATCTCGTCCAGCTGGCGCATCGCTGTAACCGGTATTCTGGGTCGCTCTCTGGTCCTTATCTAGTGTTTATCATGGAGGTGTTCCTTAGCCCTGTCTCACCTAGCCGCCATCATGGTTTCTCCTTCCCTCTATCTTTTTAACCTTAATTACATTTGAATTTCATCCTGAAATCATGCTCTTCAAACCACTCACTTATTTCTGGGTAGATTGAAGAATAAAGTGCAGGACTGGGGTGTGGATGTGTTTGTGCAAGTGTGTGTGTGTGTATGTGTCTTTAGCTGCTCTGAATGGGATGTTTTGAGTAGAATTGATGTAAAGGTTGGATGGTGAGGCAAGAAGAAAAATGGAAAGGGAGAGGAGGACAAATGGGCTCTATAACCCAGGATATAAGAAGAACAGAGCTCTCTAGGTCCCTGTAGAATTACCAGCAGTCTGAGGGAAAGGAGAAGGGAACTAAAGTTGAGTATGAAGGGCAGTAGGGGGATATGGCGTCCCCATCCAGGGCCCCTTCATCAGGCCCCTCCTTTGTGCTGAGCTGCTGTAGCCACCAATGACCTCACCAACTCTGGCATAACAAAGGGTTGATAAATTAGCCATTTTGATTACATTGATCAGCAAATTCAATACAACACTAGCTTATCTGACTTGTAACACCAATGTTCTTAATCGACCAATGTTTTAGCTGGATTAACTGGTCATGCCCATTCAAATTGCTGAACCAGCAGTGATGGTCAAATAATTTTTCCAAATGATTTGAAAGAGGTTGTGGATACCTCGACATGGCAAATTTGTACCACAACTGAGGCTCATTAAAGAGGTGATTGTATTTCTACATGGCTATTCATAACAGTCTTTAATATGTTTGCTTTTATAGTGAGTGAGACTTCATTTTAAAGGGAAGGCCAGGGTGCTGGAGAAATGTCCAGGTTAGAGGCCAACCACATCAGAGCAGGTTGTGTTCCCAGAGCCACAGTCTGACTGGCTAGAGCAGAGGAGTTAGACGATGAACTATCGAAATTGAAATGAGAATTCCTCTGAGCTGTCAACCATTTACAAATAATGATCAAAGTCATCATTCAGTAGTCTGTGACACTGACTCCAGTAGGAACTCTCATAGGCTCAACAGGAGTGGGACTGACTTTGTGGGCTCACTCAGAAGGGCATCCCACTTGGTTTAATGCTCTCTTATTGCTGTCTTGAAATTCCTAATAATTTTTGAACAAGAGACCCCACATTTTCATTTTGTGCTGGGTCCACAAAATTTATAGCTGGTCCTGGTTTGGGGTGTTGGAATGCTGGAAACATAGGCAAAGAGGATCTTGATAAAGAAATATGTGAATTTAATGACAGTTTACAGTTTTGGACTATAAGCCACTTCTTTTCAGCCTTGACCATTTGATCTATACTTAAAAAGGTGAACTCCCTGGGTTTATTTTGCTATGGTCTTCTGATCAATGTTGGGGGTGGGGGAGGGGAACAAAGCAGGAATTATGAGTATATAATTCCATCAAAACCTTCCCCCTTAATTTTACATAATAGCAGTGCTTTGTTTGGCAGAACACCAGAGATAAAGTTGCACAACCTGGACAGTTCACTTTCACTTTCCTTGTACCAAGCAGGGAAACTGGTTATTGCATTTTCCAGGAGATTGAATTGTTATAATTACATTACATGTTATAATAATATTCAAATAGCTCCCAGTGTTTGGCAGGCATTTATCTGTTTTATTCTCAAGGGTTTGTGAATGTTGTTCTGCCTTAGAATATTTTAGGTGACCAGATGTGGGAATGTTGAGGAGACCTTGGAAAGGGTGGTTCCTATACCTATTAAACACGCTAGGAAATTATTCATGTAAAATAACAAGTTGGAATGATGTCTTCGTTTTCATGAATCCACAAAAACCACTTTGTCAACCTAGAGTGTATTTTATCAACACCTTGCATTAGTGTGATACATTTGTTACAATTTATGAAAGAATATTATTATAATTGTACTATTAACCATGGTCCATCAGGGTTTTAGGGTTCGCTGTCTGTTGTACATATAGTTCTATTAACATACATACAACCTAAAATTTCCCCTTTAAACTACATTCAAATATAAAATTTGGTGCTGTTAATTATGTTAGTGTTAGATCTCAGAAGAAGAAACTAACATGTAGAAGGAGTTTCTAACTCAGGGGCCCCACAGCTTATCTCACAAGAAAACAGGTGCCCTATAAACTAAAGAATGAAGGCTGTTCAAAGCCGTTCAAGGCCATTCCAGCCACAGCAGCATCTCGAAGGCGAGTAAGGCAAGGCCAGATATGCCCATAAAATAAACAATCAAAAAGGCCTGCTCTCCCTAGTTAGATAATGCAGCTGCTTTCCTAAAAAGAATATTGTCTCAGAATTCTAGCAACCAATCAGCCCAAAACTAGATAAGCACTCACCCAATCGAGGCACAGAACATCACAGCAAACACCCTACCCAACGTGGGTTCCTTTTTTCATTAAAGAATGCTGCTCTCAGATAGAGAGTGGGAGCCATTATCTTTTTCTTCTTTTCTGCTGGCTCCCACCTGCTTTCTTCCTCTAATAAATCTTAAACTTTACACTTAAACTTTGACTCGCTGCATTGTGTGGATTCTTGAACAGCTCCGAACCTAACAGTTAGCAATGCTGTTTGCAGCCTTTTTATTCTCATTGCATTTCAGTTTGTATAATTTCTGTTGATCTATCTTCAAGTTCTTTCATTTTTTGCCAAGTTGTGGTCTACTGATGAACCCATAACAGGCATCCTTTATCTCTGATACAGTGTCTTTCATGTCTAGCATTTCCATTTATTTCCCATAGTTTCCATCTTGTTGCTGAAATTACCCCTCTGAATTTACATGTTGTCCATCCTTTACATTAGATGCTTTAACACACTGGTCAGAGTTACTTGAAAATTTCTGTCAGGTAGTTCTAACATCTTTGTCATATCTGAGTTTAGTTTTGATAATTGCTATGTCTATTCTGAGTTTAGTTTTTTCTTGCCTTTTCACATACCTTGTACTTTTTTGGTGAAAGCTGGGCATGTTATGTAAGACAGCAGACTAAGGTGAAAGAGTTTTGATGCCTAGAAATGGACACAATTTCTGCTAGTCCTTCAGTGTGGGCTTTTGAGTTTGTCTAGTTGGGAATTGAGCTGGTTGTCCGATTTGTAACGGCTGTGTGTTCCCCTTTGTGTACCACATGCTTCAATTAGGGTAGGTGTTGGTTTGTCAGTGTAAGACCTGTTCAATTTTGAGTTTTAAATCTTTCTTTTACACTCAAGAAAAACAGGGTCTCTTCGTCCTTTCTTTTTCCCCTCCTGCCTCTCTTCCTGCTGCCTTCTGCTGTTATTTGTTATTTGAAGCTTAGCTTGGTGGCAAGGCAGGGAGGGAGTGTGCACTGTTGTTCTGATTGGCCTCAGGCATCCTGCACTGTCCTGAGTGGCCTCAGGCATCCTGCACTGTGTCCTGGATCTTGGGGGCGTGGCCTTCTCCCTTCCCTCTGAGATTGCTGTGGGCCCAGAGCATTCTGTCCCCTCTTGGTTTCCACTGTTCTGCCCCCCCCACCCCCTCTTCAGTGAGTTTTAGCAATGCCCTAAGGGCAGCAGTGCCTGCAGTTTTCCTCCCAGTTTAAGGCTTTTGTTCCACAGTGGAGACGGGGAAGAAGGATCCAGGCAGCGTTTCTTGCCTGCTCCTACATGAATGCTATTTCCCTACCCCAGTTCTGCACCACAGGGGGTGTTTTTATAGTACTTTTCACAATTTTCTCTATCTAGTGGGGTTTGTGTTGGAGAGGGCAAAAGGGTTGGCCCTCGGGGGTTCACACTGTCCTGTCAACTCACATTTGGCCTTCGCCCAATTGTCAACTCTTCTGGCTGGACTTTTTTTGTGCAGTGTCCCATTGTTTCTACTGAGGATGAGCATCTGCTTGCATCACCTCTTCCACACGGGCAATGCCTCTCTTTAGATTTGGGACTGTTACTTGCTCTGCAACTTCAGCTCTCCAAAGGGTTAAAAAAAAAAAAAAAAAGCATGAGTTTGAAGTTAGCTTGGCTTTTTTCCCTTGTGAGGATAAGAACAACACTTCTTCCATTTCTATACAATCTGGGACAGAAACTCAAAATTCTATATAGCAGGTTTTAAAATAAATACTAAATATATACCTATCAACATGGATGGGTCTCAAAAATATTAAGTGAAAATTTAATTTGCTAAGTGATACTTTTGGTATGATAGAAACTATGTAATTTTTAAAACACATAGAGCAATTCAAGAAAGGTTTTATATTCATGTATTAAACCCATAAAAATAGACTGGAAAGGTACACAGAAAATATATGACGGTGATTACTCCTGGAAAGAAGGTAATAAAAGGAATTTCAACTTTATCTGTAATGTTCTTTTTTTTATAGATATAAAAACAATCACATTAATGTCCAACTAGCACATCAATGAAGTATCCCCAAGGCCAGAAGCATCATTTGATTCCTTATGATGTGCCACTAAGAGCTTAATTAGTGGTTTAGCTGTGGCAGCCACTTAGCAGGCAGATGACAGACAGTTGTCTTTAGTACTCCATTGTGTTAAAGTGAGTCCAACTTCAAACAGTATAGACCATATGTGAATGTTATACTTTTTGTTTTATATATCACCTCTGGCTCAGCATTACTGCAGTGAATCTCATGCTTCTTCAGGTTCTAGAAGCAGGGTAAGGGAACAATTTTTCCTTAAGTGGGTTCCATAAGGAGTTAGGTATTGTGTTAGATACTAAAACCATAATCTGATTTAATTTTCACACCAACCCTATGAAGTAGATGTAATTGTTCCCCATGGTACTGACAAGAAAGCTGAGACCCAGAGAAATTAAGTCTTCCAAGCTCAGGCTATGAGAAAAGGTAGAACCAGTGTTCAAAGCGATAACAGTGTGATTCTAAAGAACCGAGGCTGTACATAACCTAAAAAGGAGGTGGATCATTTTGATTGACACTGGGACACTGGGATGTACTGCCCAGATAGCTCTTTGATGAGGTTCTCATCGCCCCAGCAGTAGGAGTGCTTTAGGGATTGCCTCAGCTGCAGAGAGCCACCTTTCAGAAGGGACAGCGTCTAATGACTGACTGGTCAGGAAGTGTAAAGTCCTGGCCCTTCATTATAGCTTATGGCATTCTGGAAGGCCACGCTAATTGCAGATCTCCCCATAGGATTGTCCAAGGCTGTCACTGGGCCAGCACCACAGGTGAACTTTTCACTTCACCCACTCATCCTTCATTCCCCATCGTGGTACTGACCCCAGGGACACCCTCAATAAACACCCTGCACTCTAAATTCTGCCTCAGGTCTTCTTCCTAGAGAAACTAACCTGAAAAAAAAAGTGAGGGCAAATTCAATTAAAATGTTCAAACTCTTTATTCATATGGACCCAATCTGAACATAAGTAGAGGAAAATCTATATGTGTATACATGTGTATGTAAATGTATCTATACATTTATATGCATATGCATGTACACATGTAAATTGTATTGCATTCATATGTATAATCTATGGTATATATGTATATGTGTATATCTGTGTAAAATATATGGAAATATATATATGGAAAATGAGTTAATCATAAAAATAGGGAGGAATCATGCTGAGTAAGAAGTTCTATTAGTTCCTGTATCTCCATATCAAAATCCATCCCCCCACCCCAATATTATCCTCCCCATCTACTCCATATTCTAGGATTCTATTCTCCTCTAAATATATCCTATGGTCTTCTTCCCTTACCAATTTCTGCATAGTCTCTGCCTATAGACCTTTAAATGTCTTGGGTCTTTTTGTTTGAAAGGTTTTACAACAAAGAAAATATAACTATAAATGTTGGAAAATTACAGAAATTTTATTGCATTCTTATATGCTAACTGATCCCCCTTTACAAAGAGGCTTGTAAGCCCAGATTCTCTTCTGCTCTCCTTTCTTGAATACTGAGCCTATATGTTTAATAAGGCCAGAGTAATAATAGGATAATGCATATACCAGAATAGGTTGGAAGGCTTGTTAAATACAGATTGCTGGGCCCATCCCCAAAGCTGGTCTGGAGACTATATTTTGATTATCACTGCTTTAGTATATCTTGATTCCCTCACTTCTTTCACCTACTGTATGTAACAGTGACCTCCTTATAAATGTACCAAGACAGAGCACTAATGTCAACCAATGTATTAAAAATTTATTTTTATGTCTTATATAAAGAGATAAATAGAAGCTCTTCTTATAACTGCTTATATCTCTCATGCATTCTGTGGGGTGCATCCCCCCTACTTTGAAGCCCACATGACAGACCTGTAGACTCTAAGCCTCCAGAGTGTGTTCCACATAAAAGCTCCCTCCTTTTCTACAGCTATTTCTTCTTAGCCTTCTGCAGTTTCTCTTTGTAATCACTTCAGCCTCCTAAAACTGCTTTCTTCTCCTTTCTTGTCATCAGGGGATGCTTCCTTTTCCTCAGGATGAATTAACTTTCCTGGCTCCCATGGGTCTTATAAACTCCATATTCTTTCTTGCCCAGGAAATGGGTGGGCTGAGCTTTGGCTCCTGATTGAAAAGGACATATGTCAGAGAGGCCCTCCATGCTAGCTCACTGGTATATGTCAGAACGTTTCAAAGAAATAGATTTCCTGCTGAAAACCCACATCATGCCATCATAAGAAATGACTATTCTTTCTCTTAATTTTGACCTTATATAAAAATATTAAATGTATCCACCTCCTGACATGGATTTCATTGCAGAATCCTCTTTTATTAATGTGAGAAGAAAGAGCACCCTTCCCAATAGCTACTCACGATTAAGAGACTTCAATTTTGCTGGGAAGAAAAAGGTTATAGACCTTAAACTTGTATATAACCATAGGAGACAAAAATAGGAATTACACTGAAAGGAGAGTGTTAACCAGTAAATAGTGTAAGTACCAACATTTTAGTCCATAACAAATCCCAGAGACTAAAAGATGGATGCATATGGGTAAGCAGCTTTCAAGGGTCTTCAAAAAACTAAACATAGTACCAGTGGGTATTCTCAGGGCATCCTTAAAGGAAAAACATGAGACCTTTTTTCCATCATTTTGAAGTACTCTATTTTAGCAGTATATACTTAAAGATATTTACGGGATATCTGTTGATTAAGGAGTCTGATTTTAGTAGGAAATCTTGAAAAAAAAATACTTTCATATAAACATTGTATTTCCATCTAAAGGAGGGACTTGTAATGATATAACTATATTACAGAAGGACCCAAACTATTAAAGTAATAAAATAATCATTTGTTTTATCCAAAAAAAGTTAGACAAGTTTGTCACTTATTTATAGTGAAGATTTACCCTTTGAAGTAGTGGGAAAGGCAGTACATAGTTGTGGTTATCATAAATTAAACAATGTATGTATTTTAAATGCTATATTTTAAAAACAACTCAGTAATTTAAGTAATTGTGAAAATAACTGTTTTGCAATGTGGTGTGGAAAAAATACCAAATGCTACAGGGATTAAAAGAAAGAACCAGCTCAGCCAAGAAGGGCCAAATTGAAGCTGGGTTGCTTAAACATTTGGGGGGGTGCAGGGGAAGTAAAAGGGTATATTTATATCGATGAAGGTTTTCCTGCCTTTTCTCCTCTTCCCGTTTTTTATCCAGGAGTATACAGACCACAAGATTGAGATGTAAACAATGAAAAAATGGAGAGTGATGATGATTGTACAGCTAAGTGAAGATGGTGTGAGACATTGATTGTTAATCTTGGATTGAATATATGTTATATGAAATTAGGATGCCCCTATGTAAGAAGTCAGGCCCTCGATCTTGAGTCTTGCTCTTGTGAAACTTATGGCTGTAAAGGGGAGGCTAAGCCCACCTATAACTGTGTGTGAGAGTCACTTCCAGAGAACCTCTTTTGTTGCTCAGATGTGGCCTTTCTCTCTCTAAGCCCAACTCTGCAAATAAATTCATTACCCTCCCCACTACATGGGACATGACTCCCAGGGGAGTGAGTCTCCCTGGCAATGTGGGACACAACTAGCAGGAATGAGCCTGGCCAAGATAGGGTTTCAGTGGCTAAGAGATTTCAAATAGAGTCGAGAAGCTATGCTAGAGGTTACTCTTATGTAAGCTTCAGATATTAGATATTCCAAATGGCTACAGTATGCCAAACCCAAATCAACAGCATTCCCAAAAATCCTAAAGAATACCCAGGTCCCTATTGGTGACTCTATAAATGTTTCACTCACTAAGTTTATTTCTCAGAAACTTAAATCCTCCAGAATGTTCCTATGCCAGATAAGTACCAAAACCCAGAGGCAACAGCCTCTTCAAGAACATCAACCCAATGCATCCCCCTTCCCCATAATGTCAACAACACTTTTCAATATGAACAAGTTAGGGTGGTTACTACCTAACTGAAGATCGAGAAAGTGATTAAACAAGAGGAAGGGGTAGCAACTGACATGTTAGGATTTTACAAAGGGTTATTGTATTAGTTAGGGTTCTCCTTGGAAACAGAATCAATGAGAGATGTCTCTTATTATCAAATTGTAAAAGTGACTCACGCAACTGCGGGAGTGCACGAGTCCAAATTCTGCAGAGCCGTCAACAAGCTGTCAACTCCAAGGAAGACGTCCGACGAACTCCTCGGGAAACGAACCGACAACTTTGACGAACTCCTCAGGAAACGAACCGGCAACTTTGACAAACTCCTCAGGAAACGAACCGACAACTTTGATGAACTCCTCAGGAAACGAACTGGCAACTTCGACGAGCTCCCCAGGAAAAGCTTCACTGAGCAGCTGAAGAAGAACTGAAGGTTTCTCTAACCGTCCGGCTTATAAGCCTCCAACTGATCACCCGGACCAAATCCAGCCAATTGCATTCTCTCACTGTGGAAGCACGCCCCTTGATGAGTCATCAGTCAGCTGCAGTCAATTGACTGATGATCCGACAAACCAGCCAGTTGGTTTACTAACCAGCCTCAAATATCCTCACAGCAATCGTCAGGCCAGTGCCCGCTTGACCAGACAGCTAGGCCACCTAGCCAAGTTGACACATGAACCCAACCATCACAGTCCACCCCTTGTCAACTTGGCAGTTGTACACATCACCTAAAACCATATCTTCAAAATGAACGTTACAGCTTATGCCATATGATAAGGGGATAAGACAGAGAAGAAAGCAAAAATATTTTCTTCACAGACAAATACAAACATAATCATAACAAAACGAGGAGGAAATATTCATATCATCATAGTCCTCGTTTCTGTAACTGGTCACGTGGCCGTAGTTCATATTTATCACGACCTTCTTCCACTACCCATTCCATGTTCCCTTTACCCTCAGCAAGCACTTCAGCTGGCCGTGGTTCTTTGCCTGGTGGGGTGACCCAAACCTTCATTCCTGAAGTTTCTTGGCCATTGGTAGTCCTGCCTGGATTGGGTTGTTGCAGTTTTCCATTGACTTGAATCACGGGGCATGGTAGTACTAAGAGACGCCCCAGGGGATCTCCTGTATGCCAGGAAAACTCTTCTTTACTTCCATTGTGTAGTTGCAGTGCTATTTCCCCTTGATAGTCAGGATCAATCACCCCAGCCAGTACAGTAATCCCCTTACTTGCCTGTTGATTCAGAGGCATAAGAAGCCCGAAGTGGCCAGGTGGCAGCCTTAACTTCCAGTTCAATGGGATTATTGTTGTGTTTCCTGGTGGAAGCACTCCTCCTTTTGGAACCAAGACTTGTAGACCAGCAGAGCTTAAACTTGCAGGGACAGGAAGCAAAACTTTTCCTAGTGGATCACTAGGAGTGATAGTGAGTGGTGCTACTCCTGTTTCCACCCCTTGATTCCTGGACCCATGAATCCTGGCTATGGGAGAAACAGCACCATAGAGTGGACGCTGATTCAGAGCATACACAGCCTCCTGGAGAACACTGCCCCAGCCCTGCAAGGTATTGCCACCTAGTTGGCGCCGTAATTGAGTCTTCAATAGGCCATTCCACCGTTCTATCAACCCAGCTGCTTCTGGATGATGGGGAACATGGTAAGACCACAGAATTCCATGAGCATGTGCCCATCCCCTCACTTCATTTGCTGTGAAGTGGGTTCCTTGGTCCGAAGCAATGCTGTGTGGAATACCATGATGGTGGATGAGGCATTCTGTAAGTCCACATATTGTAGTTTTGGCAGAAGCATGTCGTGCAGGGAAGGCAAACCCATATCCGGAGTATGTGTCTATTCCAGTAAGAACAAATCGCTGCCCTTTCCATGATGGAAGTGGTCCGATGTAATCAACCTGCCACCAGGTAGCAGGCTGATCACCCCGAGGAATGGTGCCATATCGGGGACTGAGTGTGGGTCTCTGCTGCTGGCAAATTGGACACTCGGCAGTGGCTGTGGCCAGGTCAGCCTTGGTGAGTGGAAGTCCATGTTGCTGAGCCCATGCATAACCTCCATCCCTACCACCATGACCACTTTGTTCATGAGCCCATTGGGCAATGACAGGAGTTGCTGGGGAAAGAGGCTGATTGGTATCCACCAAACGGGTCATTTTATCCACTTGGTTATTAAAACCTTCTTCTGCTGAAGTCACCCTCTGGTGAGCATTCACATGGGACACAAGTATCTTCATGTTGTTTGCCCACTCAGAAAGGTCTATCCACATACCCCTTCCCCAGACTTCTTTGTCACCAATCTTCCAATCATGTTCCTTCCAAGTCCCTGACCATCCAGCCAAACCATTAGCAACAGCCCAGGAATCAGTATACAGACGCACCTCTGGCCAGTTCTCCTTCCAAGCAAAGTGAACAACCAGGTGCACTGCTCGAAGTTCTGCCCACTGGGAGGATTTCCCCTCACCACTGTCCTTCAGGGATATCCCAGAAAGGGGCTGCAGTGCTGCAGCTGTCCACTTTCGGGTGGTACCTGCATATCGTGCAGAACCATCTGTAAACCAGGCCCGAGTCTTCTCTTCCTCAGTCAACTGACTGTAAGGAACTCCCCAAGATGCCATAGCTGTGGGCTGGGAAAGAGAAGGTAAGGTGGAAGGAGTGGGGGCCATGGGCATTTGGGCCACTTCCTCATGTAACTTACTTGTACCTTCAGGACCTGCTTGAGCTCTATCTCGTATATACCATTTCCATTTTATGATGGAGTGCTGCTGTGCACGCCCAACTTTATGACTTGGTGGGTCAGATAACACCCAGCTCATGATAGGTAACTCGGGTCTCATGGTAACTTGGTGGCCCATGGTTAAGCGTTCTGTCTCTACTAAGGCCCAGTAGCAGGCCAATAGCTGTTTCTCAAATGGAGAGTAGTTATCTGCAGAGGATGGTGAAGCTTTACTCCAAAATCCTAAGGGCCTGCGTTGTGATTCTCCTATAGGAGCCTGCCAAAGGCTCCAAACAGCATCTCTATTTGCCACTGACACTTCCAGCACCATTGGATCAGCTGGATCATATGGTCCAAGCGGCAGAGCAGCTTGCACAGCAGCCTGGACCTGTCGCAGAGCCTCATCTTGCTCCGGTCCCCACTCAAAACTAGAAGCTTTTCTAGTCACTCGGTAAATGGGCCGGAGTAGCACACCTAGATGAGGAATATGTTGTCTCCAAAACCCAAAGAGGCCAACTAAGCGTTGTGCCTCTTTTTTGGTTGTAGGAGGGGCCAGATGCAGCAGCTTATCCTTCACCTTAGAAGGAATATCTCGACAGGCCCCACACCACTGGACACCTAGAAATTTTACTGAGGTGGAAGGCCCCTGTATTTTTGTTGGATTTATCTCCCATCCTCTGCCACGCAAATACCTTACCAACAAATCTAGAGTAGTTGCTACTTCTTGCTCACTAGGTCCAATCAACATGATATCATCAATATAATGGACCAGTGTGATGTCTTGTGGGAGGGAGAAATGATCAAGATCCCTGCGGACAATATTATGACATAGGGCTGGAGAGTTGATATAACCCTGAGGTAGCACAGTGAATGTAAACTGCTGGCCTTGCCAGCTAAATGCAAACTGTTTCTGGTGGTCCTTGCTGACGGCAATTGAGAAAAAAGCATTTGCCAGATCAATAGCTGCATACCAGGTACCAGGGGATGTGTTGATTTGCTCAAGCAATGATACCACATCTGGGACAGCAGCTGCAATTGGAGTCACCACCTGGTTAAGCTTACGATAATCCACAGTCATCCTCCAAGACCCATCTGTTTTCTGCACAGGCCAAATAGGAGAGCTGAATGGGGATGTGGTGGGAATCACCACCCCTGCATCCTTCAAGTCCTTAAGAGTGGCATTAATCTCTGCAATCCCTCCAGGAATCCGGTATTGCTTCTGGTTCACTACTTTGCTAGGCAGGGGCAGCTCTAGTGGCTTCCACTTGGCCTTTCCCACCATAATAGCCCTCACTCCAGGAGTCAAGGAACCAATGTGAGGATTCTGCCAGTTGCTGAGTATGTCTATTCCAATTATGCATTCCGGCACTGGGGAAATAACCACAGAATGGGTCCGGGGACCCACTGGACCCACTGTGAGACGGACCTGGGCTAAAACTCCATCAATCATCTGACCTCCATAAGCCCCAACTCTGACTGGTGGACCAGAGTGACGTTTTGGGTCTCCGGGAATTAATGTCACTTCTGACCCAGTGTCTAATAATCCACGAAATATCTGATCATTTCCTTTTCCCCAATGCACAGTCACCCTGGTAAAAGGCCGTAGGTCCCCCTGGGGAAGGCTGGGAGGAAGATTAACAGTATAAATTTTTGGCAGTGTGACAGGGTCCTTCTCCAAGGGTACCCGGCCTTCCCTTCATTCAAGAGGCTCTGGATCTGTAAACTGTCTCAAGTCTGGGAATTGATTAAGGGGCCGTGACTCTCTGTTTTTGTAATTCAAGGGAGATTTTTGTTCACGTGGCCTAGAATTCTTCTGCTTATATAGTTCAAACAAGAATTTAGTCGATTGCCCATCTATTTTACTACTTGGTACTCCATGATCCACTAGCCAACGCCATAAGTCTCTGCAAGTCATATTATTTTGATTGCTGCTTTGAGCCTGTTTTCCATTATGGTAGCCCTGTCCACCTTGTCTGTGGCGATTAACTGCAGCCACTTGGCTTCTGCTGACTCGGGACCCGATTATCCCCATTGCGTTTAAGGATTCCAGTTCAGTGACAGCAGTTCCTACAGTAATATCTGACCTACAGAGAAGGGCGACTACAGAGCTCTTCAGGGATGATGGAGCTAGTTTCACAAATTTATTCCTTACAGTCCTGGTAAAAGGTGTGTCCTCTGGACATTCCAGGGCTGTGTGAGCAGGTCTTCCATGATAAATCCACTCTAACATTCCAATCTCTCTAAGCCTTTGAATCCCCTCCTCCACATTATACCAGGGCAGTTCTGGCATTTCAACCTCTGGTAATGCCGGCCACCTTTTGATCCATGTTTCAGCCAGCCACCCAAACAAACTGTTAACACCCTTTCTAACCCCTCGAGCTACAACATTGAATGCAGAATCTCTGCTTAGTGGGCCCATATCAGTAAATTCAGCCTGATCCAACCTTATATTCCTTCCACCATTATCCCACACTCTCAATATCCATTCCCACACATATTCCCCTGGTTTCTGTCTGTATAAGTTGGAAAACTCATACAGTTCTTTCGGAGTATAGCGTACTTCCTCATGGGTCACACTTTGTACCTCACCCTTTGGGGCTTGTTGGGACTTGAGCCTAGTTATAGGTCTTGAAGCAAAAACTGGTGGTGGGGGTGGGTCATGAAAAGAGTTAGAATTATCTCTCAAGCCATTCACCTCAGGACACTCTGTTGCATTTTCATCTCTTAAAACAGGATTAATCTCTCCAGACAAAAGAGTGAGGGCTGCTTCCTCAGGGGAGGTGATTACAAGATTAGCAGTCATTGAAGGGTTAATCTCCTTAGGTGGGAGTTGCGTGGCAGGCTCCTTAGGGCAGACTAGAGGCAGAGAAGCTGTTTCCCCAGGACAGCCCTCTACAGGTAAATCTAACAATGACCCAGCAGAATCCAGGGTTCCAATGTCCTCACTGTCATTATTATCAATCCATATGTCCCCATCCCAAGTTTCCGGGTCCCATTCTTTTCCAATCAATGCCTTTACTTTAACAGCAGACACCCTGAGAGGTTGAGATTTTAGTTTACGCTGTAAATGTGCTACTCGCACAATAAGAGACTGCGTCTGATTTTCAGAAACCTCCAGTCTGCGGGCACAGGAAATAAGATTTTCTTTCAGGGCACAGATGGAACCCTTTACATCTGTCATACAGCATTCAAGTTTTGAATTTGAAGCCTTTAGCTCATCCCTTTCTCTTACAACTGTATCCAAAGTATCTAAGAGCAGCCAGCCAACATCATTATACCTCTTAATACTGCAAAACTCCGTGAAAGTGTCGAAAACGCTGTCACCCAGAGCCTCGCTTCGTACTAGAGCACAATTAGGAGAATCAAATGGTGCTATTTTGCGTATTTCCTTTGCCAACTCCTGCCATGGACTCTTAGTACCCTCTTGATTATTGGAAATAGAGTCATTAGTGCCTCTGAATCTAATCAGAGTAGAAAACAAATTGTAAAAGCCCATTTTAAGATTCCATTTCTCAAGAACCACTCTCGGTACCAAGTTGTATTAGTTAGGGTTCTCCTTGGAAACAGAATCAATGAGAGATGTCTCTGATTATCAAATTGTAAAAGTGACTCACGCAACTGCGGGAGTGCACGGGTCCAAATTCTGCAGAGCCGTCAACAAGCTGTCAACTCCAAGGAAGATGTCCGACAAACTCCTCGGGAAACGAACCGGCAACTTTGACGAACTCCTCAGGAAACGAACCGACAACTTTGACGAACTCCTCAGGAAACGAACTGGCAACTTCGACGAGCTCCCCAGGAAAAGCTTCACTGAGCAGCTGAAGAAGAACTGAAGGTTTCTCTAACCGTCCGGCTTATAAGCCTCCAACTGATCACCCGGACCAAATCCAGCCAATTGCATTCTCTCACTGTGGAAGCACGCCCCTTGATGAGTCATCAGTCAGCTGCAGTCAATTGACTGATGATCCGACAAACCAGCCAGTTGGTTTACTAACCAGCCTCAAATATCCTCACAGCAATCGTCAGGCCAGTGCCCGCTTGACCAGACAGCTAGGCCACCTAGCCAAGTTGACACATGAACCCAACCATCACAGTTATGAATCTTGAATCTTTATATAAATGTATATTTTTTTAGTCTCTAGGGTATTAGAACAACTAGAAGGTAATAACTGAAATAGTGGAAATGTAACCCATAACATTCTTTGAAATCTGTTCTATAACTACTTGTTAAATCATATTTTGAAAGTTATCACTTTTCTGTATATATGTTATATTTTACAATAAAAAAAAGCTTAAAAAAAAGACAAAAAGAAAATAAAAAAGAAAGCTCTGCAAAATCTGTTGGTCTCTGTTGGAGCATTTGTATTCAGGTCTTCCAGGCTCCATCTGAACTCCTTTCCCTGTAGGAGTGCCTGCTATGCCCCACGGCAGAAGGCGCAGTACCTTAAGTGCTGAAATGCGAGATGCCTCAAATCTTGGATGAGTATCATGTCATCATTACTAGGAAACACAGGCAACAAAAATCAAATATGGATGATCTCACCTCTTTCCCACAAGCCCCCATTGCCCTCTGCCTGAGGAGACTGTTCTAGCACACTGCCTGCAATTCCTGCCTGGCATAGGCCACGCTGGGAGTGGCCAGTCTCGGTGCTTGGCCCTGCCCTAAGGGGTGAACTCTATCTACAGTCAAGACTATTAACATGCCTCCAGGGTTTTATTTTTCTGGAAAGCAGAGAATACAATGTAATTAGAGAATCATTTTATGGTGAGACTGAAACCACACTACATTCTGTGAAGGAAATACACAGTAAGGTGAAAGAAGGAAAAGAGGAAGAAGCAACAACAAAAAAATGTTTAGTCAATTCCATTAAAAGTCTGCACCATAATGGGAAGGTTTATAACTGGCCATAATAGGATGAACCAGCTTTCTCTAATAACCAAAGAAATCAGAGGGATGGATAACCCATGATCCAGTATAAGGTTATTTTTTGAATGTATGGATGATAGAAAATAATTTAGGTCCAATTAATTATGTCATCTTCATTCTTCATTCATTCAATCAGGTGTGTTGAGATATCTTGATTTTCATTGTAGTTATAATTGTAGGATACATGATATAGATAACAGTCTTCATGAACCCCAATTAAACCACTACTTGGATCTGGCACATCAGTAATTAAAATGCTTTTTCATCAAATTCCAACCCAGAAATTTCACTTCTCACCAAGATGGAAGAACAAGGACTAAATTTACTCTCCAGCCTGAAATACCTTAAACCGGACAAAATGTATGAAACCACTGTTCCCAAAATGTTATACATCCAGGCAGTGAAGGACAGTGATCCTCAAGTAATAGAAAAAATTTAAAAACTGAGCTCTATACTTCCTCCATTTTACTGAGTGCAAAAATATTCATTCTGCAGTGCAGGATGAAGGGACCCAGGCAGTGCCAACTTGTCTCCCTGGATTGAGGAGAAATCCCTGGGAATTCAGAAAGGCCAAATTGGGTAAAGTTCAAAGGGGAGATTATCAGGGAGATGAGAGACGCAAAAGAGAGAACAATGGAAATCTGAAAAGAGTCCCTCTTGAGTATTTAACAGAATATTAGTGAAAGCATGTGCATGCAGAAATCACATGAGGCCAGAAAAAGAACCACTGACAAGAGTAAATAATCACCAGGGCTCACACAGGGCCAGAAATAATGTCTGTTTCCTTCAACCAGAATGGAAAACCTCACAATTCATGGGGCAACAGGTATAATACTAAGAGAGTCTTGCAATAAATGTGGGAAAAATTAACCTAGACTAAATGTTGCTTTGGTTCTACCCAACAAAGCTTAAAAGCATGACCGAAAAGGATCAAACTGTACTCAATAAGTTAACCACATCCCAAACAAAACTCAACATTTATATAAATACAAAAATATTCAGTACCCAACAAGGTAAAAATTACAACATTTGCTACTGAACAAAAAATTACCAGGCATGCAAAGAGGCAGGAAAATGTAGTCCATAAGTAAGAAAAAGTCAGATCCACATCCAGAAATGAAACAAATGATAGAATTGGTACACAATGATATTAAAATAGCTATTATAATGATATTCCAGATGTTCAAGAAACTAGGGGCAAGATTGAACATATTAAGTAGAGAGAGGGAAGATATAAAGAGACCCAAATTATGCCTTTAGGGGTGAAAATGAAAATATCTGAGATTAAAAATAAAACAGATGAGATTAGCCAGCAGAGTAGGACAATGCAGAAGAAAAAAAAATAATGAACTTGAAGATATAGCAATGGAACCTAAAATGAAATGAAAAAAGAAAAAGAACTGAAAAAGTAAACATAGCAACAGTGAGTTGTGGAAGAACTTCAAATAAACAAAATCAGTAGGGATAGAGAAAACTTGAACAACATTATCAGTCAACTTTACTTAATTGACATTTATAGAGGCCTTCACCCCAAAACAGTAGAATTCACTTTCTTTTCAAGTGCAATGAACATTTACTAAAAGAGACCATATTCTTTTATAAAACAACTCTCAAGCAATTTAAAATTTAAAATATACAATTCATACAAAGGTATATTCTTGGACCAAAATGGAATTAAATATCAGTAACGGAAAGACAAAATAGAAATTCCAAAATTTGAAAACTAAAGAACACACTTCTAAACAATCCAAGGGTCAAAGGAGAAATCAAAACACAAATTAGAATGTACTTTGAACTGATGAGAAATTAAATCTGAACATATCAAAATGTATGGAGTGCAGTAAAAAAAAGAACTTACAGGGAAATTTATAGCAATAAATTGCTATATTAGAATAGAAGAAAAATCTCAAATCAGTACCTTGCCTTCTACCTTAAGAATATAGAGAAAGAAGAGAAGATAAAACCCTAAACAAGCAGAAAAAATGAGAACAATGAAGACCACAATAGAAATTAATGATAGAAATCATAAAAACAATTTAGAAAAATCAATAAAGCAAATGATTGTTCTTTGAGAAGATTAGAAAAAAAAATAAAAAATGATAAATTTCTAGTCAGACACTGATCATGAAAAAAAATCCTTTTCCGGTAAGAAAGAGGAGAGGTTACTACAGTTTCTGTAAATATTTAATTGATAATAAGAGAATTTTATAAATAATTTTATGCCAATAAATTCAACAACTGTCATGAAATATACAAATATCTTGAAAGACTACCAAAGCTCTCCCAAGGAGAAACAGCCCTACGTTTAGTAAATGAATTACAATTTTAGTTAAAAATTTTCCCACCAAGAAGATTATAGGCCATAATAATTTCCATGGGTAATTCTATCAATGTAAAAAGAAGAAATATTACAGATTTTCCACAAAATCTTCCATAAAATTGAAGAAGAGAGGATACTTCCAAACTCATTCTATGAGGCCACATTACTCTGATACAAAAATCAGACAAACATATCAAAAATAGAAGCTACAGACCACTAGGCCTCATGAAAACAGTTGTATTATTCTAATAAAATATATCAAATCTAATCCAATAATAAATTAAAAGGATACTACATCATGAACAAATGGGTTTATAACAAGGTTTCAGGGCTGGCTTATAATTAAAAAATAACTCAATGTATTTTGCCATATTAAAAGTCACAAAAGAAAAATGATCATTTCTTTAGATTCACAAAAACTGTGGATAAAATCTAACATGATCTGTGATAAAAATTCTCAGCAAACTAATTATAGAAGGAAACTTCTTCAACTCGATAAAAGGTATCAAAGAAAACCCTACAGCTAACATCAAATTTAATTGTTTAAGACTGGATACTTTCCTCTCTAAGATCGGGAACAATGGGAGGATATCTGCTCTCACCATTTCTATACAACATTGTACTGGAGACTCTTGATAGTGCAGTAAAGTAAGAAAAATATAGGCCAGGTATCTAAATTGGAAAGGAACAATTAAAGTTGTTTCATTTGCAGATTATATAATCATATTCCTGCAAAATTCTACTGAATCTACACAAAACTTACTAGATCTAATAAGAGAGTTTAACAAGGATGTAAGATACAGGAGCAACCCAGAGGCAACAGCCTCTCCAAGAACATCAACCAGATGCAGCCCCTTCCCCATCATGTTGACACCCCTTTTCAATATGAACAAGTTAGTGTGGTCACTGCCCAGATATCCCTGAAGACTGAAAAAGTGATCAAATGAGAGAGGGGTAGCAACAGACAAGACAGGATTTACCAAAGATTATGAATACTGAATCTTTATATAAATTAATAAATAAATTAATTAATTAATTAACTTAGTTTCTAGGGTACTAGAATAGCTACAAGGAAATAACTGACATGGTGGAACTGTAACCCATAACATGCTTTGAAATTTGCTCTATAGCTACTTGTTAAATTGTGCTTTGAAAGTTACCACCTTTCCGTATATGTTATACTTCACAATAAGGAAATAACTGAAATTGTAGAACTGTAACCCATAACATTCTTTGAAATTTACTCTCTAACTACTTGTTAAATCATACTTTGAAAGTTATCACTTTTCTATCTATATATTTCACAATAAAAAAATGTAAAACAAAACATAAATTTGGCACAGGTAATCCATAAGGTCTCTGTAAAATGAGATGTATTTTAAAGGTGCTTTGGAAAGTTATGAAGCTGTATAAATATGCATCTATGTATTATTTTGAAGTTAAAATATAATTGTTTAGGTTTTTGAAAACAAGATACAGGAGCAATATATAAAAATCAATAAATTCTATATACTAGCAATAAATACTCAGGGATGATGGATATGTTCACTCTCTTGACTGTGGTGATAGGAGCCACGGGAGTGGCAGCGGTGAAGGCCTTTCCCCTAAAGCGAAGAATGAGCTTGGATTCCCCCCTAACCCCTACAGCCCTCTCAGTTTCTTTCCAGAAATTTGCAGGGCCTGTTCCTGACCCGGCTCTGGCTTCTGGGGTGAACAGGTATCTTCACTCATCACAGCCTTCATTCACACTCATTCAGCAGCAGGGACTGCACTGCCCCTGTGAGGCGGATGAAGCTTGCTGTCAGCGCCCTTTCTGTGTCCTTATCTCTGATGGTGGGGAAAGACTCTGCCATTAAAGGGGTTTCAGTCAGCAGCCTGCAGGGGTGGGAGGTGGGTGGGGAGAGAGTTACAGCCTTAGTGATCCAGAGACATGGTTATAGGGAGGTCTGAGATCTTGGGGCCAAGGCATTTGGTGAACAACTCATGTTTGCATAAAGTTTTTATAGATGACAGGTCACTTTCCAAGCATTCCTGCACTTCAGCCTCAAACCCACACTGTCATAGGGCCCATTTCCTTTTTTAAAAAAATTCAGTTTTATTAAGATATATTCACATACCACACAATCATCCAAGGTGTACACGCAACTATTCACAGTACCATCATATAGTTTTGCCTTCATTACCCCAATCCATTTTTGAACATTTTCTTTACACCATAAAGAATTAAAATAAGAATAAAAAACAAAAATAAAAAAGAAGACCCAAATCATAGCCCCCATCCCACCCCAATCTTCATTTGGTCCCTGTCTCCATTTTTCTACTCATCCATCCATACACTAGGTAAAGGGAGTGTGATCCACAAGGTTTTCACCATCACACTGTCACTCCTTGTTAGCTACACAGTTATACAATTGTCTTCAAGAGTCAAGGCTACTGAGTTGGAGTTTGATAGTTGCAGGTATTTACTTCAAGCTATTCCAATTCACTAAAACCTAGAAAGGGATATCTATACAGTGCACGTTCTGGTTTGCTAATGCTGCCATTTTGCAAAACACCAGAAATAGATTGGCTTTTATAAAGGGGGTTTATTTGGTTACAAAGTTACAGTCTTAAGGCCATAAAGTATCCGAAGTAAGACACCAACAATCGGGTACCTTCACTGGAGAAAAGCTATTGGCATCTGGAAAACCTCTGTTAGCTCGGAAGCACATGGTTGATGTCTGCTTGCTCCCAGGTTGATTTCAAAATGGCATTCTCCAAAATGTCAGTGTCAGCTTCCAATGTCCATCTTCAAAATGTGTCTCTCAGCTGCAGCTAGCCATGAGCTCCTTCTGTCTGAGCTTTTATAGGGCTCCAGTGAACTAATCAAGGCCCAGGCTGAATGGGAGGGGCCACACCTCCATGGAAATTATCTAATCATAGTTATCACCTACAGTTGGGTGGGTCACATCTCCATGGAACCAACCTAATCCAAAGGTTCCAACTTAATCAACACTAATACGTCTGCCCCTACAAGACTGCATTTTGGGGGACATGATACATCCAAACTGGCACAGTGCATAAGAATGTCCACCAGAGTGACCTCTTGACTCCATTTGAACTCTCTCAGCCACTGAAACTTTATTTTGTTTCATTCCTCTTCTCCCTTTTTGTCAAGAAGATGTTCTCAATCCCATAATGGCAGGTCCAGGTTCATCCCCGGGAGTCATATCCTGTGTTGACAGGGAGATTTACACCCCTGGGAGTCAGGTCCCACGTAGGGGGGAGGGCAGTGAGTTCAACCTGCCGAGTTGGCTTAGCTAGAGAGAGAGGGCCCCATCTGAGCAACAAAGAGGCACTCAGGGGGAGACTCTTAGGCACAGTCTTAAGCAAGTTTAGCCTCTCCTTTGCAGCAATGAGCCTCAAGATAGAGGGCTCAGCATGCCAAACTGTCAATCCTCAATGTTTATGAGAGCATCAGCAACAACCCAAGTCAGGAAATACTTGACTTTTGCATTTTTCCCCAGCTCCTCAGGGGGGCCCTGCATATATATTTTTATTCTCTGCCCAAATTGCTTTGGGATGTATTGCTATTTCATGCTGCCCTATGCAAACCTACCATATCTCACTTCCTATTCAGAGTTCCATGTAATTGTGGTGTTTGAACAAACTGACTGTACAAGTTATATTGTTTAGAAAATATAGATCCTGCACCAAATAAACATCTCTTCCCTTGGTCTCACATGGAGTTGCAGTTTTAAAAACACAGTATCATCCTTTACCCTTGGGCCCGATTTTCCCTAGTCCTAACCAGATCTGCTTCGTTCATATCCCTAATTGAAGTCTGGTCTCTTTTTCAGCTTTTCAAACAGTTGCTGTATATGCTAATACTGATGTTCATATCTGCCGAGCTCTAGCTCTGAGCCTCAGGTGTCACACAGATATCCAACGTTCCAGAGACCGTCAGGTCTTGCACAAAGGGATCAGCATCTCAGAGTTTGGAGACAGCCATTACAATTCAGGAATAGATGTGACTGCTGTAAGAGCTTACAATATAGGGACTGTTACAATAATCATTCCCCTGTTAGGCTGTGCTCTAAGATTCAATTCTGAGTTTACACATTGTAGTTAGTCCATATTGATGAGGCATTATAGTGTTTGCCTTCATTTCTGGAGTATTTCACTCAGAATACTGTCTATAGGATCCATTCACCTAGTTGAGTGTCTCACAGCTTCACTCCCTTTCCCAGTTGCTCTGTGTTCCATTGCATGCACACACCCCAGTTCACCATTCTGTTCCTCAGTCAATGTACTCTTAGGCCACCTCCACCCCTTACAAATCGTGCATACTCTCCATAAATGTCCACCTATGTCCCTACTCTCAGATCTTCCAAGCATATATCCCATTATGAGGTTGCAGGACCTTATGGGCCTATTTCCTTTTAAACCAGAGAAAACAGATTCCCAAGGCTTAACTGACTGGCCTAAGATCCTAAAGCTTGGAGCCTGTTTCCATCTCAGGATTTGCATCACTACAGAGTACAGTGTAGGGATATAAAGGCCCTAAATATGCAGAGGATTGGGACATAATCTTCTTTCTCTACATTTCTTCCTTTTAACTCTCCACCCTTCTACGTCCCTCCCTCCCTTCTTTCCTTCCTTCCTTCCTTTTCCTTCTTCCTTGCTTCCTTCCAACCAATATCTAATGAGTATATACTAAGTGTCAAGCATTAGGAGCTGAGGATATAATAGGGAGAAAAAGACCACTCCTTTCATCGATTTTGTGGTTCAGGAGTGCTCCGTATTGACAGGGAACTCCCTGAAATTTCCACTGTGGGAGCTTTGTTCCTTGAGCATTTGCAACTTTGTAAACAGAACTCTGTTTAATCACCTCCTGTCACCTAAATTAGTTGAAGTCAAAAGGCTTTAAATTAAACATGGGCCATATTTTGACATTTATAATCTACTGTAAAATTCAGCACAGTGTGATATTATACTGTATGTATGTTTTCTACATAAGTATTCTTCGGAGACTTTTTTCACTCAACGCTTACCTTCCTGAGATTCATTCTTGTTGTTGCATGTAGCTGCAGTCATTGCATTTCCATGCTGCTGAAGAATATTGCACTATAAAAATAGACTACAATTGTGCCAGTTTGGATGTATTATGTCCCTCAAAACACCATGTTCTTTGGTGCAATCTTGTGGGGGCCAATGTATTAGTGTTGATTAGGTTGGAATCTTTGGATTAGGCTGTTTCCATGAAGATGTGACCCACCCAACTGTAGGTGATAACTATGATCAGATTATTTCCATGGAGGTGTGGCCCTGCCCATTCAGCATGGGTCTTAATTAAATCACTGGAGTACTTCAAAAAGAGCCACACAGGCCCCAGGAGCAGCTGCAGCTGAAAGATATATTTTGAAGACAGCCACTGGAAGCTGACACTGACATTTCAGAAAACACCATTTTGAAATGCAACCTGGGAGCAAGCAGACGCCAGCCACGTGCCTTCACAGCTAACACAAGTTTTCCAGATGTCAATGGCCTTGCACCAGTGAAGGTACCCTATTGTTGATGCCTTACTTGGGACACTTTCTGGCCTTAACACTGTAACTTTGTAACCAAATAAACCCCCTTTATAAAAGCCAATCCATTTTGGGTATTTTGCATTCTGACAGCCTTAGCAAACCAGAACAACAATATTTTTATCCAGTCTATTATTGATGGACATTTAGTTTGTTTCTGGTTTGGGACCATTATGAAACAAAGTTGCCACAAACATTTTTGTACATGTTTCCAGGTGCACATGTTCAAGAGTGCTTTTTAAACTGTGACTGATGGCTCACTTCATGATCAGCATTTTAAAATGATAAAATAAAAGAAAGTTGAATGTGTCAGAATGCACTCTATATAATAAGAATCATTTTTATGCAAAAGGACAAGTATTGTTTTCTGTTATCTATAGATCTCTGTATGTGCACCCACAGTTGTGCATACACACACAAACAGCACACACTCCACTCATCACATCACATACATTTCAAGACTGTTTGTTGCAATGTGAACAGTACCTCCTAAAGTTGCATGATACCATCAGAACCGTGTATACATGTATATGTGTATATGTGTGTGTGTGTGTGTGGGACCCATGCTGGGTCCCAATGGAAAAAGTTACAGGGGATATATATTTTCAGCTTTTTTAATGCCAAACAATTCCCCAACATGGTTTTACATGCTGTTTACATTTATATTTTATAATATATTTTATAATTTACATTTATCTTATTCAATGTGCTAATTTTTCTTTTACAATTGGCTAGTAGTGAAAAGGTTTTTCATTGTGATTTATTTCCCTGATTACTACAGCGATCAAGAATATTTTCATATGTGTGCCAGCCATTCATGTTTCTTATTCTGTGAGGTACCTGGGCAAATTTTTAATCCATTTTGCATTGTTTTGTATTGATATGTAGAGTACTGTATCTATTCTGGGTATAATTGTTTACATATGTTGCAAATATCTTCTCCCAGTTTGTGGTTTATCTTTTCACTTTCTTAATAATTCTATTGAGGGATAGAAATTCTTAATTTTAATGTAGTTAAATTTATCAATCCTTTTTTATGGTTGACACCTTCTGCACCTTATTTAAGAAATTCTTTACTACCCTGAGATTATAAAAAAAAAAAAAAAAAAAAAAAAAGTTTTTCCTTTCACATTTAAGTCTATAATCCATTTGGGATTACTTTTTACTTCTAGGGGTTCCATTTGTTTCCTTTTCCCAATTGTGAATGTGGCTCTCCAGGGTCCCAGCTTTGTGCAGAGGTCTTCCATAGACTACCTAACTTGGGCAGGCCCCAGACTTTGTCTGCTTTTCAGTCCCTAAAAGGTCTAAGAAAACTAATGCTCAAATTCACAAAACTGGTTTGGCCTCCTCTTACTACTCTGGATTCCTCCCTTGAGTTAGATACTGGCTTAACAGTTCCTTACACTTTTACCAGCTCATGGATGCATTTAAATAGGACTGAAAAATTGATCTAGCATTTCGGGTATATTCAATGGAAGGGTTGTTTCAGGTACCTAATCCACCACGCTGCTGGAAATGAAAACCATTTAAAATTTTCAATTATTATATTTTATTTTTAGAAATTCTATTATACTCTTTTTTCAAGTCTGATTGGTAATTTTAATAGTCTCTTACTCCTTGTTCATATTTTCCATTCTTATTTTTATTCCTTTAGACATATTTAGCATACTATTTTAGTCTGTGCTGAATAATTCCAGTAGCTTAAATCTTGGCAGGTCTAATTAATCTGATATTGTTTCTGGTGGTTCTCACCCATGGTACCTGGTTTCCTTAGGTATTCTGTACTTTTTTTCTTACTGTGAGCTCATATCCCTGAGAGCGTATCTGTTGGAATTATTTGGGCTGGGTTCCTTCAGAGAGGATATGAATTTTCTTTCTGCCTGGTGATGATGTACACTGCCAATCTAAATTTATTTATTTTTTTTTATTAAATTCAGTTATATTGAAATACATTCACACACCATACAATCATCCATGGTATACAATCAACTGTCCACAGTATGATCACGTAGTTATGCGTTCATCACCACAATCTATCTCTGAGCATTTTCCTTACATCAGAAAGAACCAGAACAAGAATAAAAACTAAAAGTGAAAAAAGAACACCCAAACCATCCCCCCCATCCCACCCCATTTGTCCTTTAGTTTTTATCCCCATTTTTCTACTCATCCATACACTAGATAAAGGGGGTGTGATCCACAAGGTCTTCACAATCACACTGTCACCCCTTGTAATCTACATTATTATATAATTGTCCAATCTAAGTTTATTTTATAACTAAATTTTTGATTGAAGACTTTTCAGACAACTCTGGTAATATGAATTTGGACTTCAAACATCTGCAAGGGTTGGCTTATGGCTACATATTTTCAGAGGAGAATTTTTTCTTTACTCAGCAGCCATGTTTGAAACCACTGAATTTTTTCTTCCTGTTCCCAGGATAGGGAATTTCTAGTTCATTTTTCTTAACTGTCTCTCCTCTTTACTCTTGTTATGAATTCCTTTTGACACAGAGAAACAGAACCAGATTCTTGTATGCAGTTAGTGATGAGAGGGCTTGGTCCTTCTAGGGACTCCAGGGAAGAATCTGTTCCTTGCCTCTTCCAACTTCTAGAAGCTGCTGCAATTCCTTGGCCTTCCTGGGCCCATGTCCTTATCAATCCAATCTCTCGCTTCTGTCATCACATCTTCTACTTTTGTAGCCAAATCCACCTCTGCCTCCCTATTAGAAAGACACTTGTGGTTACACTTCAGACCCACTCCGATAATCGAGGATAATCTCCCCATCCTCAAATTAATCACGTCTGTAAGGTCCTTTTCACCATATAATGTAACATTTACAGGTTCCAGTAATTAGGAACTGGCTATCTTTGGGGGGCATTGGTCAGCCTAGTATATACCCCAAAGTGCCTCTTACCGGGGTGTGCCATCCTTCCCTGGGCATGGGAGGATATCATGAAATCTCTTCCTTACTGGTGTATTGTGCTTGATAGTGTCCACACGAATCATCTCAGTCCCTCCCTCAACAACCCTGTCTCAGTTCACATGAGCAGAAGCGATGCTCAGAGAGGTTAAGTGGTCTGCCCATTGTCATGCTCTTAAGTCAGGGATCTCATAGCTGAGTCCAGTGCTCTTTCTTCTTCTACTGGGCAAATAGGTTCACAGCCAGAGGCCCCTTCCTGCACTAGAGTCATGATGTGACAGGCCCAGTGCTCCAATACTGCTGGTTCTTAGAAGTAAGAAAAAAATCACAAGGTCTTGGGTCTCAGCTCTTTGGAAAGAGGATGAAAAGGGGATAATGTGCCTCCTTAGTTCCCCCACTCTTATGAATAAGAGAGGTGTAGCTTTTCCCTAAAGGTCTCAAGGTCTGACTTTTGACCTTCCTGTGGGTCCAAGGTCCTAGGTAGGGCTAGTTCAGTTGTAGAAGTGGGACATGATATGCTTAGGAAATCAATTTTCTATAGGCAGCTGTTTCTCAAAGAAGAAAAAGATTAATTTCTAAAAGTAAGCAAGCTGAGATTAATGTGAATTAGGCATAAGACAATGAACCCTTTTGCTCAGTTCTATGCAGCTCATGACATTCAGTAATTCTTTTAGAGAAATTTTACATAGGACACTGAGATAAATCATACATTGTAATTAGCATACACCTGCATCCTAGTCAAGTCAAATAGTTGGCTAAAATGCCAAAAGGTTGGTTAGGAACATTCATAAATGGACTTACATCAGTGCATTTTTAGCTTAAATTGATTGGTATTGGTTAGGAACATTCATAAATGGACTTACATCAGTGCATTTTTATATTAAATTGATTGGTATTGGATACAGCTCTGGGCAATTCAATCAACAAGAAGGAAAACACAGTTAAACTGATTCTCAGCAACTCAGTGGAAAGTCCATCAAACATTTGGATACCAAACAGCCAACTACTTTGATTTTCTTTCTCACTTTTCAACCATTCACTTGGTGTCATGTTGGCCAACTTGATATGGCTGTGAGTTATTCATTGGTGTTTTGCCACATTCCCAATTTGCCAACTATTTGCACAATCTTTCACTTTTTGATCTGAACTTGACAGGACATCAAATTGTGAGGCAGTGTGTTGCCTGGGTTAAGGGTACAGCCCTTGAAGTCAGCCCCAGCTGGCTCCAAATCCCCCTTCTATTCTTTAGTGTTACCGGGCTGTGTGGCCTTAAGGAAATTACCTCCTGGGCCTCATCTTCCTTATCTGTAAAATGGATGATTATAGTGGTACCCACCTCAGAGTTATGAATATTAAAGGAGATAATGCATATAAAGAACTTAGAATAGTGTAGGGCACACAAAAATACCCTACAAGAAAGTTATTAAACTTTAAATGTGTACACTTCTAAAGCAATGAGGAAAATGTGTTACCCTTAAAATTCTTTAGGAAATAAACAGATAATTCTTATTATATGCCAGAGATTTCCGGTTAACAACACTGGTGATTTAACTGTTTCCCCCTTTCCCATGGTGTCTGTGCTTTAGCCATGAGTGCACAGTTCCCAATACACCCCAATAAGATACTTTTTACCCACCAAAACAATAATAGCTAAATCCAGTTTACTCTAATGAACAAAACTTTGAAACTTAATCTCTTCCAAACTATGGTGAGTGTGCTGCATGTTATCTTAACTTTACCAAACAGGTCTGGGTAGAGAAATTGAGAACTCTGAGGATCATAAGAAAACAGCTGCATTTTCACTTGGAAAGATTGCAAAGATTCCCCCATCTCTGTAACTTCTGTTCCTGGTAGGTAGATTGATCAATGAGATCTCCATCGCTCTTATTTATGCCTTCAAGACAATAACATATCCAGTTAGGACATGTCTTATTCTGGGTTTCCCAAAAAGCAGAGCCGAGTCAAAGATTTAATGGAGGAGTGTGGTCATGGGAAGCAGGAGCAAGGCACAGGTGGAAGGAAGCATGAAAGCAGTGAGCTGGTCACCAATACTGGTGACTGATTCCATTGGATGATCTGGGAAGCCACGTGAAATGCACCTTAAAGACCATCCATGGGAGGAGAAAATGGAAATCAGTTACTCACTGGCTTTTGTCTGTCATTGGTCAAAGTCTTGCCTCACAGGGTATTAGCTCCCTTGCACTTCTGAATTGTGCAGGTGAGGGCTCCAGGTGCATTCCAAAGCTCCCCAAGTTATGGTGTCCACAGAGAAGGCCAGAGGTGGGAGGCAGAGGCTGCAGTGTAGGCCTGAGTCCTACCTGAGTGAGGCTGGTTGCAGCAGTGAGGCCAAGAGGATCTGAAGAAGTGCAAAAAAGGTGTCTAGTGCAAGACATTGCAGAACACACTGATAAATGTTTTTATAGTAACTGGTACCCAAAACACCTGGGTAAAGGGTCAAAATGTTTTCTTTTCAACCAGTTGTTCTGAAACTGCACAGTAGGGCTTGAGGAGAAGTAGGCAGCCAAATTGATAAACTTGTATATTTTCCACTGGTGGGCTTAGCACTGAGGCTAAATCCAACTCCTTAAGGCAGTTCTTGCCCCCACTATCCAGTTAACGTGTCTATTACATGAAGGAGCTCTACCCAGTTCAGTACCAGCTGATATGAGCTTGGTTTCAAGCTGGGCTCATATTAGCATGCTTCTTTTTTGATGGGGCCCTGATCCCTACCTTCCCATTCCAGTGTACTGTGCCCTGGGCCTCTGGGTTACACTTGATGGACAGCTGTGAGCTCCCCAACCCGCTACCCCATCTGGTATGTTGCTGGGATCCATCCAAGCCCCTCCCACACACAGCACCCTCTGTTCTCATGACGCTGTCCTGTGCCAGCATCTCTTGGTGGGGAATGATGTGCCCAGAAAGACCCCCTGCTCCAGGTGCTCACGCACATGACATTCCTGCCCACCTCGGCACCACGCTGCCAGTGTGCGCCCCCCATTTGAAATGCTCTTCCCACACTCTCTGTATATTTCATGAGTCTGTCCTACACTCATCCCATCACGCAACGAGCCTTCTTTTTCTCTGAATTCTAACAATGCTTGATGTAGTTAGTCCCCATTGATACTGCAGGTTAGGAACCGTTCATCTCAGTGGTGTGTCGATAAACCTGCTCTCCGATTAAAAGCAAAACCTTGATTTGTAGCTTTTGCCATTTTCCACGAGGTAAATACTCCCACATGGCTGATTTCAAGCTGCCAACAGTTTAACAACCAACTCACAAAATTCCTGAACATTTAACAATCGGCTCTGTGCAAAGTCAGGGCAAGCTGGCTGCAGCACATCACTGATTTATTCCCCTGATAGAGTTGATCACTACTACCTTTTTAAACCTCTAACTCTAATTACTGTACTCAGTAAACAGTACCTCAGTATCTGATTACTGGTCTATGTTCCCTTGCTGAACAGCAGAGCATATATTCTGAAATAAGATTGCAGACATGTCTGTCTAAGGATATTCAGTGGAATACTTACGAGGTGGGCATTCGGTAAGTGTTTCTTGCTATATGACATAGGAGTAATTTGACTATGTGACTAGTTATGGATGCCAAAGACAATTAAGCTCTGCTGCTCCCTGCTTATTAGCAAGATGCTCAGCATGATCATTCATGGGGAAGCAGATGATTTTAGGAGTAGACAGGCCCCTAGAGATCTTCCACTATAGGGTTTCCCAGATCAGGTGTTTTGTCTTTTTCTTTTTTTTTTTTTTTAATTTCCAGAATACCAGGCCCAGAGATCTTAATAAGAATTATTCTTAAAGAAATATTTGGTCACTCACACTAACCCCTTAGCCCAACACTCTTCCCTCATTTGTTACATTCCAGAACCTTATCACCATCTTATATGTTCCATACGCATTTAAAAAATTTTTTCCTGTAGTATGTTTCCCCCACTAAAATGTGAGTTCCTCAGGGGAAGGGATTTCTGGGTATTTTGTTCCTTGCTGAATTCTCAGCACCTGCAACAGTTCCCGGTAGAAAGTAAGTGCTCAACATATTTTGAATGGAAGAATGAAATGGGCTTGGGAAAAAAAGCTGGGTTGAGAAAAGTTAAACTGGCTTCATCCCTTTAGAACCTCTCAGGTTTATTATAAGAATCTGTATCAGGGCTCTCCAAGAAGGCTGTGGTGTACTGCAGCATTGCCATGGATAAGTTCTAACCTGCCAAGGATCACTGCTCTGTGGAATACAGTTTGTGACATGCTCACATTTTCTATCTTGTTTTTTCAAGGAAAAACAGGAAACTGAGGCCCAGGGAGGACAGACGACTTACCTAGAGTGCCACAGCTTTTTCTTTGGGCTGGATCCTTCAATCTGTTGACATTCAGACCACTGTTCTTTCAACTACACTCTTCCTGAGTCATCATTACATTCATTTCTCTGTCAGAATATAACAACTGTTTTAAATGGTTACCTTGGTCCAAAAGTCTTTTATCCAGTGAAAGCATGAAACTTGATAGAATAGTTCCCTACTATACGGAAGCACATGAGATACTTAAATGGACATATAGATCACATTTCAGCATTAAAAAAAAATTCCATTAGTCATCTGAATTCCCTCCCTGTAATGGAATTTAATTATGATTATACTCAGTTGAAGCTGTATTTTCAGGAATTTAAAAAGAACGTATCAGGCTTCTAACCTCTATGATGAATTTGAAAATCAGAGGAAATGGAGGGAGTGCAGGAAAGAAAAGAGATAGGCAGACTCTCTCTCTCTCTCTCTCACATACACACACACACACGTTTACTCTTTTTTCCGGCAGGTTCTGGGACTCTTGTGGGTTGCTGTCTTTAATTAGGTGTGTGAATTCTTTGGAGGGGAGGATTGAGGGCAGTTGGAGGGTCAGGGCAGTGCAGTGGAGACAGAGCTGGATCTGGAAACACCAAACTTGGATTTCCTTTTGTCTCTATCACTAACCCATGGTGAGCATTTCAGACAAGTCATTTCCTTAGGTCTCAGTGGCCACTGGACAAAGGTTGTCTTAATACTATGAACGGTCCATAAGGGCTGATGAATACTTTCCTATTCTTGGTAGCAGTACTCACTTTAGGTCCTAAGCTTAAAGTGTGGGGCAATAGCTCTAAAACTTTGGAGTACATAAGAGTCACCAGGGGTGCTTGCCAAATGCTTGGATTCCGGGTCACCCTCCTATAGAGTCTGATGCTTGTAGACCATTGTTTTAAAGTTGCAGGGTTTCCATTCAACTTTGGCCAATTGAACAGAAAAGTCATCTGTATTATCAAGACTAGGCTGCCCTGTTGCAGACTTATTGTAACTTAATAGAGAATATTATTAATAGAGGAAGATTAAAGCCAGGGATAAAGGAAAAGAAAAAAAAAGACTGGTCTGTGAGAAAGGTTAGAGATCAGCCTAGCAGACCTAAGCAATGGCCATGGGGTTTCACTGGCTGCTCTCGTCAAGCCCAGATGGAGGTACGGTGAAGAGGAGAGAGTGCAGTGAGACCCAACCATACTGGTGAGATTCCTTTTAATCTTCACAATTCCCAGCTGGGTTGGTATAACTTATTACCTCCATTTTTCAAAAGAGAAAAATAAGACTAGTGCCTTGTCCACATTCAGACAGCTGCTAAACAATAGGAGTTAGATTTAAACTCAGGCCTTTCTGGTTCTAAAGCCTTTGTGCTCTTTATTATTCACCTCATTACCCCTATGTTAAGAAACACCTGTGAATAGATACATGGCTGTTCCTGCCAGGCTTAGAGGTGGGTGGAATAGAGAGAGAAAGGGAGAAGAAATTGAATGAAAGAAGAGAAATAATGGGGGGACAAAAGTAGGAATTGCAGAGAAAGAAAAAATTAAAGTGTCCCTGGTGAAGAGTATCACAGGATGTTATGGATTGAATCATGTCCCTCACAAAGACATGTTCGAGTCCTAAACCCCTGGTCCTGTGGATGTGAATTTATTTGTAAATAGGCTCTTTGAAGATGTTATTAGTTAAGATGAGGCTGAACTGAATCAGGGTGGACCTTAAACCAATGTGACTGGAGTCCTTTATACACAGATGAAATTTGGACCCAAGAGAAGGTCTTGGCTTATGGATGGCCAGCAAGCCAACACCAAGACACTGTGGAATTCAGAGGGAGCAAGGCCCTGTCAACACCTTGATTTTGGACTTCCAGCCTCCACAACTGTGGGACAATAAATTCCTGTTGTTTTAGCCAACTAGTCTGTGGTATTTGTAACAACAGCTCTGGCAAACCAAGAGACAGTATTACTAATATCTAATGCAGATACCACTAGGGCCAAGGACAACAGCCCTTTGCAAAATTGGGAAGAAGATGCTATTGAGTTTGGGGCTTGAAATCCTCACCTCCTCTGCCTCAGGTAGAAAATCCTGAAGTCAGGATTGGGTTGTATCAACTGGTATAAGGTGATAGGGTGCAAAGCACTGACTGCAGGGATTTTTTTTTTTTTTTTTAACCAGGGAAGGAAATACTGAGTCAAAGGAATGTATCTCTAATTGTGAAATTTCAGGCTATAATGGACAATTATGAGTGGGTAAAGTGTCCTCTCCCATTGCACATAAAAAATAAATCACATGATATAAGAAGAGTCTTCCTGCTTTGCTTCCACCTACTGTAGAGGAGAGTGGGCCATTGTCCAAGCCCAGGTTGGACCCTTTTCTGGAGGACATGTTGATTTGTGGTCCACATCCTGAGCCTTACAGATGTATTCTGAGGTTGAAAGAAGGCTGACCTCAGGCCACTGAGTTCTGATTAATGATCCATTTCTTTCTTCCACTGCCATTCCTGTGTTCCCACAGGGAGAAGAGTCCTTCTTCTTGTTCAGAGTGGCCTCAGGGCTGGCCACTGCGTGAATGCTACATTCTTACAGCCACCTGCAGCTCCTTTTTGTGCCTGGCCACACAGAGGTCAGCAAGTCCTGTATTGTCAGGGCAGCTGTCCCCGACCTGTACAAGGCTCCTTCATTCAGCCCAACAACGTCTGCAAACTCTTTGAGGTCTGGGGTCAATGATTCCAGCAAATGGGGTCCATGCTCCTTGAAGAAGTGCCCTAAGGGAGTGAGCCTCTCACCCTCTGTCATCTGAAAGGAGAAAGTTTGCTTTGCTCTTGAGTCAGCCAAGCACTCAAGGATCAATCCCAGAGGATTCCTGCCTGTATGCCTCCTTTTCTGGATACCAGCAAGAGATGGGAGGGTCAACTCTTTTTCTTTTTTCACTTATGTATTCGTCAACAAATACTTATTGAACACCTATTGTTTGCCAGTCACTATCCTAAGTACTACTGTAAGTCTTCAAGGAGCCCCCCAATGGGGGAGGGCAGATAAGTGAAAAAGCAATTACAATCCAGTGTACTGTGTGTGGAGATAGAGGAAGAGCAGGACACGGTAGGGATATGTGGGAGATGCATCTTACCTAGACTAGGACATCAAAGAAAACTTCTTGGAGGAAGAGACAGCTATGCTGCAATCTGAAGGACTATATCAGAAAGTAACTAGGCAAAGGAAGGGAGTGTGGAGAAAAGAGTATTCCAGACACAGAGACCAGTGTGTAGAAAGGCCCATAGGCCTGAGCAAGTGCAAGATGGAGAACTTGGTAGTGGTCCAGCATCAAGAATGGAGGGGAGCATGTAGCAGAGGGTGGAGAGGGAGAGGTAAGCAAGGCCAGACCACAAAGGGCCTCATAACCCTTGAAAAAATCGATTATCATCCTGAGGGCAACCCAAGGTCAGCTCGAGGACTGACTGCATTCTTTGTCCCCCACACCATAACCAATGAGTGTGGGAAGGATTCTTCCATTGCCGCTTCCACCACTAAATCCACCATGGGCATGGGAGCTATTTGCTGGCCTCCAAGAACTTTCCCTCCATTATCTCACACCATTCTCCCAGCAGCCCCAGGAACAGATAGGGCATTCTCTATTTTATCCTCATTTTACAGATTTTCAAACTGAAACTCAGAAAGGTTAAGAGACTTGACTTAAATCTCAGGGAGAGTAAGTGCTGAGGACAGGGCATAAATGCAGGAAAATGGTAAATAACAATATAATTCAGGAATCAAAAAAAATGTAATATAAAGAGGCAGATTTATTGTGAAGCTAAGGAAGTTTAAATCTCATTAGCGACCCTTACTTCCATGGGTTGCTTCAAATACCCTTAGAGAGGTCCAAAAAAGGTGTTCATGGGATTTAAAAATTTTGTTTAAGTAAGATATTTGAATGGCAATCAGTTAAGACCCCTTCTTTGCACTCTAAATTCCTCTTCATCCCACTTTCCCTGGTGATTTATAGTGATGGAATAGCTGTGAGCATTTTTGAGACTTCGCTAAGGGGCAACTGAGTTCGGGTGCAGTTATTTGGGGGTTCATGTTTTTCACAGTCTTTTCTGTGTATAAGTTATTGCTGGCCAGGCTAGTACAGAAATGGCTTCCAGGAATACTCCTGCCACTTGCTTCCAAGTCATCAGAATTATGAAATGAAGATGCAGGGTCAGAGGTCGTATCACACCTGGCACCAGAAGTGCACAGGTCATAGAGAAGAAACAAGATTTGAAATACATAGATCCAGAAGCAAGTCTTTGAAAAATTCTTCCAAATAGCAAATTGTAACTGGAAGACTTGGGTTCAATGACATGGAACTTTTCTCATATCAGAAATATACTTGATAATGAAATGCATACAATTAGCACACATGGCTGCTAAACATTCATACGTAGAATGCATGAGTGTGTTTGTGTGCAAAATGGGAATTACATGAGATAGAATTTATAGAATTCCTGACTCCTGTGTTTATATGAACAAACCTGTAGCAGTATTACGAAATTGAGTTAATCTGTGTGTGCTTATATGTTTTATGTATCGCAACTATTAACAATAACAAATTTTAACTAACCATGCTAAAAAAAAGACTAAATTATCTTTTTGTTCTCATCCTTGGAAAATATTACAAAACTATAAAGTTGTTTGCAACTAAAAATATAGGGAAAAGTATAAAGGTATATCAGGAAGTTACTTCACAAAAATATGGGCCTCTTTTTCTGGATTTTGTGACGTTTGTGGAATTTGCCAGCTTTAAATTTTTTGCAATTTGTTATTATTTCTTTTTTTTCATTCTAAATAAATATTTACTTTCCTGCCAAATTTGAATTTTCTTGCTATTTCTTCATTTAAAAAGCCCCTCCCCTTGCCCCCTCTCAGTTGTATAAACTTACTCTCAGACAATCTGGATCTGTGCTGGGCACAGGTATTGTGTAAACACTGGTTTATTATGGTCTGATGGGGCTGAAGATGGTTTGGCTGAGGAGGTGCAATTTGAGCTGGGCTTTGTAGGATCTAAGCATCCTAACCAGTTATATACCAGTGAGTTTAGCCATAAGAAAATTTTATATTGTAATAAGCGGATCCTATGCAGCGGGAAGGGGACCCTAAACAGCCATAGGGGTCTATCACAGCCCTAAGAAGATAGTGACTCTTCCATCCATGTGTGATGTAAATGCCGGGGCATTCTCTCACAGATAGAATGTGGAGCTGACTGGCCTAGAATCTTTGTCAGTAGGAGGTTCAGTTCTAACTTAAACGGGAAAGGTGACCTAAAGGCTCATCTGAAATGAAACTAAAACCCAAACCACCACATAGGTTCCGGTTCCCTGATCACAGGCTCTCCCTGGAGCCAGCTCAACAGCCTCCTCCCCTCCATGCCAACACCCCAGGCAGATTGGTTAATGCTATCCTTCTTGTCCATCATTCCTGGTTTCCCCAAACATCTTTTATTACACTTACTCGGTTTTAATTTAAGTACTTTTTAAACTTTTGTTTTCTCCAAACATTTTCTCTAGACAATGAGTTTCTTTAGGCCTAGGGCTGTGCCTTTCTCAGTTTTTTACTTAATCTCTAGTGCAGTACCTTCTGTATGTAGTAGGGGCTAAATAGATGTTGCTGATGGAGGGAAGGAAGGAAGGAGGAAAGGGTGGGAGGAAGGAATGAAGGAAAGAAGGAAAGGAAGGAAGGAAGGGAGGGAGGGAGGAAGAAAACAACTGAAATCACCCATAAAGCTATTCACATCAATATTATCCATACTATTGAAAGATTAGAAATGCTCTCAAAGGTCAACAATAGAGAAAAGGCTAAATACATTATGACCCTTCCACTATGAGTAATATTTTACAACAAATAAAAATAAGTATGGAGCTTATGAAGAAACATGGAAAAAATTTAAAATGCAGTAAAATATTTATACTTTGTGATAGAGGAGAATAAAATTATACCTGCCCTAAGATTATAATTGCACAACAATATAGACCATGCAGCAAGACTGTAAGAGAACACGCAAAAACAGTTGTGGCTGATTCTCCTCACCCCCACCCCCATTTTCTTATGCTATGTTATCTCCTCAAAGAAAAGTAATGGTTTAAACAAAAGCAGAGGCAGCCTGGGTTAGAGTGCCCAGAATTCAGCTAAGTCTCTTTCCTTACCAGGTGGACTCTGGGCTGGACCAAGCAAGACTGGCCTGGGGGCGAGTGTAGGGGCTATTTTCTACAGAATGGGCCCTAGCAAGTGTAAGAAAGCCAGATTACTAACACAGTTTGTGAAGTGATTCTCCATCTTTGCCATGTGCAAAATTCACTGTGACGCTTTTGCAGAAACATACCACCCTGAGCCCTGGTGGTGATAGGGCACTGAGATCTACTCCAATAGTTCTGGGGGGAAGTGGGTGGAATGCACTTAATTCTAAAATGACTGTGTTTTGAGCATCTACCATATGCCAGTTTATCTGTATTTCATGGCACCTCTACCAAGTAGGCACTATTCTCTCCATTTTATAGATGACAATGCTGAGGCTCAGACAGGTCAAGAGTTCTGCCCAAAGTCACACAGCTGCAAATTTATATCCAAAGTTCTAAATCCTATGGCTTCTCCTATAAAACACACTATTTCCTCTATGATGACCAAACCTTTAGTCTCATCCCACTATAGCAAGCTTCCAATCAAGTTTCATGGCTCATCTGCAAGGTTGGCCTGGCATCCTATATATATAGTGCACTCTGGATTCTGATGAGCCCTAAAGGTTGACTCTGAATAGAGTCACCCTGTCCATGCATCCAGTGTCAGCTCCAGGGCTCATCCGCTTCCTACAGAAGTCTATACAGGGTTTTGGCACTGGAAGCCAGGAAAGAAAATGCCCTGATGACTGCGATGTTAATAAGGAACGAGCCTAAATATGATTTGGCCCTCACAAAGGCCACTCTGTCCTCGGTCGCCAGCAGGGGAGTCCTGTTTCAGCTCTGGGTCCGGCCACCCTGGCTTAACCGCTGTCTGACGGTGTGGAGCAGGCCAGGTCTGCCTGATAACATCGCGCCGGCATAGTGGAGCTTTGTGTACATTCAGAGCTCCGGTTACCTGGGGCAGGCAGGATGCAGGCTCTGGGGCCGGAGGCCAGGAGGGAGGCAGTGACTAAGTAAAAATAAGCATGACAACTTGAAAGGTGAAATCACTGCCCTCCCCCCTACGTGGGATCAGACACCCAGGGGAGTGAATCTCCCTGGCAACGTGGAATATGACTCCCGGGGAGGAATGTAGACCCGGCATCGTGGGACGGAGAACATCTTCTTGACCAAAAGGGGGATGTGAAAGGAAATGAAATAAGCTTCAGTGGCAGAGAGATTCCAAAACGAGCCGAGAGGTCACTCTGGAGGGCACTCTTACGCACACTTTAGACAACCCTTTTTAGGTTCTAAAGAATTGGGGTAGCTGGTGGTGGATACCTGAAACTATCAAACTACAACCCAGAACCCATGAATCTCGAAGACAGTTGTATAAAAATGTAGCTTATGAGGGGTGACAATGGGATTGGGAAAGCCATAAGGACCACACTCCACTTTGTCTAGTTTATGGATGGATGAGTAGAAAAATAGGGGAAGGAAACAAACAGACAAAGGTACCCAGTGTTCTTTTTTACTTCAACTGCTCTTTTTCACTCTAATTATTATTCTTGTTATTTTTGTGTGTGTGCTAATGAAGGTGTCAGGGATTGATTTAGGTGATGAATGTACAACTATGTAATGGTACTGTAAACAATCGAAAGTACGATTTGTTTTGTATGACTGCATGGTATGTGAATATATCTCAATAAAATGAAGATAAAAAAAAGAAAATAAGCATGAAAGGGGAATGTTTTGGAAACCCCGAAGGAAGCTTTCTTCTCCCCTTTATCCTCTAGGTGCTTCCCAAGAAGGCTCCTCGATCACTGCCGTCCAATTGGGCAGAGGAGGTATCCGGGCTATGCATTTCAGCTGTCAGCGGCCCTGGTTGGGTTGTGCGCGTGCGCCTGCTTTCGGCTGGAAGTGCGCCAGCCTGCTGCTTCAGACACCTCTTTCTGGTCCCTGGAGCGTCTGTGTGTGACAAATCATTGGCGAACTGTCTTCCAAACCAGCGTAGGGTTGCCTGCGACTTCTTAATCTGAAGCCAACAAGCGTGAATTTGCCTTAGAGCACAAGCTAGACGGTTCTTCAAGCTTTCACTTCAGAGAAATGCAGCATGAGAAATCTTTTAATAAGTCTTTCTTGCTCAGCCCAAAGCCTGTTGTGAAGCGACTGGGTTGAATCAGTTACTTCCTTGGGGAGAGCCTGGGTTCTTCCTAGGAATGAGCCCGGTCCGGATGAGTCTCGGGTTCGAAGCTGCAATGACATGAAACTTCTAGAGAACATCGAGGCCGGCGTGCAGGCTGGGGAGTTGGTTGTCATCGGCCCTCAAGTGCCCTGTTGGGGGCCTGCCTGCTCCCTCACCTTGGGCGCCCAAATCCTCCTGTTCCCCATAGTATTCTGGTGTGTGCCCTACCTGGGTGTGCTCTGCCAACTTCCCTTCTCCAACATTTCCTACTGCTCCTTTTTCCTTCCCTATAATAAATAGGCCCCACAGCTTTGAGGTCCAGGAAAACAGCAGAAGCTAATACAAAACAAACAAACAAACAAACAAAACCAAAAAAACAAAAAACTTAATTCTTGTTATGGTGCCCGCGAATTAAGGTAGGAGACAGCCAAACGGAATTTAAAAGAGCCTTTATTAGTCAGCTAGCTGGCGGCTGCTGCCTGTCACTCCGCGCAGGGAGTTTAGTAAGCAGCAGTCGCTCGACCGGAGATTGCTTGAGACTTATATAGGCAGAAATCACATCCTGAAAATGCAAGCAAGCTACTTTGACAAAAGCAGAGTTGGCGGTTAATTAATGGGTGCTTAAGATCTTTAGCAACCTTGAGAAATTTTCTCAAGGCTGGTGCAATGGTTAATTATTGGAACGGTTACACTTGGCTAATGCATACATCCGCAAGTCTCACTCCCTAAAACGGCACAGTTTCACTCCCTTCCTCTCAGGGCTTTAATGTTTACTTTGCAGTCATTACCGGTTGAGGGGGAAGGGGACTCTCTTGTTACAGATTAAGGGGAGGGAGCCCACTTCAATTCTGTGATGGTGTATTAGTTTCCTGAGGCTGCCGTAACCAATAACCACAAACTTGATGGCTTAAAACAACAGAAGTTTCTTCTCTCACAGTCTGGGGGCCCAAAGTCCAAAATCGAGGTGTCGGCAGGGAGTGCTCCCTCCCAGGGCTCTAGGGGAGGATCCGTTCGTTGCTTCTTCCAGCTTCTGGTGGCTCCAGCTGCTCCTTGGCTTGTGGCTGTGTAACTCCAATCTCTGCCTCCATCTTCACACGGCCTCCTCTGTCCCTGTGTCTCCTCTTCTCTCATTAATAAGGATGCTTCTCATTAGATTTAGGGCCTGCCTGGACTCTCCAGGGTGATCTCATCTCGAGATCCTTAAGTTACTCATATGTGCAAAGACCCTTTTTCCAAATAAGGCCACAGTCACAGTTTCTGGAGGTTAGACATGGGCATATCCTCTTGGAGGCTGCCATTCAACCTCTGCAGGTGTTAAAAGCAGATAATGTTCTAATGTGTTATCAACAGTTTGCCACATTTGCATTTTTGAAATGAAACTTCAGTTTTAATTCAAAACTTCAGGCATCCTTGTAGGTCAGTCTGTGGAGCATTTTGGAGCAGGTTTCTTCTGTTTGTTTGTTTTCCATTTTTACCAAGTGTTCTGTCTTTCAAGTGCCACTCTGGGAGATAAGCTTCAGGTTTACCTGAGAGTAAGATGCTTACTCCCATCTGAACCAAGATGGGAGTAAGCAGTGGGAAGTTCTCTTTTCTGATTGCTTTGGAATAAGTGTTATCCCCTGAGGAGCTAGAAGGTGACAATGGAGCTGCTCCCAGGACTATCTGCAGGAGAAATTTGCTGAAAACAAAGAAGGCTTGTTTGGAGTTGGGCTCTGGGAAAATCCCAGCCCACAGACAGGAGGCCACATGTCTGCTGGTCCTGGAAGGAGGGAAGACATATAGGAGGAGCCCCTTTCCCTAATTCTGAAAGTTTGGCCTTTTCACAACAGGGCTGGCCAGGCTTTCCCACCACTAGTGTTTCTAAAGGAAGTGGGCTTTCAGGAGACCCCTTGCTGCTCTGGAAATGTGCACAGAATATATCTCATAAACTCAGAGATTGTACTTGTCCTTCTGCTTCCTGGAATGCTTCTCCCCCAGTTATCCACATGGCTCAAGAGTGACCTTATATATTGAGAACGCCTTCCCTGACCATCCTATCAAGAGTAGCATTCCCTCACTACTTCCTTCTAGCACTCCCCAGCTGCCTTGTTTGGTTTGTTCACTGACACTTCCCCGACATCCCTGGCACCGAGCGGGTCCGGATAAACAGTTTTGGCCAAATGAATGAAGTGTGGAACTGGAAGGGATTCAAGGAACCATCTATTTGACCTAGCCACCTGCCTTCAGCTAGGTGAAGTTTTATTATCATCCTTATTTTACTGTAGAGGCAGGTCTGACCTGGAGAAATTGAGTGATTGCTTGAAGTCACAAAATTTTAGGAGGTGAGGACATAAAGCCTGAATCTTGTGATTTCCAGTCCAGGGACTTCTTATTAATCTTTTGAACTATTACATCTAGTTCTTTTTAGTTTAATTCAACCCAACTCTCCACCTTCATTATTAAGTGATTTTCCGCAGGGGTTGAGACATGGTGGTGGTAGGAGAATATATAGAAATGGATGCCCAGCTAAACTCGGAGCACTGAGGGGCAGTTCTTGTAAGAAAGGAATAAGTTTCGTTTTCACACAGAGACAGCATGGAATAAGGGAAATGGAGGCAAAACCAGTTTAAACAAGCCCCAGACAAAGAGAAGAGAGAATCTGCCTGCTCCTTATATGGAAAAGTAACCATAGTTACTGGAATGTAAAGAGATATGAGGTAATATCAGAGGCGGGAACTCACAGCAAAAAAAATAAAAATTTGGGGGGGATAGGCTGATCAGTTCAAAATCTCAATAATGAGCTAGTTGGCTCTCTAGGATTGGCTGTACAAATTAAAATCTCAAAAGATGAATTAGTTAGTGTTCTCGGATAGGCTGTAACCTCTGTAGTACCCAGTCAATGGGGAAACAGGGGAGGGACTTGCGAATTAGGAGTAGGAGATTTAAAGATCGCCATTCTCTTTCTCTGGCGCGCCAGCCTTCCACGTGTTTGGCTGGACGCCCTATCTTGCAAGATCGTAAATAAATTCTTTTCTCCTCCAGAACCGAGAGAGCGTTTATTCCCTTACAGGTACCGCTTTATTTCCGACAGTTCTCAAGTCCCTGGAGTTGGAGCCTGCTGTGATGACGACGTGTGTGTTTGTGTGTGTGTCAGAGAAAGGAGGAGACAAAGATAAAGTGTGTATTGGGAGGTGTCTCAGTTTGCCAGAGCTGCTATCACAAATACCACACAGTGGGTTGGCTTAAACAGAGTGACTTTATTGGTGCACAGTTTCAGAGGCCAGAAGTCCAAATCCAAGTGTTGACAAGACCATGCTTTCTCCCGGGGGCGGTGGTGTTCTGGGGCTGGCTGCCAGAAATCCGTGTGGTCCCTTGGCTCTCTGTCACATAGGATGTCATCTCCTCTTTCTCTTCTGGGTCCTTTCTGGTCTTCTCCCTGCGGCCTTCTCTGACCCTGGCTTTCCATTTCTTCTCTTTATGAAGCCTCCCGTAATCTGGATTAAGGCCTACCATGCTTCGGTTGGCTACGCCTTAACTAAAAAGAACACCTTCAAGTGGTCCTATTTACAATGGGTTCAACACCCACAGGCATGTGGATTAATTGGGGTATAATTGGGGTACATAATTCAATCTACCACAGGAGGAAACTAGATATGAAGAAAACGGTGTCATCAAATGTTTTCATGGTAAGCTAGTCATTTAATTGAATCTTCTCTGTCCGTCTTATCTTTGCAAGGATCACATTATAAGCTAAGGAAACCACAGAAGACCAGAATAACTGGTGGAACCAGAAACAACACCTAGTCTGTCTGGATCCAAACTCCAAGTTCATGATGCTACAATACTCTCCACGAGCCTCCTTCCTATTAGGAATTTGTCATAAATCTATATTAGATTTCTTTGTTAATCTCTGTAAGCTCCTGGTGACTTTTTATTTTTATTAATTTTTCTATAAAAGGGTAAATAAAAATATTCCTTTTTCTGACTACAAAAGCAATACATTATATACATAAACATATAATATATAAATATAAAAAGCCAAAAGAAGAAAATAGAAATTACTTAGAAGCCCATCACCAAGAGAAAGCCATTTTAAATATTTTGGTATATATCCTTCCACAATATTACATATAGTCTATGATATATACACATTACTGTGGAGAGCCGCTTCCCGGGTTGGGGCCTAGTGAACGAGCCGCGACCTGCTCTAGAGTTAGGGCCTGTTGGACACGCCGAGACCTGCTCTCGAGTTACCCCCGCCCATCGAGTGAGCCAAGATGGCGCCTGCATCCCGTTTCCGCATATGACGCTTAGGGCGGCGGCTGCCTGCTAGCCTATTGTACACGCTTACGTAGTGCCTGCACATTGGTTGTAACTATCGTATATAAGAAAGTGCCCGCGCTAGCCTCGGAGAGACAGCCCACAGGGAGCCGTGCCTGACGGCCGCATAGAGGTTGTTCTCCCACGGGGTGTAAAGCCTCGTGTGGAATATGTAACAGAGAAAGTTTTCTTCCTGGCTCCAGTAAAAGGCTTGCGTTCACTGCCGCTGTGTGCCTCAAGTGTCAGTTTGTCTGTGTCTCTCCCTCTTTCCCTCTGTTCTCCTTGCCGGCCGAGGACGGGACGCGTGGGACCGAGCGAGAGGGCGCCGGACACATTACGTTTTTTTTTTTTTTTTTGCAAAATAGCATTATTTTGCTTTTACAGTTCTGTAACTGGCTTTTCCCCATAACGATATGGCTAATTTAAAATGTCCCTTCATTCATTCAACAAATCCTACTACATGTCTGCCATGTGGAACCTGTGGTAAATCAGGGAACTTAACAGATAAAGGGTCCCCTCCTTGTGGAGTTTACACTGGTGTTCTAGGCAACAAACATAAACATAATGAAAGTCAAATTGTATAATATATACAAAGGTGAAAAAAAAGCACAAAGGAGGATAAGGGGCATTGGATTGCATTTTTATCTAGAGGGGTCAAGGCAAACCTCTTTGAGAAAATGGCATTTGAGCAAAGACTCAAAGGAGATGAGGAATTTAGATCTACAGTGCTCTGTGGGGTGAGCATTCCTGGCTGAGGAAAGACAGTGGTAGCAATGGAGCCACTGAGAAAAGGATTGGTTTCTGGATATATGCAAAGGCAAAGCCAATGGGATTTTCTGACAGATTGGATGGCAGATGGGTGTGTGAGAGAGAGGAGTCATGGATGCCTCCAGAGTTTTGACCAGAGCCACTGAAAAGATGGAGAAGACAGCAGTGGAGATGGGCAGAGGTTGTGGGGAGAGATCAGGTGGTCAATTTGGGACATTTTGGATTTGAGGTCTCTATTGGACATCCAACTGGAGATGTTATGTGGCCAGTTGGATATACAAATCTGCGGTCTGGGCCAGAGGCTGGTGAGAGGTATAAATTTGAGGGTCACCAGCATGTCGATGATACTTAAAGTCAGGAGGCTGGATGCGCTCACCAGGAGAGAGGGTATCAGCAGAGAAGAGGACCAGTGGCTGAGCCCTGGGGCTCCAAGGTTGAGTTTGCGAAGAGGAGTTAGAAACAGTAAAGGAGGTTGAGAAGGAGGAGCTAATGAAGTAGGAGGAAAGCCAAGAGAATGTCATGTTTCTGAAGGTCAGAAAAAAAAATTAAAGGAGGAGGTAGTGATCAACTGTCAAAATGATGCTAATATATGCAATAATAGGAAGGCTGAGAATTGACCACATGGATACAGCTCCAGTGAACTAACTAGGGAGTGTTGCGGGTGAGGGGGCTTCCAACAGCTTCTCGGATTCTTACCTTTATTTAAAAGGATTATTACTATCATCATTAATTTTAATGCTCAAATTGTCCCAGATTTGGCCATTGGGAGCCCCTTTCAGTTGGCCCCTGTGCACTTTTCACAAGTCTACACCATTCTTAGAGCAATTAGTTTCTGATGGACACATCTCAAATTTTTCACTATCGTAAGTGTTCCACTGAATATCCTTAGACAGACGTGTCTGCAATCTTAGGTCACTTTTTAAATTTGCTCTTATTTTGGAATATATGCTGATTTTTTCTTTCAATTTTCTCCCATGCACATTCTTATTGTGTACTTCATTCCCTTATAATGAGAATCTCAAAACAGAAGTAGCTTTATTGTTTGTTTTTATTAACATGCTTACTGAAAAAAAAATTTCAAACCATAAAGGAAAATTAAATTTAAAATGTCACATAGAAACCCACTAGCCTGAAATAATCCACTAATAACTTTTGGTGGAACCCCCTTCTAGATATTTATTTCTCTTTGTATAACCTACAACTTTGCCATGCATGTGTGTGTACATCTGTAATTTTACCTAAATGAGATCGTAATCATACCAAATGGATGTTCTATAATCCACTTTTCCCCCACTCAACAGCCTAGAACATGCATTTTAATATACATTTAAACAGAATATCACCAGCTTTGTAAACAGAATAGTGGTTTCCCAATATGGACACCATGATCTCTCATTTGATTTATTTAATGTGTATTTATTGTGCACCTACTTTGCATCAGGCTCTCAGACACCTTCTCTCTGGTTTGATATGGATGTGAATGTTGGTGTGGTCTTGACTGCTATTCACTAGTGTTCAGGCTCTCCTCTCCTTCTAGACCCATGGTAGGATTGCATTTCCCTGTGGAGTTTAGGTGTGGTCCTGCGACTTGATTTGGTCAATGAAATGTGATCCCTTTTAGGCTGAAGCCTTAGGACCAGTACAGGATTTGCCACGTTCTTTCCTCCCTGCTGTGGTGATTCTGGAAGCACATGTTGATATGGAACTTCTATCAGCTTGCAACATTGAGTGACTACAAATTAACTGCATCCCCTGCAAAGTCCATTGAGTAACAAGTACTTTTGTTACATTAAGCCATGGGATTTTTGTGGTTGATTGCTACTGCAGCATACCTGCCTATCATGATGGACAGAGTGTCTAACCAGCTATTAATTTACTTAATGGGCTTACTTCACCAGAGACGTTTTCACTTGCCTTGCTAAAAACCAGATATACTATATTTACAGCTTGTCACTGCTCTAGAAACCTAATAATTTTATAGGTGTGAAATGGCAGGTTACCCCAAATCCAGAGCCTGTTGGGAGAAAAAAAGACTACAGGTTAGGTACTGTTCATCAAAGTGTGGCATGAGGAACACCTACATCAGAATCATCTGGGGTTCTTAATTAAAAACACAAATTTCTCAGCCCCACCAACGTAATAGATTTAACCGATCTGTGGTATGCTATAAGTGTCTGCATTTTTCACAAGTTCTGTAGCTGATTCTTATGTACAGCAAAGCCACTGGCATGAGGAATGAGTAAGATCACAGACATGTGACTCAGCATTTTTTGGACTAGTGCTGATTATTTCCATGGGTTATGATGGATCCTGGAAATGCAAAGACAAATAGAATAAAGTTCCTGGCCTCAAGAAGTTCATAGACTATTATTGTGGGAAACTGTTGTATAAATAATTTCAATGAAGTGTTAGGATAGAAGCCTCTACAAGTCACAGCCTGGGCCCCAAAGCAGAAGGGGTCACTGGGGCTGCAGTGGGGGATGGGGTACAGAAAGGCATCACCTTTATTTAAACTGACATTAATAAAGCCAATATAACTAATAAAAGCCTGATTTGACATCTGATGAGGAGGGAATCTTGGAGTAGATTTTGAAAAGAAAGTTACTGGACTAAGTAAGGAGAGACTGGGCAATAGATCTCCAGCTGAGAAGAGACAGTGAGTGAAATCAAATAATCATAATCTTCAGAGATGTGCTTTTGGAGACAGCAAGGAAGGGAAGCAATGGTTGGCTATATAGGTGTGTTTTTGTGTGGGTGGAGAGAGGGGACTGGCTCCAGGCAACAAAGTTTGATTTGGACATCCATACCTTCACCTTCCAAGTCATTTTCCCCTCTCATCTTCCACTCCCAAGTGTTCTTGGTGTTCTCCACAGAAAGGAGACGTGATAAACTGAAATTCAGGAGCATATTCATATCCTGGCAGCATTTTGCAGATAAATTTCCTGCTTGGAAATAACCATACTTGTAATTATATCACACATTCAGGCACCACTGGAAATAAATGTTGATGTTGATTGACCTACAAATAAAAACGTGGGCCCAAAGATCCAGTACTGCTGACAATAATCCTCTGAAGGTGGGTGTGAATGGGCCTTTGCTCTCAAGTTTAATGTTTCATTGGTCAGGACCCTGAATAGGCTATTCCTTTGACGTTGGCTTGAAAGAAAATTAGGAAGCTTTGTCCTACTTAAGGACTATGGCTGGCACTTAGGAAAGGTGTTCACCTTTTCCCCTAAACCTTTATATCTGTCCTCCCTGAGAATGAGCAGCTATCACATACTATCCCATCAGACATCGCATCGTAGGGGCAGATGGTGGAACTAAACACATGGTTCTGGATTTCCTTAGCTCCTCCAAGCACCTCTACCCATCTGGAAGAAGGTGGGTGGAAGAGTGAGCTCCTAAAGCCACATCACCTGGCTTTTCTGGAAAAGCTGAAGAAACCAGAAACAGTGAGCCTGAGCAGAAGAGGTTTATGGGAATCATGAAGACTGCAACTATTAGAAGAAAGCTTAATGGAAGAATAAGTGGATTTTATATAAATTGTCAGAGTGTCTGGCAAATAGTGCACATTTGCTAAGTTCTAGTTCTCTTTTGTCCCTCCCCCCAAGGGCAGAAAAGGGACCACTGCATGGAATATGCTTGAAAGAAAATATGGGCTCAATGTAAGGACAGATTTTCTAATGATTATGGAATGAACTATTTTAGGACAATGCACTCTTCTACACATTCAACAATCAATATTGAAACATCTTCTAAGCATCAGGTGTTTTAAGTGATGAGACTACAGAGATATAGCTCTCTCCCTTGAAAAGTTCAGAGCCCAATAAGTTGTGAGTTTGGATGGAAACAGATAAATTCCAGTACAATGTGCTCCGATGGAGGAAGGGGAAAATATGCTGAGAGATCATAAATTAGGAGTAACTGATCTACCTGGCCAAGTTGGGAGAAGCTTTACAGAGCAAGTGACATTTGACCAAGGATGAATAGGAGACTGCTATTCAACAGGGTGGAGTTCCTTATCCCTGGAAGTGTTTGACAGAGACTGAATGGCCACCTGTCAAAGTATTGCAGAGGTATTGCTGGGTAGGTGGGAGACTGGCCTAGGTGATGTCTAAGGCTCCTCCAAACCCAAGAGTCTATAAAAGAGCCACGGTAGTGGGACATACTGTGCTAGCATATATGTTACCATCCATCAACACATGATTCCCAATTCTTTGCCTCTTGGGGCAAGAGAGGGGCTGCTGTCAACCTGAAGAGGGTTTAAGTTCAGATCAGGAGTGGGGGGATTTATCTTTCCTTTGCCCTGAGGGCGAGTATCTCTTTACACCTCTGAATAGAGTGTTACTGAAATGGGACTGTAAGATGGACTTAAGGAGAAAACATGGGGAAGTGGAGGAAAAAGCTTTGTTCCTCTTGGAACTTGGCAGAGTTGATGGGGGGCCGTTCCCTTATGCCCAGGTGGGCTCAGATTGCTCCTGGCGGTACAGAACAGCTGAAGCTGCCTCGTTTGCTGTAGCCCTGCTTGCTTTAGCCGAGGCAGCCATCTGAGGCTCTCCGTCTGCCATCCAGCACTGACTGTGCCCTTCTGCCAAGGAAAGGAATGGAGACAAAGGAGAAATACTCAAAGAGAAAAGGGCATCTAGCTTCCCTCAGTCATGCAGCTGAATTTCTCGGCTGGAGAATACTTGAATTGTTCACATTCTTGACTCTGCTCAGGTGAGCACAGGTGCACTCGGGTGGAGTGCCACCATCCTTTTTCTTCACCTGCAGGGCTGAGAGGCCCCACTGACAGGCAGGCAGACAGACCTGCCATTGTCACTCTGCACGGGGTGGTATATCAAATGCATCTTAAGAAGGGCTTGGGGCTTGAGGCTGTTGGGTCTCCTAAGTACAGACTTATGGGGAAGAAATGAAAATGCCTTTTAAAAATGTAGACTTTTCCCCAGGGGTGGGTGGGTGGGTGGGGGGCGGTGGAGAGAGTATTTAGGCAAAGGAGTCCAGCCACTTTTTCTTCTTGACTTCTCACGGTCAGTCAAATGTAGAAGTAAATCACTTTACTTCCAGCCTCCAAAATGAAAACCTTGGCTTTCACACTCGTTAAACTCTGGAACTAGTTAACACATCAAGTTTCTTCTGGGATGTCTGTCAAGAAGGATTAGCAGCCAGTTGATGGATGTGGGCTCAGACTACAGTGAACTTGTAATATCCACTCAGAGGACAAGGACTGGCTCTGGGTCCCCAGCTGACCCCTACAGTCTCCTCCAAGTCAGTAAGAAATGCAACCTGATCTGAGTATCTAGTGTGTATAGATGTGCCTTTTCTGTAAGCTGATACCAATCCTAATAATTACTATTATAAGAAAATATATACACATCTGCTTTTTTTTTTGCCAAAAGAAACACAGGAAGGATAAACCAAATACTAGTGAGATTGGTTATTTATAGCAGGTTTTAGGAACGGGGTGCAAGGTATTGGTGACAGTGACCGTTTTTTAAAAAATATCTTTCTGTACAATCTTAACTTTTGGAACCATGTTAATATTTCCTATTCAAAAGAAGGCAAGTTAATGAGGATGGGGAAAACAAAATGTAATACAAACAAAGGAAAATGGATCTATCAACATTTTAAATGGAAAACATAATCACACTGAAGGAGGAAACAAAACTAGTCCAACTAATTTTTTACTACAATATTCACTATATACCCTCGATGCAAAGATCAAAACAACTATAAAAAATATTGAATTCTACTTAGTAGGTTTGTTTTTTTACAGTGGTATGGGTTAGCAATTCTGAAACTGCAGTATATGTGTCCTAGGATTGGGCAAAGTAGTAAGTATATTGTGGTTGAGACAGGTTTCTCACTGTCAGAGAAGGGAGTTAGAAATATGGAAAGTGGAAGGGCTAGAATGCACTGGTAGTATTGGTTTGAATGGAGGCAGTACAAATTCATGTTATATGTATATTATGTTTAATGTATATGCCTAATATAATATGTGTATAGTTCGTTTAAATATATTATGAGCTGTCTTAGGACAATGAGCTTGCCAATGTATTCAACAATCAATACTGGAATACCTTTTAAGTGATACCTCTTCATTGAGAGGGCCCAGTAGCAATGAGCGCACCTAAAGCCCCAGATCTTGGCTTCTGAAGACCATTTCCCACTAAAAGGAACCAGGGCTGCTTGGAGAAATGGGGGGTTACAAGGTTACATGACTGGGGCAGAAAAGGTACAAGACGAGTCTGAATCAACTTATTGTGCCAAAAAGTAATGAAGTGCTAAAAAAAGTGATAGAAATATGTCAAAATGATCAGGATCCTGTCTGAAAGGACTAGCCAAATATAGAACATTTGAGCATCAAAATAAATGATGATAATAAAGAATTAAAATCTATAGAATAAATAAGAAGCCATGAGTATATAGCATAAGTAAATTAATAAATAAATAAACGGAGAAGGAAGACTTCTACTTCAGAGTAGGATTCCAATTAAAAAAGTAGAAGAAACAATGGAGTTAGAAATTACCATTTTGCAAACATTAGAGTAGAATAATAAATGGCTGTTAAAATTAGTGTGTGTTAGTTTTACAAGGACAAGTGATTTCATAATCTTAAAGAATTTCCACACAATTTATTAGTTAGAAATGGATAAATAGTAACTTTGCAGTGGAGAAAGCTGGCAGACACACCTTACCAAAGTGATCGAAGTTAACCTTGCCAATATTGAGAAAAGCCAATATCATGTGCCTCTTGATATGATGCTCTGTGAAGGGCATAATATTTCCTCTGTGGTATGAATCTAATAATGAGGAAACAACAGACAAACTCTAAATGAGGGACATTCTATAAAATAACTGAAATATCAAAATCATGAAAGACAAAGAAAAGCTAAGGAATTATTCCAGATTAAAGAAGACTAAAGAAACATGAGAAAATGTGCAATTCATCATCCTGGATTGGATCCTGGAAAGGAGAAATAAACCCCCTTTGTTAAAGCCAATCCATTTCTGGTATTTTGCATAATGGCAGCATTAGCAAATCAGAACAGATTTTGGTTCCAGAGAAGTGGGGTGCTGGTGCTGCTGAGCTTGCAAATACCAAACATGTTGGAATGCCTTTTAAATGGATAAGGGGAAGATTCTGGAAGAATTGTGAGGAGCTTGATAGAAAAGGCCTAGACTGCTTTGAATAGACTGTTGGTAGAAATATGGACTCTAAATATACTTCTAATGAGGACTTAGAAATGTTGAATGTGTCACTGCAAACTGGAAGAAAGGAGATCCTTGTTTTAAAGTGGCAAAAAATTTGGCAAAATTGAGTCCTGGTGTGTTGGATGGAAGGCAGAATTTGAGAGCAATGATTTGGGATACTTAGCTGAAGAGATCTCCAAACTTTAACGTCGAAAATACAGCCCAGCTTCTCCTTGCAGCTTATAGTAAAATGTGAGGAAAGAGATAAGCTGAGAACCGAACTCTTGGGTTCAAACAAACCAGAAATTGATGGTCTGGAAAATTCTAGGCTTCCAGAAAGTGAAACCCCAGAGGCTATAGCCCCATGTGAGGATTTAATGAAACCTGGAACCAGCCAGCTATTTCAGTACAAGCCAGGATTGGAGATGGAGTTATCCAGAAAGGATCTGTGTCAAGTCCTATTGTATGACAGTTTTGACCCCTGTAAGCTGCATGCCAAGCTAACAAATTTTTTTGCAAGATCTGTATAAATGAAACCACTGCCAGTCTGGACTGGAGGGGATGGAGAAGGGACAAACTGAGAGAAGGATGACTTCAAAGACAGAACCATAAAAGCTAAGGTTGGGATCCAAGAAAACTCAGGTCAGGAGAGTGGAGCTGCCCATGCAAGTGGAAAGGATGAGTTTGCCCCGAAGGCAGATGGCGGGCCTTCCACCTCAATGTTCAGGAAGAGCTGCCCCAGGTCTCAGAGAGGGTGGAGCACATTCTCCAGGGATTGGGGAGAGCCTGGTCACCACCCCACTGTTTGGAGAGGGGAGAGCCTTTGCCCCAGAGAGGCAGAGTCCGGGTGGCACCCTGATGCTTGAGGAGGGTGGGGCCGAGAAGAAGGTGGTCTCCCCAGAGTGTGGATATGTTGGAGCACTCACCCAAACATTTGGAGAGAAAAGGGCTGCAGCATAAGCCTTTGAAAAGGATAGGACTGCTGCTCTCTCAAGCCCTGAGGATAAAACGTTCTATAGATGACTCTCGGGCTTTGAAATCTAATGAAGTTTGCCCTGCGGGTTTTAGGAACTGTTTCAGAACTTTGACCCCTGTTTTCCTTCTGATTTCTTCCTATGGCAATGGGAACATTCATCCTATGACCACTGCTCTTTTGTATACTGGCAGCAGATAACTTGTTTTGAGTTTCACAGGTCCACAGCTAGAGGGGAATGTTAGGACTTTGTGCTTATCTATATTGTGATGGAATGAATGTATTTTGCATTTAGAAAGCACATGTCTTTTTGGGGTGCAGGGGGTGGAATGCACAGTTTGGATATATTATGTCCCCCAAAAAGCAATGTTCTTTAATGCAATCTTGTGGGAGCAGATTTATTAGTCTTTTGATTGTTTCCAACATGTCTTTGACCTCTGTGGCATGTGAGTTTTCTCCCCACCTGGTGATTAGGACATTGACTAGACTATGATCATGTTTAGCTGTTCTGTTACTGCACCTATGTCACGGTACCTGTCTTTGATTATACACTCCTGCAGTGTAGCATTCTTCTGTGGTAGTGCCATACAGCTGTCACTGACCAGACATTACTATACACATGAATTCAGGCCCTTTCCCCTCACAGGCATCCACAACTTTTGCCTGTGTTTATTAAGTAAAAGACAAGTAGTTTGGGATATATTCAACATCTTAAATTCTATAGCTCCCTTCTTTATATTATTTCAAGCTCAGACAAACCGTACTATTGAGAAGGGGACATAGGCAAGTGAAAAAGTATTATGGGATGGATAGAATTTGAGGTAAATGATCAGGCAACAAAAAGTCAACAATAGGCAGTAGTGATTGAGGTTGCAAATCTTAGTCTTTGGGCTACTGTTTGAGAAGTCAAGTTTAGAACTTCAGAGGTCTTTCTCTATGGGGAAAATGAGTTAAAAAGTGCCCTGGGATAAGGTTTTTTAAATTTGTAAGTTTCGTCCCTCAGATTTACTTAAGGCCCACTTCAGGCCTTGTTTTTTTAAATAGACTTTCATAGCTTCTCTCCCCCTTTCCTCAGTATTCTTTCTGTTCTGAATCCTTCTGAATCCGTACCACCCAGATTATCTGTGCCCTTCATTTGATTCTGATCCCTAATCACCTTATTTGTAATTGTTTGGGAGTTTGCACACAACCACTATATATTCCTTAACTCCTGGAAGTCAGGTTTCTACTCTGCTGAAACTGCTCTCCAGTGGCTTCCTGGGCGCTAACTCCAAAGACTTGTTCTCAGTCTTTATCCTCTCCATTTACCTTGAACAGGTATTCTTAACCCTTGAAGACATGATGAAAATGCAGGCGTGCACATATATGCCATTTTGCCTACAATTTCAGAGGTTCACAGACACTCAGGCTAGGCCAAGGATATTAGACTATGAGCCCATATCCAGATCACCTACTTCTTATTAAATCTCTCTGTTAGGAGTATCAGGAAGAGATTATTGTTACCATCTTACCTGATAAGGCATAAAGAGCCCAAATGCTTGGCTTTAAGCAGCAGCAAGAAGCACGGTACATCCTCTGTCTACTCTAGAAACACCCAGTGAGCCTCACTCTTTCCTGCCTGTCCTTGACCAAGCTTCATGAGAAACCATGGCTTCGCTATAATACCATCACGCCTGATGCCTCAGAATTTCTATGGGGTGTGCTGAATTATTTAATTGAGAAAGGTGGGCAATATAAAGTGGGGACAGAAGGCATGTCTTATAACTAAATTTCACTTCCAGATTTTTTTCCACCAGCCAACCCAGCCTCAAAACACCTGGATAGTTTTCTTATATGATGCCAAACATCATAATTGACTGCTGAGTTATATGAATTGATCAAATGTTTCAATACTAGGCTGACACAACTTTAAAAAAAATCAGTTTCTAAAATTCTTTCTGCTTCAAAGGGATGTTTGGAGATGGATTACATCACAACTGGGAATGGACTTTGAGCTTCTTGGGGGAAATTATTATCCAACACTCTTTTGCAAATCCTTTCTAGGATTGTCAGATGGCCAAAATGTATTCATCCCCCAAAGTTGGCTTTAGCCCTCCCCACATTTGCCAATGTCACATTTTAATCACCAGGTTGTCTTCTCCTGCTTCTCTTCACTTCATGAGAACTCCTGGCTTCCAAGTCCGTATCCAGGATGTTTTCCACTGCAACTGTTTGAGCTACTATTCAGAGCACAGTGGTGTATGCAGCCAGAACAATGCGGATACAAAGAAATGCACCCTACCGTTCTGTCTTGAAGAATGTACAATATAGTAGTCACATTAGTATGTGCCAACTCTAATTTTGTATGTTGGCATTTCCTAAACTAAATTCCTTGATATTCTAGTTTTCCCAGAAATTTGACAGGGGATACATGGAGGAAAAAAATTCACCCAATCATGTCTGATAGGACAAACCAGCCAACCATTAGCCATCCATAGTCATGTCCTTTTAGGATATGCTGGCAAATAGGAATTCGATAAACATTTGTTGAATGAATGCATACATAAATGAAACTCTGAATTAACAAAGTTAAATAGGGTTCTTTGCAGTATGTGGGTAAGGATCTTCAGAAACAGACACAGAGGTGAGAACGCATGTGCAAGGGATTTATGATGGAAGTGCTTCTAGAAGAAGCCAGTAAGAGAAAGAGGGAAGAGGACAGAAAAGGGGGAGAAGACAAAAAAGGGTATAATTTGGGACAGAGTCTCAGCCCTGGGGAGTTACTTGCGTTTGTCCCACCTCAGGGCAAAGGGATAAGTTTCCATACTCCTGCACCACTCATCATTGGCCATGAGCCTTCTGGGGGAATGTAGCTCCCAGGCACATCAGGCTCTCAGTGAATCCATCATTTCTCTGCAGAAGGTTGTGAAGGACACAGAAGCTGGGGGATGAGCACAAAGAACTATAAAGAGAATCCTGAAAGGATCTGGATAGAGCATGGGCAACTTCTACTACATGCAGCTCCTCAAAGTCTTTAACATACTAATGTAAATTGGGAATCACCCAGAGGAAAATCTAATATTTAGTGTTTTCCAAACGTATTTGACCACCAAGTCCATTTTTATCCTCAGTGTATCTCAGATAGGTTTCCTGTGAAACGTACTTTGGGAAATACTGCTTACATTTTGCTCTCTTGCAAATTTTGTTTAGTTCCCCAAATGCCAAATGTAGAAGTACCAGTTGAGGCCTGTGTAATGTTATTCCACAAGTTTAAAACTGACAGATGGGTTTTTCACATTTAGATTTGCAAAATGACAAAAATGCCACAACTATGATTCTGGTTGGCTTTCTGCTTTCAGAACAAACACTTCCTTTAAGTGGTTAAAGGAAGCATAAGGTTAAGATTGTGTAGAAAGGTATGGATTGGCCAATAATTCTCTGATTTACAGCACATTCTGATTGATTAGCCTGCTTGTGACTGACTTTATAGAACGCTTTTAAGACTGGAAGCCATTTAGGGTCACCTGGGGAGAGTGAGGGAGTGATGGTCCTTTGGGATTTAAATGGCATTTTCATTTTGGGTTTTAGGGACCTAAGAGCATGTACACCAACATAATAAGTAAATGTAAAATGGAATTTTTATGCCTACAAATAATATAAAACGTATACACATCAATTGTAGGTACTAAATAAAAGGACAATTTTAAGCAATCTCTCATTTCTAAATATTCAGCTGAAAAATTAAATTTCTATCTTTGTAACATCACTAGTAGCCATTAACCCAAAGCTGAGGCTGGGATTTGTCCAACTTTGCCAGAGAGCTGAGAATTAGGAAAGAATGTTCCAATTTTGATAAGTGAATCTCAGACAGAGGCAGAGAGGGCAGAAAGGGAGGGAGGATGGAGGAAAAGGAGAGACAGAAACCCTCCATTTATTATGTCCATGGGAGAAACTAGCAACCACTATCAAGGCAGTGACATTTATCCTCCTGTCCTGAGGGGCATGGAGGGACAGCTCTTCCAAATCTAGGGAATCTGTGATACTATATTTTAACCCAAAACATTTCCAAATTCGGGAAAGAAGGAACAATATTTTAGTTCCCTGAGTGCCAAATGGTAGAAGCACTAGGTGAAGCCTGTGCAATGTTATTCCGCAAGTGCAAAGCTGACAGATTGGTTTCTCACATGTGGATTTGCAAATGACAGCAATGCCAGAGCCAAACTATGATTCTGGTCAATTTTTGATTACAATAGCTTTGTGAGATGATTCACGTGAGAATTCAAACAATGAACTATAAATGCTCACACTGGCTAATGTCCCAGAAGGGATGATGATTTTCAAATGTTTTCATTGGGTTTTTGGTATAGTTCCTATACTGGAAATGGACAGTTGGTTGAGGTAAGCACCTTACTTAGAGAGTTTACAACTCTGAAATACCTGTGATGTGCAGCATTTCAGTTTACCACAGATATTTAATGTTGGCACAGTCCATCAGTCATTGAGTCAAAAATAATAGCTTTGGAAAAACGATGCAAACAAAGCTGGAGTTCAGGGATGGACAATTTCTATGCCGAAGGACTTTAGCCTAGCCTGCATCCTTTACATCTGGATGTACATCTGTACATGTATACATCACTCTGATTTATGTGTGTCTGTATCTGCACACAAATGTGTAGTATGCATTTATTTTCTCCCACTGACATAACTAAAAACATATTGTACTACTTGAGCTCGAACTTTCTACATACTCACCAAAATTCACATGGGGCTGTGACCCAATGTGGCCAAGAAGGAAAATTTCTCCCCAAATTATGAACAATTTCACAAGTGAGAATGGGAGCAGGTTTCAGTTCCCTGAATCCTAAAACAAATACCATATAATGGGGTGGCTTAGATGGGAATTTATTGGCTCACAGTTTCGAGGCTAGGAGTTCAAAATTGAGGTATCAGCAAGGTGATGCTTTCTCTGCAAAGACTATGGTGTTCTGGGGTTGGCTGCTGGTGATCCTTGGTCCTTGGCTTTTCTGTCACGTGGCAATGCACATGGCAGTGTCTCCTTTCTCTTCTGGATTCTGTTAACTTCAAGCTTCTGGCTGCTCCCTGTAACTTCTCTTTCTGTGTCCAATTTCCTTTGCTTATGAGGTCTTCAGCCATGTTGGATTAAGGCCCATCCTCATTCATTTTGGGCACACCTCAACTAATGACATCTTCAAAGGTCCAATTTACAAATGGGTTCATACCCACAGGACCTGAACATACCTTTAATTAGGGACATGATTTAGTCCCCAACAAAAGGTTCACATGGAGCTTGCCATTTTAGTGTTCACTTTCCTGCATTTCTATTACCACTAGTTCAGCTCTGGATGCTGAAAATATATCCTGAGTCCCTGTACTCTGGCTTTCTTCCATTTTCTGGGGTGTGAGAGTGCCCTCTGGTGGACATTTGGCATAAATGTCAAGCTGGGAATGTTCCTTGTTCTGCAATGAACAGTACATAAAACCTGGTGCATTTAGAGCAGGGACCAAAGGGAATGGTCCTCTCCCACACTGCACCCTCACCAAAATAGTGTCAGAAACCATTCATTGTCTAAATCAGTGCTTTTCAATAGAACTTTCTATAGTGACACAATGTTCTACATTTGTGGCACCCAATATGGTAGCCATTAGCTACTGAGCATTTGAAATATGGCTAGTGAGACTGAAATCTGAATTTTAATTTTATTTAATTTCAATTAATTTAATCCAAGTTTTGCAACAAGAGCTAATGATTCTATAGCACCTTGATTCTTTCTGAATCAGGATACACAAGACCTGTCAAGGCAGCATTTAAAAAAAAATACTACAGAAAAAAAAAGATATCCATAAACTTATCTTGTCTTTCCAATATTACAGGAAATAGATTACAGACCACAGAGAATCAGAATTGAAAGTGACCTTAGAGGCCAACTATTGCATTCCTGATAGTTTATAGATGAAGTAACCGAAGACCCAGAGAAGTGACATTTTCTTTATAAACATTTGATAGGCACACTACTCAGGTGAAGGGCGGGGATGATTTGGAGGCTGCAGGTGAGCGCTGGGTGGCAGCAGAGAGCACAGGAAGCAGGAGAAAAAGTATGCTTGAGCTGACTGCTGCAGTGAGCTCTGTCCCGAGTATGGCGGATAGGCCAGAAGCAGGGGGTGTTTGGAGGGGTGAGTGGCTGCTGCTAACCTAGGTTTAAATCTAGACTACATCATGTCCTAAATCCAAATCCTATAGGTCCTCCCTTCAGAGATAAAGTGAATCCAGCCAGTTTTCACCATCTCTATCATTACCACTGTGCCCAAGTCGATCGAGACTGTTGTATAGTTTTCTATCAGAACCAGGCCAACCTTTTTCACTAATGTCCATTTGCAGCATATCCTTCCCCAGCAACTGGATGCATTCTCATCACATTTAAAATCCAGGGTTCTTACTATGGCTTACGAGACCCTGTATGTATGTGTTCTGGCCACTTGTCTAACGTCATCTCTTATTCTCCTTTTAGTTCTCTGCTCCAGTAACAGTGGCCTCCATCTTCCTCAAACTTGCCAACTACTCTTTGCACTTGTTTTCTCTGTCTAGAATGCTTTTTCCACAGATATCTTAGTGGTTCCCTCCTGCCCTTCATTCAGGTCTCTGCTCAAATGTCACCTTATCAAAAAAGTCTTCCCTGAACATCTATATTAAATAGAAGTGCTTCACCACCTGGCATCATGCTGTATGTATTATATTCTATACAGAATTGTTTTACTACTCATTTCCCCCAACTGTGAATTCCACAGGAGCTGGGACTTCATCTCTTTTGTTCTCTGTTTTCCTAGAGCAGTGAATGGTATGTAGAGCACAAGAAAAAGAAGGAAGCAGTGAGGGAAAGAAGGAAGGAAGGAAGGAGGAAACAAAGGAAGATGACCTTGAGAAAGTTAGCTAGCCTAAAATGCCTGCTGTCTCAGCTAAAGAACTGGGTTACCATGAATTATATCCACCTCATAGGGTTGCTGGATCTTTAAATAGCTCTCCATGGCCTAGTCCAGTACTAGGCACACAGTAAGTGCTCAGTAAATGCATTTGTTGTCATAACTGTCTCTTTGGAGTCAGTGCCCTCATTGCCAGTACTCCGCCATCTCTGCAATGGCCTGGGAAATGCATTGCTGACCCCATTCCTTCCACTTCACTCCTGTCCATCTTGGCCCATTGGACCTGCCATTTCTGCCTCTAGATTGTGCTCTCCATTCCTCCCCAGTCACCCATGCCTCAGTCCTTCTTTGCTCTGCTCAAGGTTCATAGCCCCTTCAGGCTCTCCATGCACTGCTGATTGCACACCATTTTACACATCAATGCGCTGCTGTGATTGATTTCATATTCAGGATGCTGGAGCTGGAGGGGAACTCACACCATTTTTAGAAATGGGGAGGCTAATCTTGGAGACAGGAATTGACCACATAACTAGTTAATTGCAAGAGTGGGTCTACAAGGCATCTTTCCTTACACTAGTTCCACGGACATTTCTATTTCTATAAACTGTTTAAATTATTTACTTTAATTTCCCCATCTTTCCAATACTACTGCAAACTCTTTAATGAAAAATGTTTTGTTGGGACCAAGCCTCAGAAGTCCAGCTCTGAGTTGGGCAAATCCTCTCTGGTTCTTCATTTCCTCCTCTGTAGAATGGGCTTAATAATATTCCTACCCTAATTTCAACAGGAAGCATCCTTGAAAGATAAAATAAAATAGGTGGTGGATACAAATTATTGAGAATGCTTGAAAGGTTCTTGAAAAAGGAAATTTTTTTTTTGGTTTTGCTCTTGTTGCTGTTGTTTCTACAGTTAATACCTTCCTAAAACAGCATAGCTCCTATGATAGTGCAGCCCATCAAGGGGTTGAGGTGGTATTGGCTCCTGTGATTCTTCACTTTTATTTATAGTTATTTTTTTCATAGGATAGTGTTCTCAATTATTATTATTATTAATTTTTACAATGCAGTCTCATCTTTGAATGATAAATGGTTGCACTAAATGAATTAATTTCTCCTGTATGAAGTCCAATACCCTTTTCCCCAATACCCATACCTCTCAGTGCCATTTACAACCATTGAGTCTCTGATTGATAAAATGAGGTAACTTCACTTTCTTACATCTGGACACATCCAGACAGTCAGATGGGGCTAGATGCTCTGCCCCAGGTATACAGTGATCAGGGTCTAAAATACTTAGGATAGCACAGAGGTCTCCTTGCAAAACCATCTGTCCTGTGGGACCATGTTTCTCAAGCTGGAGTGCCCATCCACTGGGGTACACATGGTTAGCCCTAGAGTAAACATAGCGAATTCTCTTAGAGCATCAATTTTAGGGGTAAGTGATTTAAATCGTTTGAAGTTGAACACAGATCTATTATGAAGTAGACTATAATATCCTTATAAATATTAATCTTCAAGGAAATGTCTTGCTTGTGGGGGGCTAGTTCAATCTACATTCTCAGGCTCCTTACATTCTTCTTATCCCCCTGAGGTCAAGGTCTCACTCTCTTCTGCTCTTTGGGTATTTGGTGGAACAATCCGAGGTGCATTATTGAGATAACATGTGCTACTGTGGAAATGTTCATGTTTTCGAAATTAGATGAGGGTAGACTACTGCCAACAATTTATCTGATTAGTGTGGCTTCTATGGAAAAGGGACTAATTATTCTTAAATCAACACCCATTCCCATCTCCCAAGAGAATATTCAGTGTTTTTAAGAGGTCCTGAGTCTATTTAGCTTTTCAGTTCTAATGATGGATGTTTCACATTCTTTAGGAGCCTATCAAGTTCCTTTGGCATTTGCAGCTACCTTGACCTGATGATCACCCAGGGGTTCATAACCTCCTACTGGTAAGAAAAAATACAGCTTAACTTGGTAGTACCTACAGTAGCAAGCTCAGGTCCTCTGTAGGGGCCCTGTGGCTTGTGTCCGGGGGTGGTAATTATACTTAATAATAAGGTTGGTTAAGGGTTCATATAGTCAAAAATGCAGTCTGGAGAGTTCAAAAATTCACCTTGTGGCTGCCTCCCTGTTCTTCATTCCTGGACCAGCTTTCTCAAGTTACTCTCTTTTGACCAAAGAAAGTCATAATCACAGAGAAGGGACTTCAACCAAATATCTGCTGGGGAAACAAGTAGAGCTATTCACTTGCATAATCAAAGAGGTTCCTAAATTACACAGGGCACTTTGGTGACCTGGAATACAACTACAGGAGCAGCCATATGGGGGTCCCAATGTTAATAAGAAGAAACTGACTGATGGAGAAAATTGCTTGTGGAAGGTGCTTAGGCCACATAACCTCCAAGGCACCTTAATTCAGCAATCTTAAGCCAGCACAGGACTCACATCCTCTCTTAGGTAGAATTACACTTGGGGCAGGGAGGAAGAGGTGGTAAGAGATTGAAGGATGATGCCTGATGAAATACACCAACGGCAAAAAAGAGAATTGAAATCGACATCTGAATTGGAATCACTCCTTTGACAAAATTGACTGATCTTCTAGCAATTGGAAGTTTTCTTTTCATAGAAATTATGTATTTAGGTAGATGAATAGAGTGTTTGGTAAGCACTGGGGTGTTAGTTGCTTTGAAAATATGAGTATTCCCATGACTCACATGCAGAGTAGCCCAAGGCTAACTTTCAGAGTAGAATACATTTTCTTACGGGGCTCACCTTTTAAAGCTCCTTCACTTATACCTTGTAGAAGCAAGCTAATGAGCTTCTGGGTTGACATATGCATTAATTGTGGCCTTCTGGAAGCAGTGAGTTCTGCTTGTTCTCTTACCTACAAGTGACACCTTATGAGGTTGGGCGATCGGGCCTGAGGGGAGCACCCCAACCTGGGATGGTGCTGTCAGCACAGACGGGGGGACTTCTGGTGCCTCTTAAGCCAGATAAAGAGCCAATTGCCTACTCTCTCTCCTGGTTGGGGAATGTCTGTCCCTGAGCAGACAGAGATTAGAGTTTCTCCCAGACTCTGCCCTGGAACCAGACAGATTTTGAATCATGCACAGAGGGCTTGGAAAGAATATGTAAATTTGCCATCTTCTAGAAAAGTGTCTTTCTGCTGCAACCTGATGTTTGCCGGTGGGGCGCCCCATGTGAGCTCGTTGTAGGGCTATTTTGCTCACAATACGACATTTTGCAGACTTCTCTGTCACCCCTTCTAAATGTCTCCCCACCATCCTCCCTTCCCATAGCCTACGTTATCTTCCCTACTATTCTCCCTCCCTCCCTTTCTTGTCCCTTTCTTCACTTTATTCCTAAATTCACTCGTGCCACGTGACTGGTGGGAGAGGAGACCCTGGAAGGCAGGCTTCTGGCTGTTGGATGATCACAGAGTGGTCACAAGGGCCTTTGCTGCCTTTGCTCAGCTGTCTACTGGTTTTCAAGTCCCAGATCCAATCGTTCAGCTCTGTGAAGCTTTTCCTACGTGTCCCCAAGGAGAGCTGACCACCACCTCCTCTGGTTCCCACTCTTGCTCAAACTTCCATCATAGCATTGGCTGCTTTGTATTATTATTGATTCCATGGGGTCTCTAGCAACTTCCAATTGCTAGAAGATCAGTCAATTTTGTCAAAGGAGTGATTCCAGTTCAGATGTCGATTTCAATTCTCTTTTTTGCCTTTGGTGTATTTCATCAGGCATCATCCTTCAATCTCTTACCATCTCTTCCTCCCTGCCCCAAGTGTAATTCTACCTAAGAGAGGATGTGAGTCCTGTGCTGGCTTAAGATTGCTGAATTAAGGTGACTTGGAGGTTATGTGGCCTAAGCACCTTCCACAAGCAATTCCACTTAAGGAGCAAGGGCCAGCTATTGATCACTGAGCCTGCAACTCAGCGTAGTTCTTATACCACAGTAGGTGCTCCGTAAGTGTGGATTGAGGGCATGAATGAATGAAATGCATGATTGAGTTCCTATTGACCAGAGAGTAACATCAGAGTTCCTTAGGGAAGCCTTTAATACCTTACTTGGTCCATTCTAAATCTGCTCTATGTAGTCTGCATCCTGTTCAGTTAAGATAAGCTATTTATGGCCCCCTTGTTATGGAGGGGTCACATACGTTCCCACCTCCTTGCCTTTTTGTGTGTGTGTGCAATGCCTCCTTCCCCTCTCCAACTGGATGCTACCCTGAGTTTCCATCTTGCTCCTTTGTAGAGTCTGTGCTGTCCTCTGTCACCCATGGTACCCTTTCCTACCTGGGCTACCCACAGGGCACTTAGCCATCATACCTTGCAGTATCTCTTACAGTGAATTTGATTTTGATGGTCAATCTTAAAGAGCTTTTTAACAATGTCTTTCTTGTCTCTTGTAAGCTCCCCTCTAAGACCAACATGTGACTGGGAACCCAGGAGGCGCTCAATATTATTTACTGGATGAAGGAATGGACTTCAGCTCAAATGGCAAATTTACATATTCTTCAGTTGACATATTTGTTGGCAGTTTGAGAGTGGATTTTCCTCTTCTGCCTCAACTGCCCTAGATGTCTGAGGAGAGGGTGAAGGATGTGTAGGGTGTCTGATAGAATGTGAGAGAAGGTGAAATGGTGCCAAAGAGGAAGACTAAATACCCCCCAGAGACTGTCCCCTTCCACAGGGGCCCAAGTCAGGCTCCAATGGAAACTGGAATCAGAGTTGGTTTTTCTGTCCCCCCATCTAATTGTGTGGTTGACAGTGACTCCACTTCTTTCCCTTAGTCCTTTTATCTTCATCCACATTTCCTCACCCTCAGTTTCATGGATTTCTATACAGACATACATTTTCTGGACATACAGAGCTATTCTGCCTCCTGTCCTAAAAATATCATTTCTTTATACAGAGTAAACCATTTCTCTGCCAAATTCTTTCCTAATCTGCATATTCTACCCATTCTTGATGATATCTGCAAGATGTCTGTGCCAGTTTGAATGTACTATGTCTCCCAAACACCATTATCTTTGATGTAATCTCCTGTGGGCAGACCTAGCAGTGTTAATTAGATTGTAATTCTCTGACTGTTTCCATGGAGATGTGCCCCACCCAACAGTGGGTGATGACTCTGATTGGATAATTTCCATGGAGGTGTTGGCCCACTCATTCAGGATGGCTCTGAATTAAATTACTGGAGCCCTATATAAGCGCAGACAGAAGGAGTGGGCTTGCTACAGCCAAGAGGGACACTTTGAAGAATGCACAGGAACTGAGAGAGGAGCTTCAGCTTACAGAGACATTTTGGAGAAGGCCTTTGAAAGCAGACTTTTGCTCCAGAGAAGCTAAGAGAAGACAAATGCCCCAAGAGCAACTAAGAGTGACATTTTTGAGGCGCTGAAGCCTAGGGAGGAACGTCCTGGGAGAAAGCCATTTTGTAAGCAGAAGAGAGCAGACACCAGCTGCATGCCTTCTCAGCTAACAGAGGTTTTCCAGACGCCATTTGCCATCCTCCAGTGAAGGTACCCAATTGTGGATGCATTACCTTGGACACTTTATGGCCTTAAGACTGTAACTGTGTAACCAAATAAACCCTCTTTTATAAAAGCCAATCCATTTCTGGTGTTTTGCATTCCGGCAGCATTAGCAAACTAGAACAGATTTTGGTACCAGAAGTGGGGTGCTTTTGTTGCTGAGTTTGCAAATAACAAACATGTTGGGACGGCTTTTTAAATGGATAAGGGGAAGATTCTGAAAGAACTGTGAGGAGCTTGTAGAAAAGGCCAAAACTGCTTTGAAGAGACTGTTAGTAGAAATATGGACTCTAAAGATACTTCTGACGAGGCCTTGAACAGAAATGATGAATGTGCTGTTGTGAACTGGAAGAAAGGTGATCCTTGTTTTAAAGTGGCAGAGAATTTGGCAAAATCGAGTCCTGGTGTCAGATGGAAGGAAGAATTTGAAAGCGACGACCTGGAATACTTAGCTGAGGTGATCTCCAGACTACGTGTGGAGGATGTACCCTGGCTTTTACTTGCAGCTTACAGTAAAATGAGAGAGGACAGAGATAAGCTGAGAAATGAACTCTTGGTTTCAAAGAAACCAGAAATTGATGGCCTGAAAAACTCTGGGCTTCCAGGGAGTGAAACCCCAGAAGCTACAGCCCAACATGGGGATGTAACCAAACATGGAACCCAGCCGCCATTTCAATACAAGCCAAGATTGGAGAAGGAGTTAAGCAGAAAGGATTTGTGGAAAGTCCTATTGTCTGATGGCTTTGACCACTGTGTGCTTCATGCAAAGCCAATAGAATTTTTGTGAGATCTTTATAGACAGAGATGTTGCTGATCTGGACTGGAGAAGACAGACAAGGAACAAATTGAAGGAAAAATTTCTTTAAAGACAGAGCCATGGAGGTTGAGGTCTGGAGTCAAGAGGTCTTGGGCTGGGAGAGCAGAGCAGCCCACATGCATGGAAAGGGTGAGTTTGCCCTGGAGGTCAAGGGCAGGCCTTCTGCCTCGATGCTCAGGAAATGTTCTGCCACCCCAAGCCCCAAAGAGGGTGGAGCACATTCCCAGGGAATTGGGGAGAGCCTGGCTGTCACCACACTGTTCTGAAGGGGTTGCGCATGTGCCCCAGAGATGGAAGGGAATCCAGGTGCTGCCCCAATGTTTGAGGAGGGTGGGGCTGAGAAGGTGGTCTCCCCATGTGTGGATATGTTGGAGCACTCACCCAAGTGTTTAGAGAGGAAAGGGCTGCTGAAAAGGCCCTTAGGAAGGGTTAGACTCCCGCTCTGTCAAGCCCCAAGGATGCAACATCGTTCTGTTAATGACTCTCAGACTTTGAAATCTAATGGAGTTTGTCCTGCGGGTTTTAGGAACTGTTTTGGTCCTGTTAACCCTGTTTTTCTTACTGTTTCTCCTTATGGCAATGGGAATGTTTATCCTATGAATGTCCCTCCTTTGTATATTGGAAGCACATAACTTGTTCTAAGTTTACAGGTCCACAGTCAGAGGGGAATTATGCTTTTGGACAGACCATGCCTATAATTGATTTTGATGGGATCTTGTACTTAACTATTGTTACTGAAATGATTTAAGTTTCTGTGATATTGTTGTGGGATAAATGTATTTTGTATATGGAAAGATAATGTCATTTTGGGGTCCAGGGGGTGGAATGTGCCAGTTTGAATGTATTATGTCCCCCCAAACGCCATTATCTTTGATGTAATCTTGTGTGGGCAGACCTAGCAATGTTAATTAGATTGTAATTCTCTGACTGTTTCCATGGAGATGTGCCCCACCCAACAGTGGGTGATGACTCTGATTGGATAATTTCCATGGAGGTGTTGGCCCACTCATTCAGGATGGCTCTGAATTAAATTACTGGAGCCCTATATAAGTGCAGACAGAAGGAGCGGGCTTGCTACAGCCAAGAGGGACACTTTGAAGAATGCACAGGAACTGAGAGAGGAGCTTCAGCTTACAGAGACATTTTGGAGAAGGCCTTTGAAAGCAGACTTTTGCTCCAGAGAAGCTAAGAGAGGAGAAACGCCCCAAGAGCAACTAAGAGTGACATTTTTGAGGAGCTGAAGCCTAGAGAGGAACGTCCTGGGAGAAAGCCATTTTGTAAGCAGAAGAGAGCAGACACCAGCTGCATGCCTTCTCAGCTAACAGAGGTTTTCCAGACGCCATTTGCCATCCTCCAGTGAAGGTACCCAATTGCTGATGCATTACCTTGGACACTTTATGGCCTTAAGACTGTAACTGTGTAACCAAATAAACCCTCTTTTATAAAAGCCAATCCATTTCTGGTGTTTTGCATTCCAGCAGCATTAGCAAACTAGAACAATATCTTTACCTCTTTTTGATAAAATTTCAAACCCACTATGCTTATTCCCAAATGCTCTGTGGGGTAGAAGACTCAATTTAGGATTTGCTAGATGCCAGCAGGCTTTATTAGGTCCCATTTTATTCTAGATAGATTGTATTGAATTGTTCAAAAGCAGTCTGTTATTCATCTTTATACCCTTAGCCCTTAGCATAACACCTGACTCCTGCTGAACTGAGCTATACTCAGGTGAATCTCATTTGTAACAGTGGGGTTGAACATAAGATTGATGTTTACCTAACAGGCTAGAAGTTCTCAACTTGTGGTCCCTGGACAGGCAGAATCAGCATTACCTGGAAAACTCTTAGAGATAAATCCCCTGAATTAGAAACTCTGGGGTTGTGGACCTGGCAATCTGTGTTTTCACAAATCCTCTAGGTGATTCTGATGCACTCTCAAGTTCAAGAACTACTAATAGAACAGCCTTAGCAGTTCAACTTTTTTCATTAACTAGTTGTTATATATTAAGGGATGCCAGAACTTAATCCAGGTTTGTCCAAATCCATCATGCTATAACGTGGTTTTGGAACATGGTGTGTAAATATGCAGGAGGCAGGTTGGCAGCTGGAGCTTGTTTTCAGTCTCTCATGCTCTATCGAATGGAGAGAGAGCTGCCTGTCAACGCCCTTGCCCTGGGCTTTCTTTGCTGCCCTCAATTTGCACTGAGCTGCCCTGTCCCAGCATCCAAGGAATAATAGGAGTAATAAAGACAGCACTTCATGAGAGCAGACCCTGCTCCGGCCCCCTGTGCTATGCATGGCATTCCAGTAACCTAGCCAAGCCACCCAAGTCCCCGTTGTGCTGAGATTCACCTGCGGCAGGTAGACAGTGAGGGATTCTTCAGAGCAAAACACTGCGCAATCAATTGGAGATAACAGAGGCACAGGGGTCAGGCGGGCTGCCCGGAGCATCTTTCATCTTTGACTTATATTGGGAGGGTGTAAAGTGTGGCATCGGCCTGGCCGGCCCGGTGGTCAATGGCTGCCTTGTTCTGCCCTCCACTTATCTGCCATCTCTCTGATGTCACAGGTTTCATTTGGGTAGCTGACTTCAAAGGTGCTTTTCAAATTTTTTAAATTTTTCTATTTCAGGGATAATAGCCCAGCTTTTCAAAAGCATTTTGCTGTGCAATCAAATCAAATATTCTTAAATGGACGGGGCCAAGTTAACCCAGCCCAAGCACAGAGGCTCCCAAAGGGTTGCCAAGAAACTGGTGCCAGTTCTGACAGTTGGACAAAGGGAAGCTGTGTTTTCTGTCCTCCTCAACTGTATTCTTCTCTCAAACTCATCCTTGTATTGGGATTAAAAAGAAAAATCTGCCTTACCATCCACTGCTCTCTGTGCAAATGGCCTCAACTGAGGTATTTTCCACTTAGTCTGCAATATACACCTCAAGAATAACTGGGAAATTGAGTCAAAGTAACTGGATCATTCAGTTTCTCTGAAGGATTGAATAGTAGTTTCAAAGAACAAGCCAAGCTGAGCTCTGACCTTCATGTTTCACAGACTCATATTTAGTTTGAGTTCATATCTAAAAATGGACTATAGAATCTACCACTTGGTGGTCTCTTCCTCTTTGTTTTCTTCCATTGGTCACGTCAGTGGCTGAAAGCTCCCTTGTGGGTTGCCTGGACCATAAGGCAGCCTGACCCAACTTTTAAGTAAGTTGTATTTCCAGACACAAGTTTTGGTCTTTATGTTGGAGAGACATATTTCCAGTGAATAGTAAGGGCTAACACTTATCGGCATTTATTATTTACAAGGCACTGGGTTACGTGGTTTACAGGCACTATCTCATTTAATTCCTATATTCCTCTGTGGCTGGTTCTATCATTAACCCCATTTAACAGGGAAGAAAACTGGGCTTCAGGAAGGCAGAGGCTGGGATTTAAACTCAGGTCTGACTGCTCCAGAGTCCAAGGCTCTTAGCCCTGGTGTTCGCTGCTCCTCAGTGTCCTGCCGCAGGTGGCATCATAGTCAAGAAAAGTGCAGGGAAGAGAGAGAAAGGAGACACAATCAGGGACATTTCTCTCTGACCTTCAGAGAAAGGAACTCTGCAAGAGCAAGGGATGAGGGGAGCCATCACTTTTGAGCTTTCAGCCCTCAGGGTCTGTCATCACTCTGGGGCTAAAGAGAACCCTCCACTTTCCCTGTTGGATGGGAGGAAATTCCACTGCTTCTCTAGGGACAGGGATGGGGACATGATTGTCCAAGGTCATGTCTAAAGAGCTGGGCCCAAACTCAACCCTACAAGCTCTGTAGTTGGGGCACTGTCTGTTCTAGCAAGCAGGAGTGCAGGGCAGAGTTAGACACATACCTGACATTTTATGAGTCTAATTTACAAAAGTTCAGAAAAAAAAGAAATTCAGAGAAAAGATAGGAAAAATTTTATAAGCCGAAACTGAGGAAAAAGGACTCTTTTACACAAAAGTCCTCAAAAAAATTTCAATGCTGAAAAAAAAAAAAAAAGAGGAAACGTATGTTCAGTAAATTGAAGTGGTCCTGGGAATCTATGTGCAAGCTCAGACATAAAAGAGGCATGGAGAAAGGTGCATGTGAACAATGGTGGACAGACGCAGTGCCACTGACTTCTGGTGGGGAGTTTGCAAGTAAACCAAAAGGCATCAGACGACAAAAGATTGTTTTGTTTTTAAATTTAAGTTATAAGCATGAATAAAACAACAACAATGAAAGGACAGGTACTCTGCTTGAGGTCAGTGTCGGAATGGCAACAGATCAAAGAGAAAACAGAACTCCCCGATTCTTATTTTATATCTCTACTTTTCAAAGGAGAATAATTGTGACAACTGAAAAGGTCAATACCAACACCAGGAGAGGGAGAGAGGCTATAAGGGAGAAACAAGGTGTTCTAAATGCATGCAAGTCTCCTGGAAGGAATGGTCTGTTTTTGGAACGGGAAAGAGCTTGCACATGTGCTGGATGGAAAAACCCTTGGTGATTTTGGAGGAATACTGAGATCAATGGATCATTGACAAGCTGACTTGTGTGTATTTGGGCAAGAAGGCAGCGATCCCTCAGATCTAACATGAATGTACTGAGGACAAATATTGCCAAAATAGGCTCATCTCTTTCCTTCTTAGGGTTGTGTTACAGTTATGGTTCAAGTCAATTTTATGCAACATTTGACAAACTCATATGATTTGAAGCTGGACATGCTAAATAATACGTTGAGGATGAGAGAATTAGAATGCCAAAAGATATTGGTGAACTGAGTGTATAAAACAAAGCTAACAAGATGAAAATTTCATAAATCCACAACTGCTCCAGTATAGAATAGGGTAAAGGTGGCTTGATAGGCATACCTTTAATAAGGCATAAGGTTTTTAAGTGATTATAAACTTGGTATGAGCTTGGGATGTGGTATGGCTTTCCAGAAAATTAATTCAAACTTGATCTGCGTGAATGGAAGTATAATATTCAGAACAAGGAAATAGTGAAACCAACATATTTTAATGCCTTTTTCCTGTAAGAATTTTCAAATATATTATCTTATTTTGTTTTTTTTTTCACAGCCTGTTAACCTCATTTTTTCCCAGATGAGTTGAGTCCAAGGTACAAAAAGGCTAATTAATTTTCTGAAGATCAGATAGCCAGGAAGTAGAAATGTCAGAGTTCAAACTCAGGTTGGTTTGATTCCAAAGCCTTGCTCTTTGCACTTCCCACAATGACACTCTGTAGAAGGGGATCATCTCTTCCTGTGTGGGGCTCTGTTATACCACAGCATGATGCTGGGTTTGGCTGCAAAAGAAGCATTAGGACTCGGGAGCATTTTTAAAAACTGACTCCCCTCTATTCCAATCCGGAGTAAAGCTGCTATTCAGGGCACCATTTTGAGGGGCAGAGATGAGGACAAAATTATAATGTAGTTACAATGATGAGGGGTCTGAAAAACTGTCATGTGGGAGACACTGGGGATATTTAACTAGCAAAAATAAAAGAAACAAAGATTCGGGGAAGATTTGAAATCTATCCTCAATTAGTTGAATGTCTGCCATGGGGAAGAAGGAAGCAGAGGAATTTTGGTTAATCCAGAGGTAGATCTGGACCCAATGGAGGAAAGTTGCAGGGAAATTGATTTCTACTCTATACTAGATTTCTATTGCTACTGTAACAAATTACCACAGATGTAATGGCTTAAGCACCCCAAATGTGTTACCTTAGATTAGACATCCAACATGGGTCTCACTGAGCTAAATTCAAGGTGCCAGCAGGGCTGCATTCCTTTTTGGTGGCAGTAGAAGAGAATCCATTCCCTTACCTTTTCCATCTTCTAGAGTTCACCCACATTCCTTGGCTTGTGGCCCTTCTTCCTTCTCAAAGCCAGCAACAGTGCATCTCTCTGACCATTCTTCAGTTGTCATATTGCCCTGTGATGGGAAAGGTTCTCTGCTGTAAAGGACCATTGTGATTAAATTGCAACAACCTGGATAATCCAAGATAATTTCCCCATCTCAAGATCCTTAAATTGGATGATATCAGCAAAGTCCCTTTTGCTATGTAAGGTAACATAGTTATAGGTTCTGGGGATTAGTAGCTGAACATATTTGGGGGGCCATTATTCTGTCTACCACACACTCAGTGTAGGATGGATTCCTAATAGATCTGTGCAACAATAGAGTCAGCTGCTTTGACACTCCACTCCTGGGAAAAATCCAGTAGAGAATGGACCAGCTTTTGATGAGGATGCTGAACAAGGGAAGTCGACCAGATGTCTTCTTAAGGTTGCTCCAAACACAAGAGCTGAGGGTTCTATGGCATATGAAATGACTTAGAGACCTGACTAGCCCTTGTTGAGTTAGAGACCTACTAGCCCTTATTTTGTCAGACACTGTCTTGAGCTTTCTCATCTCTAGTCCTTTTTTACATGTTGTTCCATCCATCTTCTCTCCCACTCCACCTCTATCATGCTGGTTAAGAGTACAGGTTCTAGGGTCTGATGGCTTGGAGCTGCTTACTTGTCCTCTCTAAGATTCAGTTCTCTTATTTTTAAATTATTACCTACCTCATAGGGTTGTGACAACAATTAAATAAGATGCCCGTGTTAAAGGAGGCTCTCAATAAAGTGTACTCACTCATTGCATGATTATTTATTTGTTATTCTAGTCCCTGGCATCAAGGCAGTTATAGTCCACCAGGGATCAGAAAATAATGAACAGCCAACTTAACAAATATGTAAATTATATAATATGCTAGAAGGAGACAAGTTATGGGGAAAAATAAAGAAGAGTAAAGGGCATTGAGAGTATGTGTGGGGGATGCAGGTTGTAATTTGTTAGGGTAGACCTTGTTGTGAAAGTAAGATTTGTGCAAAAACTTGAAGGAGATGAGGGAATTAGCCATGCAGCTACCTGGGGAAAAGCATTAAAAGCATAGAGAAGGGCAGATAGAAGTTCCCATCAGCACTGCTGAAGAATTCTTCATAATGACACTAATAAAAATGCTTTGCATATGTGTGTGCACACGTGTGCCCACGTGACTGTGTATAAGTACTTGTATCTGCAGATATATACCTTACCTTTACCGTTTATGTTTAGGGTGCTTTTATTTACATTATTCGATTTCATCCTCATAATCCTGTGAAGAAAGCAGGGTCAGCGTGTATTATACCATTTTACCAAATTAAAAAATAAGACATTTTGCCTTATTCAAGGTTCACAGTTAGTGAGAGGAAGTGCCTGAATTTCAGCCAAAGTTTCTGAGTCCAAATCCCAGGCTCTTCAGTACATACCATCCAGGCTTATTAGTACTTTCTTGGGCAATTCATACCCCACAACACTCCCAAGGACTAGGATGACTGCTTCTATCAACATGCCACTTTCAAGGTTTATTCTTATTGTGACGTTCAAACCAAGGAGGGTACCTTGCTACTTTTCCCTTGAATATTATGTATTAGTTGCTTGGATGGAGCCATCCACCTGGAGCTTGAATTTGGTGCTATTTACAAGCACTTCATAAAAAGTACATGGCCATCGCTGACTTTTCTCACTTTATTCTAACTATTGGCGATGGTTCTTTCTGGTTCATGGAATGTTGCCTAAATAAGGGATTAAGTGTATGATAGAAAGAAATATATTTATTTGTGACAAATAGGACAAGGATAAGTTGAGGGTTCTAGGTCCCCTAAGCTCTCTCCAGGATGACTGATATCCTTTACAGTAATGATTTCCATGGATTAAGCCTGATGGCCTAGAAGGTACTGGCTTGAGATAATTTTGCCTTTATGAGATGTCAGCCTGAGGTCAGGAAATAAATATCACAGGCACCTAGAGAAGCAAGTTGAAAAGGTGAGGGACGTAAAATCATGCCTCCAGGGAGGCTGACGGGTGTTCCCAGCATACCCTGACAGCCTGCACTGTTTGCCCTCATCTGCAGGACGAATTCCCTGGAGCCTGTGATTATTAATGGGGCACCAGATGCTCCGTCTTTATTGCCGTCAGTCACGGGGTCTGCCTCTGCCAGTCCACAGAGACGCGACTTCCGTGGTCAGAGCGCGGGGTCGCTGAACGGGGCTCGCCTCTTCCTGCCCTGGTCTTCCTTCCACACCAGCTGAGTCTCACTTAGGTTAACAATTCCCTTAATTCCAGGAGCCGCTTGAGCGGCAACCGATGTCAGACAGCGCCACCTACTGAGCTGACGAGCGGCGTCTACATGGAACTGGCCAGCCAGGCCGCCGGCCCACTCCATGTCTGTGCGCCGGGTGGCCTAGATGTAAAAAGCAACCTAAAAGTACAATTTGAGGGCCTTCCAGGCACCCAATACCCTGACTGCAAAAATCTTTCTTTACGTCCTCATTAATCTTGAAGCTGATTAGGAAGGACACAATCAGTCCTTCATTTAAGAAGTGGGAGAACAATTGGAAAGGACCCCTTACTGAGAGACCTGTGTTCTGATCCCACAACTCTGTAAACCAGCTATACCAAGAGCTTAACTTTTTTGAGCTGATCTGTTAACTCTTCTGTTAAGAAATAGATCTGAGATTTCTTTCAGTTCTAAGGCTAAAAATTCAAATATGCCTTGTGAAAGTAAGAATTTGACTCAAATTCTCCATATGACAGAAATATCTGAAACCGTGTCCTTTCCTAAGTGCAGGATTTATTTAAGGGAAGAGAGCACAAAGAAGACAAGAACTTTAAAGGGAACAGGTAATACAGACAAGACAGGGTGGTTTTCAAACAGACAATTCTAATTCATTAGTGGGTCATGAAAACAGTTTATGGACTTTCAACCAGCATTTTACAAAAGCAAATCAGATATAAAATAGTAATGATAAGTGTTGTTTTGTAAAACTTTTATTTCGGTTACCTATACACGTTATTCTCATCTAGTTTGTGAATCTGAGTAAGATCAAGCAGGTCAGAAAGCACACAGACAGATGGTCAGCCCGTGAATCTGCATTCTGAAGATTCAATGCTCACCTCCCACCCCCATCCCCCTACCCCCACCCCTGCCCAGTGGCATTGCTTGACTGTTGTGTTTCCACTGCTTCAAGTTCTGTGCGCCATGTCACATGGACTCTGGTGGTGTAGCTCTTCATAAATCAGACATACCTGAAGGCCTGGAGGGCATAGAGGGGTGGAACTAAATGGATTGTTCAAGGTATTGGTGCTAAATTTTCCAGACCTTGTAGGGTATCCTATTTTAAACGTACATCTACCCAGTGGTCTTATTCACTATCTTTTCCAACATTCCATTCAGTAAACTGGGAATTGTCTATGAGAGAATTTAATTTGCAAATATATGCACAAAATGTTTGTCAAACTGCACTGAACTTGGGATTGTTCTCATTCTTTGGTGAGAATTTGTTGTGCAAAGTTTTTTTGTTGTTTTGTTTTTTTAGTTTAATTTTATTGAGATTGTTCACATACCATACAATTATCCAAAGATCCAAAGTGCACAATCAGTTGCCCATGGTACCATCATACAGCTGTGCATCCATTACCACAATTAATTTTTTTTTCAATTTTTAGAACATTTTCATTACTCCAGAAAAGAAATAGACAAAAAAAGGAAATTCCAATCCTTCCATACCCCTAACCACCACCCCTCCATTATTGATTCATAGTTTTGGTATAGTACATTTGTTACTGTTGATGAAAGAATGTTAAAATACTACTAACTGTAGCACATAGTTTGCAATAGGTATATTTTTTTCCCCTATACACCCTTCTATTATTAACTTCTGGTTATAGTGTCATACATTTGTTCTAGTTCATGAAAGAGATTTCTAATATTTGTACAGTTAATCACAGACATTGTCCACCACAAGATTCATTGTTTTATGCATTCCCATATTTTAACCTCCAACTTTCCTTCTGGTGATGTACGTGACTCTGAGCTTATCCTTTTCACCACCATCACGCACCATTCAGCACTGTTAGTTATTCTCACAATAACATGCTACCGTCACCTCTGTCCATTTCCAAACACTTAAGTTCAACCTAATTGAACATTCTGCTCATAATATGCAACTTCTCCCCATTCTTTAGCCTCATTCTATATCCTGGTAACTATGAGTTTACATATTATAATTAGTTCCTATCAGTGAGACCATGCAATATTTGTCCTTATGTGTCTGACTTATTTCAGTCAATATACTGCCCTCAAGGTTTCTTCATCAACCCGGTTTTTTTTTTAAGATGGTTTTGTTCACCCACCATACATTCTGTCCTAAGTAAACAATCAATGGTTCTCTGTATAGTCACATATTTATGTATTCACCACCATCACCACTGTCTATATAAAGACATCTCCATTTCTTCCACAAAGAAGGAGGAAGAATCAGAGAAGGTAAAGAGACAAAAGAAAAAAAAAAAGAAAGAAAAAAAACATGACAGCTAAAAAGCAACAAAAGGAAAGATACAATTGAACTAAAGTAAAATAAAAGAGTCAGACAACATCACCAATACCAAGAGTCCCATATTCCTCCCTTATGTCCCCCTCTTATAGGCATTTAGCTTGGGTATATTGCCTTTGTTACAGTAAAGGAAGCATAATACAATGTTTCTGTTAAGTATAGTCTCTAAATTGCATTGATTGTATTTTTTCCCCAATACCACCCTATTTTTAACACCTTGCAATGTTGACATTCATTTGCTTTCCCTCATGAAAAAACATATTTGTACCTTTTATCACAATTGTTAAGCACCCTAGGTTTCACTGAGTTATACAGTCCCAGTCTTTATCTTTCCTCTTTCCTTCTGGTGTCCCAAATGCTCCTAACCTTCCTCTTTCAATCATACTCACAGTCATCTTTGGTCAGTGTACTTACTTTGCTGTGCTACCATCACCCAAAATTGTGTTTCAAACCTCTCACTCTTGTCTTTTCCTTTCTGTCTGTAGTGCTCCCTTTAGTATTTCCTGAAGAGCAGGTATCTTGCTCACAAACTCTCTCATTGTCTGTTTGTCAGAGAATATTTTGAACTCACCCTCATATTTGAAGGACAGTTTTGCTGGATATAGGATTTTGGTTGGTGGTTTTTCTCTTTCAGTATCTTAAATATATCACTCCACTTCCTTCTTGCCTCCATGGCTTCTGCTGAGAAATCTGCACAGTCTTATTAAGCTTCCTTTGTATGTGATGGATTGCTTTTCTCTTGCTGCTTTCAGGATTCTCTCTTTGTCTTGACGTTTGATAATCTGATTATTAAGTGTCTTGGCATAGGTCTATTAAGATCTATTCTGTTTGGGGTACACTGCACTTCTTGGATCTGTAATTTTATGTCTTTCATAAGAGATGGGAAATCTTCATTGATTATTTCCTCTATTATTGTTTCTGCCCCTTTTCCCTTCTCTTTCTGAGACACCTATAACATGTACATTCATGCATTTCATATTGTCTTTAAATTCCCTGAGACGTTGCTCATATTTTTCCATTCTTTTCCCTATCTGTTCTTTTGTGTGTAGAATGTCAGGTTTCTCGTTCTCCAGTTCCTGAGTGATTTCTTCTGCCTGTTGAGATCTGCTGTTGTATGTCTGTCTCCATTGTGTTTTTCATCTCTTGTGTTGTGCCTTTCATTTCCATAGATTCTGCCAGTAGTTTTTTAAAACTTTTGATTTCTACCTTATGTTCATCCAGTGTTATCTTTATAGCCTTCATCTCTTTTGCCATATCTTCCCTGAACTGATTGATTTGGTTTATGATTTGATTTAGCATATTTCTTTGAAAGTCTTTAATAGATTGTTTCATTAAAGTGAAACAATATCTCAACTGTATCTTGATTGAGGTGTAAGTTTTTTCTTTGACTGGGCCATATCTTTGTTTTTCCTAGTGTAGATTATAGTTTTCCATTGTCTAGGCATCTGGTTTCCTTGGTTACCCCAATCGGATTTTCTGAGACAAGACCAGGTTCAGGTCTCAGAGTGGAACTATATTCAGAGTCAAGTTTCTCTGAGGTTGTGCCTTAGAAGACTGGCAGACTTTCCTGTGAGGCTCTAGCTGCTGTGCTTTTCCTAACCTGCCCAGTAGGTGGCACCTGTCAGCCTGTTGCTTCCGACTGGTGTAAGAAGGTGTGGCCCCTTTAGTTTCTATTTTGGCTGTTTTCTTCCAGGCTCTGGGGTCTGGTTCTGAAGAGAAGGTGGGTCATAGAGCTGGGCCCCACCTCCTTCCTCTTAGGGAAGATACACACCCTAGAGAGTTATTGTCTGCATTTGAATAGCTCCATTGTCTCTTTGACTCTGCTATCTCCACCCCTGCCTAGGTCAGAGCACTGTAAACTGTAAATAGCTGAGGCTTTCGCCACTGAGCTGCTCAGGTTGAAAGAGAGAAAAAGGGACAGAAAGCCCCCTTTCAGAGCCAGTCCACAGCCCCAGCTTCACCTATCGGCCAAAGGTAACACCTGGTCTTCTGGGCTCCCCCTCCCGGGATAGAGGAGTCTTCTGGCTCTTTAAGGTCAGTCATCACTAAAAGCCTCTGTCTGCTTGTTGGGGATTTGTAGTTTGTACTCTGCAGTCCACATTTGTTTATTAAAACCCCAGTTGGAGCTCAGCTGAGCTATATTCGCTTGTTCAGAGAGTGCTGTGCTGCTCTCTACCACAGCAAGGTTTTGCAGCTCAGCCTGCCATGGGGAGAGGGGGCTTTTGGCACAGTTCTGAAGCTTTTATTTACAGATTCTATGCTGCGATCCCAGGCATTCCTCCCAATCCAGGCTGGTGTATGATGTGTGGACAGTCATGGTTGTCCCCCAGCAGTTATTCCGGATTATTTACTAGTTGTTCCTGGTTGTTTATTATTTGTTCCAGGGAAGTAACTAAATTCCACTCCTCTCTATGCTGCCATCTTGCCCCCTCCTCTGTGCAAAGGTTTTTAAGATTCCCCAGGGACAGAGTCTCACAAACCTCCAAAATGTTCTAATAAAGCTACATAGCAAAGGAATCAGACCTTTGCTATGGGGTCAGTTGCTTATAATAAATGAGAAATTTATAATCCCCAGTTTTTGTATCCAGTATTAGAATAGGTTAACTGCTGTAGCAAAACAATCCCAAAACAAAATTAAATATTTTTTTCCTGTTCATACAAAACAATGTGATATTCCTGCTTGGGCGGTTCTTCTGGGAGGCTCTCCAGCAAGTGGGATCCAGGCTCCTTCCATCTTGTGATGCCATCGTCTTCAGCAGTCACCATGAAAGGAAAGAGAGCATGGGGAGGGCACGCTGGATATTAACAGTGTTGGCCTGGAAGTGACACATATCACTTACCCTGATGTTGCATGGGCCAGAACTGGTCACTCAGGTACACAAGGCCTAGGGCCTGTAGCCCTGGCTAGGCAGCCAGTTTCCAGCAACAACTCAATATCTTGGAAAGGGAACACAAAACCCTGATGGTCAACTAGCTATCACTGTTACACCCTATACATAGTATAGTAAATCAGAGGCCTTCATGACTATAGCTTCGTTTCTTATTGTGAATCCCTTTTAAGAACAATACAAAGCAAGCACTCATTTAGCCATTTAACCATTTTGCTGCCTTCCCTGGCAGATCTTTCAAAGTGATTCTATACCATTTCTCAGGAAAGCTCAGGTGGAATTTTCCTTAGGAAGTAAGGGAAGGGTCTGATAATGAACTTCAAATCCTTTAGACTTGGATCCTTTGTGAGCTACACAAACTCCACCTTGGTCTTGTCCATAAGCAAACATAATTGGTGGCATGTTTTCTTGCAGTAATTTTAGTTCAATTAATTGTGAACCTTGGCTAATGAGGTCAAGCCAATTGTTGCAGCCAGCACATATAAGGTGTCACAAGAATTATTTGTGAATAAGAAGACCAATTAAACTGCAACCCACTCAATTTTATTGTAACTTGACTCACATTATACATTGGGCTCATGGTGACTTTAAAAATCAGAATTGGAAATTAGAATTTTGTCTGCAGTGTTCAGTACCACCAGAAAGAATATGAAATAATATATCCAGTGGGAGCCAAGAATTCTGGTTATGAGAGATGCACTTTACTGTGGGACAGAGGCTTTCATTAAGCCTTTCCATAACTTGAATAAAATGTCTAATTCACATCTTACACCTACTAGAATGGCCACTATTAAACAAACAGGAAACTACAAGTGTTGGAGAGAATGTGGAGAAATTAGCACACTTATTCACAGCTGGTGTGAATGTAAAATGGTAGAGATGCTGTGGAGGATGGTTTGGTGGTTCCTCAGGAAGCCAAGTATAGAGTTGCCTTACGACCCGGCAATCCCATGACTTGGGATATTGCCAGAAGATCTAAAAAGCAGAGATGAAAACAGACATTTGCACACTGATGTTCATAGTGGCATTATTCACAATGGCCCAAGGATGGGAACAAACCAAATGTCCATCAAAAGATGAATGGATAAACAAAATGTGGTATATACATATGATGGAATATTATTCAGCAGTAAGAAGGAAAGAAGTCCTGAAGCATGTGACATCATGTATGAACCTTGAGGACATTATGTTAAGTGAAATAAGACAGAAAAGGACAAATATTCTATGATCTCACTGATATTCTGAACCAACTATAATATGTAAACTCATAAACATAAAATATAGAAAATAGGTTACCAGGAAATAGAATGAGACTAAACAATGGGGAGAAGTTGCTTAATATGTGCAAAATATTTAATGAGGGTGAACTTAAACATTTGGAAATGGACAGAGGTGATGGTAGCACATCATTGTGAGAATAATTAACAGGGCTGAATCATGTGTGAGTGTGGAGAAAAGGAAGGGGAAGTTTAGAGCCATGTATGCCACCAGAAGGAAAGTTAGAGGTTAAAATATGGGAATGTATAATGCAGTGAATCTTGTGGTGCGCAGTGTCCATGATTAACTTTAAAAATATAAAAAAGTTCTTTCATGATCTAGAGCAAATGTATGATATTATTGCAAGGAGTTTATAATAGAAGGGTATATGGGGGAAAATGTACCTATTACAAACTATGGACTATAGTTAACAGTAATATTTTAATCCTCTTTCACCAACAGTAACAAACGTACTACACCAATATTGTGGGTCAGTAATAGGGGTGGGGTTAAGGGGTATGGGAGAATTTGGATTTCCTTTTTTATTTTTATTTCTTTTCTAGAGTAATGAAAATATTCTAAATTTGATCATGAGGTACATGATGATATCGTGAGCCAGTGATTATATACTTCAGATGGTTTCTATAATGTGTGACTATATCCCAATAGAATTGTTCTGAACCTGTGCTCATCCCAGAATTTAATTACTTTGCAAATGCCCTTAATTAATTTGCTGGATTGACCAACACTCTCCATCCTTTCCATAAAACTTGTAGACTGTTGCCCACATCTTTCATGTAATAGAAGTCTGGCGCAGCCAGTCCATGGCTCTCATGACAGGGGTGTGAAGTTGCAAGGGTTCCAGGCCCCCTCAGGTTTCTACTCCACTCTCCCTGGGAAGTCACCATCATCCTCAGGGTCCAACGCAGCTTCCAGAGCTGCAATCATCTGACAACAGGAAGAGCCCATGCCTTTTCTTTCAAGGGGACTTCCAGGAACTTGCTGAACGTAATAAAATAAAAGGTTTGTTATATGCTTGTGTCACTTTTTAATGATTTTCCACTTTTACCAACTTGTTTAGATTTGCCAACCAACTACCAATCTTAATAATATAACAATTCTGATAATACCTGATAACTCAGTAATATCTAATTCTGTTTCCTATGGTCTTTGATACAGACTAGCAAGAGGATGCTCTATAGAATTAAACATTCCTGTTTGGGGAAAAGTATAGCGGACAGAGGGAATGACTAATTAGCATTTTGTTTATTTGTCAGTTCTGCACATATTTGGCTGCCTAATTATATTAGATAAGGTACAGTCCAAGTTGCTATAACAAAGGGACCCTAAAACAAAGTGGCTTAATTTACATTAGAAATTAATTTTTCTCTCATGTAACTATCCAGTGGTAATTGGGTGGCTTAGGACAGCAATCAAGGGATTGCTCCAGTACTTGCCTCTCCCAGTCAGTGGGCAGAATAAAGAAGCCAGGGGATCACATGCCCAGTCCTTTTAAGGGTACCCAGAAGTAGCATACTTCACTTCTACTCACATTCCATTGACCAAAATTAATTGTAAGGCCATAAATAGCTGCTAGGTTATCACCTAAAACTTGATTCTTATAGAAGAAGGGAAGAGAAGATGTTTTTGGTCAACTGGAAGTATCCTGCAGTAATTTGTTGCTATTGAGTCTAATCAACTCCAGGTCAGCTGATGCAATTTAATTTCTGAACATGTAAGTCTTAGGATCAAACCTTCGATTGTAGAGAACTCACAGTTTTGTAGATACTGAGTCAGGAGTGGGACTGGAAGGGAAAATAAAACCATTAGTCTTGATGATTCAGTGACACCAGGGTCAACCTTCCCACTATGAATTAGATGCAGCAACTAAAGCTGCATCACCACGGCTGCCCATCCCCCCGGCCCACTGTATTGGACCACCAGAATGGAAGCTGATATTCAAGTGGACTTTTCATTTTTCTATAATGGTGTAGCCAGATCTAAATGTTTCCTGAAAAAAAAGTTTGAATTTAAAGGAAGCAAGATCTTCATTATCATGGTCATCATCATCATCATCAAGTCAATTTGCATCAGCTAACATTTTCAGATGGCAAGAAACTGATTTAGGCCCTGAGAGATGGGAAGATGAAGAAAACAAATTTCCTTCTTTTTTTTTTTAAATAGCAGCTTTATTGAGATAGAATTCATGTATCATCCAATTTTCCTATTTAAATGATTTTTAGTATATTCACAGAATTGTGCAACCATTATCATAATTAATTTTAGAATACTTCATCACCTCCCTCAAAATAAACCCCATACTCATTAATGGTAACAACCTGTTCTCCCTATTCCACAACCCCAGCCATGGGCAACCATTAATCTACTTTCTGTCTCTCTAGATTTGTAAATTCTGGATATTTAAATAAATGGAATCATATAATATGTGGCCTTTTGTGACTGGCTTCTTTCACTTAGCATGTTTCCGAGATTCATCCATATTTTTATAACATGGATGTTATAAAAACTGGGTTAGTCCCTTAACTTCCTCATCAATCCACAGAGGGGACCTCCTTGTTCTAAACCCACTGTAATTTTACTGTTCTAACCAAGAAGAATATATTATGGAGTCAATACATTGAATGAAGGGCAGTACTTCCTTCCTTTCAATTACCAAATAATATTCAATTTTGTGAATATATCACATTTGCTTATTCATTCATTAGTTCAGAGACATTTGTACTGTTTCTACTTTTTGACTAATACAAATAATGGTGCTATGAACATTCTTGTACAAGTTTTTGTGTGGACATATGTTTTCAGTTCTCTTGGGTATATTCCTAGGAGTGGAATTTCTAGGTCGTATGGTATCTGTTTAACCTTTTAAGGAATTGCCAAACTTTACATTCCTACCAGCAATGTATAAGGATTTCCATTTGTCCTCACCCTTGTCAATGCTTGCTGTTGTCTATCTTTTTGATTATAGCTATCCTAGTAGCAGTGAAGCAGTATTTCATTGAGGTTTTGATTTGCGTTTTCCTGATGGCTCATGATGTTGTGCACCTTTTCATGTGCTTATTAGCCATTTGTATATCTTCTTTGGAGAAATATCAATTTAGATCCTTTGCCATTATTTGTTTGTTTATTATCAAGTTGTAAGAGTTGTTTATATATTCTGGAAATAAGTCCCTTATCAGGGTTGTCTTTTCACTTTCTTGATGGTGTACCGGAGAAGTTTCTTGTCTCGCTAAGTACCTTTGAGGCATAGGCATTGAATAAATAAATAGAACAGAGAATTTGCTTCCAATGAACTAAAAAAAAAAAAATAAATCATCCCAGGCACAGTCTGTGAGTGATTTCGAGAACAGGTGTCCAAGGACTTCTCAGTCTGTGTGAATCCTTTTGGCTAGTGACCAACTATTTGTCCTATCATCTCGATCAAAATAGCAGTCACTTCAGTAAAATAGCTGGTTTGACTGGGTTTTCTTTTTCACTGGGTTGACAGATTGTTTGACTGAACCAACAGGTTATTTGGTGATGAAAAACTGTCCAAGGACCTCACTGCCCTTCATTCAATGTATTGGCTCCATAATATATTCTTCTTGGTTAGAACAGTAAAATTACAGTGGGTTTAGAACAAGGAGGTCCCCTCTGTGGATTGATGAGGAAGTTAAGGGACTAACCCAGTTTCATACAGCCTGGAAAAGCTGAAGCTTTATCCCTTCAGTCCCAGGCCAAGATTCTCTCCACTACTCAACTCTATTGTTGCCGCATTACCTGCCCTTCCTGGTTGCCTCTTGAACTTTCTGACTCCCCTCCCTGAATATCAAAGCAGGAAAATGAGAGTCTCTAAGCGGTGTTTAGGGTCTTAGTTGAAGCAAACCTGGGTGGTTGATGGAGGCTGGGTTGGAGTTGCTGGGCGTGTGGAGGTGGTCATTTTTCCTCTTACTTAGCAGACAGAACACTCCTAGTTGCAAAGGGCTTCTGTGCAGAATCAGCCAGTGAGGCATTCTGGCTGAGGGTTGCTCCAGCATAGGAACAGATGACAGGACGGCAGGCAGTCTGTCCCCTTCTAGGGAATAAGGCAAGGATTCCTTTAACACAATGTGACAACTAATCTCTCTATAGCATCTGACTGAGAGGCTTTAATTACTACTGTGAGATACACATATGATTTCTTTATACACACAAACAGCCGGTGCTTTAATGTGCTTCCCTATTGTTGTGTTGTGTGTCTATCAGCACAGAGTGAGTTGATTCCGAATCATTCTCCTTCTTTTCCCCTTGTCACTTTCTCCCTTCCCTCCCCCTGCCCTTTCCCCTTGCTTTCATTTCTTCTTATTTTGCGAGGAAGAGCTTATTGATTTTATGCTTTGAACCCAAGGTTGAGTCCTTCAGCTCTCCTTCCCCTTTCAGACATGACAATAAAACCAGTGTTCACAGGGAATGGTGGTGTTTTCACCACCTTGCTGGCATTCAGATGAAGACTTGGATAGGAGAGAGAGGGAGTTATGGAATGGTATTATACATGAATGGCAGGGATCACAAGAACGAATTTAGGGGAAGAGCCCAATCAGCTTTCTTCCGGTTAGAGAATCAAACTGTAGACTATTTCTGAGCCTGTGTCAGCAGAGCACCACGTCTGTATCATTTGCCACATAAATATATAAACATCTTTACAATGGTAAATGTCTGAATATTTAGAAGTATCTGGACATTTGACTTAGATTAGTTATTTATATTAAAATATGAGGTGATGGATATTATAATTTTGTAAGGGTTTTTGAAGTATGTTGGTCCATATCCCTGCCTCTAGGCAAAACAATGGTGCAAAAGATGCCAAGAAAAGTTTTAGGAAATGGAAATATTAATCAGACATGGTCTGAGCACTGAGATGTTCCATTGTGAAGTGTTTTCCAGCAGCTTAAAAATACATATGGATACCTGTTTGAATTAAAGAGAAAAAATGTACATTCATCACTAAGCTGCCCTATGGCCAGAGTGAGGTCAACGTGCAGGTGTCCTTTTCATACTCTGATAATTCCAGGCCCATGGGTAGCACTTTTCTCCCCAAAATTCTCATCACTGCAGGGGTTAAAAGATCTTTTAGGGTTCGTAAGTCCTTCCCCACAATTTCAGTTCTCACCAAACACAGGACTAGACTCACCTTGGAGAGATGATTTATGATAATTAACCAGCTACCAAATGATTTAATGGATAGGAGACATCACACCCCTGGTCCCCACTCCAGAAAACATCCCCCGAGTTAATGTCGTACACCATCGAGACATGTTTCCTCTGTGTGCTCTAGCAATTTTCCCTCTCCTACATCCTACATCCCTAGCATCCCATCGCTCTGTTCCCTGCTACTTTGTCCTCACCCTCTTCAGCACATCTTGCCCTGGTCTGGATGTTGCTATGGCTGCTGCATACAGCTCAGACCTCGTGACTACTAACCTGACCTAGCCCTTGATCTGACCCTATGGGGCCACCAAGATCTTGACTTGACCAACATTTCAGGATTTATTCCCTTAGAAAATCCCCTCCCCCATCAGGTATCTGACCAAGGTTTGGACTGCTTGCCTACTACCCAAACCCATCATTTACTTTTTCATTTCTAAACCTTCGTTAATGCTGCTCCATCCTCCTCGAGTGCCCTCCCATCCTCAATGCCTCCCCCAATCTGTCAAAATTCTACACATTTTTAAAGATTAAGCCCAAATGTCTCCTTTTCCAAGGGCCTTTCCTCTGAGATTCCACAGTACTTTCTTTGCTACTGTTTGAGGCCCTGTTCAAACTCTTTGTGGAATAGTAGAAGACTCAATGTGGATCAGAAAACCAATGTGTTAGCCTCAGCTCTGTTACCAAAAAGTCTGTTGGCCTTAGCTGCATGTCTCAATTTCCTTAAACTTCAATTTCCTCATGCATCAATATGATGTGCTTCTAAGCGGCCTTCTGCTTTATATCCCAGGTGATTCTATGATTATAGATACAGAGTCTACATCTTAACTCTCCTACAAGCCTACTTACTCCATTAGGGCAAGATTGATTCCTTATTCACCTACACTCTCTCTGTCCTTCTTGGTGCAAGAGTATCTTGCACACAGTAGGCACAGGAGGCAACAAATGGTTGTTGAATAAAAGCATGGATGAAAAAGTGTCTCTTACTGCAACTCAATCTCACTTCTTATTCTGTTTTCAGACATAAAATGGAAAAGAGCTGATGCACACTGTTTATTCTATAATTCTTTACTACCTCCTTGTGTTAATACACAGTGCTAGTTTTGGCTAAAAAGTTACGTGCTTGAGATCAAATTTTTATTAAAAGGAGGGTGGCTTTCCCACCCTTCTCTGTTTGATTCTCTTTCTCTGGGTACATATGGACTTTTTTTGTTTTCCTAAATAAATTGTGTGAGAGAGAAATATTCATTTACTTGAGGGTATGGGCTTCAACTTTCTGCCTTTTGTCACAAAACAGGCATGCTTTTGATTTTTAAAGAGATGCCCAGTGCCTCCATATAACCCCATGGTTTGCAGAGCTCTCTGTAGTGGTTGGCTGCATGGAGTAGGAGATCACCCATGTGATGTGATTTCAAGGTACCAGTGGGGCTGCCATCTGCCTAGCCATTGGTTGTTATGAAAGAATTACTCCTTTGATCCAAGAAGGCTTTACATCTACAAAAGTAGCCTGGTAAAATGCCACACCTCAAACTATCATTGTTGATCCTTCAGGCTGGACAACATTTACCTTGAATGCCTTCCACAAAACAAAAGTTCCATGAGATATTAGTAGGTGTTGCATAAAAAAGGGGCTTCTGTGGTCAAATAAATTTGGACAGCTATAATAAATACAATTAACAGATTATCCTAATTGCAGAACTTCTCGGAATCTTGAATAGGCTTATGTGCTTAGTAAATCCCCAAGAGGGGAATGCAGTAGGCCACGTTTCCAAAACAGATACAACAATAGAAACAGAGTCCTTCCAATCACTTACTTTATTTTATGTTTTAAGCTAAGTATGCCAAGGGTCTAGGTTTCCACTGGACACATTCTGGGAAAAACTGCCTTAGAAAACTATGAGAGCTAACCAAATACCAAATTCAGAGAGGCAGCAAGACTGAAGTGAAGCAAAAGATGTATCAAAGCCAGACTGCTGCCTGCAGCAGCTCAGCAAAGCTCTGCGTGGCAGGTGGAGGCACTGAACAGGTGGTGGAAGATCCCAATTCCATCTGAGCCTCAGGTAGCACCTTTTCTCTCACAAAGTCTCACTTGATTCAACTTTGATTGACTGTCCTCACACTTCCACTGGGTGACCTTGAGGTTCGAGAAAGCAGTGCCATTTCTCCAGCACATTTGCTGAATGCACTTGGCAGAACAGAGAGAAGCCAGGAGGATCCTGAGCCAAAGCCTTAAGCAGGTGGTGCCCATCCAATGACTGCTTAGCTAATTAAATAAAAATTCAGTCTGCTCTGGGAGGTGGGGTCTGTGGTAAGCAGGAATTGGAAACCAGTTGAGCCCATTTCTTGATAAGGCAGAGTTACAATAGACACCGATTGGTTATTTTCCTCCAGATTTTCAAATGCCTCCTGGCTCTTTCTATACTCAAAGTCCCTAAGACAAACAGGTTGACCACACACTTTAAAAGAAAGAGTACCCATAAGGCAGCTAAACCAAAACTCCTTGCATGATGGAGCCGACTACCTTGTAGGAAATGAATGAAAAAAATGAAAATGAATGAAAGTCACAGTAATGGACTCATGGGAAGAAGAGAGGCAGATAGGGAGTAGCAGCGATGCCTGCTCTGGCCCCAGAGAGGTCCGGGTGAAGACCGAGAATGGAGGCTGCTGTTCACATTACTTAAGAAGGGCAGATAGCGAAAAATCCTCTCAGAGCCGATCCTGGCTCTGTCAGCCTCTGCAGGCTGAGCAGAACCCCTGTCACAGTCCTATGCCAGCCTATCCAGCCCTCTCGCTCCCCTCCACCAGCTCTGCATGCTTGTTTGTCCCTCAACCGGTGACTTTGCTCCCACTGTGCATCTGTCTGGAGTGTCACAGGCATCGGTCTTCACTTCTCTGGGTCCTCCTCAAGTGGGTCTGTGTATCACCCCTGCAGGGTTAATTGGACTTCCTCAGAGTCAGGGAACACAGCTATGGGGTTAGTCTTTTTTGCTCTAGTCATTAGCACCCAGTAGGCTCAGTGACATTTGTCAAGCTCTACCTCCTCCATCAAGCCTTCTCAGGAGCCTTCTAGGCCTGGGTGATTTTTCTTTCCCTTGAATTCACTCCATTTAGCGTTGTAACTTCTCTTGCACAGTGGTGCCATTTTCCTTTGCACGTTGTGATGTCACTCCTCCCGGGTTAGACTGCAAGCGGATGAACAAGCACCCTGCTCCCTATCCAGTTTTCTTGCCCATCCTGTGTAGTTCAAACAGAAGCTGATTGAGAGGTAAGAGCAACAACCCACATATATTCGAGAGTAAAGAAGCATGGGCTGCTCAGGAGCTGGAGGGCAGGATGGAAGACGGGTCCTTCACATTTAGCAGGGAGGATGTCAGAATGTTTAGATGCAAGGGAGCCAAGGAGGATATTTATTTCCTCCTTTTCCCACCCCTGGATTGTATGCCCCTGGCTCAAGGGCTGGAAGAGCAAGAAGGAGGGCACAGGTGGCTGTCCAGGCATTTAGGGGAAGGGCGGGGCGCGAGTGGCAGGACGGTGGTCCAGGAGGCGGGGCTGGTGTGAGGAGGCAGCAGCACTTCCTCATCTGTCCTGGCGGCGGCCAGGCGGGGGGCTAATGAGAAGCCAGGTGTGAGGCTTTAGAGCCGGTGTTTGGGAGGAGTTAGTGGGGTGGGGTCCCCAGGGATTTGCATGAGCGTGAGTCTGCAGCCAAGTGGCCCCCAATCTGCAGCTCTTTTCATTCCTCACCCAGTTTCTCACCAACCCCTTTCATCCCATCACCCCTTCAGCAGACACTAAATGTTAGGTCAAGATTGGGTTGGGCCCTGAGTTAAATGCCGAGGAAAACACCCACTTACCTCCTACACATCTTTCAAGACTTGACTTAGACTTTGTTGCCTTGAGGAAGCTGCCCCAACCCTCAGTCCTTTGCGGGTGACCCTCTGATGAACACCCAGTACCTGGCATTTTCCCATGGTAGCACTCAAGACACTGAACTGAAATTGTCTACTTACTGGGGGCAAGGACCTTGCCCATGTTACTCATCTTTGTTACCTGGCCCCTAGCACAGTGTCTGCTGTAAACTTTGCATTTACAAACATTCAGTGGATGATTTATGAATAAGACATGATCCTCATCTTCGAGGAGCTCAGGGCCCACCGTGTGACCCTGCAATTGCACTTCAGCCTGTCAAGGCCGGCCATGTCATAGAGCAGGGTACAGGGATGGGATGGGGAAGGGGGAGTGGGGGTGATGGGGGTGGGGGGTAGGGGTGGAGAGTAGGAGAGGTGAGCCAGCTGAAGCTCATCCACAAAACACACGATGATCCTGTTCAACGGGTGACTGCTTTTGTGGAAATCTTGGTTCAGGTCTACTCAATTTTTATTGAAGCTCAAAAGAATGGCCAAAGCTGTGAAGTCAATCACTGTATAAGTTATTCTTAGGCAACACTCTTCCCTTCTTGGAGATAAAGCTTACCCTGGCCAAGCTTGCCCTGGCAAATGCCTGCTTCTCTTCAAGACTCCCCTGAAACATTTTCTCCTCGGACTTCCTTTCTAAGAAAGGTCAGTCCCAGAAATCATTCACTGGGGACAGGCTCCTTTTGTCATGTGAGAAACGTTGCTGTGGGCAGTGAAGGGCATTGTTGGAAGACTCTCACAAAGTTCTTTTGAATTTATTGATTGGTTGAGTGAATGAAAGAACCTACAAACACGTGAGGGGACATCCAACCTCTCTCAACAGTCATTAAAATAAGAGCTGATTTTATTCAATCATTTAATCTCTGATAAAGACATCAGAAAGCACTTATGGCTCTGAAAGAATCTAGCATTCTTAGAAAAAAAGATGAATTTACAAGAAATCTGTACCCCAATGTTTAGATCATGCGATACCCCAAAATATCACTGTCAAAATTTTTAATGAGGTTTCCTGAGACAAATCTAAGAAAAAATACCCCAAAAAGGGTAATAAAAAGTGATTTAAAACATTTAATAATGATACTTTACAAATGTCAAAAATTGGAATTCACAGCTTAAAATATGTGGAAAACAAGTGTTTAAACTAGAAAAAAGCATGCACATAGGAATGTCTTCTATACTATATCAATTGACTAAACAAGGTGAGGCCAAGACCTAGAGTTTGTTTTATGCACGAGAGAGCTAGCATTTGTGGGGTCAATAGAGTTTCCCTAGACCACATTCCAGGGGTATTTGACTTTGAGACCTCTCTGTATTGTGCCTTTAGTTGTGAGCTTTCTAATGGCAGTGGTTGCAGTAGAAAGAATCCAACCCCAGCCTACTTTAAAGATAGGCTGGGGTTGGATTCAAGCGTGTCCTTCGTAACTTGTGTGACTTTGAGCCATATCCCAGCAGGGATCAAAAATAACTGATAGGCTGAACCTTAGCTGATGAAATTTATGTTATGCTCAAACAACTGACTTCGGCTGTTTCCGGGAGGGCTGTGTGGAGCTCAGGCTCTGCTAACTGATCAGGAGGGAGCATGTAATGCCGGGAAGACATTTCTCCCTAGCCTTTTAGTACCTTCCCTGAAAATGGGCAAAGGTTTCCAGTCTAAAAGGCAAAGGCTCCATCTTGTGGTCAAACACAAAACTGCAGCTCCTCTGCAGCAATTTCAAAACAAAATTACAAACCACCTAAGAGCATAGGGCAGGAAGGACCTCCAGGCACATCTATGAGGCAGGGCTGCCTTTTCCTGCAATCTCTGTCTTTTCTGTTCCTGTAATCTCCTTCCTCTTCCATTCAAAGGCTCATTGCTCTCCTGCTCTCTCTCCAGGTGTTTCAACCACCAAAACTGCCTAAATATCAGCCATTTGCAACTCGTTCCCCCAGACATATTTCCCTTATAAAAGAAATGTTACCACATTACAAACCTTTGGGAAACAGAGAAGAGAAAAAGAAGGCCCAAAGTCAGAGGCTGTCAAATGACTGACTTCTGGATTTCTCAGTGAAAGCAAAATGATGGGAATTGAATGTTGCCTCAAAGTCTGGCAGGGAGTGTGCGAAGTCAACTTTAAGAAGGGAGGGCCATGGAATCTGCCTATCTGGCAATGTGGATACCACTTTGGATTTGATTCTTGGCTGCAGGTGGGCACAGGCCAAGGCACCGGCCTGAATCAGGGAACATGAACAAGAGTCATTGGCAGGTCATCCCCATCATGGGCCTTTCATTCTCTGATCTGTCGACATTTTTGCAGTTGCCTCTTTGAGTTTAAGGGAAATTACTGGTGACTTCCTTGGCAACCTTGAGGATCTAGGATCTAGTATAGCCTGGCAGTACAAGAACATAAGGTTTTGGAGTATAAACTAGAGTGCAGGGAGCTCTCTGTAGAATAGAAAACTGTCACCATTAAAAATGACTTTATGGAAAGATAACACATTGAGGCACTTTTCATGGTACATGACAGCTACTTAATAAATATTAGCCATTATTAAAGTGTTATAGGGTGACTACATTGAGTAAAAGTGTGTGCTTGTGTGTGTGTGTGCGTGTGTGTGTGCACGTGTGTGTGTGTTTGTAGATTGATGAATGTAGATGTGTGAAAGTGAAGTGAAGGGGTTAAGAGCAAGAGCTTTAGTACCAACTTGTCTGGGCTCAATTATGGCCCAGCTATTTCCTAGGGGTGTTAGCAGGGTTCAGTAATTGCCCTACACGACAGGCTATTTAAAAAGATTTCGTCAGGTTGTACATGGAAGCAACTGAGATGGTGTGGGGTACTTAATCAGTGCTCAATACACGTTAGGTCTTATTATGGGTATATACTAAAACTTCGCAATGGCGATCTCAGATGGTATGAATTTGGAGGATATTTATCTCCTTCTTTGGTTTTATCTGTACTTTCAAAGTGAACTGGCATTAATTGTGTAATACAAGAAAGAAACCCTTTTTAAAGAGGTCAGGTATATAGCAGGACCATCAGAGGTGAGCAATAGATCAATAGCTGGCTGAAGGCCAGGTGGATGCTGGTAACGGAGATGGGAAGGGGCCTTGGGCGCTTATTCTCCTGGTTTCCACACAGCCAGGTGGAACTGAGTTATCAGGTGGATAATTAGATGTGGCTATTGATTTATAATGGTGCAGTAGAGACAGCTAGCTGTCCCCAATATCTCTTTATTCTTCCTACATGGTAACAATCCCCAACTTCTGTCTGGGTTTATGGATACCCAAAATACAGACTACGTTTCCCAGCTTTCCTTGCAATCAGGTGTGTCTGTGTGACTAATTCTGGCCACAGGATGTACATGCTGTGTGCCATTTCTGGGAAGTGTCTTTAAAGGTAGAGTACATAGCTTTTTCCACTCTTTCATCTTCCTGGTAACTGGAAACTGTACATAATGGTTGGAGCTGGAGCAGCCATTTTGGACCATGAAGAGGAATCCACTTGCAACAAGAAAGAGCCTGACTCTCTGATGATCATGGAGCCATCATACTATCCAGAACACTTACTTTTGGACTTCATTTACATGAGAGAGAAATAAATTTATAACTTATTTTATCCACTATTATTTTGTTTTGGGTTTTGTTTTGTCATTCACAGTCAATGGTTTTCAATCAGGAACTATTTTGCTACCACCCCTCACCTCTTGAGGACATTTGGCAATGTCTGGAGGCACTTCTTTTGGTTTCCACACTGGAAGGTGCTACTGGCATCTAGCAGACAGAGGCCAGGAAAATTGCTAAACATCCTCCAATGCCCAGGACAGCACCCTGCCCCCCCCCAAACAAAGAATTAACCCACCCAAAATGTCAATCATGCAGAGGGCGAGAAACCCTGCTCACAGCTGAACTCAATCTTAACTGATCTAAGCTGCTCCCCGAGAGAAACTCTGTCATGACTTTGTAACAAGATTGGGCCAGCTGAATCAGTGTCAAGGAAAATCTATGGGCAGCTTCTGCCTCTACCTGCACCATAAATCTGTCAGTGACACTGCATTTGGATGGCAGGCAAGTGTCTCCCTCAAGGGCTCTCTTGCTTTAGTCCCAAGTGGAAAAGTGGGCTTCTGGTTCACATGAACCTAGTTGCTTGTACACCAGAGGCTGGGATTCGTGGGTGAATGGTAGCATAAGAAGGGGCACAGATGTATTATTTATATCTACACCAAGGCAGGTCAGGGTAGTGCATGACTACTCCCAAAGATCCACTTGGTCAAACTCCCAGAAATCCCAGGTGCCATGACAACCCTCTCCAAGAAGTACCTCCCAGCCTGGATCCCCAGGGTCAGCTGCACAAGTCATGTGTCAGGAAGTCTGAGAGTGCATTAGATCTGCCAGGTCCTCTCTCATTGGTGGGCTAGTGACTCTTTCCTTGGCCAGGTTTCTGAAACATTTGGCAGAGCCATCTTGAGAAGTATGTGACATACTGACAAAGAGCAGATCCCTGCCCTGCAGGAGGCTTGGTTATCTGCCCTCGATACCCCTGCCAGTGTGCCTCTGAGACCAAAGCTATTGCACAGGGAGGTAGGGGTTGCCCAGCTCATCTCAGCTGCCTTGATGTACCAGATCCATGCTCTGGGCTGAGCTCCCTTCTGGAGTAAACATGGACTGATCAAATTAGGTAGGTTGTACAAATCACTTCATTAGGCACTCCTAGATGTGGGCAGTTTGCTTCTAGCTCAGGTTCTGGGCGGGAAGGTTGGACATGTTTGATGTGAATGGACACCGTTGTGTCCTTGAGGCACATGGCAGGTGGTGAAGTTGTCTACTTCCTGTTCAATGACGCTTATCAACTCTTTACTGGATTTTTGGGGGAACTCTTAAAATCTCTCAACAGGTCTGGTGAAAGGCTCTTGAGATCCTCAGGGTCAGACACTGGGTGTCCTGAGGTGACAGAGACCAGATAGGGAAATAAAGTCAAAGATCTGTAGTAATTAGTGAAAGGAGTCAGTATTTTGGAAGTAGTTGTTAGAGAAATTCAAGTTGTGTATTTTAAACTGCACCTCTTAATAAAAGTAAGGTGAATAGTATAATAAGCCCCAACGTGGTCAACTCACAGCCAATCTTACTTCATTTTGTATCCCATCTACTTCTTGCACCGTCTCCTATTCCCAGATTATTTTGAAACAAATTATATCATTCTGTATATAAATACTTCAGTATCTACTTCTAAATATAGGCTCTTTTAAAAAATCATAACTATAATACCATTGTCACACTTAAAATTAAAAATAAATCTTTGATTATTGGATCAAGCAACCAATTAGTGTTCATATTTCTCCAATTGTCTTATGACGTATTTTACAGTCAGTTTGTTTTGAATCGGGATCTAAAGAAGTTCCGTGCATTGTGATTAGTTGATACGTGTCAATAGGTTCCCCCTTTATATCTTTTTTTCTTGCAATTAATTTGAAGAAACCAGGTTGTTTGTCATAACATTTCTCATGGTCTTGGTGTTTCTCTTTTGATTCCCATGGTGATGTTTAACTTACTCCGTCTCCTGTGTATCCTGAGGTTAGTAGTTACATCAAGAAGCTTGATCAGATTTGGATGTGATTTTGTTGTTGCTGTTAAGACTACTTCAGAGGTGTTGTTACAGTATTTCCACCAGAAGATACATAATGTCTGGTTACTTCTCTTATTGATAATTAATGCCTAGAATCCTTAATTCACAGCAGTTACAAAATGATGAACTTGAACCACTTCTGATGGCCCAGGCTGTACATATGGGTGTTGCAGCACCTGATATCTATAAGGGCACCTCTTACTTTGTACAACTTTAACTCCATGTTTTTTTAACCCCCAAGGAAATTATTTGCAACATATTTGAAAGCAGTATGGTATAATGGAAACAGTCACATTGACATCAGTGGAATCCTCACCCCATCGCTTACTAGCTGTGTGACTTGGTATACAAATTCCTTAATTTCTCTGCATTTTAATTTCCTAATGTGTAAGAGGAAAATAACAGACCATGTAGAGATGTGGTAAATAATAGAAATAATGTATATAAAATGTCTGGCACATAATGGACTCTCGGTAAATAGCAGTATTTATAGTCCCATATTCATTGATTTTAAGATGTACATTTTTTTTCATGTGTTAACCTCTCTGAAACTGGGATGCACCTTATAATCTAAGGTATCTGAGATCCAAGGACATGTGATTGCTATAGAGTTGGTGGTGACGGCTTTCTCTTGCCCAAGTACAGTGAGTCTGGTTCATTGATGTTGCCCCAGAGACTCAAATAGTCATCCAGAATGGGGCTGCTTGAAGTGAGCCTGTTCTGTTAATAATTTTTACTGACCCTAGAATTTTTCAAAGTTTCATGGAGGCTTTCCATTCTAGGATTCTAGGGATGGACTCTCTATGTCTTGCTAATAAAATCAACAAAGGAGAATTCTCAGAAATACTTTGAAATTCTGATATTATTTTCTATTATTGATATTCAAGACAAAAGAAAATAAAAATTGAAAAAGTGAGTTACCTGCTTGTGATAGGTCACTTCAACTTCTCTGATATGCCCCCTTTTCTTTTCTTACTCTTCGCCTTCCTCAAGGAGCTAATCTTGAAGATCAGATTCCATAATTCAAATAGGGCCTTTATTGCCAGTGAGAGCATCTACACATGTGCCGGTTTGAATGTATTATGTCCCCCAGAAAAAGCCATATTCTTTGATGCAATCTTGTGGGGCAGACATAATAGTGGGGATTAAGTTGGAACGTTTGGATTAGGTTGTTTGCATGGAGAGGCGCCCCACCCAACTGTAGATGATAACTGATGGGATATTTCCATGGAGGCGTGGCCCCGTCCATTCAGGGTGGGCCTTGATCAGTGGAGCCATATAAACGTGCTGACTCAGAGATGGAACTAAGTGCAGCTGTGAGTGACGTTTTGAAGAGGAGCAAGCTTGCTAGAGAGGAATGTCCTGGGAGAGAGCCATTTTGAAACCAGAGCTTTGGAGCAGACGCCAGCCACGTGCCTTTCCAGCTAACAGAGGTTTTCCGGACCCCATTGGCCATCCTCCAGTGAAGGTACCCGATTACTGATGTGTTACCTTGGACACTTTATGGCCTTAAGACTGTAACTGTCTAGCCAAATAAATCCCCTTTTATAAAAGCCAATCCATCTCTGGTGTTTTGCATTCCGCAGCATTAGCAAACTAGGACAACGCATAATAAAATTTGGCTGTGAGTGTTAATCTCTTCTACTTCCTTTCTCTGTGTGGTTTTGGTAGTAAATGGGGACGGCCTGGCCATCTTGATCCTTCTTGTGATTGTGTTTTGTTTCACTTAACCGTACTCAATAGCTTTTTTTCCATGCTTCTAATACTTAGGTTTTAATAGTTAAATGTTTATAGTTAATATTAATCTATTATTTCAATCCATATGTGTACATAATTCAGTTAACCATTATCCTAAATTGTTCATCTTTATAATTGTTCACTGTCATAACAACATGGCCATCAAGACCTTTCAGCCAAGCATTTTTATTATCTTGGGTTATTTATTTAGGATAGATGCCCAGAAATAATTCAAATGCAACTGTGGCAAACCAATGATTATGAGAGAAAAAAGTATTTTTCTAATTTTGGCTTTAAGGGGGTCTATCCAAGGCTGAGAAGAGAAGCCAGGAGAATAAGGAGGGCCAAGAGGGACAGGGCCTGAGTGGCGTTGATGGACTGGGGCCCTAATTGATGAGCTGCGGGTCAGATGGGACCTGGGGAGTTGATGATACACATTTTGGTGAGCACTGGTTCTTACCATGGATGCTTCGTCTCTGATGTTGGCACTGTCCGAGTAGTACAGAATGCCAGAGTCCTGAGAGATTCCTTGCTTTCCTCACAAGAACAATGCACCATAGCTGCATGATAACCAATAAAGAACTCCTTACTGTCATGTCCAATCAATAAATTCTATGCTGTGTCTTTGGCCAAACCTCTATAATCCCCCTCTTTGGGGATTTTATTTTATTTTATTTTTTCTGACTCTATGTCCTAGTGATTCTGAAAAGTTAGTTTACTGCTCCCTGCACACACATATGCTGTTTCATGCGCCCTTGCTTTGATACCTGCTGTTCCCTCTGCTTCTAATGCTCTTTCCCCCTTTTGTTGCCAGGTTAGCTCCTGGTGGCTGGCTCTGTTGCTTGCCTACCAAATAACCATCTCCCCCATTCTTCACTGCTAAAAGAACCCAGTATTGGTTCAGATTTGGGACAATAATGTGCTCACGTTGGTGTGCTCTTCCACCAGCCCCAGGGAAAGAACTATGGTTTGTCTAAGCCAAACATGGCAATCCTGTGCTCCTTTGCTAACAACTGGTTTAGGATTGCATATGTGACCCAATTATGGTTAATGGGACCTGAGAGAAAGTCTGCTGGAAATTTCTGGAAAATATTTTTCTCCCTAGTAATTAGCAAGTCACCCCCTTCCTACCCACTTTGTAACATTGTTGTGTGAGAACATGTGTTATATGGAGCTTCAGCAGCCATCTTGCCTCATGAGGATGATATCACAGACACATTGAGTATGGTGGGCTAGAATGATGAAAAGAGCCTGAATCCTTCAGAGACTGGAACTACCCACTGTGAGGGGCCACTGTGGCAGCAGGCTCACTGACTAGACAAAGTGGAAACCCAGCTTTCACTGGTGGCATTGTGTCCTGGGAACTAAACGCAGAGTTAGGAACAGACCATACTCCAGGTTCTTTCTAGTTGGGGACCCTGTTCAGTTGCATGAAGAGAAATTTGATTACAGCATCTTAATCAAACGCATGCTTATTCTTTGCTTCAACATGAGGCCCTGAGGTCAGCCATGTGGGGTTGATGGAGAGGCTCCATGAAACTGTTAGTGTTCCAGTTTCCTTAGGTTTTTGTGCTTTGTCATCCATAGCCTGTGGCTTTCCTTCCGATTGCTTCAAGCCTGCTTCACTTCTAGCCTTGTGTGTGTGTCCTAGGAAGTGAGGAGGAAGAGACAAGCATTCAGGGTCAGGATTTATTACAAGAAAATAAAAGCTTCCTAACAACTTGCATGCACCCTTTATGACCAGAGCTGCTCCATGGCTACCTCTAGGGAGGCTTGGAAACAGGGTTTTGGGAGGAACATTGCCACCCCAAGTAGACCTGGGAATCGGAGAGTAAAGAGTGAAGCAAATGAGGTAGACAGAAACATTGTCTGCCTTGGGTGGAAATAGCGACTACCCTGTTGAACCAGACGTGCCTCTGGGGTTCTTCACCCTCCAGGGGTGTAGGAAGGAGACTCAAAGGTCAACGTCAAACTTGCAAAAACCCAGGCTTGAGCCAGAACGATAACCTCACAGTTATTGTTCCCCACGAACATGAAGAAACGACTTCGGTTCTAAAGTAGCGTAGCCCTCCTCCATATTTTCTGGTTATATTACACTAGAATTCTTTTTCGTTCTTTTTGTTCTTGGTCCCCCTCCTAAAGACCTAGTGGTTCTCAATCTTGACTGCAGGCTATTATCACCTGGAGAATTTTAACAATTCCTAATGCCCAGATTCCACACCAGACTAATTAAATACGAATCTTTGGAAGATGGGTGTCAGTATTTTTTAAAACTCCCAGGTGATTCCAATGTGCAGCCAAGGTTGAGAACTCTGGCACTAGAACAGTGATTTGAAATCCTGGCCACATATTAGAATCACCCAGGGGCCTTTTTAAAAAATGCTGATGCCACGTCTCAGGCCCTGAGATTCTGATTTAATTGCACTGGGGCAGGGCTTGGGCAGTGATAGTTTTTTAAAACTCCCCAGGTGATTCTAATGTGCAGCCAGGTTTGAGATGAGTAGCACAAGAGCCACAAAGGAAAAAGGGAAGGAATTTATTTTATTTATTTATTTCTTGCCCTGGGCAATAAAATTGATAAAATGCTGTCTCCTGGCATGTTTAGATGCACAGCTAGAACAGTGGTTCTCAACCAAGCTGGCATATTAGAATCTCCTGGGGGAGTTTTAAAAATTTCTAATTCTTGGACTCCACTCCCTGAGATTTTTCATACAATGGTCCTGGGGTGGGGTCCCGGCATCATTTTTGTTTGCTTGTTTTTAAAACTTCCTTGTGATGATTATCATATGCAGCCAGGGTTGAGAACTGCACAGAATGAAGATGAAGAAGAAGAAGATGATGATGATGATGCCCACAATAAGTTATAACTGTGCAGGTAAAAGACCATGCCAGTTACAGAGTGACAGTTTTTATTCATACCAGGCATGCTGGAATTGAGGATTAGTGTTTGTGTCTTTTCCCATTGTTATTGTAAATTCAGTATACTTTCTGCATCCATAAAGGACTGTCTTGTTGAAGAATAAGGACTGCTCATTCCTTGTCTGATTTTTACTCATACTGACCATTACACGAAGCCTCTAGAAGTACCCTAGGTCAGCTAACAGGGTGGCTTAAGATATCAAAAGTCTGAAGTTACCTGCTTAAGGCTGTATCCAATTCTCTATTTCAACTATGTCAGCCCGGTCTGCCCCCTCCCTGCCCCGCCCTCATCATTCTTTTTTGTGAAGTCCTTAGTCAATATGGTTGCTTGGGGTTGTATAAACGAAATAACCAGCCTAAACGTGTTATGCCTCTGACAGATGTTCCTGGCGATAGGAGTGTGTCCCACATGATGGAAGCCATGGTGGCCACATGGCTCCACTCCCCTCTCCCTCTGCAGAGGCGGCAGGTGCTGGCAGGAGGACACACAAGGACAGGCGCCTGTCTCTTCCTCTGCAGCCACAGCCTCGACCCAGCAAGGGAGACACACAGGGCTGCTGAGAGCGGGGCAAGGCACCCACACACCAAGGGGTGGTGAAAGGGGCAGACTCAGTGGCCGGTGGCTGGCTCCCTCACCCCAAGACCTTGCTCAACACTGCCCTTTGCACCCTGGACCTCCTCGCCATGCCCATATCCTGGAATTCCTGAAAATCACTGCCTGGTGGCTGTGAGGAAGATCACACACACACACACACACACACACACACACATGCACACACACACATGCACATGCACCTCTGATCTCTGCTGTGCGCTCATGGAAAGGAAGCATGAACACTGGAACGTGGAGTGACGCCATCTCCACTATCTTATAGTGCATCTCTCCATCTTCTTTTATTCTTCAGGATTACTTCTTTAAACCAAACCTGACCTGACAGTCCAACATGCAAAAGAGTTAGAAATCAGAATTTCCTGGTTGAAGAGTGAGGCCCCCAATCACTTCTGTGACCCTTAAGATTCTGCTGAACACAGTTTGGATACCTCTGTTTGACCCCCTTGGCCTGTGGGTCGTGCCGAGCCCGTAATTTAGAGAATCACTTCCTGCCTCCCTTATCCTTCAAAGCAGATGTAAACAGACAGCACAGGGGATGGCATTTACCAGCACCCAAGTGTACATTATCCCGAAGGAATACCCAATCTCTTTGCTCAAACTGCTTGTGTTTGCAGTTTTCCAAGGTCCAAGGGAAGTTGTTATATGGTTGTTAAATAACAATTGGCAGCCAGTCATATGATCATTGACTAGAACACAAAATTGGGTCAGAAGTGGAAGGAAATGAATTGATTCCTTTTCTCTCTGATGTAAAAACAAAATAACCAGAGCACGTTTCTTGGTCTAACCCAGAGTTTCTCAACCTTGACACTATTGACATTTGGGCCAGATAATTCTTAGTTATGGGGCCTTTCCTGTGCATCGCAGGATGTTTAGCAGCATCCTTGGTCTGTACCCACTAGGTGCCAGTAGGAGCCCCCATGATGGGACAACCAAAAGTATCTCCAGAACTTGCTGAATATATTGTGGGGGGCAAAATGGTCCTGCATGAGAACTTCTGGTCTAACCCCTCCCAATTTGCACACAAGAGACACCATTGGCGAGAACCTGTAAAATGAGGTCAGATTTAAAAGTGCTGATCACAGATCACTGTCCTTACCCCCTCCCATTCCCTGCCCCTCTCTCGGCAGGTTACTTAGGGGAAGGGTTGGTAATATCTGGGGAGTGGGAGGCATGGGGGAGATCTGTATGGCACTGGATCAAGCAAAGTTTCTGTACACATGTCTTGAAACTATACTCATTAAAAAGAAAAGTGCTTTGACATGGTCATATTTTCCAAATTTAAGCTTAAAATATGTTTGTTTTTTCATTTAGCCATTAGCCAGGGAACTTTCTCTAAATAGGATAAGGAGTGTTTTTTCTTTCTTTTTTTTTTTAAGGCTAAAGGATCAACTCAACATTTCCAAAAGGTACCAAGGAAGGAGCTTAAAACCATTCTTTTTTGGGGGGCAGGGGTCTGGGTGGGGATAAATAAGATCAAACTAGACCTGAAAGAAAGTCAGGAACTCAGGCTGGATGATATGGGAGTTTCCACCAGGGTTGGCCACAAAGTCCTCCATGAGAAAAAGCCACATTCATCACCATCACCTCAACCCATGATTTCATCGACTCCCCCCTCCCCATTTCAGTACGTTTTAAGTATATTAAATGTACAGCTATAGTCTGTGTTTCCTGAGCATGCTCTTCAGAAGCTAAAATGGTTTAAAATATGAAATCTGATGGCTGAAACAACTCAGATCTGACTTAGGATGTGCGAGAAGTCAGAAAGGCATCAGAAGTTTTAATTCAGTGAGGCAGTGATGCCCCCTGCATGCGACCTGGCATTTCAGGACTTGTGCAGGGCAGGGTGAGGCGGGACCAGCTTGGTGAGTGGGTAAGTTTGTTTTTCTAGGTACTGATTTGGAGATCTTCTTATATGACAGCCTTAACTTTCTCCACACTCCTGATGTTTAATGGAGAAAGGAGGGGTTCAAAGCACATCTTTATTTCTCCCCATCTGTTTCTGTCAAAAGCACCACCTTCTAGAGAGAACACTGCTATAGGCACACAATCCTGAGGTAAGCGTGGTTTCTGGCTCCATTAAAAAGAGGTTCTGTGGTCAAATAAGCATGCAAAGTGGCATACTCTGTCTTGTTGGAGCTGTGAGCAACATACAGTGACATATTCTTTTCCTCCAAGTTTAAGTGTAAAGCATTTCGATTTTCTCACAGTACTGAGTGCAAATTTCTCTAGGTAGGATGAAATTTAGGTGAAAATCATTTTTAAAAAAAGGCTGAGAGAGAGAGGAGGAACATGGTGGCATAAAGAGGAATGGAAGCTAGTTAGTCCCTGGAAACAACTAATAAGCAACCAGGAACAACTAGTAAATAATCTGGAATAACCGTGGGGGGACAAACGTGACTGTCCACTCATCATACACCAACCTAAATTGGGAGGAATGCCCATGATCGTAGCATAAAATCTGTAAGTAAAAACTGCAGATCCAAGCCGGGAGCCCCCTCCCCCCACAGCCTGAACTACAAAGCCTCGTGGTGCTAGAGAGCAGCACTCTCCCAGCAAGTGAATATAGCTCAACTGAGCTCCAGCTGGAGTTTTAATTAACAAACATGGACTGTTCAATATGAGCTATGAATCCCCAACAAGCAGACAGAGGCTTTTGGTGACGATGGACCTTGGAGGGCTGGAGGACCTCTCTGGGAGGGTGGGGGAGCCCAGAGGATGGGGTGCTGTCTCTGGCTGATGGGTGAAGCTGAGGGTGGCTGTGGACCAGCCCTGAAGGGGGACTTTCTGTCCTTTTTCAGCTCAGTGAAGAAAGACTCAGCCATTTTCAGTTCCCAGCACTTTGACCCAGACAAGGGTGGAGATAGCAGAGGCAGAGGGACTATTCAACTGGAAATGATGTCTCCCCAGGGGATGTATTTTCCCTAAGAAGAAAGAGGTGGTGCCAAGCTCTACCACCCATCTTCCATTCAGAACCAGACCCCAGAGCCTGGGGGAAAGCAACCACGGGCCATACCTCCTTACACCAGTCTGAAGTGACAGCCTAACAGGTGCCTGCTGGACAGAAAAGCATAGTTGCTTGAGGCCTCACAGGGTGTATCAAACTTCTAAGACCTGATATTATTGCCTCCTTCTGGGACCTGAGCCTGCTCTGGTCTGGGAAAACCTGATTGGGGTAACCAAGGAAACCAGATGCCTAGACAACAGAAACTACAACCTACACTAAGAAAAATGAAGTTATGGCCAAAGGAACAAACTTACACTTCAACTGAGATATGGGAATTTAAACAACTAATACTAAATCAATTCAAAAAGTTTAAGGAAGATATGGCGAAAGAGATGAAGTGTATAATGAAAACACTGGGTGTACATAAGGTAGAAATTGAAAGTTCGAAAAAACAACTGGCAGAATCTATGGAAATGAAAGGCACAACACAAGAGATGAAGGACACAATGGAGACATACAACAGCAGATCTCAGAAGGCAGAAGAAAACACTCAGGAACTGGAGAACAAGAAACCTGAAAGCCTACACACAAAAGAACAGATAGAGAAAAACAATGGAAAAATATGAGCAATGTCTCTGGGAATTAAATGACAGCATGAAATGCAGAAATGTACATGTCATGGGTGTCCCAGAAGGAGAAGAGAAGGGAAAAGGGGCAGAAGCAATAATAGAGGAAATAATGAAAATTTCCCATCTCTTATGAAAGACATAAAATTACGGATCCAAGAAGTGCAGCATACACCAAACAGAATAGATCTGAATAGGCCTACGCCAAGACACTTAATAATCAGATTATCAAACATCAAAGACAAAGAGAGAATCCTGAAAGCAGCAAGAGAAAAGTGATCCATCACGTACAAAGGAAGCTTGATAAGACCATGTGCAGATTTCTCAAAAGAAACCATGGAGGCAAGAAGGAAGTGGTGTGATATATTTAAGATACTGAAAGAGAAAAACCACCAACCAAGAATCATATATCCAGCAAAGCTGTCCTTCAAATATGAGGGAAAGCTTAAAATATTCTCTGACAAACAGACAATAACAGAATTTGTGAACAAGATACCTGTTCTATAGGAAACACTAGAGGAAGCACTGCGGACAGAAAGGAAAAGACAGGAGTGAGAGGTGTGGAAAACAATTTTGGGAGATAGTAGCACAGCAATGTAAGTACACTGAACAAAGATGACTGTGAGTATGGCTGAAAGAAAAGGGTTAGGAGCATTTGGGACACCAGAAGGAAAGAGGAAAGATAAAGACTGGGACTGTGTAACTCAGGGAAACCTAGGGTGCTCAACAATTGTGATAAAAGGTACAAAAATGTTTTTACATGAGGTAGAATAAATGAATGTCTGCCTTGCAAGATGTTAAAAATAGGGTGGTATTGGGGAAAAAATACAATCAATGTAAACTAGAAACTATAGTTAACAGAAACATTATATTATGCTTCCTTTAATGTAACAAAGGCAATATACCAAGGCTAAATGGATATAAGAGGGGGGCAAAAGGGAGGGGTATGGGACTCCTGGCATTGGTGATGTTGTCTGACTCTTTATTCTACTTTAATATAAGGTTATTTTTCCTTTTGCTGCTTCCTAACTGTCATGTTTTTTCTTTTTTTCTCTTTCTTTTTTCTTTTTCTTTGCCTCTCTACCTTCTTTGACTCTTCCTCCTTCTTGGTAGAAGAAATGGAGATGTCCTTATACAGGTAGAGGTGATGATGGTGAATACGTAAATATGTGTCTATACAGGAAACCATCGATTGTTTACTTAGGACAGAATGTATGGTGGGTGAACAAAACAGTCTTTAAAAAAATGGGTTGATGAAGGAACCTTGAGGGCACTATATTGAGTGAAATAAGTCAGACACATAAGGACAAATATTGCAGGGGTTACAGAGAAGGGGTTGTATCCTCAAAGCCTAAGACCTTGAAGGCCTTTGAAGCAGTTAAATCAGACCGGGTTTTAGAGCCTGGTATTTCACCCCACCTGGGGCTGAGGTGTGGCTGTGCCCTGGGGTCAGACAGACCTGGTGTGATCTCTCCACCATTCACCTCTAATCCTCCTCCTCTCTCCCTTCCCTGCTGAAAAGCATTTCGAGCGTGCCCCAAATTAGGAAGACAGGCTCAAGACCCCACACCTCCGTGTCCCAGAGAAAGCCCCAGGTGAAAGATTCCCATGGGACAAGAATGTCCCCAGAGGCCAGGGAAGGGCAGGGCAGAGGCCACTTGCTATGGTGGGGGGGGCGATTTTTTTTCTTTTCATTTTTAAATTTTTTTATTGTAGTATCATATATATATATCACTACAAATTTCCCAGTTTCACCACTTTCAAATGTACAGTTCAGTGGTATTAATTATAGTCACAATATTGTGCTACCATCACCAATAGCCATTGCTTCTACTTTTTCATCAACTCCAACAGAAACTGTTCAGCAATGATTCCCCCTGTACCCCTGAAAGCAGCAAATCTTCCTGGTGCCAAGAAATCTATAATCTATTTTCTATCTCTATGAATTTATTTATTTCTAATTAGTTCATGTAATATTTGTCCTTTTGTGTTGGCTTATTTCACTCAACATGTTGTAGGGTGTCTCAGCACTTCATTCCTCTTTATGGCTGAATAATACTCTGCTGTGTTTGTCAGGGCGTTTTTGATAGTCACATGACTGAGGGGTCCTGTTTGTATTTGGTGGGAGGGGACTAAGGTTGTTAAATATTCTGAAATATACTGAACAGTCCAGCACAACAAGGAGTTGTCACAGCATCCCCTACTGCTTTGGAAAGTTCTACCAAGACAGGTAAAAAGCATATTTATAATCACCTGAGGAGTGTAGACCCTAGCTCCATTTAACATAAAAACGAAAAGGTCTTTTTGCACAATTTTAATATATCTTAAATTTACTAGTAATGCCCCTGTTATATAAATCCTGGGAAAGATTGTGCATTGTTTTGTTCAGAATTTTACCAAATCTTTTTTTAAATCTACTTCATGTAACCCATAGCAAAGCTGCTGGTGGCATTTGAGATGCCAATATAATACATTTCCATCTATTGCATTTGTGGCTGTCATTTATGGTGATTTTATGACTAGATATAAGCCTACAAATATTTAATTATCTTCAAGTATACTCAGGCCTGAACGTTTACATATTTAAATATAGATTGTTATAAATTTCTTTCCTTGTATTTTTCATTTATATTCCAATTAGGGTTTTTATTGATTATTTTGAACTTAGGCATATAGGTAAGCTATATTCATTTCAAAATAAAGGGAGCGCAAAATATTTTATGTTAAAAGGGTGATTGATTTGGTAAGAGAAGTACCGCCCTAGCATCCAAAGTCAAAGGGAACAGTTCTACAGTTTCTCCACTGGAGGTCGCTAGAATCTCACTCAAAGGACAGCTCCGGAGACTTACATTTCTCCCGCATTAAATCAATAGCGATGCAAATTGCCATTAACGGTACGCATCCCCCCACAAGGGGATGGGTATCTTTCCCCAAATGCCTTCTTCTCTTTGATACCATCTCTTTCACACACGTGTCAGCACCGGCTCCTTATTCACCCCCAGTGTGCTGGCCCAGTGCCTGTCTTCCCTGAGGTTCCACTTCAAGCATAAAGATGTCGAGCTGCAGGGGGCGTGACTGCCTTATCACCCCGCTCTGGCAAAAATCGGATAAATCGGCGTTTTGAAGAATTTTAAACGAGACCATACATTGCACGCTGTGTTGAAGTTTACCACGCCAGTATTGCCGCCCCAGGGGCAGATAGACCGAGTTCTCTTCAACAGAGCAGTTTAAATGACACAACTCTTTTTAACGTTGAAAGAGAGAAACGGCCAAGGAAGGGGAAGAACCTCAATATTTTTAGAAAATCGATTTGGCTATCAGAGGAAAAGCATTTTTCGATAGGTTGCATCCTCATGGCCTCAGTCCATTGGAAAGGCGCTCGCGAGATAACAAGATAACTCACAGGGAGCTGTCTCTTACATGGGTTGAAATCTCAATTTTCTTTGTGTCTCACGAGACTGATTTGCCTAGGTTTCCACTCCTATTTAGAGATGTAAAACATATGTCTGGCACAATTTCTGAGGGTTGTCCAAGAAAATTAAGACTGCATGAGAATCACAGAGTTAGAGATTTATAAGGCTGGCAGTCTGTTTACTAGCCTCTTAACTTGAATTCTTCCACCTTAAAGAGGAGAAAACCAAGGTCCTGGAAGGTGAAGTTGGAAGATGAAGACAAGATTCGGATGATGGTTTCCTCTAATGAGAGGAAGCACAGGGACAGGACAGGGGTGGGGGAGGTGGGGGTGGCATTTAGTGACATGTAGTGACTGTGTTCCTGTTCTTGTATTGGGTGGGTACTGGGGCACAAATGTTTGTTACATAAACAAATAAAAATAAAGCCAAACATGGGCCAAGCACAGGTGGTGATGAAAGGGTATCATACTCCAAAGATGATGATAATTCCAAGTCTGTGTACCTGAGGTCCAAAAAGGAAAAAAGAAAAAAAAGAATGTGGAAGGGAATGCTTTGTGGTTTCTGAAGTCACACTGCAGCTCTTGAAGGCTGAATCCAGACTCAGCTCTTGATCTCCAGCTCAAAACCTGAATCAAACCCCCTGTTCTTACTGTACCTTCAGCTGTACCTTGGGTTGCCTTGCAATGCATGCTTTGCTGAAAGCTAGTTTAAAGAAATCTAAAAAAAATAATCAAACGGATTGTGAGGTTCCAAATGGGGGAAGGAGCTGATGTAGGGATATCAAGACAGCATCCTTGATCTTGAGCAGATAAATTCTACACAGTCTAGAATCAGTAGCAATCACATCCCAAGGGTTTACTCACTTCTAAGAAAGAAAGTAGTAAAAGGGCCCTTATCCCAGGAGGGGACCCAAGGAGTCAAAGAATAGAGTAAGTTAATTGCACCTCCAGAAATAAAGTGCCATTAGAGAATTTCCTGATTTTCTCACTTTTATTCCTTCTAGATCAGGGTTTGACAAACTACAGCCCATGGGCCAAATCCAGTTTGCCACCTGCTTTTTTAAATAAAGTTTTATTGCAGTGCTTCGAACTGGGCAGTTCTGCTCACCAGGGAATATTTGGCAATGCATGGAAAGATTCTGGTTGTTAAAACCAGGGGCAGGACATTTAGTGGTAGAGACCAGGGATACTGATAATCATCCTGCAATGTACACAATAGCCCCTTCCCACAAAGAATTCTTGGGCCAAAATGTCAATAATATAGAGATGAGAAATTTTGGTTTTACTGGAATCCAGTCATACTCATTTGTTTCTGTACTGTCTCTGGCTGCTTTCATACTGCAATGGCAGAGTTGAATAGTTGAGAAGAAATCATATGGCCTACAAAGTTTAAATATTTACTCTCTGTCTCTTTATAGAAAAAGTTTGCCGACCTGTATCTAGATCATCAGTTAAGAATAACAAACAAGAAAACCTGTCATTTTTTTAAAAGGCAATGTTTCATCCACAATATGTGTGATACCCCTTACATCTAGTTTAAGTTCTACATCCTTCTGATCCCACCCATTATCTCTATTTATTGTGGCCCTGCTTTCATACCAGGCTCAGGGATATTCAAACCCAGGCACATTTCCTGCTCTTTGGGGGGCTTTTAGCCCCCAGGGTGAGACAGACATTAATTATACCATCACCCTAATGAATGTATAATCACAAACCATGATAAGAGCTTCAAGGATAGAGACAGTTTCAGTGACAGTTGACTGGGGCTCAGGAAAAGCTCCCAGAGGAAGTAAGTTGTGAACGGAGGCCTAAATGATGAGCAGAGGTCAACTCAACCACGGCAGTCTGTGTGTGGTGTTCATGGTGGTGGTGGTGGGGAGTTAGACTTTGGTGAGCTTGGAACATTGGTAGAAATGGAAAAAAGGAGCAACAATAAAAAACCAGTGGGGTTGAGGCTCAAAGAGCCTGTGGGTGCCCAAAGGAGGGTGGTAGAAGATGAAGCTGGCGTGGGAAGTCAGAGGGAGGGACCAAGCAAAACCATGTGGGGCGTGTTATGTTTCTGGTCTTCATCCTAAGAGCTCAAGAGAGAAGAGAAGCTGCAAGGGAGGAGCACTTGATCAGATTTCCATTTCAGCATCATAAATTGTCAGAACTCTAAAATTGAATAGAAAAAAGTTGAATTCAGTCAAAAGACTCGTTATTTGGAAAACAACTATTTGCATTTATTAACTTAAAAAATCGAATTAAACTATTGTGTTCCTCCCCCCTTCCCCAACATAGTCAGTGAAGGGACTGAATTTAAATATCATTTTCCTTTTTACCAAATAGGTTTGTGGGTGTAGACTCAGCTGGAGTTTACCCTACAGTGATTTCTAAGGTCAGTCTTCTTTTGAAGATCAGTTGAATATTTATGTGTGTATGTGTTTGATGTTGTTAAAATTCCCAATTTTAACAATTCTCCTATGTCTTCTACGTTTTCTAGGGCTTTTACAAAATACTTACCAGAGAGACAGTAGAATCAATAGCTCACTGGGTGAATTCTCTATGATGTGGACCATCTAGTTTTCCTGTGCAAAATGTGTTTTTTAATCAAGATTTTGTTTCTATTTTTTCTCATCTAGGTAGCTGATCATACCTAGCCCATGAAATTTTGTTATTGTCAATAACCTGTTTATTTATTATTAGTACCTTTGGAAATACTCCAAATGATTAAAATCAACCAAGCATTCTAATGTGTGGGTTAACGGTGAAGAAAGGGATGAAGAAGATAAGAAAAGGCGATTTTGATTATTGTTCCTTTGTATTGACCATTGTTCTTCATCAAATAATTGCTTCTATTCTAGAGCAGGGGGTGGCAAACTACTGCCTGTGAACCAAGTCCAGCCAGCTGCCTCTTTTTGTAAATAAAGTTTTATTGGAACACAAACATACTCATTTGTTTACGTCTATGGCTGCTTTCATGTTACAATGACAAATAGTTGAATAGTTGCAACAGAAACCGTATGGCTACAAGCCCGAAGTGTTTACTATCTGGGACTTTACAGAAAAGGTTTGCCAACCCCTGTTCTAGAAAAAGTAGATGAAGATATTTATTTATTCCTTTTATGTAAGAAAATTTAGTGGTAACCATATAGCCTTTGCCTTTTTATTGCCAACCCTAAAATCCCTGTATTTTCTCACAGGTTGGGTAAGGGCTGATAATAGTTCTCAGCACTCACAACATAAGCAACACTTTACTAAGCATTTTGTATGTATATTTATTATCTTACATAATCCTCACAGTGGCCCTGTCAATTAGATAGTATTAACCTCATTTTGCAGATGGGTGGATTTAGACAAGAGAAGTTAAATAACTTGCCCAAGTTCACAGTACAAATGGGAATCTGACGCAGTGTCTCCTTTCCTGGACTACTAACCATTCTCGCTATTGAAGTACACACCCTGCATATTTCTCTGTCAGATCCCGTGCCAAATGGAAAATGGCTGGGGTGGGGCAGGGGGTCCAAGAGTAGTATCTAGCTTCCTGTAAGGGGCCAAAGGCTGTCAGTTCTCAGGACAAAAGTGCTTCTAAATGCACTGGTCTCCTTCTAAAAAACTGAGCAGACTGCACTAGAAATGGCAGCTCTGAGCCTGCTTAGGAGCCATGGATGGGTTTTATGTCATCAAACATGACTTCTGGATTCATTTTCTGAGAGATTTAAATTTCATCTTTTAGCATTTAAGATAAAGAACTCTGAACATAAACACTCTCTTGACCACCCTGGGCCTGAGTAAATAACCATATTCAAGTCTCTTCCTAAGATCAGAACATGTGATGGAATTACAGAATTATTAAAGAAACACTCCTTCCCAGTCCCATCTGTCATCACTGGAATATTTGCATTTCACAAGCAAAATGAATTGCCTGATGAGAACACTGCTGCTGACATCACAGAGCTGCTGCCATGGCGGTCCCAGCCCTGAGATGCTGGGGAGTTCTTAAATGACATACTATGGCGTCGCCTGCAGCAAACTGAAACCCTTGATCTTTTAGTCAAGTCGCTTGACTGCACCAGAACTCACTGGGTGGACCTTGTGGACCCCGAGTCTACTTGATCCCAGGGGCACAGACTGATTTGCGAAAACAAATTCACATCAACTCCCAGGTGTTTGAATTCAACAGGTTATTTTCAAAAGAGTCAGGTATTTGATGTAATTCAAATTTCTTCTTTTCCCTTGAAGCAATTTGTTTGAAAAAATAATATACTTTTTAATGAATTCAAAAAGGAATAAAACAATATTGCCTTCTGGGGCTTTTCCTTACTCCAGGATAGATCGAGTATTATTTTAAATCTCTTCTGAACACAGCTATACTCCATTAACCTGGTACACAGGTCACTTGGGTTGAGCCAGTTAAAAAATAGAATTTTTAAAGTCCCCAACTATAAAATGAATTACCCAACAGATGCAGCAGGCTCTGAAGGAATCATTAAGAGCTATTTAGCTAAATAATATCTGTGCTAACAAGTCCCACAAAACAGATTTCCATGACAATATGCATTCTACAATGGCACTAAACACACATTGCACCATAAGGGTTCTATCAGCTAATTAATATAGGGTGAGAGTTTAAAAAAATGAAATTAACTGAATAAGATTCTCTTAGCTGATCTCCCTCCTTAAATAGCACGAAGCAGAGCTATTTGCATGGCACAGAGAGCATCAAGCTTCCATCTGACTTTGTTTTGGCCTCTGAGGACAGGAACCCCTCTCTAGTTTTGTCTCTCTCTTGCCTTTCCAGCTGCGCTCTCAATAAATATGCATAGAGAGCAGTTCTTTGATACTACTGCTCCAGAATAAGGAATGAAGATTCTCAACTTACAAAAGTCTGTCTTAATATTCATTCATTCATTCACTCCAACATTTATTGACACCCCCCCCCCCTCAGTGACCAGGCACTTGACACTTGATGCTAAGAGGTATCACTCCCTTCACCCCTTCACCCTGCCTGCCTTCGTCATGCTGGACAACTTGGCCAGTCAGTGCAGCTCAACTTGGGGGAGCTCTTGCAGCTTAAGCAAATGAATCCCAGAAGCCTTCCACCTTTGGGCCATCCCATGAGGCAACCCAAACATGGCATTTTGCAGCTGTAGCTAAGCAAAACTTCCTAGCTCTCAAAACAAAAACAAAAATAAAAACAAAACCCAGATGAGAAAATTTCACTCAGTAGAGTCCATCAACATGCATGTGACCAAGTCCCCTTTCAAACCAGAGAAGTCCTGGCAAGGAGTTTGGCCCAATCATTAAAATGTTGATATGCAGTTTTATGTTAAAATTAGCTTCCTCCACTTCGTAAACCAGACCCCTCCCCTGCAAGTAGTAACTAAGGGGGTGCATGCCCATCTTTCTCTGGATTTTCAGTTGGGGAATGGATGGTGGATATTCATGGGGCTGCTGGGAGTTTGTCTTTAAGCATAAAATCAACATCTAATTTCACTAGACATATATGCAAATTTCTTATAATCTAGTAGGATAAATAGGTGATATATAATTGCAATACTGGGTGACAGAGTGGACTGACCATTACTGCCTTGGCTGGAGTACTGTAAATGACTTCTCAAAGGGAAATATGGCACACCGAGCCCTGAAAATCCATTCAACCAAGAGGACAAGGGTGCAGGAGAAGGGGAGGAATGAGCATTGCTGGGAGAGGAAAGAATAGGTAAGAGCTCCCGGTGAAACAAGACTGTCAAGTCAGGATGGCATTGGTGGTTTGGTGCCATTGAGGCATCTGATACAAGGCAGGAAACCGCTGGAAATAGGGTTCCATAGATGTACAGGAACAACATGGCAAAGAACAAAACACATTTTTATATTAAGTATGGTGTAGTGGCTTGGAGTTAGGTACCCCAGAAAAACCTGTTCTTAAACTTAATTCATTCCTGTGGGTGTGGGCCCATTGTAAATAAGGTATCTTTAAGATGTTACCTCAGTTAAAATGTGGCCCAAGTGAATCAGGTTGGGCTCTAATCCAGATTATTGGAGTCTTTTATAAACCGAATGAAAGTCAAACAGGAAAAAAAGTTAGAAGGAGTAGCTAGAAGCTGAAAGTCAACAGAACGTGGAAGGAAAAAGAGAAGTCAGGAGAAGCCACCCTATAAACATGTGAAAGAAAAGCCAAGGACCAAGGATCACTGGTAGTCAGCCCCCAAATACCACAGTCTTCTGGGTGAAAGCATGGCCTTGATGACAACTTGATTTGGTCTTCTAGCCTCAAAACTGTGAGCCAAAAAATTCTCATTGTGTAAGCCAACCCATTGCTTAAACAGCGAGGAAACTAAAACATAAGCTAAGTTTTTTGAGAGCAATGCTGTCTTTTATTCATTATCATATTACCCATAGAACCAAACATGGTGCCTTCCTCTTATTAGACGTGTGTTAAATATTTATTCACTAATCTGTTGAGTGAAGAACTGAAACAATATTTTCAGCCATTTTATGGTCCCATTCCTGCATAATTAGATGGATCATCAGTATGATAATTGGAATCTGATCATGCAGTATTCATCAAATATGGGAGGCAAGACACTAGACAAACCTTTAAATAAGGGTATTCTTAGAATGAATTGTTAATTATTGGCTCATAGAACAACATAGACAATACAGGATGGAACTGGATCTCTGGGAGGAGTCCTTTTTAGAGGGATTTTGGGGAGTGATTTCTTTTTAAGGAGCAGGAGACTGGAACCTGATATAAGTGTGCAATATATGCCCCACTCTTAGACCCATGCTGTCCAATAGAAATATAATGCAAGCCACATATGTAATTTAATGAAGCAGCAACATTAAAAGGCAAAAGGAAATTGGTGAAATTAATTTTCATAATATATTTTATTTAACTCTTTTTATCCAAATTATCATCATTTCAATATGTAATCAATACAAAATTATTAATGAGATATTTTACCATCCTTTTTCAGAATTGTCTTCAAACTCCAGTGTATTTTACATTTATGGCACATCATAACCTGGACTAGCCACATTTCAAGTGCTCAATAACTACATGTGGCTAGTGGTGTGTGCCAGTTTGGATATATTATGTCACCCAAAACACCATGTTCTTTGATGCAATCTTGTGGGGCAAATGTATGTAGTCTTGATTAGGTTGGAACCTTTGGATTAGGTTGTTTCCATCAACTGTGGGCAGGAACTTTGACTGAATTGTTACCTTGGAGGTGTTACCCCACCCATTCAGGGTGGGTCTTAATTAAATCACTGGAGCCATGTAAGAGCTCAGTGCTCAGTGCTGTAGCCAAAAGAGACATTTTGCAGACGGCTGTTGAAAGTAGACTTTTGCTGACACTTTGCTCCAGAGAAGCTAAGAGAGGACAGACACCCCAAGAGCAACATTTTGAAGAATGCACAGGAGCTGAGAGAGTTGCTGGAACACAACCTGGGATTAGAAGGTGCCAGCCACATTCCTTCCCAGCTAACACAGGTTTTCCAGACGCCATTGGCCTTCCTTTGGTGAAGGTATACTTGTGTTGATGCCTTCATTTGGACATTTGCATGGCCTTCAGACTTTAACTTTGTAACCAAATGAACCCCCTGTATAAAAGCCAGTCCATTTCTGGTATTTTGCATTCTGGCAGCATTAGCAAACTGGAACATGGTGACTCTTTTGGATAATGTAGTCATAGAGCATCTCCAAATAACCTGAAGATAGATATCACCAAAAAGCTGCCAAAAATGTGCTTCATCAGTAGGCTGTTGGCCCATATTTTCAAACTGATAAAGAGAAGTTCCAAACCTGGCTCTGTTGGCACGTCCTGTTCACATGCTGACTCTCATGATTGGTGATATTTATTGATATCTTCTGATGGGCCAGCCACTTCATGTGGTTATCTCATTTAATCCTCACAACAACCCTAGGAGATAAATGTTAAGAACCTCTTTTTACTGATGAGGGAATGGAGATTTCAAAAGTCCAAGTTACTTGCCGAAATTGCATGTCTACGAATACATGCAGAGAACAATTCCAGTCCAGGCACGTGGCACTGGTCATGACACTGCTCTGCCTCCCGGCCACCCTGAGTGCCTGTGGTAATGAGCCCACATCTCTGACATACACACCACGGGTTCTGTTCAAAATCAATTAGAAAAATGTGCCAACAAACAAACCAATTGACAACAAATGCTGTCAGCATACAAACATGAAGTGTCCAGTACCAGAACTATTTTGGGCTCTGGGTAGAAAGAAATGAATAAGGCACAAAACTTGTTCTGGGAGTTTATGGTTTAATGAGGGAGACAAAGATATGAACAACTGAAACCTATTCGAATGCTATGGGAGAGGCAGAAGTCAAGGTGCACGAAGCAGGAAGGAAGGCACAGTCGCTTCAACCTGAGGAGACTGGAGAGGACTCTGTAAGGAGGACCCGGGGTTGAGCTGCATTGGAAGGATGACTCTTCCATCCCCCTGCCCTGCACCTCCTGGTCTGGACTCCAATCAGCAGCTTTTCATTTTCAATTAAATGAGTCCATTTACCAACAGCTGTAGGTGAGCGAAAGGGAGCCACAGGTAGTTTTTCCTCCTTCTTTAAGTGTCTCCTTCTTCTGACAGTGTTTTTCATATTCCAGAAATGAATTAGGTGAGTTAAGATCAGCATTTTCCTTAATGAGATAAATTTTAAAATAAATTAATTAAAAATAGTTACTAATGAATTAATTCAAATATAATACATCAACAGAAAGTACCTGCAGTTCTGGTCTAAGGAATCATATCCTTCCTGGCAGGCAGACATTTTTCCAAGTCTGAGTTTCCAATATAGTCATGTCTAAGAGATTAGATATTGTTCCTGTGTGATTTGCACAGAAAAAGAGTGTTATTTCATGAGTCCTTTACTTTAATACATATTGGGTGCAATATAAAATGTTATTTCATACTTTGGGCATGTTATAAAAGTTTGAAAACCACTGCTCTCTGTGTCTGTGGTGGGTAAGGAGGAGTTGCTACATCTCGCCCGGCACACCCTCTTTATCGGCACTGCTGTGGGCTGTCCTTCACTTTGGTACTGTCTGCTACCCAGAACTCCGGGACACATGCTATCGCTTTCCATCGCATGTTGTGACTCCAGCAGGATGCCTGCGAGGGAGAGGTAGGTGAGGGTGAGGACACGTCTCCTTTACTGTCCCATCTTCCTTCTCCACAGCAACTCTCCCCAGACCTCATAGGTACACTACACTTGACTGAAGAGCTGAGTTCCCACAAAAGCAGAAAAATTATAAACATGACTTGGTCCATGAGTAAAGCATCCCAGATGTTCAAATATTCACAGGGCCCATTCACAGCTCTGCATTTCTTAATCTTGTGCTCTTGGCCTTAGTTTTTCTCTTCTTTGCAGTACAACCTTCTTCTAATTTCCACTGCGTTGATCTCCATTCCACTGTTCAGGAACTCTTACAGGGGCAGTTCTGGCCCCAGGATTCATATAATTCCTGGGGACCAGAGCCTTTTCCAAGTCTGCATTTCCCTTATAGCGTCATGCTTAAGGATGTCAGGCAGGTCAATCCACTCAGTCACTGTGGTGAGAAGAGCTGTTGGCTTTCCAAGTTCTGCAGAATAGCCCAGGACAGGCAGAGGCGGGTTGAATCCCACCCTTTTCCAATGCCTGCAGTATGGGTTGCTCAGCTGCCACTGCATTCTTTCAATCACATGGAGGCTAACTATTGGATCAAACAGGTACACACACACATGCACACATGTGCATACATACACATTTCCAAAAGACCAACATTAATCCCCCAAATACTAAAATTTCACCAGTAGTTTTCAAACCATGTATTAGAAGCATGTGGGGAAATTGTTAAAATTTGAATTCCTGGGAACTCTCCCAAGGAATTTGCATTCTGGAGGCCTGGTCAGGGCCTAAGGTTTTGAATTATAACAAACACTCTGGGTGTTTCTGAAGCAACCTTAGGACCATCCTAAGAAAAATATTGTTTCAGTGACTTGAGCTAATTTCCCAACTGCCTCTACACTTGGCAAGGCCACCTCTTCCACAGTGGAGTCAGGACATCACGTTGTTACGCAGAACAATGTGGTTTGTTCCTTTGTTCATCTCCAGCCCTTATCCTTTCCCCAGTTACCATGAGGCCCTCCTAAAAGAAAAATCAAGTGAACCCCTGAAGTGTATAGCCCTAAGTGGTAGCTTCCCTACATCAGACAACCACATTGGAATCTTTGGCATTACCACCTGTGAGTAGTTGACTAATTGTGCATGCCCAGGCATTTGTCCCCTGGAGCCTCTTTCCGGAAGTAGAGGTGAGGTGAGGTGTGTGTAGGAGGGGAAGCAGGGGGTAGGTGTCTGTTTTTCCAATCACAGTTTCATGCCTTCTTCACGGTACAGGGTCAGTTCACTCTTACATGCAGACATAGATGACTTGCAAAGGCCCACTGGACTGGGTTGTTAAAGAGCCTGTGGGGTTTCCTTTGAGGATGATCACCACTTGGATGGGGAATGTATGTGCCTGGGGTATGTAGTCCTTTCTTAGGGCAAGAGGTTGCAAATAACTGGTGGCATTCAGTGAGTCCACTCTGGGAGGAATGTACATTCAGAAAAAAGGCATGTCGAGGCATGAGGGGAAACAGAAAATCGCAGTTGCCCTTCTGCTGGGTACCCCCGTTCTCTGGCTGATAGGCAGCAGCTGTTCAGCTTGGGTCAGTTTACATTTGGAAACAATAAAACCCAGCCTTCTATCAATGGCTCTCATTCTTAAGCCAACAGATCTGTAGGTCTCCAAAACTGCCTCTCTTCTCTTTTTCTTTACATTTCACTCTATGGATTTATATCTTTGCTGAAACCTTCCTTTCCCCTTATTCTTCCTTTCCCTGGCATTCGATTTCATCGTCTGCTCTCTTGTTCGGAGGGGCTCTGCCCTTTTTTCCAGTTGACTTTCTCTTGGTGTTGTCCCAGATCCTGCATACCAAGTTCTTGTGGCCTCAATATATTTATAGAAGTTACCCAGTGATTTAGGCTGCCATTTTGTCAACTTTTAAACAGTTTTCTAGCTTTTTATAATCACATGATTGCCTTTTTTTTTTTTTTTGGTTGACCCTAACACTAGTCTGAGTACTTTCTTACAATGTCATTGTAAACACTAACCACTCAGTAAATGCCTCATAATTGAATGATTGGGTGGGTAGGACTCCCATCCTCACTCTTATAGTTGAAGTACTGTGATGCTAGTATTTGGGGTACTATTTAAAAACTATTATTAGGTTGGTCTATATGAAATTGCCAATTTTGTAAATCAAGATGATTAATATCAGCAGTTTCATATGGTTGAACTTAATACATGAGTAATCTGATGTAGTCATGAATAACACCAAAAATAACTAGATAAAATACACTCGGTGAAGAATTTTGTACTCCTTTTTTTCCTCCTCTACATGAGCCAGAGTTCTGAGCCAACTGACATGGTGTCATGCTTGGAAACCATCAGAGCCAGCTTGGCTCTGTCTTCCCAGTGTCAGAAATGACCCTCCTTCTCTGTTAGCTGCTGGGATGCTGAGTCCTGCCCATAACTCAAGGGACCACTGGGGCCCTGAGTCTGTGTTCCTGCAGCCTCAACCCCTCAAAGCAATGGAAGACCCTGATCCCACACTCTCTTCCAACCTTTAAATGACATCACCTAGATCAGGGGACTGTAAGATTTTCAGACTGTGAACTGCTTTGGCAGCGCCTAGAGACCTTGGGGATCAGCTAATCCACCCCCATTCAACACAAATAAACAATCCAGACATTCTCCAGAATAAATGGTATGTGAGAAGATGTCCACTTCTTTGGATAAGGCACCAGGAGGCAATGTGTGGACTTTATAAAATATTAATACAAACAAGAAAGCAAACGTTAATGTGTCTTTGTCATGAAACTCATGGCACTAGAGAAGCTTAATGAACCACAAATGGCTTGCTGACCACATTTTGAGAACCATCACACCTTTTGGTCTGATTCTCTGAATCATATTCACTCATTCAACAGATTTGTTTGGAGTTAGGCAGCAGAAGTTCAAGGTTAAGAGCAAGGACTCTGAAGCTAGATGTGAGTTTGCATCCTACCTCTGTCACATATTGGCTGTGGGAACTTAGGGAAGTTACTGAAACATTCTGTGCCTCAGTTTCCTCAATCTGTTACATGGAGGTAATGGTACCTACTCATAGGATTGATGTGAAGACTGAATATGGATTTTCAAAAAGTGATTTGCATAGTGTTTCACACATGGTAAGCACTACATAAGTGTTAGCTATAATTATTATAACACGTCTGATCTTAAGACTGCTCAGAGTGCCCAGCAGAACACTATCTAAGATGGCAGGGGCTCCCTTAGTGACTACTGAAAGAGAAACTGGGTGCGGCACCATTTGCACTGATGGGCTGAACTTAACTTGTGTCTGGGTCCACGATTCACCATGAAAACAGATAGATGCAGTGGAGAAAGCATTAGACGGGTTGTTTGATGCTGTAAAGGTATATCCCCCAAAGTGTTATTTATGTTTAATTGTGAATATGATTTAATTAATTGCAGCTGCAGGACTATATTTTAAATTACCTTCATGCAACTGACTATAATGGTTAATTCTCAGTTCTCTGGAAGGGATCAGAAACCCATGTCAGAGTAACTGCTTGAGTTCAAAATAAGGTCCCACCCATGATCCTATTAACCAAATAAATGCTACTCCACAGAGCAATGGGGGGATATCTCAAAATTAACGCTGCCTGTGAGAATAGCCATTTATTATTTTTGCATAGAGAATGTGTTCTGTTATTATTCAAGCATCAGTTGGGAAACACCATCTTCATTTGAGCATGTCTTGATGATGCAGGAATTTACAGTGATAAGCAGAGAAAAATCCATTTTCTTCAACAAATTGGTGAAAGCAGAAAAACATGCAGTAAATTAAACCCAGTTTGCATGGCATTATGCACACATGCAGTCCTTCCTATGACCCAGGGAATGCTGTTTGAATTTTTCTATTTCTCTATGTTTCTATGGTATTCTGGGAACAATTGAGGAGCCCTCTGTAGGCTGATTAACACCTGTAAATTCTCATTGCCTCGTGTCTTCCTTATATTGCAGAGGTAATGAGTCCAAATCCTGATAGGGCTGTATTTTTATTAAAATTTCTTTGTATCTTTTTCTTTTCATGTCAAACAGATTCCTACACATTTAACCCTTTAAAGTCTCTCATATTCTATCTTTATCCCAGGAAATAAACCAGAAAGTCAGAGGAGCAGCTTGCACTAGGTTGCTTAGAGGGGAAATCAGACACCCAGGGAAGTAGTGACTGATAAAATATAAGTTCTGACCATGTGGTGACAAAATAGTTGGAGATTGGAAACCCAGCTAATTAATCTGTCATTCATTCTACATGATAACAAACATCCGTTAATTCATTAACAGACATTTCTTGAGTGACACATCATAGACATTCATCTATGATGATGAAGGCAAAGTGGTTATACAGAGAAAAGGCACAGCCACTGCCCCCAAGTCACAGCCTGGTGGGAGAGAGAACACAATAAATAAGTGCAAAACTGGGCAATACATACAAATATACTCTTATGGGTTGAATTGTATCCCCCCAAGACATGTTCAAGTCCTCACCCTGTGAATGTGACCTTATTTGGAAACAGTGTCTTTGAAGATGTTTTGGTTAAAATGAGGTCAAACTTCCATGGACCCTAATCCGGTACTGCTGGAATCCTTAGAGGAATGGAAGAATTGGACACAGACAGACGGATGCAGGAGAGAATGCCATGTGGTGACTGAGGCAGAGACTAAAGGCTAAGGGTTGCCGACAAGCAGAAGCTAGGAAGAGATGAAGAAGGATTCTCTCCCACAGATTTCAGACTTTTAGCCTCCAGAACGGTGAGACAATATCTTTCTGTTGTTTTAAGCATCCACTTTGTGGTACTTTGCTATGGCAGCCCTAGAAAAACAGAGCACTATGGAAAAACAGAGAAGGGAGAAGCTAACCCATTCTGAGGGATCATAGAAGGCCTCCCAGAATAAATGAAACTTGACCTGAATGTTAAAGGATGCTAGGAGTTAGTCAGGTGTGTGGAGGGCGTGGGGGACCCCTGAGGGAGGAAACAGCATATAAAAATGCTTTGTTAAAGGAGAATGCAGCTCTGTGTATACACAATTCCAGGAAGTGTTCTGGTGACCCCTTACATGATAGGATGGTGACAGTGGCAATGGCCAGCCCTGCTCTGTGAGCTGAAAGGACTTTTGGATCTAATTCTACCTAATAATTCCTAGTAAGACCTATCCCCAGTATGGGCTACTTCAATGATGGAGATAGACTCTGCTGACTTATTGATCAACTGAGCCATCAATGGGAGAAGCTGGCAGTGCGCATAGTTGTCCTGCTCCAGAAACTCTGAAATCACCTGTCACAATCAAGAAAAGCTTCATTACACAACTAATAGAGATGTTCACCCCTCTGCCATATCCCTCCAGGCTGACTAAAAGTAGGGCCCCAGGACCTGCTTACAGACCTTGGTCACAGTACATCCAGGGAATCTGAGAACTTGGCCAGTTGTATACTGATCTACTAGGTTCCATTGTTGACTGGCCTCAAGCCTGCATCACTCTGAGTGGACAAGGTCAAGGATATTTCCTGCTTGAGAGATTAATAATGAATGAGAGCTACTCATAGAAGTTAGAGTAAAGGGCCATATGGAGATGTTGATCCCATTGATCACTATTAGTTAAGGTGAGCTAGTGGCCATAAAGAATAGGTCCCCAGATATATAAAGGCTCAAACATAGTGCAAATTTGTTGTTTGCTGGGTAACAGTACTGAGCAGGAGAATGTGTTGGTGGATAGCCCTCATCAATTCAATTATTCAGGAGCCTAGGCTGATGGATGATGTGCCATATTCCACCTTTGACTGCCAAGATTAACTTATGGGTTTTCATTCCTGCCAGTCATAAGGGGAAAAAGCACAGAGGCGAGAGTAAGTGAAATTTTTATGGGGCAGGCCTGGAAGTGGGACACATCATTTCTATTCACATTCTACTTGCTAGAACTCAGTCATATGGCTGCATCTAATTGCAAAGGAGTCTGGGAAATGTAGTCTAGCTATGTGCCCAGAAATAAGAGGAATACGTGGACTTTAGACAACAGCTATCAGTCTCCCACAATTCCCCATCCCATGCTACCTTTTAATACTAGACCTTATCTGGATTTTGTGCATGGCTCAATAAATCACCCTGAGCACCAAGACCATAATTTACTGCTACCAATTCTTTTAGGTCATGTATACATATGCTCTACTCTTCTACTGGTACCCAGAGCGATGTGACAGTTCACAGCTAATGGCCAAGTCCATGAAATTAAGAACTGAAGCAGCCTCTCCTGTGATCTAATGCCTGAATATCCACAATGCTTTAAAGTGATAGAATCTGAGGATTTTGTCTGCTTTTTCCATTCATAGTTCTGTATAATATTATGATTGAACCAAGGAATCCAAAGAACAAAAATAATTGAAAATAACTAGCCTATATTTCCGAAGTAATTTCTATGAGTCTTATAAATATGTAGTATCAGAGGAATGACCCTTAAAATTGCAATTGACTATTCAGCCAGTAGAGAGATAGCTAAAATTCAGTTCTAACAGATAGGAAGTATATGACAATAATGCAAAATTTTGACAGATCCAGAGGTCTTTCAAGTTAGCTGGAAACTGCATTCACATATCTCAAGAAACAAAAGCAAAATCCAATCAAGCAAGCCTGGGAATGCAGTCTTCTGGGTAAATGGACTAGTCAGGTAATATGTAACTTGATCTCAAGAATAAGGACTAAACAGTCTAGGGGACCCCCATTGGAGGGTTTTGGCAGAAGCATGGAGAGAGAGACACACTCCATCAGGGCTGCAGTTGAGTTATCTAGTCACCATCCCAGCTGAAACATCTAGTTGTCATGCAACCTCAATGGGCTCAGACGGTACCCCACAACCCCCACAAATGTGTGGGTAATGTAATCATTTCTTTCCTGTGTAAGCATCTTCAAAACTTGAAAGATTCAGAATTAAGTATTGAAAGATTTAGGAGATCAGAATTAGAGTATTAATGTTTTTGTAACTTCAATTTAAAATGTACAATTGAGTAATTGAATTCATCCTGTAATTTTAGTTTACTATTTTATATACAGGGTTAAAGCACTTAAAAGAAGTTAAGGTTTACTGTTTTTAAAGGTCTGATTTATTACACTTATAATAATTACCTAAGTAGGAGGAAAGTTTTTCAGTAAGGGAATTGAAGTGTTTAAAGAAGAAATTGAGCCCCAAAGCAAGCAGAAAGAAAGAAACAACAAAGATCAGCACAGAAATAAATGAAACTGAGAACAGGAAAACAATAGAGAGAATCAACAAAACCAGAAGCTGGTTCTTCAAGAAAATCAACAAAATTGATGGACCCCTTGCTAAGCTAACAACAACAACAACAACCACAAAAAAGAGCAGATGCAAATAAATGCAATCAGAAATGGGAAAGGAAACATAACTACTGACCCTGCAGAAATAAAGGAGATAATGAGAAGATACTATGAGCAACTATACGCTAATAAACTGGACAACTTACATGAAATGGACAACTTCCTAGAAAAGCATAAACAACCAACATTGACCCAAAAAGAAATAGAGGGCCTCGACAAACCAATCAGAAGCAAAGAGATTGAGTCAGTTCATCAAAAAGCTCCCAAAAAAGAAAAGCCCAGGACCAGATGGCTTCACATGTGAATTCTACCAAGCATTCATGAAAGAATTAATACCAATCCTGCTCAAACTCTTCAAAAAAATTGAAGAGGAGGGAAAACTACTCAACTCATTCTATGAAGCAAACATCACCCTAATACAAAAATCAGACAAAGATACTACAAACAAAGAAAATTATAGACCAATCTCTTCAAAGAATATAGATGCAAAAATCCTCAACAAAATACTCGCAAATTGAATCCAGCAGCACATTAAAAGAATTATACACCACAATCAAGTGGGGTTTATTCCAGGTACGCAATGCTGGTTCAACATAAGGAAATCAATTCATGTAATACACCACATCAATAAATCAAAGCAAAAGAACCACATGATCATCTCAATAGATGCCGAAAAGGCATTTGACAAAATTCAACATCCTTTCTTGATGAAAACGCTTCAAAGGATAGGAATAGAAGGGAATTTTCTCAATATGCTAAAGGCAATATATGAAAAACCCACAGCTAACATCGTACTCAATGGGGAGAGACTGAAAGCTTTCCCTCTAAGATCTAGAACAAGACATGGATGCCCACTATCACCATTGTTATTCAACATTGTGCTGGAAGTTCTAGCTAGAGCAATCAGGCAAGAAAAATAAATAAAAGGCATCCAAATTGTAGAGGAAGAAGTAAAACATTCACTGTTTGCAGATGACATGATTCTATATGTAGAAAATCCAGAGAAATCTACAGCAAAGCTATTAGAGCTAATCAATGAATACAGCAAAGTGGCAGGCTACAAGATCAAGATGCAAAAATCTGTAGTGTTCTTGTACACAAGTAATGTACAACAAGAGGAAGAAATAAAAAAATTCCATTTACAATAGCAACCAAAAGAATCAAGTATTTAGGAATAAACTTAATGAAGGCCACAAAAGACCTATACAAAGAAAATTTACAAGAAACTGCTAAAAGAAATCGAACAGGACATAAAAAAAAAATGGGAGAACATGCCATGTTCATGGATTGGAAGACTAAATATAATTAAGATGTCAACTCTACCTAAACTGATTTATAGATTCAATGCAATATGAATTAAAATCCCAACTTACTTTGCAGAAATAGAAAAACCAATAACAAAATTTATTTGAAAGGGCAAGGTGCCCCAAATAGCCAAATATATCTTGAGAAAGAGGAATGAAGTGGGAGGTCTCACACTACCTGACTTTGAAGCGTATTACAAAGCTACAGTGTACTCAAAACAGCATGGTACTGGCATAAGGACAGAGATACCAACCAATGGAATTGAATTGAGTGTTCAGAAACAGACTCTCGCATCTACAGACAACTGATCTTTGATAAGGTAGTCAAGTCAAATCAACTGGAATAGAGCAGCCTCTTCAATAAATGGTGTTTGGAGACCTTGATATCCATTTCCAAAAGAATGAAAGAGGATGTCCATCTCACACCTTATACCAAAATTAACTCAAAGTGGAACAAAGACCTAAACATTAGCACCAAGACCATAAAACTCTTAGAAGAAAATGTTGGGCAATATCTTAAAGATCTTGTGACAGGAGGTGGTTTCTTAGACCTCACACCCAAGGCACAAGCAACCAAAGAACAAATAGACAAATGGGATCTCCTCAAAATTAAACACTTTTGTACATCAAAGGACTTTGTCAGAAAAGTAAAAAGGCAACCTACACAATGGGAGATGATATTTGGAAACCACATATCAGATAAGGGCTTAATATCCCAAATATATAAAGGAATCCTGCACCTCAATAACAGGAAGACAAACAATCCAATTAAAAAATGGGCAAAAGACATGAACAGATATTTTTCTGAAGAAGAAATACAAATGGCTCAAAAGCATATGAAAAAATGCTCAACTTCACTGGCTATTAGGGAAATGCAAATCAAAACCACAATGAGATGTCATCTCCCACCTACCAGAATGGCCATTATCCAAAAAACAGAAAATTACAAGTGTTGGAAAGGATGTGGAGAAAGAGGCACACATATTCATTGCTGGTGGGAATGTAGAATGGTGCAACCACTCTGGAAGACGGTGTGGTGGTTCCTCAGGAAGCTAAGTATAGATCTGCCATATGACCCAGCTATTCCATTGCTAGTTATATACTCAAAGGAATTGAAAGCTAAGACACAAACGGACATTTGTAAACCGATGTTTATTGCAGCAATATTCAGGATTGCCAAGCGATGGAAGCAGCCCAAATGTCCATCAATGGACGAGTGGATAAACAAACTGTGGTATATACATGAGGGAATATTATGCAGCTGTAAGACAGAACAAAGACATGGAACATATAATAATGTGAATGAACCTTGAGGACATTATGTTGAGTGAAGTTAGCCAGAAACAAAAAGACAAATACTGTATGGTCTCACTAATATGAAATAACACTAATGAGCAAACTTTGATAGTTAAAAGCTGATAACACAGGCTATCAGGAGATAGAAAGAGGATAGAGAGCAGGCATTTGATGCTGAAGGACTACAGAAATGTTCAGCAGGATTGACTGTATAGATCCAGAAATAGATAACATAATACTGTGTAATGGTGGCACAATATCGTAAGTACATGGAACAAAGATGTCTGTGAGTAAAGCTGAAAGAGGTGGGATAGGGGAATGTATGACACCAGATGTAAAGATAGATGATGAAGACTGGGACTGTATAACTTGGCAAAAACTGGAGTGGCCAATGACTGTTGCTAAATGTACAAATATAAAAATGTTCTTACATGTGGGAGAATGTCAACCATGCAGAGTTTTGAAAAAGGGATGGTATTTGGGAAAAAACATAATCAAAGCAAACTGGAGTCTATGGTCAACAGTAACATTCCAATATGTTTCCATTAAATGTAACAAAGGCAATATACCAAAGTTAAATGTGTATGAGAGGGGGATATAAGGGAGGAATATAGGATTCTTGGCAGTGGTATTGTTTTCTGTCTTTACTATTGTATTGTATGACAAAAAAAAATTGAGTAAATTAAATTTATAAGTGCAGTCTAACATACATTTGTAAAGGAGTTTAACCAAGTTTGTAAATGGGATCAAAACTTAATAAAAACTTTCTTAAATATGATTGGCTTTCTTCTATCTGAACTATGTTGTACGGCCTGCTGTGATGTTTTTGGCCTTCATTTGGAGCAAACGCATCATTTACTATTCAGTCCACCTCTGCGCATTTTCTCATTAGTAGGAGCCATTAAACTAGTGCTGTTTGGCAACAGTATAATTGCAAACAAGAGCAATAAAGAGCTGAAATCTTGTGGAGGTGCAAAAGTGAAGGTGGTTACTGGGATGATCCAGAATATACTTACATTAAAATATGTGGATTATTAAAGAAATGAAAAGTGAATTTACAAATTTATTATAGAAAACTGTAGACTTTGAAGGGCATCTAGTTTGAGAAACCTGTGGCAAAGTGGAAAGAGCCTAAGCTTTGAAGAAAGACAAATGCAGATTCAGATCCTACCTTTCCACTTACGCGATAGTTATGTTACCTCTTTGTGTCTTCTTTCTCCATTTATAAAATAAGGATGATAATACCCTTCATGCAGAGTTGAAATGAGTTAGAGAGAACACATGCAAAGTTGTGAGCAAATGGGTAAACACTCTGTAAAGATGGCTATTATTATTAGAAATAGATTAACTATACTTACTATATTTGCCAAATAAACTCTTCTGTGTGTGCATATGTACAGGGGCTGTGCAGGTTTGAATGTATTATGTCCCCCAAATGCCATTATCTTTGATGTAATCTTGTGTGGGCAGACCTATCGGTGTTAATTAGATTGTAATTCTCTGAGTGTTTCCATGGAATGTGCCCCGCCCAACTGTGGGTGATGACTCTGATGAGATATTCCCATGGAGGCATGGCCCCACCCATTCATGGTGGTCCTTGATCAGTGGAGCCATATAGATGGGCTGACAGACAGAAGGAACTCAGTGCAGCTGCAGCTGAGAGTGACATCTTGAAGAGGAGCTACAGCCAAGAGGGACACTTTGAAGAACGCACTGGAACTGAGAGGAGCTTCAGCTTACAGAGACATTTTGGAGACGGCCTTTGAAAGCCACCTTTTGCTCCGGAGAAGATAAGAGAGGACAAACGCCCCAAGAGCAACTGAGAGTGACATTTTGGAGAGAAGCCGAAGCCTAGGGAGGAACATCCTGGGAGAAAGCCATTTTGAAACCAGAACTCTGGAGCAGACGCTAGCCACGTGCCTTCCCAGCTAACTGAGGTTTTCCGGACACCATTGGCCATATCCAGTGAAGGTACCTGATTGCTGATGTGTTGTTACCTTGGACACTTTGTGGCCTTAAGGACTGTAACTGTGTAACCAATTAGACCCCCTTTTGTAAAAGCCAATGCATTTCTGGTGTTTTGCATTCCAGCAGCATTAGCAAACTAGAACAGGGGCTGTGTGGTTGTGACATTTTACCTGCATTAGAGACAAATGAAAGACAGAATAAAGTAATGATTTTCTGAATGTGCTCTACTGAGCCCCCGGGTGGTTAAGGAGGGGGAATTGGAGTTGGGAGAGCTGGTTCAGGGTCTCTGCCTTCTCTTCAACCAAATCAATTTTGTTTTACTTACCTGTTGTACATACAGAGCTTCCATTTAAGATAATATATGAACAATGCATTTTATGGCTAAGTACAAAAAATGTTTGAAAACCATTAGTATATTAATATAATGATGATGATGATGACAACCAACTTGTGTTGAGCCATTATTATGCAGCAGACATATACAACTTTATGAGGTAGGTACTATCATACACTCACTATAATGGTCAAAATTAAATTAAATGTATATATATACTTTTTTGCCTCCACTAGTGCTTTTGAATAAAATATAATCTTGGCAGTGCTACGACAACAACCTGAAAAATTCCTCAATTTTCAAAGCCCTTGTAAACAGATCTTCCAGTTCTAAACTTAAAATGTAATTCCTTAAACATTAGGCAAAATCATTTTCTCACCTTTTGAAATAATAACCCATAGCTATGCACAGCCATCAGCTAGGAATTCACACCTCTCAATTCAGCCTCTTAATGAGTCAGCATCCTTCATTTGATTCCTATTAAAATGAGGAAGCGTGAAACCAGTTTCGGGCAAGTTGAGAAAAATAGACCGCCTCGAAATTTTTCACTATAATTTCATCCCCTGGGCCCTAGAAACGCAGACATATGCACGCCCACTAGCTAACACACCACATCACATACACACACGTGCACACACACCCTGAGAAAGGGGTTATTGTTATGCAAATGTGTCTGTTAACTAAAGACTGGGGTGCCAATTGCCTAAGGAATTTATTAATTCTGAACTCTAAAAAAGACACATGATGAGAAATGAGAGAAAACATTGCCTGGATTGCTTATAGAATTAGCTATTACCTATGGCGGGGATTACAGATCTTTTGTTGTCACCCAGTGTGTATTTCATATTTGTCAAAGGTGAAAAACTCTCACTGTGCCCCAGAAATTAAGTAAATCATTTTATTTTACTGGCCAGAAGGTTCTCTTTCATGTCGTGACATCCCAGTATTGATAGAAATTGTTGGTCAGATTCTCAAAGGCACATGGGAGCATTCAATGATGCTTTTCTCCATTCGACTCTCAGTACAAGGGGTGGAAAGTTGTAGCACATTGTATTTGAAGGCGTTTGCCTTAACACCCACAGATGACCTCCAAATTGACTTTTTTTTCCCTTCGAGGCAATCATTATTTTCAACAATCTTAAACAGTTTAGTTGGTTGAGTCAACCATATCATTATTTTAATAGGTCATTAAAATAAATGAAAAAAATTTAAATGATTAAAAAAGCCTGTGTTTTCTGCAATATAATCACAGCCAGAAGCTCTATGTGTATATAATTAAATAAGGCCATGGCACAACTATCACATAATGTCACTCAAATATTCTTTGAAACCAGGAGGGTATAAATAAATAAATTAGTTAGTTGAAAAAAATTGTCTAGCTAACACAGCCAAGGGTTGAGAGCATGCTGTGATGGAAAGACATAAAACTGAGATTTAGGAAAACAGGGCTGTTGTTTCAGCTCTCCACTGACTAGCTAGATTATATTGGAAGAGTCACTAAATCTCTTTGAGTCTTAATATCTTCCTATGTGAAATAGATTTCCAGCCCTACCTGTGGTGAGTACTTAATGTGATAATATATACATTGCAGTACATTAGTGCAGTGCAACAAGTATTTCTGGCTCTTCTCCTTCTGGTGCATGGTATAGTTGCGTGCCCTGCTTGCTTTGAGTTTAAGTATGGCACTATGAAATGCTTTGGCCAATGAAATGTAAACGATAGTGACTTGTGTCACTTCCGGTGGAAACTTTATGAACCAGTGGTTGATTTGCCACATGCCCTTCTCACTGCATTAGTGATTGTAGAAGCTCATGTTGGGATGACTTCTTGGACTTAGTGGCCTGGGTCACTAAGTGGCTACAATGAGCAGAGGCCTCCTGCCGACCCATTTTGGACATGCAACATAAATAAGAACTTTTATTGTGATGGGCTTTTGAAACTTTGGAGTTGTTTATTACTGCAGTGTAACCTACCTGATAAAATATATGCAAATACTTTGGAAATTTCAGCATCTGTTTTTAACTGATCAGGAGAAATGTAGCCTTCAGGAGGCTTAGATTCTAAGAGAAAATATTATTTCATATAGTCAGGAGAGGGAATGTGGGGAGGGGTTTTACAAACATTGTGTTTTCTTTTATCAGCAGTGTTTAATTCTTTCCCTTTTCTTAATTGGAATGACTTTCTGCAGACACGAACCCTGCCGTTCTCCAGAACACCCTTCACTCCCAGTGCCTCCCACCTAGTCCCTCTGTACAGCTATTATCTACCTGACCCTGGAGGTCATTTATATTTTGCATTCCTTGCACTGGAGCATATAGATTTCAGGGGGGAAAATGGGAGTTTACAGTAGCAACTGAAAACTAATACATCTCTACAAAAGAAAAAATAGACAACTATGTCTTAATTTGCCAGGGCTGCTATAACAAATACCACAGGCTGGTTGTCTTAAACAACAGGAATTTACTGTCTCACAGTTTTGGAGGCTAGAAATCCAAAATCGATGTGGCAGCAGGGCCATGGTTTCTCTGAGTCTGTGGTGTCCACTTGGTGGCCTGCTGGCCATCCATTACTCAATTGCTACCTCTATCACGCGGCCATCTGTCTCCTCCTCTCTCCTACTACTCCTGTGTCCAATCTCCTCTGTAACAAGGTCTCCAGTCATATTGGATTCAGGCCCACCCTGATTCAGCTGGGCCTCATCTTAACCAATATTTACAAGTGGGTTCACATCCACAGGACTAGGAGTTAGGACTGGAACATGTCTTTGTGGGGGACGTGACTCAATCTATAACAATCTCTATTCAACAGGAAAAATGGCAAGTCCTTAGAAAATGGAATAGATAACACCTAGAGGGTAAATTAATTTTTTTTAACCCTGAGAAGAAATTTAAGAGCTTAGTGGTGATTGAAAATTAAGCTTGGATTGGGTTACTCGGGAAAGCAACTGAATTAAATGTGATATTTCTTTTAATTTCCTCCTTATTGTTTTTCTTATTATATCCCCTGCCAAATGGGTTCTTATCTTTCATAAGTTTAGATCAGTTATAAATCAATAGGAACTAGGTTGTCTATATAATATACTCTTTGTCTATGACATTGGCCCTTAGACTGTACTTTGAAAAAAATGGCTTAATAGGTTTTTTCTTGAAAATCCACCCCATCTGAGAGATGGCAATTACACTAAGCATTTTACAAATGGCCACAGCAAAACAGCAACCAAGAGATGTCCACCACAGAACATGAAGAAAGTTTCTGTGATCAAATACCTTCAGGATTCTGAAAATTTGGGTTAAGTTCTTGATGAAGAGCTCAGCTTGCCCTGAGGACATTGTCTTCCCTGGGCAGGGTCTGCCCCACATAAGGCTACCTGGGAAGTTCAAAATCTTCCTTTTAGAAACTCGTCTCTCACACACATCCTGGATGCATTCTATCAGCACATCTTGCTATTTCAGTTTTCAAAATATTATCACAAACATGGCCACCTCTTACCATGGTCTCTGTTACGGCTCTTGTCTGGATGTTCTCAATGAGCTCCCACTCTTGTTCCTCAGTGATCTATTTCCCACACAGAGCCTGATCCTTTAACAACTCAATCAGGTCATGACACTCTTGCTGCAAACCTGTTGGGAACCTCTTATCTCATTAGGATAATATCCACACCCTTTACCATGGCTATAAGACCCAATATGCTCTGAACCCTGGCTACCATTCCTGCCCCCTCACTTACCACCTTACCTTTCTCCTTCTGTACTGGCCATGCTGGCCTCCTAAAACATGACAGACCCATGCCTGGCTCAGAGCCTTGCCCTTGCTGTCATCTTCTCCTGGAATGTTCTCACCAGACACCTGCCTGTGGTATCCCCTGCTTTTCAACATCTTTGCTCTAACATCATCTCTTCAAAGAGGACTTACTGTCATGATTGCACTCCTTACGCTAGTTTATTATTATTTTTTAATCTTCATTTTATTGAGATATATTCACATACCACGCAGTCATACAAAACAAATCGTACTTTCGATTGTTTACAGTACCATTACATAGTTGTACATTCATCACCTAAATCAATCCCTGACACCTTCATTAGCACACACACAAAAATAACAAGAATAATAATTAGAGTGAAAAAGAGCAATTGAAGTAAAAAAGAACACTGGGTACCTTTGTCTGTTTGTTTCCTTCCCCTATTTTTCTACTCATCCATCCATAAACTAGACAAAGTGGAGTGTGGTCCTTATGGCTTTCCCAATCCCATTGTCACCCCCTCATAAGCTACATTTTTATACAACTGTCTTCGAGATTCATGGGTTCTGGGTTGTAGTTTGATAGTTTCAGGTATCCACCACCAGCTACCCCAATTCTTTGGAACCTAAAAAGGGTTGTCTAAAGTGTGCGTAAGAGTGCCCACCAGAGTGACCTCTCGGCTCCTTTTGGAATCTCTCTGCCACTGAAGCTTATTTCATTTCCTTTCACATCCCCCTTTTGGTCAAGAAGATGTTCTCCGTCCCACGATGCCGGGTCTACATTCCTCCCCGGGAGTCATATTCCACGTTGCCAGGGAGATTCACTCCCCTGGGTGTCTGATCCCACGTAGGGGGGAGGGCAGTGATTTCACCTTTCAAGTTGGCTTAGCCAGAGAGAGAGGGCCACATCTGAGCAACAAAGAGGCATTCGGGAGGAGGCTCTTAGGCACAACCATAGGGAGGCCTAGCCTCTCCTTTGCAGCAACCGTCTTCCCAAGGGTAAAACTTATGGTAGAGGGCTCAACCCATCAAACCACCAGTCCCCTATGTCTGTGGTCATGTTAGCAACCATGGAGGTGGGGTAGGCGAATACCCCTGCATTCTCCACAGGCTCCTCAAGGGGGCACTACATCTTTTTTTTTCCTTGTTTTTCTTTCTTTTTTTTTTTTAACTTTCCCTTCTTTTTTAAATCAACTGTATGAAAAAAAAGTTAAAAAGAAAACATACAATAAAAGAACATTTCAAAGAGACCATAACAAGGGAGTAAGAAAAAGACAACTAACCTAAGATAACTGCTTAACTTCCAACATGTTCCTACTTTACCCCAAGAAAGTTACATAATATAGCAACATTTCTGTGAACTTGTTCCTACTATATCCATCAGAAATTAACAGACCATAGTCATTCCTGGGCATCCCCAGAACGTTAAATAGCTTATCTGTTCTCCTTGGATTATTGTTCCCCCTTCCTTAATTGCTCTCTATTGCTAGTTCCCCTACATTCTACATTATAAACCATTTGTTTTACATTTTTCAAAGTTCACATTAGTGGTAGCATATAATATTTCTCTTTTTGTGCCTGGCTTATTTCGCTCAGCATTATGTCTTCAAGGTTCATCCATGTTGTCATATGTTTCACGAGGTCGTTCCTTCTTACTGCCGCGTAGTATTCCATCGTGTGTAAATACCACATTTTATTTATCCACTCATCTGTTGAAGGACATTTGGGTTGTTTCCATCTCTTGGCAATTGTGAATAATGCTGCTATGAACATTGGCGTGCAGATATCTGTTCGTGTCACTGCTTTCCGACCTTCCGGGTATATACCGAGAAGTGCAATCGCTGGATCGAATGGTAACTCTATATCTAGTTTTCTAAGGAACTGCCAGACTGACTTCCAGAGTGGCTGAACCATTATACAGTCCCACCAACAATGAATAAGAGTCCCAATTTCTCCACATCCCCTCCAGCATTTGTAGTTTCCTGTTTGTTTAATGGCAGCCATTCTAACCGGTGTTAGATGGTATCTCATCGTGGTCTTAATTTGCATCTCTCTAATAGCTAGTGAAGCTGAACATTTTTTCATGTGTTTCTTGGCCATTTGTATTTCCTCTTCAGAGAACTGTCTTTTCATATCTTTTGCCCATTTTATAATTGGGCTGTCTGTACTATTGTCATTGAGTTGTAGGATTTCTTTATATATGCAAGATATCAGTCTTTTGTCAGATACATGGTTTCCAAAAATTTTTTCCCATTGAGTTGGCTGCCTCTTTACCTTTTTGAGAAATTCCTTTGAGGTGCAGAAACTTCTAAGCTTGAGGAGTTCCCATTTATCTATTTTCTCTTTTGTTGCTTGTGCTTTGGGTGTAAAGTCTAGGAAGTGGCCGCCTAATACAAGGTCTTGAAGATGTTTTCCTACATTATCTTCTAGGAGTTTTATGGTACTTTCTTTTGTATTGAGATCTTTGGTCCACTTTGAGTTAATTTTTGTGTAGGGGGTGAGGTAGGGGTCCTCTTTCATTCTTTTGGATATGGATATCCAACTCTCCCAGCCCCATTTGTTGAAAAGACCATTATGGCTCAGTTCGGTGACTTTGGGGGCCTTATCAAAGATCAGTCGGCCATAGATCTGAGGGTCTATCTATGAATTCTCAATTCGATTCCATTGATCTATATGTCTATCTTTGTGCCAGTACCATGCTGTTTTGGCAACTGTGGCTTTATAATAAGCTTCAAAGTCAGGGAGTGTAAGTCCTCCCACTTCGTTTTTCTTTTTTAGAGTGTCTTTAGCAATTCGAGGCATCTTCCCTTTCCAAATAAATTTGATAACTAGCTTTTCCAAGTCTGCAAAGTAGGTTGTTGGAATTTTGATTGGGATTGCATTGAATCTGTAGATGAGTTTGGGTAGAATTGACATCTTAATGACATTTAGTCTTCCTATCCATGAACATGGAATATTTTTCCATCTTTTAAGGTCCCCTTCTATTTCTTTTAGTAGAGTTATGTAGTTTTCTTTGTATAGGTCTTTTACATCTTTGGTTAAGTTTATTGCTAGGTACTTGATTTTTTTAAGTTGCTATTGAAAATGGTATCTTTTTCTTGAGTGTCTCTTCAGTTTGTTCATTTCTAGCATATAGAAACATTACTGACTTATGTGCATTAATCTTGTATCCCGCTACTTTGCTAAATTTGTTTATTAGCTCTAGTAGCTGTATCGTCGATTTCTCAGGGTTTTCTAGATATAAGATCATATCATCTGCAAACAATGACAGTTTTACTTCTTCTTTTCCAATTTGGATGCCTTTTATTTCTTTGTCTTGCCGGATTGCCCTGGCTAGCACTTCCAGCACAATGTTGAATAACAGTGGTGACAGCGGGCATCCTTGTCTTGTTCCTGATCTTAGAGGGAAGGCTTTCAGTCTCTCACCATTGAGTACTATGCTGGCTGTGGGTTTTTCATATATGCTCTTTATCATGTTGAGGAAGTTTCCTTCAATTCCTACCTTTTGAAGTGTTTTTATCAAAAAGGGATGTTGGATTTTGTCAAATGCTTTTTCAGCATCTATTGAGATGATCAATTGATTTTTCCCTTTTGACTTGTTAATGTGTTGTAATACATTGATTGATTTTCTTATGTTGAACCATCCTTGCATGCCTGGAATAAACCCCACTTGGTCATGGTGTATGATTTTTTTAATGTGTCTTTGGATTCGATTTGCAAGTATTTTGTTGAGGATTTTTGCATCTATATTCATTAGGGAGATTGGCCGGTAGTTTTCCTTTTTTGTAGCATCTTTGCCTGGTTTTGGTATTAGATTGATGTTAGCTTCATAAAATGAGTTAGGTAGTGTTCCATTTTCTTCAATGTTTTGAAAGAGTTTGAGTAAGATTGGTGTCAGTTCTTTCCGGAAAGTTTGGTAGAATTCCCCTGTGAAGCCATCTGGCCCTGGGCATTTATTTGTGGGAAGATTTTTGATGACTGATTGGATCTCTTTGCTTGTGATGGGTTGGTTGAGGTCTTCTATTTCTTCTCTGGTCAGTCTAGGTTGTTCATATGTTTCCAGGAAATTGTCCATTTCTTCTACATTTTCCAGTTTGTTGCCATATAGTTGTTCATAATATCCTCTTATAATTTTTTTAATTTCTTCAGGATCTGCAGTTATGTCACCTTTTTCATTCATTATTTTGTTTATATGGGTATTCTCTCTTTTTGATTTTGTCAGTCTAGCTAGGGGCTTGTCAATCTTGTTGATCTTCTCAAAGAACCAACTTTTGGTGATATTTATCCTCTCTATTGTTTTTTTTTCTCTATGTCATTTATTTCTGCTTTAATCCTTGTTATTTCTTTTCTTCTACTTGGTTTAGGATTGGTTTGCTGTTCATTTTCTAGCTTCTTTAGTTGATCCATTAGTTCTTTGATTTTGGCTCTTTCTTCCTTTTTAATATATGCGTTTAGTGCTATAAATTTCCCCCTTAGCACTGCTTTTGCTGCATCCCATAGGTTTTGGTATGTTGTGTTCTCATTTTCATTCGTCTCTATATATTTAGCAATTTATCTTGCTATTTCTTCTTTAACCCACTGATTGTTTAGGAGTGTGTTGTTTAACCTCCAGGTATTTGTGAATTTTCTAAGTCTCTGATGGTTATTGACTTCTAATTGTATTCCATTGTGGTCAGAGAATGTGCTTTGAATAATTTCAATCTTTTTAAATTTATTGAGGCTTGTTTTATGCCCCAGCATATGATCTATTCTGGAGAAAGTTCCATGAGCACTAGAAAAGTATGTGTATCCTGGTGATTTGGGATGTAATGTCCTGTAGATGTCTGTTAAATCTAATTCATTTATCAGATTGTTTAGGTTTTCAATTTCCTTATTGGTCTTCTGTCTGGTTGATCTATCTATAGGAGAGAGTGATGTGTTGAAGTCTCCCACAATTATTGTGGAAACATCAATTGCTTCCTTTAGTTTTGCCAGTGTTTCTCTCATGTATTTTGTGGCACCTTGATTGGGTGCATAGACATTTACGATTGTTATTTCTTCTTGCTGAATTGCCCCTTTTATTAGTATGTAGTGGCCTTCTTTGTCTCTCAAAACATCCCTGCATTTGAAGTCTATGTTATCTGAGATTAATATTGCTACACCTGCTTTCTTTTGGCTGTAGCTTGCATGAAATATTTTTTTCCATCCTTTCATTTTCAGTTTCTTTGTGTCCCTGTGTCTAAGATGAGTCTCTTGTATGCAACATATTGATGGTTCATTTTTTTTGATCCATTCTGCGAATCTATATCTTTTAATTGGGGAGTTTAATCCATTTACATTCAACGTTATAACCGTGAAGGCATTTCTTGAATCAGCCATCTTATCCTTTGGTTTATGTTTGTCATATTTTTCCCCTCTGTCTATTAATATCCTTTATTGTACCCATACCGAATCTCTTTAGTACTGAACCTTTCTCCAAGTCTCTCTGTCCTGTCTTTGTTTCTCTGTCTGTAGGGCTCCCTTGAGTATCTCCAGTAGGGCAGGTCTCTTGTTAGCAAATTCTCTCAGCATTTGTTTGTCTGTGAAAAATTTAAGCTCTCCCTCAAATTTGAAGGAGAGCTTTGCTGGATAAAGTATTCTTGGCTGGAAATTTTTCTCACTCAGAATTTTAAATATATCGTGTCACTGCCTTCTCGCCTCCATGGTGGCTGCTGAGTAGTCACTACTTAGTCTTATGCTGTTTCCTTTGTATGTGGTGAATTGCTTTTCTCTTGCTGCTTTCAGAACTTGCTCCTTCTCTTCTGTGTTTGACAGTGTGATCAGTATATGTCTCGGAGTGGGTTTATTTGGATTTATTCTATTTGGAGTTCGCTGAGCATTTATGATTTGTGTATTTATGTTGTTTAGAAGATTTGGGAAGTTTTCCCCAACAATTTCTTTGAATACTCTTCCTAGACCTTTACCCTTTTCTTCCCCTTCTGGGACACCAATGAGTCTTATATTAGGACATTTCATATTATCTATCATATCCCTGAGGTCCATTTCGATTTTTTCAATTTTTTTCCCCATTCTTTCTTTTATGCTTTCATTTTCCATTCTGTCATCTTCCAGGTCACTGATTCGTTGTTCAACTTCCTCTAGTCTTGTACTATGAGTGTCCAGAATCTTTTTAATTTGGTCAACAGTTTCTTTAATTTCCATAAGATCATCCATTTTTTTATTTAGTCTTGCAATGTCTTCTTTATGCTCTCCTAGGGTCTTCTTGATCTCCTTTGTATCCCGTACTATGGTCTCATTGTTCATCTTTAGTTCTTTGAGTAGCTGCTCTAGGTGCTGTGTCTCTTCTGGTCTTTTGATTTGGGTGCTTGGGCTTGGGTTATCCATATCGTCTGGTTTTTTCATATGCTTTATAATTTTCTGTTGTTTTTGGCCTCGTGGCATTTGCTGAACTTGATAGGGTTCTTTTAGGATTTGTAGACCAATTGAAGTCCTTATCTCTAATTTATCAGATCTACAGCTTCGTGGAGTACACTTTCTCTAACTAACCAGCAGGTGGCGTCCACGAGCCACCTGTTCTCCACAAGCCAGTTCTCCCCTACTTAGCCTTTTTGGTGAGTGGGGGAGTGAGTCTTGTGGGGTCCAATTGATGTACCAAGCTTGCATGTGTATTTGGTGTTGCCTGCCCTGTATATGGGGCGTGTTTCTGGGCAGTCAGGGAGGGGGGGTGGCCCTAACAATCAAATCTCCCTGGTGATCCTAGAGTTTTAAAGCTGCTGCAATAGTCTAATCCTTCAGTTCAGTCCTGCCACAGTTTGTCTCTGCCACTGACCCACAAGTCCTTGGTATTGGCGTATGGCTCCTGAGACTTGCAAGTGGGCCCCTCTTCCAGGCTGTGCACCCCGGGTCCTCTGTTGAGGGATGACTGTGCTATGTCACAGGTGAGTGCCGTCCCCCCAGGGCAGTTCTGGGCTGCTGGGCTGTGTAGGGAGGCTCCCAGTCTGCTGAAATGATGGCTGAATGGGGCTTTGTTAATTCACACTGCTCCACGTTCCCAACTCTGGGACAATCAGCTGAGGTTGCAGGGAAGGCTAATGTCCACGCCCAGTTTTGTGGTGTGTGCCTGTTATTTGAAGCACTTCCGTCACACTGGGTTGTCTGGGGCAGCTCTGGGCTATGGGGCTGGTGATGGGCAGGAGTGTTTCCTGTCCACCAGGATGATGGCTGTGAGCGGACACCCCCCTTTTCTTGGGAAGTTGTGGTGTTTAGTGAATTTTCTCAGCCACTGGATTATTGCGTTTTGTCTCAGAGCTCTCTTAGTTCTGCTCTTGACTTGACCTGCCCAAATAGCAAGTCTTTGAAGCTTTCTGTATTGGGCTTCTTAGAGTAATTGTTTTAGAAAAAGAAAAAGGGATTAAAAAAAAAAAAAAGGGCCCTCCTCAGAGATCTAATGGGTTATTGAAATGCTAAGAGACAAAGCAACCAGGGCCATTAAGGAAAGGTCCACAGGGCAGAGAGATCAGCTTTTCTTCGGGATTTGCATATGCACCTCAGGGCCTGAGCTCTGCCCTTCCCCTTTCTATGTTCACCAGAACTCCAAAAATCCTCCACTTTTATTTTGGAGTTTTTCATGTTGTTTTTTTTCTATGCCTGTCTCCTCTCTGCTGGGCTGGCTGCTCTCAGATTCTCTGGTGTCTGGTCTCAGTCTATCTATGGTTGGAGTTTGGATCAGTAGAATGAGTTTCCGATAAGGGCTGCCACTGCAGTTCTCCCTTCTCCTTCCCAGAGCTGACAGCCCCTCCTCCCACGGGACTGAGCCTGGCAGGGAGGGGCGCGGGTCCCCTGGCCACAAAAACTTACAGATTTCGCTGATCTCAGCAGTTCCACGTTTTCATGAGTGTTGTATGAAGTATGCCCAAAGTCAGATTGCTCTGTGGTGTCCAGTCCATGCAGTTCCTGGCTTTCTACCTACTTTCCTGGAGGAGTAACTAAAACATACAGCTCACCAGTCCGCCATCTTCACGCTAGTTTATTTTTGTTATTACACTTACTGCTACCTGACATTATGCTATAAATTTGTAACAGGATATTAAAGTAAGACCCTTCTTGTCTTTGAGACCCCCAAACTGAGAACAACTGGTGGCTCATGACTTACACAAGATATGCCAATGGCTACTTTCGCATAAGAAGCCAAGATTAAATTTGGGGGTGGGGTGGGATTTAAATAGTTTTACAGTAAAGATTTCTTTAGAGAGAGAGTCAAGTGGTGGAGGAAAGGAGTCAAATCTCAAGACAACTATTGAGGAGAGTTTAACGCATGCTTCCAGGAGTTTGGGAGTTCCTAGGGACTAGTGTCTGGCTCAAGGGAGAGAGAATATCAACATCAATAACAACTAAAAAAACAAAACAAAAACAAAACAAAAAACCAAAATCCTTCCAGGAAAGAAGCTGACTGACATGGCTTATGGTGGGGGCCTGTGGTAGAAGTCTGCTCTTCCAGAGTTTGGTGGGGACAAGTATGTGGATAGATTTCCTAGGCCAGATAAGGACTTTTGGCATGGAAAATGAAGTGACCCCAACAGAAGGGTGGGCCTAGACTCCAGGGGTTGGAAGAGGTGCCTGAGAATGGCCAGACTGAGAAGAAAACTACAGGTGGAAGGCCCACAGAATGGGGAAATCTTAAAATCTAGTATTAAGGCTTGCAACATGTAGAAGACTGGACACTGTAGCAATATCCACCCAAGGGTGTCCTTATTTTCCATCCCAATTTCCACCTGGGATGTGGGCCTTTGAGGGGCTAGCAAGTGGGAGGAGATGGAGCAGAACCTCTTCTCCACCGCAGGCTTCCATGCCTGAATCAGGCTTGAGCTCGAGGGTACAGCAGGGAAGGGGAGAAGCTTTGATTTAGATGAGACAGCAAAGCTGTAATTTATCTGGTCCTGGGTTTTTTACTTGCAAAACTCTGTAAAAAGTCTCTTTTGCAAATGAGACTCCCTTCTCCACTTAACAAAGCAGCCAAAATGTTTCGAACGATGTTAGAGTCATCATTATTTGCAGTTGTTGGGGTGGAAGTGGGAGTAGAAGGGGAGGTAGAGGCAGTTGAAGAGATGGTTAAACGTGGAACAGCCAACCCTCACAAAGGGAGAGCGCCCCTCGGCAGGGAGAGGACCTTAGTTTTGCTGCTGTTCTGGTTTGCTAATGCTGCTATTATGCAAAATACCAGGTATGGGTTGGCTTTTATAAAGAGGGTTTATTTGATTACAAATTTAGAGTTCTAAGGTCATAAAAGTGACCAAACTAAGGCATCAACAGGAGCATACCTTCACTGAAGGATGGCTAATGGCGTCCAGAACACCTCTGTCAGCTGGGAAGGTACGTGGCTGGCATCTGCTGGTCCTTTGCTCCTGGGTTGTGTTTGAAAATGGCTTTCTCCAAAATGTCTCTGGGTCTTTCTTAGCTTCTCCTGGGAAAACTCTGGGCTTCATCTCTTAGCTTAACATCTCCAAGCATCTCTAAGCATCAGCAAGTATCTAGGTCTGTGTCAGCTCTTAGCTTCTCTCTTAAATACTCCAGTGAACTAATCAAGACCCACCCTGAATGGGTGGGGACACATCTCCATGGAAATAATCTAATCAAAAGTAGCACTACAGTTGGATGAGTCACATCTCCATGGAAACACTCAATGGAAAGGTTCCACCCTAATCAAAACATTAATAAATTTGCCCCGAGAAGGTTGCATTAAAAAAACATGGCTTTTGGTGGAACAGAATATATCCAAACCAGCACAGCTGCCTCTCTGGTTTTCCAGGCTGGAGGAAGTGCCCCAGAAGGGACTGGCTCTGTGGAGAACCCAGGGGACTGGACTTGAGTTAACACCTTCAGGGGACCGCGATTGTCTTCGTTTGCCAGAGCTGCTATGACCAGTACCACACGATGGGCTGGCTGAAACAACATGAATTGATTGTCTCATGATTTCAGAGGCTAGAAGTCCAGCATCAAGGTGTCGGCAGGACTTGTCTCCTCCACTAGGTCAGTACTAATCTGCTGGTGGCCAATGACATCCAGAGGTGGCAGTCCTCCTCCTCCATCACTTGGCAATAATGCTTTTGGTTTCCTCTTGTGGCTTTCTCTAATTACTGGCTTCTCATTTCTTCTATTTTCTGGCTTCTCCTGACTGACCACATGTGAATTTCCTCTCTTTATAAGGCCTCCATAGTACAGATTCTGGCCCACCCTGATTCAGTTTGGCCACACCTAGATAGAAGAATTGTGAATAGAAGATCCTATTCACAATTGAGTCCACACCTTAACCGAGGATACCTCTTCAAAGAGTTCTGTTGACACATGGGTTCACACCACAGGCATGAGGATTATGATTAAGAACATGTCTCTTGTTGGGATCCATGATTGAATCTACCATGATGATGGTTTGGACAAGGTACATCCAGCAGTGACTTCCACGGACCAAAGACCTGGAGCCCTTCCCTGATGTTCGGCACTGGGTAAGGTCCCTGGCATTTGTGTCCTGCCCTTCAGACAAGAGGCCTAGTAATGGCTGTGGTTTAACTTCTCAATACCCTAACAAGTGAGGGTTTAGGGTCACATTTAATTTGGTTGAGAAAAGTTAAATAATGCAATGGGCATTAATGCTCTGTGTAGTGGTTGCAAATTTATACCCACCATACAAGAGAATGCGGCCACAGGGCCCAATATTGGAGATTCAGATGAGGAGAAGAAGGCTACCCTCTAATTATCTGCTCTGTACAACATGCCTGCCAAGTTCGCAGCGGGCAGGTGCCTTGAGTCCCATTTTACCAGCAACAAAATTGTCACCAAGCAGCTTGTTGACACCGTAGAATCTTGGAGTGAATCACTGGCAGGACCAGAGAGCTGTTCAGGGTGGGAGGTCAGGCTGCCACGGCGCCCCCCGACCCGCCCTTGGCCCAGGGCTCCTCCCTCCAGAAGCGCTGCTACTCCTGGAAACATTTATATGGAAATACACAGAAAACCTCTCTGGAGATTGAACTAATGCCTGCCAGGGGGTGGAGGGGAATAAAAAGGGAATTTACAAATCCATCAGGGAAAAGGGAACATTACAGAGAAAGGAGAGCAAGTTATAAATGAAAAGGGGTGGGAAATTAATGGGGACTAAAATAGATTAGAATTTTATGTGCTCCGCGGGGTTTACAACACTTCACATGCAATTAGGAATAAAATCATGGGCTCCCCAAGCCCATGTTCCCTGGAGGCAAAGAAGTGATGCAATAGGTGAGGGGGACAAGTGCCAGGCGGTGGGTGGACAGTAACAGACTTCCTGGTTTTAAACGTGTCCTCTGTAGTTCTACATTTGTAATGAGAACACATTGCAGATGTGAGGAAGGGTTGGGGAGTAAATTTAAGTTGCAACTAGCTGTCTCTTTTCTTTTTTTCTTCCTCTCTTATCCTTGTGAAACATGGTAGGAAAGACTGAGCCATTTCACAGGGGGTGTGATTTTTACATAAATGGATGGTAACACATTTGCCACTGCTGGTGAAAACTGACCTATGTACAGAAATTTCAGTTTGCAAAGCATTTTTACAAATAATTACCCTGTGGGAGATACAAATCCTTCTAGATAGTTTGGAAGAGTGAATATTATCTACTCCATTACTCAGATGAAAAAAATAAGGGGTTCAGAAAAAGTAACTACATGGCCAAGGTCATACAAAATTTAAGCACTGGAATCTGGACTCAAACCTAGGACTTAAATTCTAATCTTGACTCACTGTTTTCCTAGGGTGAGAAGAAGGTTGCAGGTAGGGCAAGTTTTGTCTTAGAGTAAGTGGAATGGCAAAGTGACCACCCAAATATCCTGCTATCCCAACAAATTTTCCAATTGGCTTTCACAGGGTTTAAAAGCCTACAGTTAGAGACTCTGCATTTGTTTACAGTGGTTCTCTACCAAGACACCAGGGGCAGTTTGTGTGGGACAATTCTGTGTTGTTTAGGATTGTAGGGCATCTAACTTCATTGCCAGCCAACATGAAATGGCAGTAGCAGCCTTCGTCCTCATGACAGTAAAAATGTCCCTAGTCATTTCCAAATGTTTCCTGGAGCTGGTACTGGTGTCCCCAGTTGGGCATTGTGTCTCCTGAGAGAGGTTGCACCTGTTATTAGATGCTGAACTCTGTAGATTTGGAGTGTGGTGTATCCTCATGTCTTGCACTGAGGGAAAGTGATCTGCAGGACTAAAACAGGCAGTGCACAGCCCACTGACCGTTCTCGCCAGCAATTAGCAGAAGGAAGAGTGGAGCAGTTTTTTCTGGGCTCACGGATGGCACTGTCTGAAACCAAGCCCAGCCCTCCATGGCTCTCACCTCTAGAGAGACTTGGGGGGCATTATGCAAATTGTCTATTTCTTGGAGTGAATGTAGCCACATGTGGAAATTCTTGGATCTTGATTTGTGAATAGGGAGACTGTACTTCATGGTTTGCCTGGGGACAGTTTGAGTTTATGCCTGTTTTCTTAGAATAATCACTAATAACCCCCCTCATCCCCCTGGAATGTGTTCTGGATTGGATAATAAAATACAATAAAATACACGCTCCCCTTAATATGGGAGAACTCAGGCAAGAGTAATTTCCTACTTCCTGTGTGTCTGAGAAGCAGAGAGATGAGCCACTTCTGTACAACTTAGAAGTTCCTCTTTTGAATTACAGTGCATACTTGGCTCCCTCTGGGATATATAAGACAATACTGACCACCAGGAAATTAAGAAACACTGGGTCCAAGGGGTTTGGGGCCAAACGGCCACACATGGTCTGTAAATGAGAAAGTCACCCTCATTTGCGTGTGTGGTAGCCAGAAGGTGTTAGTGGCCCAGCCTCTGGGAATTTACAAAGCCCTGGAATCAAGGCTTGAAACCTGGCCACACCTCCTCCCCTTGGCAGCAGACCCACTCTTCCAGTGGGCCTTGATGGGTCGGAGCCCTTGGTTACCAGACCAGAGCTCTTATTTGTGGCTGTGCCCACTGTGTACTGAGAAATGTGCCTTCAGGGTCAGGTTTTGGCCATTGGATGCTTCCCCTCCTCCCTCCACCCACCATACACACTGGCCAGTAGGAGGAGAAAGCATCCCTTTTCTAACTAACGGGGCCAAAATTCTGCTATCCAGTTGACAGCCATTTGCTAAGAACCAGGCTGTAGAACCTGATGGCCCTGAATTCATATCTCAGCTCTGCCATGTGTCAGTTGTATAATCTTGGCAACATATGTAATTCTTCTAGGTCTATGAACTGGGGATATAATAATATCTGTCGATGGGGATATTGTGAGGATTCGGTGAGACAGTATATGTTCTCAGCATACTGTCAGAGGGTGTAGTTAATGCTAGTAGTAATATTTCTAGACCTGGCCCTTCTTCAGTGGGCCTGGTGTCTTTCTGGCCCAAAGATGTAGACATTATTAAAACAAGCACCTTATCTGGGATTCTGTGAGTCAACAGCCCACCCTCAAGGTCCTGCACTTGGGGCCCATGTCAAGCAGCTGTTGTTCTCCAATCCCCGCAGCTCATGTCTTCTCCTGGTTCTTTCTGTGTGGAAACCCATGGTTTCATTGCTTGGATCACCCCTACCCTATACTTCATCTTTGAGTTCTGCTTCTAGCATGGCCTGTAAATTCCACAGCCTCTGTCCTTGCCTTCTATTCCAACAAGGAAGGGCTTCAGAACAGGAGATGGGAAAGCTGATTGTGCAGCTGAAGTAATAATCAGGTGCTCTATCCTGCCAAACAGGTGTACTAGCTTTGTAGGGCCAATGCTGAGAGCCTCCACAGCCCGCCTCACAGAGAGGCTTGTCAGCCACTTATAACCCACGGACAAAGAAGAGCTCCATCTGATGTCAGGGAACCAAGGTCTCCAGTCACCATCAGAGGTCACCAACCATTCCTTCCACTACCTCACCTGGACCAACTTAATGGAACTTAGGTCTACAGGAAGCTGAGCTTCTCCCTGAGACTGTATTAGAGAAGGTGACAAAGGAGAGATGATTTCCCAGAAAATTCCTGGGTAGCCAAATGCACCAGAATGCCTGATAAGTCTGTGCAACACCCCCACCATCATCCAACAGCTGCTCGTTATACAATGAAAAATCATTTCTAACCCATCTTATGTAGTAATCAAACTTTCTAAGTATTTGCAGTTGTTTCCACTGAAGTGTGGATTCTCAATTACTCCACCTGTTTAGGGAACATGAAATATTATCTATCTTCCCAGAGACTATAGGTAAAAATGAATGCATACCTATCACATTGTCTCTGATGATGAATTTGAAAGCAAATTATAGGCAGTATAGCTACATTTTTATGCATAATTTTTTTCACATAGAGAATTTTTTTCATGTGATATGTATATGTATATATTCATACATACATACACACACACACATTCACACATACAAAAGAAGAATTGCTAAAGCAAAAGGTATGGGCATTTTTGAGGATCTTAATACATCCTATTAAAATATCTTACCGAAGGGTTGTATCATGAGACACTGCCAAAAGGTTGTAGAGTAGGTATTTCACCATATCGCTGAACAGCAACAGGTATTGTCATTTAAAGAAATATTTTCTAATTTATAGATGAAAATAATATCTTGTTTTAGTTTCTACATCTTCAGAAATTAATCACAAGGTTGAACATTTTTCATGAGTTCATTATTACCAGCATTTTTTGTCTTGTGAATTGTTTGTTCTTATATTATCTTTGCTATATTATTTTTCTTATCAAATGGCATGCACTTTTAAATAGGGTTGCTAACCCTTTGTCTGTTGGCATTTTCTGCAAATGAGGAAATGTGCCCAAGGTCACAGAGCTAGTGGCTCAGATCAAATTCCAGCTGAGGTTTGTCTGACTCCGGAGCTCATTCTCTTCCAATTACACTGTCCTTCTTTCCAGTGTGCCAGGGAAAAGGTGAATTGGACAATGACTGTGTGAGGTCTGAGGCAACTCAGAGCCAGGACCTACATAAATATGGAGCTTAATTACTGTGTTGCAGGTCGTGGAAATGTCTCATAAATAATTTCTCATTTAACCTCAAAATACTATAAAACGAGAATCAAGTATAATTATGATATTGGCATTTTACAGATGAAGCCGCTGGGCAAAGTAATATCCACATGCATTAGGTCAAGTAGAGGTCAAATTGAGTCTTAGACTGAAAACTATTATTTTATGATAATATCATAACACTCCATTTATCTGTCACCATCAGAAGGATGAGGCAGGTCTTTTAAGTTATTTTTTTCAGTTAAATAATAATTACCCCTTTAAATACCAAGTTATATAAACCTTTTATAGAAGGTTTTGAAAAATATGACTGATTGATCATACTCGTTTGTCTTTTCTTCCTCTTGAGATGCCACTAAAATGATAGTAAATTTTTCAAAGGTGTAAAGCACAACAATGAAGAGAAAAATTAAATTCTGCAAGAGAGAAAGGACTGGGGTGGAGAGAGGAAGGAGGAGAGGAGAGAGAGAGAGAAAGACTGAGAAAGTAGATGGGGAATTTGTAACATAAAGACTTAAGCAGCCACTACCCAGAAATGCTACTCAGATTGTGTCCTGTAGAGCAGCAGCAACGGCAGCATTTGAGAACTTGTTAGGAAAGTAAATTCATGGGCCCCCTGCGAGACCTACTGAATGAGACTGTGTGCAGGGACAGGAATTTGCATTTAATAAGCTTAGGTGATCCTTATGCATGCTCAAGTTTGCGAAGCATGGGTCTAGAGAACACCTGAATGATACAACTGAGGAAGCTGTTCTTTGCTTTACTAATCCCAGAGATGCTTGGAATTTGCAAGTACTGTACCAGGTGTGAGGGAGGCTGAGGTGAACAAGCTCACTCTTGTCATTTGCAGGGCCCAGGGCAACAGTGCAAATGGAGCCCCCTATCCTCCAGCCCCCTCTCCCTCCCCCACCATCCCCTCCTTCTGTCCTTCACCACAAAGGGCCTCCTGTGCACCTGTGTCAACCCAGTTGGCACATAGGAGCCCCATCTACACCTCTGCAAAGAGCCTCCCTGTGGCTACTTTTCAAGGCCTAGGGGAGAAGCTTGCCCAGTCCCTGGAGGAGGTCTTGGGGATGATTGGACAGGGAGTTTGGGGTTCCAGTTGCCCAGAGCATAGACCAGAAGGGGAACTGGATGGACACTTCTCTTAGGTCCTTGCCTGTGGGGAGGCTAAGGGTGGAGGACAGAGAAGAATCCTCTGTAGCATAGGAACAAGGGAAAGGGCCACAGGTACCTAGCTGTAAGGGTGGATAGGAAACTAACATGGGGTCACAAATAGAGGGATTAATTGAAGGTGCACATATGGAACACCTGGCACTACTACCTTCTCCATCACCCCTGACTTGTACACCTTTCTTTTCTAAATTGTGAAATTGAATACTCTTTAGAGAAAAGACCTATGCACTATTTCTTCCAGGGATCTCCCTGCAAAATAGCCACAGATTCCTGGGCTAATCATCGTGAGCCATAGCCTGTCAGATGAAAGCCTATCCACGGGCATTCAGCTCCTAGCCTAGCTCCTAGCTCTTGGATACTGTTTTTAAGATATAGATCCAACAATAGATCAATAGACAGTTGAGGAATGCCAGCATCATGAAAGAGAATCTTGAGATAAAAGTAGGAAAAAAAATAACCTCATAGAAAACCGTAATAAATAAGGAAATCTGAGAGAACATTAGTAAAACTCTTAGACTCTCTTCGAACAATAAGAATAATTTTCATTCATAAAACAAGAAATGATAGTATGAGTGTGCCGGTTTGAATGTATTATGTCCCCCAGAAAAAGCCATATTCTTTGATGCAATCTTGTGGGGCAGACATAATAGTGGGGATTAAGTTGGAACGTTTGGATTAGGTTGTTTGCATGGAGATGCGCCCCACCCAACTGTAGATGATAACTGATGGGATATTTCCCTGGAGGCGTGGCCCCATCCATTCAGGGTGGGCCTTGATCAGTGGAGCCATATAAATGAGCTGACTCAAAGAGAAGGAACTCAGTGCAGCTGTGAGTGATGTTTTGCAGAGGAGCAAGCTTGCTAGAGAGGAACGTCCTGGGAGAAAGCCATTTTGAAACCAGAGCTTTGGAGCAGACGCCAGCCACGTGCCTTCCCAGCTAACAGAGGCTTTCCAGATGCCATTGGCCATCCTCCAGTGAAGGTACTCGGTTACTGATGTGTTACCTTGGACACTTTATGGCCTTAAGACTGTAACTGTGTAGCCAAATAAACCCCCTTTTATAAAAGCCAATCCATCTCTGGTGTTTTGCAGTCTGCAGCATTAGCAAACTAGAACAATGAGGATGGAACAATCAAAGCAGGAAAGAACCATTGAAATTAAGACTACAGATGCTGAATGTGGTAGACACTTTTAGCTGCCTATGCAATAACCATTCACTTCTCTTCTTTTCTGACAAAATCCTAATCCTGTTCACTCCTCTCCAAATTCCTTGTTTTTCAGAGGAGATACGGCCCTCCCCAGCATGAGGAGTGGATCTTGATTAGTTTAATGCAAATATGGAGATTCTGTTCCCTTGGTCATGTGATTGGGTTAAGCATGTGCTGCAATGTTGGCCAATGAGGCTTGAAGGAAAGAAAGTCTTTTGTGGGAATTTCTGGAAAAGTTTTCTCACCAAAAAAAAAGGACACAAGACAGATGTTTTCTTTTTCTAAGTTACGTGAGGAAAGAGTGCTGGGAGTTGCTGCAGTCATCTTGTTATTAAGAGTCTGTAAGTCCAATGACAAGAGGGGCACAGTGAAGATTTCAAAATCCCTGTGCCATTAAGCAGCTGAATTAATTACCCCCTTAAGCACTTCTAGACTTTCTGCTGTGGGAGATAATCAGTCCCCTTTGGTTTAAACTTTTTTGAGTTAGGTCCTCACTTACTTGCAGTCAAAAAGTTTCTTAACTGAAATCTTGAAATAAAAATATTCAGTAGACAGTTTAGAAAATAATACCAAGAAAGCAGAATAAGCAGAAATGGAATATATGATATTAAAGGTAAGACCTAAAATGTCAGCCCAGGAAGGAGTTTCAGAACAAGAAAGAAAATGGGGAGAAATAGATTATCAATGAAATAGTACAATGGAACTTCCCAAAATGAGGGCTGTAAATCTCCACATTGAAAAGCCTTCCCTAATGTCAAGTAGGATGAATGCAATTTTCAGAGCATCAAAGATAAAAAGACATTTTCGGAGACAAAAAATCAGTCTTACAGCAGAAAAGACCAGACTTCTCATCAGCAATACTGAATGCTAGAAGTCAGTAGGACAAGACCTTCAAAATACTAATAGAATATTTATTTTCAACATAGAATAATCTACTCAACCAGTGCACCAGTAATATGAAGGTAGAGTAAATTACCTTCAAATATGCACCAAGAAAGAGGAATATATGTGGAAATTATATTATTGTTCAGCAAATACTCTCTTCTCCTCCCTCTCCACTATGGAGGAGTATACTTCCCAGTCACTTTGATGGACACACACAGGTGGAAAATATGCCAGATTGAACAGAGTCTTCAGATGTGTTTCTGCATTTAGTTTTGGCCTCTCATTCCTGCCCTCTGTCATAAAATGCGTAAGCCCTGGGCAGTGCTGCTTCTTGAATCTTGGTCCCAGAATAAGAGACCTGTGGCGTCTCCTTACACCTGTCCCATAGCCTGTAACCAAGACAAGCTGTACTGGAATGTTTTGGTGGGAAGGGACGTCCAAACATGATGGAGAATTTGAAACAAACAAACAAATAAGAAGCAGTATAAGCCAAAAACAAAGATAATAAGAAACACAAGAAAAAAAAAACACAATAAAATAAAAAACTTACAAAAAAATAAATTTGTTCCTAGAACCATTCTTGGCTCTACTGTCAACAACACCCATAGTATTCATAAATCCAACTAACATAGTGATATAACTATATTGGGTAAGGGCCAAGGTTCATTTTTTTTTCCATACAAATATCAAGTTATTCCAGCACCATTTGTTGTAAGATTTTTCCTTTCCTCATTGAATTGCCTTGGCAAACTTTGTTGAAAATCTATTCTTTATGTGTGGGTCTATTTCTGGACCTCTCTCCTGTTCCACTGATCTGTGTAGCTTTATGCCAATACCACACTCTTTAGATTACTGAAACTTTAAAGTATGTGTAAGGGGTGTGCCGGTTTGAATGTATTGTGTCCCCCAAATGCCATTGTCTTTGTAGTCTTGTGGGGCAGACGTTATGGTGCTGGTTAGATTTGCTTGGAATGTGCCCCACCCAGCTGTGGGTGATGATTTTGATGAGGTGTTCCCATGGAGGCATGGCCCCGCCCATTTGGGGTGGGCCTTGATCAGTGGAGCTATATAAATGAGCTGACTCAAAGAGAGGGAACTGAGTGCAGCTGTGAGTGATGTTTTGAAGAGGAGCAAGCTTGCTAGAGAGGAACGTCCTGGGAGAAAGCCGTTTTGAGGCCAGAGCTTTGGAGCAGACGCCAGCTGCCTTCCTAGCTAGCAGAGGTTTTCCGGACGCCATTGGCCATCCTCCGGTGAAGGTACCCGATTGCTGATGTGTTACCTTGGATGCTTTGTGGCCTTAAGAGAGTAACTGTGTAGCGAAATAAACCCCCGTTTTATAAAAGCCTATCCATCTCTGGTGTTTTGCATTCTGCAGCATTAGCAAACTAGAACAAGGGGCAAGAATCAACTTTGGACTTTTTTAAAAATTAAGATTGTTTTGGTTATTCTGGGTCTTTGCATTTCCATATGTATTTTAGAATCAACATCAATTTCTGTAAAAAAACCTAGAGGTATTCTGATTGGAATTGTGTTTAATCTCCAAATCAATTTGGGGAGAACTGAAATCTCAACAATTTTGAGTCTTCTAATTTAGGGAAATGGTAAATCTAAGTTTTCTTTAATCTATCTCAGCAATATTTTGTACTTTCAGAATTGAAATCTTGCATTTTTTGTATTAAGTTTATCCTTACATAAATGTTTTTTGATGTTGTAAATGGAATTTTTTGTTTCATTTTCCAGTACTTTGCTGTTTTTTATATTGGCTTTGTATCTGGTGATATTTCTAATTCTACTTAATAGGTCTGATCCCCTTTTTTTTAAATTAAAGATTCTGTAAAGTTTTGTATAGAAACAATTATTTATTCTGTGAACATGGTACTTCTTCCTTTCCAAACTTCATACCTTTTATTATTTTTTTTTTCTTAACTTAATGGCCTGGATAACACCAGAAGTGGTGGGCAGACTTCCTTGCCTTCTTCCTAATCTTCAGGGGAATGTGTTCAATATAACACCATTAATAAAAATATTTGTGTAGGTGTTTTTCATATATACCCTTTATCAGGGGGAAGAAGCTCCCTCTATTCTTAGTTTGCTGAGAATTTTTATCAGGAATAGGGGTTTAATTTTGAAAATTTTCTTCACCTCAACTGAGAAGCTCATGTATTTTTCTCTTTTTTCTGTTATTGTGATGAATTACATTGATTAATTTTAAGTTATTAAAGCAACCCTGCTTTTCCAGAATAAATCTCACTTGGTCTTGAGATTTCTAAATTTTGTTAAGGAATTTTTTGACTCATTTCATAATGGGTATTGATCTGTAATTTTATTTTCTTGTGTTATCTTGTTAAGTGTTGGTATTAAGATTAAGTGGGGAGGCGGGGCAAGATGGCGGACTGGTGAGCTGTATGTTTTAGTTACTCCTCCAGGAAAGTAGGTAGAAAGCCAGGAACTGCATGGACTGGACACCACAGAGCAATCTGACTTTGGGCATACTTCATACAACACTCATGAAAACGTGGAACTGCTGAGATCAGCGAAATCTGTGAGTTTTTGTGGCCAGGGGGCCCGCACCCCTCCCTGCCAGGCTCAGTCCCGTGGGAGGAGGGGCTGTCAGCTCCGGGAAGGAGAAGGGAGAACTGCAGTGGCAGCCCTTATCGGAAACTCATTCTAATGATCCAGACTCCAACCATAGATAGACTGAGACCAGACACCAGAGAATCTGAGAGCAGCCAGCCCAGCAGAGAGGAGACAGGCATAGAAAAAAACAACACGAAAAACTCCAAAATAAAAGCGGAGGATTTTTGGAGTTCTGGTGAACATAGAAAGGGGAAGGGCAGAGCTCAGGCCCTGAGGCTCATATGCAAATCCTGAAGAAAAGCTGATCTCTCTACCCTGTGGACCTTTCCTTAATGGCCCTAATTGCTTTCTCTCTTAGCATTTCAATAACCCATTAGATCTCTGAGGAGGGCCTTTTTCTTTCAATCCTTTTTTCTTTTTCTAAAACAATTACTCTAAGAAGCCCAATACAGAAAGCTTCAAAGACTTGCAATTTGGGCAGGTCAAGACAAGAGCAGAACTAAGAGAGCTCTGAGACAAAAGGCAATAATCCAGTGGCTGAGAAAATTCACTAAACACCACAACTTCCCAAGAAAAGGGGGGTATCGGCTCACAGCCATCATCCTGGTGGACAGGAAACACTCCTGCCCATCGCCAGCCCCATAGCCCAGAGCTGCCCCAGACAACCCAGTGTGACGGAAGCGCTTCAAATAACAGGCACACACCACAAAACTGGGTGTGGACATTAGCCTTCCCTGCAACCTCAGCTGATTGTCCCAGAGTTGGGAACGTGGAGCAGTGTGAATTAACAAAGCCCCATTCAGCCATCATTTCAGCAGACTGGGAGCCTCCCTACACAGCCCAGCAGCCCAGAACTGCCCTGGGGGTACGGCACTCACCTGTGAAATAGCACAGTCATCCCTCAACAGAGGACCTGGGGTGCACAGCCTGGAAGAGGGGCCCACTTGCAAGTCTCAGGAGCCATACGCCAATACCAAGGACTTGTGGGTCACTGGCAGAGACAAACTGTGGCAGGACTGAACTGAAGGATTAGACTATTGCAGCAGCTTTAAAACTTTAGGATCACCAGGGAGATTTGATTGTTAGAGCCACCCCCCCTCCCTGACTGCCCAGAAACACGCCCCATATACAGGGCAGGCAACACCAACTACACACGCAAGCTTGGTACACCAATTGGACCCCACAAGACTCACTCCCCCACTCACCAAAAAGGCTAAGCAGGGGAGAACTGGCTTGTGGAGAACAGGTGGCTCGTGGACGCCACCTGCTGGTTAGTTAGAGAAAGGGTACTCTACGAAGCTGTAGATCTGATAAATTAGAGATAAGGACTTCAATTGGTCTACAAATCCTAAAAGAACCCTATCAAGTTCAGCAAATGCCACGAGGCCAAAAACAACAGAAAATTATAAAGCATATGAAAAAACCAGACGATATGGATAACCCAAGCCCAAGCACCCAAATCAAAAGACCAGAAGAGACACAGCACCTAGAGCAGCTACTCAAAGAACTAAAGATGAACAATGAGACCATAGTACGGGATACAAAGGAGATCAAGAAGACCCTAGGAGAGCATAAAGAAGACATTGCAAGACTAAATAAAAAAAATGGATGATCTTATGGAAATTAAAGAAACTGTTGACCAAATTAAAAAGATTCTGGACACTCATAGTACAAGACTAGAGGAAGTTGAACAACGAATCAGTGACCTGGAAGATGACAGAATGGAAAATGAAAGCATAAAAGAAAGAATGGGGAAAAAAATTGAAAAAATCGAAATGGACCTCAGGGATATGATAGATAATATGAAACGTCCTAATATAAGACTCATTGGTGTTCCAAAAGGGGAAGAAAAAGGTAAAGGTCTAGGAAGAGTATTCAAAGAAATTGTTGGGGAAAACTTCCCAAATCTTCTAAACAACATAAATACACAAATCATAAATGCTCAGCGAACTCCAAATAGAATAAATCCAAATAAACCCACTCCGAGACATATTCTGATCACACTGTCAAACACAGAAGAGAAGGAGCAAGTTCTGAAAGCAGCAAGAGAAAAGCAATTCACCACATACAAAGGAAACAGCATAAGGCTAAGTAGTGACTACTCAGCAGCCACCATGGAGGCGAGAAGGCAGTGGCACGATATATTTAAAATTCTGAGTGAGAAAAATTTCCAACCAAGAATACTTTATCCAGCAAAGCTCTCCTTCAAGTTTGAGGGAGAGCTTAAATTTTTCACAGACAAAGAAATGCTGAGAGAATTTGCTAACAAGAGACCTGCCCTACTGGAGATACTAAAGGGAGCCCTACAGACAGAGAAACAAAGAAAGGACAGAGAGACTTGGAGAAAGGTTCAGTACTAAAGAGATTCGGTATGGGTACAATAAAGGATATTAATAGACAGAGGGGAAAAATATGACAAACATAAACCAAAGGATAAGATGGCTGATTCAAGAAATGCCTTCACGGTTATAATGTTGAATGTAAATGGATTAAACTCCCCAATTAAAAGATATAGATTCGCAGAATGGATCAAAAAAAAATGAACCATCAATATGTTGCATACAAGAGACTCATCTTAGACACAGGGACACAAAGAAACTGAAAGTGAAAGGATGGAAAAAAATATTTCATGCAAGCTACAGCCAAAAGAAAGCAGGTGTAGCAATATTAATCTCAGATAAAATAGACTTTAAATGCAGGGATGTTTTGAGAGACAAAGAAGGCCACTACATACTAATAAAAGGGGCAATTCAACAAGAATAAATAACAATCATAAATGTCTATGCACCCAATCAAGGTGCCACAAAATACATGAGAGAAACACTGGCAAAACTAAAGGAAGCAATTGATGTTTCCACAATAATTGTGGGAGACTTCAACACATCACTCTCTCCTATAGATAGATCAACCAGACAGAAGACCAATAAGGAAATTGAAAACCTAAACAATCTGATAAATGAATTAGATTTAACAGACATATACAGGACATTACATCCCAAATCACCAGGATACACATACTTTTCTAGTGCTCATGGAACTTTCTCCAGAATAGATCATATGCTGGGACATAAAACAAGCCTCAATAAATTTAAAAAGATTGAAATTATTCAAAGCACATTCTCTGACCACAATGGAATACAATTAGAAGTCAATAACCATCAGAGACTTAGAAAATTCACAAATACCTGGAGGTTAAACAACACACTCCTAAACAATCAGTGGGTTAAAGAAGAAATAGCAAGAGAAATTGCTAAATATATAGAGACGAATGAAAATGAGAACACAACATACCAAAACCTATGGGATGCAGCAAAAGCAGTGCTAAGGGGGAAATTTATAGCACTAAACGCATATATTAAAAAGGAAGAAAGAGCCAAAATCAAAGAACTAATGGATCAACTGAAGAAGCTAGAAAATGAACAGCAAACCAATCCTAAACCAAGTAGAAGAAAAGAAATAACAAGGATTAAAGCCAAAATAAATGACATAGAGAACAAAAAAACAATAGAGAGGATAAATATCACCAAAAGCTGGTGCTTTGAGAAGATCAACAAGATTGACAAGCCCCTAGCTAGACTGACAAAATCAAAAAGAGAGAAGACCCATATAAACAAAATAATGAATGAAAAAGGTGACATAACTGCAGATCCTGAAGAAATTAAAAAAATTATAAGAGGATATTATGAACAACTGTATGGCAACAAACTGGATAATGTAGAAGAAATGGACAATTTCCTGGAAACATATGAACAACCTAGACTGACCAGAGAAGAAATAGAAGACCTCAACCAACCCATCACAAGCAAAGAGATCCAATCAGTCATCAAAAATCTTCCCACAAATAAATGCCCAGGGCCAGATGGCTTCACAGGGGAATTCTACCAAACTTTCCAGAAAGAACTGACACCAATCTTACTCAAACTCTTTCAAAACATTGAAAAAAATGGAACACTACCTAACTCATTTTATGAAGCTAACATCAATCTAATACCAAAACCAGGCAAAGATGCTACAAAAAAGGAAAACTACCGGCCAATATCCCTAATGAATATAGATGCAAAAATCCTCAACAAAATACTTGCAAATCGAATCCAAAGACACATTAAAAAAATCATACACCATGACCAAGTGGGGTTCATTCCAGGCATGCAAGGATGGTTCAACATCAGAAAAACAATCAATGTATTACAACACATTAAAAACTCGAAAGGGAAAAATCAATTGATCATCTCAATAGATGCTGAAAAAGCATTTGACAAAATCCAACATCCCTTTTTGATAAAAACACTTCAAAAGGTAGGAATTGAAGGAAACTTCCTCAACATGATAAAGAGCATATATGAAAAACCCACAGCCAGCATAGTACTCAATGGTGAGAGACTGAAAGCCTTCCCTCTAAGATCAGGAACAAGACAAGGATGCCCGCTGTCACCACTGTTATTCAACATTGTGCTGGAAGTGCTAGCCAGGGCAATCCGGCAAGACAAAGAAATAAAAGGCATCCAAATTGGAAAAGAAGAAGTAAAACTGTCATTGTTTGCAGATGATATGATCTTATATCTAGAAAACCCTGAGAAATCAACGATACACCTACTAGAGCTAATAAACAAATTTAGCAAAGTAGCGGGATACAAGATTAATGCACATAAGTCAGTAATGTTTCTATATGCTAGAAATGAACAAACTGAAGAGACACTCAAGAAAAAGATACCATTTTCAATAGCAACTAAAAAAATCAAGTACCTAGGAATCAACTTAACCAAAGATGTAAAAGACCTATACAAAGAAAACTACATAACTCTACTAAAAGAAATAGAAGGGGACCTTAAAAGATGGAAAAATATTCCATGTTCATGGATAGGAAGGCTAAATGTCATTAAGATGTCAATTCTACCCAAACTCATCTACAGATTCAATGCAATCCCAATCAAAATTCCAACAACCTACTTTGCAGACTTGGAAAAGCTAGTTATCAAATTTATTTGGAAAGGGAAGATGCCTCAAATTGCTAAAGACACTCTAAAAAAGAAAAACGAAGTGGGAGGACTTACACTCCCTGACTTTGAAGCTTATTATAAAGCCACAGTTGCCAAGACAGCATGGTACTGGCACAAAGATAGACATATAGATCAATGGAATCGAATTGAGAATTCAGAGATAGACCCTCAGATCTATGGCCGACTGATCTTTGATAAGGCCCCCAAAGTCACCGAACTGAGCCATAATGGTCTTTTCAACAAATGGGGCTGGGAGAGTTGGATATCCATATCCAAAAGAATGAAAGAGGACCCCTACCTCACCCCCTACACAAAAATTAACTCAAAATGGACCAAAGATCTCAATATAAAAGAAAGTACCATAAAACTCCTAGAAGATAATGTAGGAAAACATCTTCAAGACCTTGTATTAGGAGGCCACTTCCTAGACTTTACACCCAAAGCACAAGCAACAAAAGAGAAAATAGATAAATGGGAACTCCTCAAGCTTAGAAGTTTCTGCACCTCAAAGGAATTTCTCAAAAAGGTAAAGAGGCAGCCAACTCAATGGGAAAAAATTTTTGGAAACCATGTATCTGACAAAAGACTGATATCTTGCATATACAAAGAAATCCTACAACTCAATGACAATAGTACAGACAGCCCAATTATAAAATGGGCAAAAGATATGAAAAGACAGTTCTCTGAAGAGGAAATACAAATGACCAAGAAACACATGAAAAAATGTTCAGCTTCACTAGCTATTAGAGAGATGCAAATTAAGACCACAATGAGATACCATCTAACACCGGTTAGAATGGCTGCCATTAAACAAACAGGAAACTACAAATGCTGGAGGGGATGTGGAGAAATTGGAACTCTTATTCATTGTTGGTGGGACTGTATAATGGTTCAGCCACTCTGGAAGTCAGTCTGGCAGTTCCTTAGAAAACTAGATATAGAGCTACCATTCGATCCAGCGATTGCACTCCTCGGTATATACCCGGAAGATCGGAAAGCAGTGACACGAACAGATATCTGCACGCCAATGTTCATAGCAGCATTATTCACAATTGCCAAGAGATGGAAACAACCCAAATGTCCTTCAACAGATGAGTGGATAAATAAAATGTGGTATATACACACGATGGAATACTACGCGGCAGTAAGAAGGAACGATCTGGTGAAACATATGACAACATGGATGAACCTTGAAGACATAATGCTGAGCGAAATAAGCCAGGCACAAAAAGAGAATATTATATGCTACCACTAATGTGAACTTTGAAAAATGTAAAACAAATGGTTTATAATGTAGAATGTAGGGGAACTAGCAGTAGAGAGCAATTAAGGAAGGGGGAACAATAATCCAGGAAGAACAGATAAGCTATTTAACGTTCTGGGGATGCCCAGAAATGACTATGGTCTGTTAATTTCTGATGGTTGTAGTAGGAACAAGTTCACTGAAATGTTGCTATATTATGTAACTTTCTTGGGGTAAAGTAGGAACATGTTGGAAGTTAAGCAGTTATCTTAGGTTAGTTGTCTTTTTCTTACTCCCTTGCTATGGTCTCTTTGAAATGCTCTTTTATTGTATGTTTGTTTTCTTTTTAACTTTTTTTTTCATACAGGTGATTTGAAAAAAGAAGGGAAAGTTAAAAAAAAAAAAAAAAAAAAAAGAAAAAAGACAAACAAGGGGAAAAAAAAAAAAAAAAAAAGATGTAGTGCCCCCTTGAGGAGCCTGTGGAGAATGCAGGGGTATTCGCCTACCCCACCTCCATGGTTGCTAACATGACCACAGACATAGGGGACTGGTGGTTTGATGGGTTGAGCCCTCTACCATAAGTTTTACCCTTGGGAAGACGGTTGCTGCAAAGGAGAGGCTAGGCCTCCCTGTATTTGTGCCTAAGAGTCTCCTCCTGAATGCCTCTTTGTTGCTCAGATGTGGCCCTCTCTCTCTGGCTAAGCCAACTTGAAAGGTGAAATCACTGCCCTCCCCCCTACGTGGGATCAGACACCCAGGGAAGTGAATCTCCCTGGCAACGTGGAATATGACTCCCAGGGAGGAATGTAGACCTGGCACCGTGGGACGGAGAACATCTTCTTGACCAAAAGGGGGATGTGAAAGGAAATGAAATAAGCTTCAGTGGCAGAGAGATTCCAAAAGGAGCCGAGAGGTCACTCTGGTGGGCACTCTTATGCACACTTTAGACAACCCTTTTTAGGTTCTAAAGAATTGGGGTAGCTGGTGGTGGATACCTGAAACTATCAAACTACAACCCAGAACCCATGAATCTCGAAGACAGTTGTATAAAAATGTAGCTTATGAGGGGTGACAATGGGATTGGGAAAGCCATAAGGACCAAACACCACTTTGTCTAGTTTATGGATGGATGTGTAGAAAAGTAGGGGAGGGAAACAGGCAGACAAAGGTACCCAGTGTTCTTTTTTACTTCAATTGCTCTTTTTCACTCTAATTATTATTCTTGTTATTTTTGTGTGTATGCTAATGAAGGTGTCAGGGATTGATTTAGGTGATGAATGTACAACTATGTAATGGTACTGTAAACAATCGAAAGTACAATTTGTTTTGTATGACTGCGTGGTATGTGAATATATCTCAATAAAATGATGATTTAAAAAAAAAAAAAAAAAAAAAAAAAAAAGAGGATACTATGAACAACTGTATGCCAACAAACTGGATAATGTAGAGGAAACGGACAATTTCCTGGAAACATATGAACAACCTAGACTGACCAGAGAAGAAATAGAAGAACTCAACCAACCCATCACAAGCAAAGAGATCCAATCAGTCATCAAAAAGCTTCCCACAAATAAATGCCCAGGGCCAGATGGCTTCACAGGGGAATTCTACCAAACTTTCCAGAAAGAACTGACACCAATCTTACTCAAACTCTTTCAAAACATTGAAGAAAATGGAACACTACCTAACTCATTTTATGAAGCTAACATCAATCTAATACCAAAACCAGGCAAAGATGCTACAAAAAAGGAAAACTACCGGCCAATCTCCCTAATGAATATAGATGCAAAAATCCTCAACAAAATACTTGCAAATCGAATCCAAAGACACATTAAAAAAATCATACACCATGACCAAGTGGGGTTTATTCCAGGCATGCAAGGATGGTTCAACATAAGAAAATCAATCAATGTATTACAACACATTAACAAGTCAAAAGGGAAAAATCAATTGATCATCTCAATAGATGCTGAAAAAGCATTTGACAAAATCCAACATCCCTTTTTGATAAAAACACTTCAAAAGGTAGGAATTGAAGGAAACTTCCTCAACATGATAAAGAGCATATATGAAAAACCCACAGCCAGCATAGTACTCAATGGTGAGAGACTGAAAGCCTTCCCTCTAAGATCAGGAACAAGACAAGGATGCCCGCTGTCACCACTGTTATTCAACATTGTGCTGGAAGTGCTAGCCAGGGCAATCCGGCAAGACAAAGAAATAAAAGGCATCCAAATTGGAAAAGAAGAAGTAAAACTGTCATTGTTTGCGGATGATATGATCTTATATCTAGAAAACCCTGAGAAATCGACGATACAGCTACTAGAGCTAATAAACAAATTTAGCAAAGTAGCGGGATACAAGATTAATGCACATAAGTCAGTAATGTTTCTATATGCTAGAAATGAACAAACTGAAGAGACACTCAAGAAAAAGATACCATTTTCAATAGCAACTAAAAAAATCAAGTACCTAGCAATAAACTTAACCAAAGATGTAAAAGACCTATACAAAGAAAACTACATAACTCTACTAAAAGAAATAGAAGGGGACCTTAAAAGATGGAAAAATATTCCATGTTCATGGATAGGAAGACTAAATGTCATTAAGATGTCAATTCTACCCAAACTCATCTACAGATTCAATGCAATCCCAATCAAAATTCCAACAACCTACTTTGCAGACTTGGAAAAGCTAGTTATCAAATTTATTTGGAAAGGGAAGATGCCTCGAATTGCTAAAGACACTCTAAATAAGAAAAACGAAGTGGGAGGACTTACACTCCCTGACTTTGAAGCTTATTATAAAGCCACAGTTGCCAAAACAGCATGGTACTGGCACAAAGATAGACATATAGATCAATGGAATCGAATTGAGAATTCAGAGATAGACCCTCAGATCTATGGCCGACTGATCTTTGATAAGGCCCCCAAAGTCACTGAACTGAGTCATAATGGTCTGTTCAACAAATGGGGCTGGGAGAGTTGGATATCCATATCCAAAAGAATGAAAGAGGACCCCTACCTCACCCCCTACACAAAAATTAACTCAAAGTGGACCAAAGATCTCAATACAAAAGAAAGTACCATAAACTCCTAGAAGATAATGTAGGAAAACATCTTCAAGACCTTGTATTAGGCGGCCACTTCCTAGACTTTACACCCAAAGCACAAGCAACAAAAGAGAAAATAGATAAATGGGAACTCCTCAAGCTTAGAAGTTTCTGCACCTCAAAGGAATTTCTCAAAAAGGTAAAGAGGCAGCCAACTCAATGGGAAAAAATTTTTGGAAACCATGTATCTGACAAAAGACTGATATCTTGCATATATAAAGAAATCCTACAACTCAATGACAATAGTACAGACAGCCCAATTATAAAATGGGCAAAAGATATGAAAAGACAGTTCTCTGAAGAGGAAATACAAATGGCCAAGAAACACATGAAAAAATGTTCAGCTTCACTAGCTATTAGAGAGATGCAAATTAAGACCACAATGAGATACCATCTAACACCGGTTAGAATGGCTGCCATTAAACAAACAGGAAACTACAAATGCTGGAGGGGATGTGGAGAAATTGGGACTCTTATTCATTGTTGGTGGGACTGTATAATGGTTCAGCCACTCTGGAAGTCAGTCTGGCAGTTCCTTAGAAAACTAGATATAGAGTTACCATTCGATCCAGCGATTGCACTTCTCGGTATATACCCGGAAGGTCGGAAAGCAGTGACACGAACAGATATCTGCACGCCAATGTTCATAGCAGCATTATTCACAATTGCCAAGAGATGGAAACAACCCAAATGTCCTTCAACAGATGAGTGGATAAATAAAATGTGGTATATACACACGATGGAATACTACGCGGCAGTAAGAAGGAACGACCTCGTGAAACATATGACAACATGGATGAACCTTGAAGACATAATGCTGAGCGAAATAAGCCAGGCACAAAAAGAGAAATATTATATGCTACCACTAATGTGAACTTTGAAAAATGTAAAACAAATGGTTTATAATGTAGAATGTAGGGGAACTAGCAATAGAGAGCAATTAAGGAAGGGGGAACAATAATCCAAGAAGAACAGATAAGCTATTTAACGTTCTGGGGATGCCCAGGAATGACTATGGTCTGTTAATTTCTGATGGGTATAGTAGGAACAAGTTCACAGAAATGTTGCTATATTATGTAACTTTCTTGGGGTAAAGTAGGAACATGTTGGAAGTTAAGCAGTTATCTTAGGTTAGTTGTCTTTTTCTTACTCCCTTGTTATGGTCTCTTTGAAATGTTCTTTTATTGTATGTTTGTTTTCTTTTTAACTTTTTTTTCATACAGTTGATTTAAAACAGAAGGGAAAGTTAAAAAAAAAAAAAAGAAAAACAAGGAAAAAAAAAGATGTAGTGCCCCCTTGAGGAGCCTGTGGAGAATGCAGGGGTATTCGCCTACCCCACCTCCATGGTTGCTAACATGACCACAGACGTAGGGGACTGGTGGTTTGATGGGTTGAGCCCTCTACCATAGGTTTTACCCTTGGGAAGACGGTTGCTGCAAAGGAGAGGCTAGGCCTCCCTATAATTGTGCCTAAGAGCCTCCTCCCGAATGCCTCTTTGTTGCTCAGATGTGGCCCTCTCTCTCTAGCTAAGCCAACTTGAAAGGTGAAATCACTGCCCTCCCCACTACGTGGGATCAGACACCCAGGGGAGTGAATCTCCCTGGCAACGTGGAGTAGGACTCCCGGGGAGGAATGTAGACCTGGCATCGTGGGACGGAGAACATCTTCTTGACCAACAGGGGGATGTGAAAGGAAATGAAATAAGCTTCAGTAGCAGAGAGATTCCAAAAGGAGCCGAGAGGTCACTCTGGTGGGCACTCTTACGCACAATTTAGACAACCCTTTTTAGGTTCTAAAGAACTGGGGTAGCTGGTGGTGGATACCTGAAACTATCAAACTACAACCCAGAACCCATGAATCTCGAAGACAGTTGTATAAAAATGTAGCTTATGAGGGGTGACAATGGGATTGGGAAAGCCATAAGGACCACACTCCACTTTGTCTAGTTTATGGATGGATGAGTAGAAAAATAGGGGAAGGAAACAAACAGACAAAGGTACCCAGTGTTCTTTTTTACTTCAATTGCTCTTTTTCACTCTAATTATTATTCTTGTTATTTTTGTGTGTGTGCTAATGAAGGTGTCAGGGATTGATTTAGGTGATGAATGTACAACTATGTAATGGTACTGTAAACAATCGAAAGTACGATTTGTTTTGTATGACCGCGTGGTATGTGAATATATCTCAATAAAATGAAGATAAAAAAAATTAAAAAAATTAAAAAAAAAATGTAGCTTATGAGGGGTGACAATTGGATTGGGAAAGCCATAAGGACCACACTCCACTTTGTCTAGTTTATGGATGGATGAGTAGAAAAATAGGGGAAGGAAACAAACAGACAAAGGTACCCAGTGTTCTTTTTTACTTCAATTGCTCTTTTTAACTCTAATTATTATTCTTGTTATTTTTGTGTGTGTGCTAATGAAGGTGTCAGGGATTGATTTAGGTGATGAATGTACAACTATGTAATGGTACTGTGAACAATCGAAAGTGCGATTTGTTTTGTATGACTGCGTGGTATGTGAATATATCTCAATAAAATGAAGATAAAAAAAAAAAAGATTAAGTGGGCCTTATAAAACAAATTGAGGTTTGCTCCCTCCTCTATTTTCTCAAAGTTTGTGTAAGATTTCTATTATTTCTCCTCTTACATATTATAGTTCATTGGTGAAACCATCTGAGCATATGTTTTCACCGTGCATATTTTTTTTTTATCAATTAAGTTCCTTTATAGATATCAGGCTAGATTTTCTATTTCATCCTGTGTCAGTTTTGATAGGTGATGTTTTAAAAGGAATTTCTATTTCACCTAAGTTGTTAAATTTATTGGCATGAAATTGCACCTTATTATCTTTTTAATGACTGTAGAATCTCTACGTGGTATCCCTGCTTTCATTCCTGATATCAGTAATTTATGTTTTCTCTCTTCTTTTCATTCAATTACCAATCATTTTATCAATTCTATCAATCTTTTCAAAGAACTGACTACTGGCTTTCTAAATTTACTTTATTAGTTGTTTTTCTGTTTCATTGATTTCTTCTGTGATTTTAATTTGTTGGATTTTTTGTTTCTTACGGTGAAAACAATCATTGATTTTAAATCTTTCTTCTTTTCTAATGTAAATATTTAAAACCATAAATTTCCCTCTAAGCATTATTTTCCTTGTATCCCTCAAATTGGTTTACATTGCAATTTCATTATTACTCAGGTCTAAATATTTTCTAATTTTCCTTATGAGTTCTTTTTGACCCATGGGTTATATAGAAATGTTGTTTTATTTTCAAATATTTTGGAATATTCTTTTGTTATCAGTTTTGAATTTAATTCATTGTGGTAAGAAGACAAACTTTGTAAGATCTCAATCTTTTGAAATTTATTGAGACATTTATGCTCAACATATGATACATGTTTTTAAGTGACTGCTTTGGATTTTTTTTAACTTTATAAATGAAATTTTATTTAAATAAACTCACACACTATGTAATCCATCCAAAGTAATCATCCATAAAATCAATGGCTCACAGTATCATCATATAGTTGTGCATTCATTGCCACAATCAATTGTTAAACATTTTCATTTCTCCAAAATAAAGAAAAAAATTATAATAAATAAATAAATAAATAAATAAATAAATAAGAATACCCAAACCATCCCATACCCTTATTCTCCCCCCCTCATTATTTATATCTTCTTTGTCATTATTTTGTTACTCACCTGCCCATACACTGGTTAAATGGAGTGTCAGTCACCAGGTTTTCACTATCATATGGTCACATGATAAAAATGAGATAGTTATACAATTATCATCAAGAATCAAGTATACTGAATTACCATTCAACCGATTCAAGTATTTCCTTCTAGCTATTCTAATACACTAGAAACTAAAAAGGAATATCTATAGAATGTGTAAAAATAACCTCCAGATTGACTTCTTGAGTCTATTTGAGATCTCTCAGCCGCTTAAGCTTTATTTTAATAATTTCATTTCTTTTCCCCCTTTTGGTCAGGATGGCATTCTCAATCCCACGGTGCCAGGGCCAGGCTCATCTCTGTTAAAGATTTGCTAACTTTTTATAAAAAAAAAGATAGTTTTCCATCCAGAATTCTATAATCATTCAAAATAGCCTCCAAATATGAGTATAAAATGAATATATTTTCAGGATAAGCAAAAGCTAATTCATCACAAGAATATCTGCACTAAAGAAACACTAAATTAAATTCTTAAGACTAAATGTAAATGATACCAGATGAAGCCTGTCCCTCATTGCCAGGGAGATTTACACCCCTGGGAGTCATGTCCCGCATACTGGGGAAGGGCAGTGAGTTTATTTGCAGGGTTGGCTGAGAGAAAGAGGCCATATCTGAGCAATGAAAGAGGTATGATATATATATTTTAAAGGATTTATAGTCCACAGATGGTGGGTATAGTGTTCTGTAGATATCTCTTAAGTAGAAGTGGTTGATAGTGTCATCATATCTTTATAACATAGAGATTTTTCATCCATTGTTCTGTCTATTACTGGAAGTGGAGTGTTAAGATTCATAATTTCTTTCTTTAATTCTGTCAGTTTTTGCTTCATATGTTTTGAAGCTCTGTTATGTGAACACAGAGTTATAATACTTTGTCACTCTGGTGAAATGGACTTTATCATGTTAAATGTTTCTTTTTATTTTTCCAACACTCCTTGTTTTGAAATTTACTTTAACTGATATTAATATATCATACCAAATTTTTATGCTTATTGTTTTAATGGCCTATTAAAAAATCCTTGTGCTTGTATTCTATATATCTGTCTATCTATCTATCTATCTATCTATCTATCTATCTATCTATCTATCTATATTTGGAGTATATCTCTTGTAGAGACCATAAAATTGGATCTTCCTTTTTACATACTCTAATACTCTCCACTGCTTAGGGTGTTTAATATATTTACATTTAATATAATTATTGATATCACTGGTTTTAAGTCTACCATTTTGCTCTTTATTTTCTTATATTCTTGATTGTTTTTTTTCCCCCTCTGCGCTCCTGTCTTGTTTGGGGGTAGCTGTTTTTCTGGTTGTTGTTGTTGTTTTTAAGATTTTTATTTCACCACTGGCTTTTTAGTTATGCCTCCTTGTTTTAGGCATCTGTGTGCTTGATTTAGGTACAACATTACTCTTTAACTTATCACAGTTTATCTAATGTTAATACTGCACAACCTCACATAAAATCTAAAAACCTTGCAATATTATAGTTCTATTTACTCTCTTATTTTTGTGCTATTTTCTTAGTATATATTACATTAATTATAAAGTTCACAAAACAATGTTATAATTTTTGCATTTATTAGCCAGTTTTCTTTTAAATAATAAAAGGAAAGATAAAAGGTGGTTCTTTGCATTTATCCATGTATTCACTGTTTCCTGTGCTCTTCTTTCCTTCCAGAAGATTCAGGCTTCATCTGGTATCATTTACATTTAGTCTTAAGAATTTAATTTAGTGTTTCTTTAGTGCAGATATTCTTGTGATGAATTAGCTTTTGCTTATCCTGAAAATATATTCATTTTATACTCATATTTGAAGGGTATTTTAAATGGTTGTAGAATTCTGGATGGAAAATTATCTTTTTTTTTTATAAAAAGTTAACAAATCTTTCTATTATTTCCTGTCCTCCATTTTTTTTTCTGAGTAGTAGAATCTTTTAATTCTTAAAAACTATGTATTATGGTGCATTTTCATTTTATCCTATTTATTTTTGATTTTCATCATTTTAACTAATTATGCCTCCTTGGATTTTGTATTTATTTTATGTGGATTTGCCTGAACTTCTTGGATTTTCAAGTTGATGGGTTTGCTCTAAGTTTGGAAATTTTGAGTTGTTTCTTCAAATATCTTTTCTGCCCCCTTTTCTCTATTCTTATCTTTTGTGGTTTCCAGTTATATGTATGATAGACCACTTAATGTCATCCAAGTCACAGTGGCTCTGTTCTTTTATTTTTCAATATTTTTATATCTATTTTTTCACAATGGATAATTTTTATCTACTTTTAAGTTCTTTAGCTATCTCCCCATCTGCTATTAAACCCATCTGGTATATTTTTAAATTTTACACATTTTACTTTTTAGTTCTCAAATAGCCACTGATTCCTTTTAGTTCACCATCTGTATAGTCATCATGACCATATTTTCCTTTAAGTCCTTGAACATATTTATAATAGCTGTGTTATAGTTTTTGTCTGCTTATCTCACTATCTGCTACCTCAGAGCTCATTTCTATTGTGGCCTTTTTTTCTTTTAACAATATATCATATTATCCTGCTTTTCCACATTCTAGTAATTTTTTATTCCAAACTGGACATTAAGGACAGAACATTTTAGAGTCTCTGCATTTTGTCATTTTCCTCTAAAGAGTGTGGATTCTTTTTCTAAGTAATTAAATCACTAGCTGGTCACCTTGAACTTGTGGAGGCTTGGATTTTCCATTTATTAGAACATCTCCATTGAAGTCCTTTACCTTGGAGGTATATAAGATTTTAACTAAATCTCTTTACCTTGGAAGTATATAAACTCCAAACTTTGTCTCTCCTGAAGTGTGCAGAAGCTGAAATCTCTGCTCAGCTATTTCAGTTTTCTAGTTGTTATTTTCTAATAGGCTCCCCCACATGTGGGCAGTTCAGGGGTCAGCCAAGGATTTGAGGAGAATTTGTATGTAGATTTTGGAGCTCCCCTTACTTTTTCTGTCTTATTTCCAAGATTTAACCCCTCAGTTTTTAGTTTCCCTGGCAGCCCTGAACCCTGTCATCTTATACTTCAAGGCGGTAAAGCTGAGGCTTCTCCATAATCTAACCAATCCATGCTGTGCAGACTGGAGAATGTCCTCGGGAAAGGCTATATAAACATGGATCTCTTGTGCACTTTTATTTTTGCCTGCTTTGGGTTGCCCTCCAGTGCCTTCAAATTGTTCTTTTTTGAATTTTGTTCAGAATTTGTTTTCTGAGGAAGAATTAGCCCAATAAAACTTACTCCACCATTACCAGTTCTGGAACTGAACAGTTTTCTGCATTCCATTTCAATACCCTATTGGGTTTTTAGCTGTAACTATTTACATTTTGTTTAGTGATTGCTTTAGGATCTAAAATAAATATCCTTAATGTATTACAGTGCACTTTGAGTTAATAATGTGTCATTGCCCATAAAAACCTATGAATTTTATGAGTGAAATTCCTTGACTTTGTACTGTTGATATCATGTTATACTTAAATGTGTAGTACACTGTAGAATACAGTATTAGTTTTGCTTTAAATTGTCAGTTGTTTCAAATAAATTAAGAAAAATAAAAAAGATAACCTTTTAACTTATTCTTTTCAATGTTCTTCTTTCCTTCCTGTAGATTTAAATTTCCATTTGGTATCATTCTCTTCAGCCTGTAGAATTTTCTTTTCTATAATTTACACTGCTGGTCTGTAACAAATTTTCTTGCCTTTTGTTTCTCCAAAACCAATTTTATTTTAGCTTCACATTTGAAGGCTAATTGCGCTGGACATTGAATTCTGAGTTGACAGCATTTTTTAAAAGGCACTTTTAAGGTGTTTCTCCATTGTTCTCAGGCTTCAAATTTTCCTGACAGAAATAGGCACCCCTATACAAATGGACAAGAAATTAAAGAACTTTTAGATATTTTGCTACTATCAAGGAGATAGCTGTTGGGGAAATCAAGGACATACTCAGCAGCCATCCCCCAGCCTTCTTCTACCCCCTCCTTTTTCCCTCTTGTATGTGTGCAAGTGTCTGTTATATTTCCACTCTTGTTTGTTTCTATGCAGTGCTTTGTATGTTTCATTTGTGCTTGTTTGCATGTGGGTGTTCGATATGTTTCTATTTCACAGAAGAGTGCAGGCAGCTGGGGAGATGCTAAATCTTAACCAGTTCCTCTGCTTGTCATGTGCAAAGGTTGCTCATTGGCAGAGCACCACCCCCCTGGAGTGTATAACAGCTTAGCACTCAGTGTAGGCATCCCTCATCTCTGATGCAAAGAGAGGTGTGCAGAGCTACCATCCACCAACACTGACTGGAGCAGTTAGCCTCCCTGGGGGACAGGCCAAGGTGGGATCTCTTCCCCTGCTCTTATGGACCCTTTGTGCTGTGCAAGCAATAAAGAGTCATTTGCTGCAAGTCTCCATTCTGCCTGAGCCTGTGTTCCCACAACATACCTTACAACAACTTGCTCCACAATAGCAATATATTTTAGCAAAATCTTTTGTGATATTACCCACAGTAGCAGAGATAAATTAGCAATAATATTATGCTAATGTTGGTAGGGTAATTTTAAGGGTGAGCGCAAGGATGCCTCCTATGGCTGTCTTCTATACCAACAATATAATCCTGACAAGACCTTAAAGGTGGAACATAAATAGAAATCAAATGAACTATGAGTATGTTCTCAAGATAGATTGAGACTTTCCTTGCAGAAAGCTACAGTCTTAATAGCCATGCTCAACTTTTTCTTGTGGTTAAGTTCTGCCACTTAGGCCCCTGCAACCTTAGGATCTCATGATTCCCAGTGAATTCAGGGAGACCAGTTCAATGGCAAAATTTTCTTCTGCCAATACTGGTCAGCAGAGAATAGCTACTCTTCAAGGATGTTAGTGCGCTCTCCACAAATTCATTTCTAAAATTCTTGGAAGGAATATTATTTGGATCTTCCATGTTGACATTTTTAGGGGTTGGCTGTGGTGATCTTACATGATAAACCCCTCCAGCATTTCGGTCTCTCTAAGTCTTTGAATATCTTCTTTTTAGTACACCAAAGATGTTCTGGCATTTGAACCTCACTCAGTGTTTGGATTTTAGTCAACCAGTTGTGCAAACCATTAGAGTCTTTCCAAGTCCCTCAAGTTAACACATACACTCATATCAGTAAAATTGTCCCTGCCTAATATTATATCCCTTCCATCCTCATCCATACCCTTAGGATCCTTTCCCATACATGTTCTCCAGATGTCTGATTATATAATTCCAAAATCTTGCAGTTCATTCTGCCCATGTGATATCTTGCCATGAATCACACTTTCTAGCTGACTCCTTGGGACCTGCTTGGATTGAACACAGATATAGCTTTGAAAGTAACAAGAGGTGGTGAGGTAGGTCTTGAGGAGGTGAAGCATTCTTTTATAAGGAAACTTCTTCAGGAGGAGCTAGTATAGGTTCTTCAGACAAGGGGAAACTAATTTCCTAGGATAGAGAAGGAAGGTATGCATCTAGTGGCAAACAAAGCTTGGCAGAATTTGGTAATTCAAAGTCCTTAGTGTCATTCAAATCTGCCCATGTGTCCCATTCCAATTTTTGAAGTCCATTCCTTCTCAATGAATGCCCTAACTTTAACATAAAAGTCTACGCAAGTTTGTAAATTCATTTTGCGTTGTAATTCAATCACAAAAAGGATTATATTTTGGGTTTGGTTTTCAGATACCTCAACTTAAGCCAAAAGAGATGAGTTAACTTTAGAGCAACCAGCAGCATTTTATGGTCATTTAAATGGACATTGATCTGGAAATTTAGAGTTAGCTACCTCCTTATTTTCTTTCTCCATGCCTTAAAGTATACCAACCCCACAATTCTTATTCTCTTTATTTCCACTAAGATGTTGATGGCAGCAGCTACTTCTTCACCCAAAGTCTTGCCTTCTATAGGCACTTGTCTCCAAGTGGCCACAGGTGATGATTTAAATAAGTTTTGCTATTGCATGCCATAAACTATCAGTGTCTCATTTACCACCAGAAATGTGGACATTGATGCTTTTGAATATATTCAGACCATAAATTCCCATCCCTTAGATTCTGTTCATCTGGAACCATTTCTGGAACAAATAACTTTGGTCAGGGAGGCTGAGAAACTGAGTGTAGTGGGATAAAGCAATTATTATAGAAATGATGCCTTACACAATTGGGAAGAGTTTAAGAAATGGAGGTCTGGAATGGGAAGTTAGAGGATCAGAGAAAAAGCTGTTAAATGGTCTCCCTAGGCAACAGTGTGAGTGGACTAATGAGAACTTTCAAAGAAATCTAAGAAATCAACCATGCTAAGTTGCCAAATTAGATGGTGCAGGAAGAAACTTGTGGAGGGGTGTTTGGAAAACTGTTGCCTCTGTGTTCCTCTGAGTCTGCTGCCAAGGCTGATGGTAGACTGGTGAGATGGTTAGGTTCATGTGTCAACTTGGCCAAGTGATGGTGTCCAGTTGTCTGGTGAAGCAAGCACTGGCCTAACCGTTACTACAAAGACATTTCATGGCTGGTTAATAAACCAGAAGCCTGGTTTATTAAATCACCGGTCAAATGATTTCATCTGAGGCTGATTACATCTATGATCAACTAAGGGGGTGTCTTCCACTATGAGACAATCCAATCAGTTGGATTTAAACTAATCAATTGAAGACTTTTAAGAGAGAAGAGAGAACTTTCATTTCTTCTTCAGCCAGCCAGCGTCTCCTGGGGACTTCATCAAAGACCATCAGAGTTGTCAGCTCACGGCCTGCCCTACGGAATTTAGACTTATGCATCTCCACAGTTGCGTGAATCACTTTTATAAAATCTCAAATATACAGAAATCTCCTGTTGGTTCTGTTTCCCTAGAGAACCCTGACTAATAAAACTAGGCTGGCTTTAGTCAGCAGAATGAATAGTCAGACTGAAGAACTGAAGCAGAATTGCTGAACATGGAGCGAAGGAAAGTAAGGACAAACTGGAACTTGCTAGGCACCTTTGCTTCTGTTTGTCACCCATACCTAACTGCAAAGAACTTAAGAGCATGATGGCTGTACTTCATTTCCAGCTCCCAAATCTCATGCAAATTTCTTTCTTAGCAAGTCTATCCCAGAATCATACAGAAGTTATGAAGTTGGTTAAGAAGTTCCTGACTTAACCAATCTGACAATTGAACAATCCACTTGAACACCACTTATTTTGCCACCCCCAAATTATTTCTACCATCAATAAAGTTGATTATTAAACCTACTGATATAGATTTTGATAATGATTTTTATGGGCTATCCCCATACCATTGCCAGGTGAATATTAAAATTGAATTATACACACACATCATATGGTCTACACTGAAAAATTTTAAATTTAATTACTTCAAAATAATATAATGCATACACATAAGCCAATCAGAATATGGTTAAGATATATATGTATATATATAAATATATATACAGATGATATGCATGTATATTTTAATATATATCTTTACAGGTGTATAGGAAAATTATTAAATAGGAGAAATAAAAATTTTGTAGTGGATTATCTTTAATTTTACTTCTTGCTATTTTTTTCAGTTGTTTTATGTTGAATATGTATTATTTTAGTCATAAATTTCATAAATTAAATCCAAATTGATAAATCCTTTCTTAAGCCATTATTTGGGACTAAGTGTCATATGTGCATATATTCAGTATTAAATTTAATCTATCAAAACCTATTATCTAGAGCTTCTGGAATCCTAGGCATTACCAACTGAATTTCTAGTTTTGAATTCTACAAGTGGACAATAACCCTTTTACTGTACTTCTCTACCTCCATTTTCATGCCATTATGAAGAAAAGGTATATTCCTTTTCATTTAATTATACCTCCCTCCCTACTCTGTATTTTTCTTTTCACAAGTGAAAGTGTTCACCTTGTCATTTAATGACATGTGTGGCCCTGGGGCATTGGCACTGGACTGAGGCACAGGCGGCCTTAGGGAGATGCAGGCTGGGAATGGCTGCCCCTGGCTGGCCCTGTGGACTCTGAATCTCCACAGGTCATAACAAAGTGCTTGGCCTCATGAAATTTTATTTAAATTTGACTGCTGGTAAAGAAGAGTAAAATCCTAGGAACTGTGTCTTGGTTTCATTTTTGGATTTGAGGGTGGGGACATGAGTTTCTGTGCCTCATGAGGAATAAAGAAGCTGGCCTGGCATTTAATTTTATCATGGGAATCATCCACCAGGGGCCAGTGCCCTCCAGTCCCATTTCTCTGACTCTATTTAGTCCATTATGAATATGGAATAACATTGAAAATGATTCACGTCGACATCCCTCTGTCCAGCTTAATAACATCAAAGTCATTAACAACAAACTCTGACAATGTGATTTGGAAATCTAAGCCCTCCCCAGTGCCCTCCTCTGCCTGTCTTGATAGCCTGGACACAAGAACCCAGCATGCATGCCCCCCCCACTTGCTCCTAACCTCCACCTCCAAAGGAAAAAAAAAGATAAAAAGATATAAAGGCAAGGTAAAGAAAAGGTTGCTGTTGGCCACATGGACTGTTGTTGAAACGTGGAGCCATCTGGGAGTCAAACCCTCATCAAGGAAAAAGAGTGAGCAGTGAGAGTAAAATGGCACTTAGTTAAAAGACCTCTTCTCTCCTTCCTGCCCTCTCTGCCTTTCATTCCCTTTATCATCCCAACTGTCACTCCTTCATTTGGTAACCTTAGCATATTCATTATTGTTATGTCTCCTTAGGCTTTCCCAAAACAGATTTTTCCACATATTCGTTTACATGTTATTCCATTAACAGAGGTGAGTCATCTCCTTTTTGCTTTTATAATATTTATCAGAGTTTATTTATCTAGATAAATACATATTTGTTTTCCTCACTAACCTGTAAGCTCTGTGAGGGCAAGGAGTTTGCTCATCATTGAATAGAGCCTGGAGCAATGTCTTGCATACAGTGATTTACAGAAATAGCAATTGAATAAATGAATGAGAGGAAGGAAGGGAAGGGAAGGAAGAACAGAATCAAATATTGACTCAATTTTATTGAAGGAGTAACAGAGATAATGAGCTGGTGAGTCATTTGATTTAGGCCTTGTAAAACTGTGGAAAATTCTCAAAAAGTTTTTATTATCAATAACGTGTACTAGTTTTTCCCCCCTGTGGCTGGTTTTTATGAACTTCTTTTATGTTTTTGTGTGTTTTTTTTGTTTTTTTTTTTAATGTAATTTTATTGAGATATATTCACATAACATACAATCCTCCAAAGTGTACAATCAGTTGTTCATAGTATCATCACTTAGTTGTGCATTCATCACCACAATCTTTGAACATTTTCATTACTCCAAAAAATAAAATTAAAATTAAAATAAAAAAGAACATCCAAAACATTCCATACCCCTCCTCCCCACATTGTTCATTTGCTTATTTACTTTTTTTAACACTCTTTTTTTTTTAACTTCATCAAAAAATTAAAAAACAAGCAATAAAAAATCATTTCAAACAAAACCAAAACAAAGGAATAATAATAATAATAAATAACCTAAAATAACTACATTGCTTCCAACATGTTCCTACCACACCCCAAGAAAATAAACTATAACCAAACAAAGGAATAAGAAAAACAATTAACCTAAAATAACTACATTGCAGCCAACTTGTTCCTACCATACCCCCCCAAAATTAACAAACCGCAGTCATTCCTGAGCATTCCCACACCATTAAGTTTACCCTCCATAACATCTGTTCTTATTAGATTGTCGTTCCCCCTTCACTATTTGCTGTCTATCGCTAGGCCCCCTACATTCTACAATATAAACCATTTATTTTACATTTTTCACAGAGTTCACATTAGTGGCAACATACAATGTCTCTCTTTTTGTGCCTGGCTTATTTCACTCAGCATTATGTCTTCAAGTTTCATCCGCGTTGTCATATGTTTCACAACCTCATTCCTTCTCACTGCCATGTAGTATTCCATTGTGTGTATATACCACATTTTGTTTATCCACTCATCTGTTGAAGGACATTTGGATTGTTTCCATCTCTTGGCAATTGTGAATAATGCTGCTGTGAACATTGGTGTGCAGATATCTGTTCGTGTCACTGCTTTCAGATTAGTTTTCTAAGGAACCTCCAGACTGTCTCACAGAGTGACTGTTCCATTATACAGTCCCACCAGCAATGAATAAGAATTCCAATTTATATATATCCTCTCCAGCATTTGTAGTTTCCTGTTTGTTTTATGGCAGCCAATCTAATTGGTGTGAGATGATATCTCATTGTGGTCTTAATCTGCATTTCCCTAATAGCTAGTGAGGATGAACATTTTTTCATGTGTGTTTTTTTTGGGGGGCCATTTGTATTTCTGCTTTAGAGAACTGTCTTTTCATATCTTTAGCCCATTTTATAATTGGGCTGTCTGTACTATTGTTGTTGAGTTGTAGGATTTCTTTATGTATGAAAGATATCAGTCTTTTGTCAGATACATGGTTTCCAAATATTTTTTTCCCATTGAGCTGGCTGCTTCTTCACCTTTTTGACAAATTCCTGCTTCTCTATTGCTGCTTTCAGGACTTGTTCCTTCTCTTCAGCATTTGAAAATCTGATCAAAATATGTCTCAGAGTGGTTTATTTGGATTTATCCTCCATGGAGGAAGACTGCTCAACATCACAGATGAGCAGAATCCCCAAGGGAAGCTCTCAGCCGCGGTGCTGTGCAGGGGCATCTCCCAGCCTGCTGAAAAGATGACTATGTGGGGCATGGTAACTTCCCACTTCTGCGGTCCTCTGCCTGCTGCAGCATCCCATTCCTGTCTCCAGGACAAGTAGCTGCAGGTGTGCAAAAGACTATCTCCCATGCCAGATACTGAGGTGGGTGCCCAGGGCGTGGAAGGCACTCTCCACCATGCTTGACTGTGCGGCTCTCACTACTGGATATGCAGTCACTTTCTGGGTTTTTAAAGTAACCTGTTTCCAAACGCAGATCCCAGGTTTCTCCCCACTGTGGCCGCCGAGTGCCATTTCCCCAGAAGCTCAAACATTCACTCAATTCTGAAGGCAGTTTCTTGATTTCACCAAGTGCACAGTCTCTGTGGTTGTAGCAGACCTTGTCCAGCCAGTAGAACCCTGGAACTGCTCTTCTGGAGCACTTTCTGTCTTTTATCTAGTATTTTTCACAGAGGAGAATTTTGCTCTGTCTATCCTAATCTGCCATCTTGGATCCCTCCTTATGAACTTCTTTTAAAATCAACGTTGAACTACAATGAGACAACACTTCACACCAACTAGGATGGCCATTATTAAAAAAAAAACAAAAAAACAGAAAATAGCAAGTGTTGGCAAGGATATGTTGAAATTGGACTCACATACCTTGTTGGTGGGAACGTAAAATGGTGCAGCTGCTGTGGAAAATAGTTTGGCGATTCCCCAAAATGTTAAGCATAGAATGACCAATTGCTTGGCAATTCCACTTCTAGATGTATACCTCAAGTAATTGAAAGCAGGGACTCAGGTACTTGTATATCATTTGGAGCAGCATTATTCACACTAGTCAAAAGGTGGAAACAACCCAAATGTCCATCAACAGATGAATGGATGAACAAAATGTGGTATATCCATACAGTGGGCTATTACTCAGTCATAAAAAGGAATGATATTCTGAAACATGCTACAACTTGAATGAACCTTGAAGACATCATGTTGAGAAAAATAAAAGACACAAAAGGACAAATATTTTTATAATTTCACTACATGAAATATCTAGGATAAGCCAATTTATAGAGATGACAGAAGGTATATTAGAGGTTACCAGGGCAGGGGAGGGAGATGGGGAATAGGGAATTATTGCTTGATGGGTAAAGGGTTTCTGTTTTGGGAAATGAAAAGCTTTAGTAGTGGAAGATGGTGATGGTAGCACAGCATTCTAAAAGTAACTAATACCACTCAATTGTGCACTTAAAAATGATTAAAATGGCAAATTTTATGTTCTACATGTTACCATAATTTTAAAAATCAACTTTGTTAATGTACAGTTCATATAGAGTAAATGTACTCATACTAAATGTAAGTTTGATGAGTTTTCACAAATGTATAAACCCATGTAATTACTGCCACCAATGAGATACAGAACTTCAATGCTTTTTTGATATTATGATTCAGAGTTATTAACTTCATCCTTCACGCCCTGCTACAACCTTCCACCATGGTCACAGGGATTGAAAGTAAATTGGATGCTTGAAATGGAAAATGTTTTGACTAATCTTTAAAGTATATACGTAGAGAGAGTTGATTAGGTATTTTCTAAACTCCCAAAACAGGTCAGATGGGAGGTACTTTTGGGTAGTGCTTAGAAATTTGGACTCCAGAATTATATCACCCAAGTTCAAATCCTAATTCCGCCACTTAACACATTTTGCCATCTCTAAGATACCATCAATCATAAGATACACCATTGTTATTTTAAACACTTAAAAAGGAAAACAATGCCATTAATTAAACTAAGCAATGCCTTAGTGATGGTTCTATGTGACGCATGTATCTGTTGCACCCATTTCTCATTGCTTTGAAATTTTTTCTTTTTCAAGGAATTTGACCATTTATTATAGTGCATTGCTTGGCAGATAATAAGCAATCCTTTTGCACATATCAATAATAATAAAGAAGAAAAGCTTTAGCTATTTGTGGGCATCATTCTTTCTTAGGTCTCATAAAGAACTTGGTTGTTGTTTTGCAAGTCATAAATATTTACTTCCCAAATGTAAAATTTATGACCTTCTACTCTATTTTTGTCTTTCTGTGTACATAATAACTTCTAATTTCAAGGCCAAGTCAGACATACTCTTTTGAAGGTATTTTCTTTTGTTGACCCACACTGAAGATATTTTTAACATCAATTAAACTCAATGCAGATAATTCGATTCAAGCCATAATAATAGCAGCTAAGACCAAGACCACACATGTGCACACAATTACAGTTATATCAAACTGCTGCCTCGTTGTCAGCAATTGTGAGACACCATGGATTGTTATAGCCATCCTGATTTCAGAGATGTTAAATGTAAAAAAATGTGCATTTTATAATCCATGATATACAGCGCAAGCTCTGTGTCCTTGGGCAGGTTATTTAACTTTCCTGTGGTTCAGGCTCCTTATCAATAAATTGAGGCTAATAATAGTTCACATGAAGATTAAATGAAACATTTAGCACAGTAACTGACATATAATAAGCATCTAATAAATATTAATGGCCGTTATTGTTAATATATCATTTCACTTCTATGTATATCAGTTATTTATTGTTGCATCACAAATTACCTCAAACTTAGTGGTTTAAAACAAAAAACATTTATTATCTCACAGTTTGTGAGTGAGGAATTTGGGAGTGGTTTAGCTAGGTGGTTTGGGGTCTCTCTTATGGCAGTGGTCATGATGTCAGCAGGGATTATAGTCAACTGAAGATCGACTGGAGTTGGAGGATCCACTTCCAACATGTTTAACTCACGTGGTTGTTGGCAGGAGGCAATTCTTCACTATACGGGCCTCTCTATAGAGCTGCTTGAGTGTCTCAATGACATGGCAGCTGACTCCCCCCAGAGCAACTGATCCAAGTGATCCAAGAGAGCAAGGAGGGAGTCACAGTTCTTTCATGACCTTGTCTCTGAAGTCATACGCTATCACTTTTACTTTATTCTCTTAGAAGTAAGTCTGCAGTCAAGGGGAGGGGAATTAGGCTCCACCTTTTGAAGGGAGGAGTATCAAAGAATTTGTGGACATATTTTCAAACCACCGCTCCATGCAAACTTTAGGTCAAAATAACTATCATTAGCTTCTCTTTCTTCTTCTCAGTTGTTGGTTACCTACCCAATACCTATTCCTTCATTTTCCTTACCCAATATATTATACAAGTCCTCAGCAAGAAGCAGATGGCATATTCAATTTAGAATACTTTGAGGAAGACTTATTTCAAAAGTGTGGGTAAATGTTAAGCCTGAAGGAACATGGAGCAGAGAGCTTACTAGAACCAGTAAATAGAGAGCCAAGTGGAGAAGGATGTCTTGAGAGGGATAGTGATCTTTGGTGGAGGGACTGAGGCAGCATGAGGCAACTTCACAGGGGGGAAGTCAGGGGGAAAAAATATTCTGACCTCACTCTTCTCCCACCCTCCAGGTCCTTGCTGAAGTTCCCTAGCTGAAGCCAGAGGCATGAAATCCCTGTTTGATGTAGTTGATACAGGGCAGATTGTTGTGGGAAACAGCAGGGTAGAGAAAGGTGGACAATGGATCTAGGTAAGTAAATAGGTGATATTCAGAGCAATCTGCCCCCTTTCCCCCTTAGCATCCTAAAAACACAGAGGACTCAGTAAGTCCCATTAGCAGTGATGGAGAGATGTCAGCTTTGTTATAGTCCCCTTGAAACCTAAAACATTAGCTACCACTGGATTCATCATTTAAGCTTGTAGGGGTAAAAAGAGGAGAAAGGAAAGGATTAAGAAATATAAGAATTGTTATAATCTCTGCCTTTGTAGCCATCAGAGGTTTAAGTTGGTGTTCATAGCTGCCTCCATCCAGCACAAATTTCATATTCCTGTTACCCTTACCATATTCCTCCACTAGACAGAGATCTTTACTTTGTAGGGATAATTGAACCTTAATTTCTGCATAATCTGAGTGCTTGGTGATTAAGCCTTTATTTGGTTGCCACACATTTCTATTGGTCAGGGTTATGAGCCAAGGAGTAATAAGAAGCAACCAAGTCAATTCTCTGGGTTCAAACTATCATCTTTCCTACTGCTTTTCTCTAGCAGCAACCAAGTTTCTCTCTGGTAATTGGGGTCAAAAACACCACGCAGTAGAGTGACCTCCTTTTCTGATTGTTGATTTGGAAGTATGAGGAACTCAAAGTGGCCAGAAGACAGACTTAGTTTCCAATTCATCTGAACCATGATGTGGTTTCCTGGTGAAACATAACCCAGGTTCATAGGAACAGGGAAGGAAAAATTCATCCAGGGGGTTTTTAGATATAATTGTTACAGAGGCCTCTCCCACTTTCATGTCGTGATTCCTAACACATTGATCCTGGCTATGGTGGAGGCAGCATTGGTTTAAGGCATATATCACTTCCTGAAGCATAATCTCCCAATTGTGCAGGGTGATGTTTCCCAGCTGAGGCTATAACTGAACCTTCAGGACAGTCCACTGCTTTACAAAGTCAGCTGCTTCTGGGAGTCAGGGTATGTGCTAAAACCAGTGACATCTGAAGTTGCCAAAGATGTCCTTCCTTTGTAAAATATGTCTAAGAGGCACTCTTACATGGGATGCTATAATGATGGATCAAGCATTTTGAGCAAATATGTGTTAAATAGGTGCTTATCATTGTGAGGACAAGGTGCTACCCACTTTATAACAAGCAGGTCCAATGTAACCAATGTTAGCTGAAAAGTCCCCTGGAGAATGGTGCTATATAGGGGCCTCAGTATGAGCCATGACAGTAGCCAGACTTGTTTTGGTGAAAGTAAGACCATGTTATTGAGTCCATGTAGAGTCTTCATCGTGCTGCAGTGGCTGCTTTGTACATGGGTCCATTGAGTAAGACCAGGGATGGCTGAGGAAAGAGACTGATTGGCATCTTCAAGATGGGCTATCTTGCCCATTTGTCTACTGAGCACCTTCTCAGCTGTGGATGCCCTCTGACAGGCATTGATCAGAAGAACCTCTTCATCCTCTGTCTATTCTCAGAGCTCCATTTAAGTATTCCTACCCCAGATCTCCTTGTCGCCAAGTTTCCATTTTGTCCTTTCTAAATTCCTAGTCAGCTGATTAATGCATTTGTTACTGCCCCTAAATCAATGTAAAGCTGTAACTCATGCTATTTTTTTTTCATACCAAGTATACACTAGAGTATACTACATAAAATTCTGCCCTATCTCTGGATTTCTTCTTACCGCTGTCTTTCAGTTCCATCCCTGGGTGGGGATATCATGCAGGGTCTGCCCACTTTTGGCTGCATACTGTGCAGATCTATGTATGAACCAGGCCAATGAGCTTTTTTTTCTGTTAACTGGTCATAACAAACACCACATAAGTCCATAGGTGTGGGCTGATAGAGAGGCAATGAAACAGTATTGGTGGATGCCACTGTAGTCTGGGATACCTCTGTGCAATTTGCCTGGGCCTCCTCGACCTTCTTGCTCCATCTTAAAAATACCATTTCCCTCTTATAATGGATTTTTTTTTTTTTTGATTCTGCAGTTACACCCGGTTCTTTCTGTGAAGTTCAGATCACATATTCACTTGATGTTCCATTGTCAGGCATACAGTCTCTACCAGTGGCATAGGAGAGCATGGTCTTTATCGGAGACTATGGTATGGTTTCCCTAGTGGGCTTACCTGAGGCTCCATGCTGCGTCTGTGCCTAACACATATGTTTCTGATACAGTTGAGTCTTTTGGGTCATAAAGGCCCAAGGAGAAGAGCAGCCTGCATCATAGCTTTCACTTATCACAGAGCTCTTTCTTGTTCTTGGCTTTACTCAAAACTGACACACTGATGGGTTACTCAGTAAATGGGTCAGAATAGCATGCCAAGATATGTATATTCTGTCTCCAAAACCCAAAAAAGATCCACAAGGCATTCTGCTTTGACTTCATGGTAGTTGGTATAAGTACAGTAATTAGTCTGACACTTTATAAGGGATGTCTCAACACGCTCCAGACCACTACCGGACCCTGAGAAACTTCCCCAATATGGCAGAATCTTGAAGTTTTGCAGGGTTTAACTCCTAACCTCTGGCATACATATGTTTTACTAAGGCATCTAGGAGGCTTATTATTCCCTGATTACCAGTTCCAAATAGCATAATGTCATTAAGAGACCAGTGTGATGTTCTGTGGGATATCAGGACAATTATGACGGAGCAAGAGAGTTGTTATAGCTCTGGGGAAAGACCATAAAAGTATATCGTTGACACTACCATGTAAATGCAAATGGCTGCTATTTTTCTTACTGATTGAAATGGAAAATAAAGCTTTCTCCATGTTGATAGCTGTGTATCAGATATCAGGGATGGTGTTTATTTGCTCTAGTAAATATACCTCATCTAGAGTTGCAGCTGTGATTGTTATGGCACCCTAATTAAGTTTGCAATAAGCTACTTCCATTCTTTACAACCCATCTGGCTTTGCAGACAACAGGCAAGTTTTTTTTTTTTTTTAGGATTTGGAAGGAATCACCACCTCCACATTCTCGAGACTTTGATGGAGATCCTACTCTCTGCAGCTTCTCTAAGTTTACAATAGTGTTTTTGGTTTACTCTCTTGGGAGGGTTGGAGAGAGATCACTTGCAAGCGCTTCCTAGTATGTAGCCTCATTTCATTGGGAATGGGATAATGTAGAGCTTTTATCTTTTACTAAGCATATGCATTTCTATTATACAGTCAGGGGCCAGTAAAATAACTCCAGAATGAGTGTGCAGTTCCATAATCCCATTGTAAGATGAACTTGGGCTAATATTCCATCCATCATCTCATCTTCATAGGCCCCTAGATCTCATCCAAAATGAAGGGAACATTTTGAGTCTGAGGGTCAGAATTAGTTCAGAGCTGGTGTCTAATAACCCAAGAAAGTCTAATTCTTTCTCTTTCTCCATGCACAATTACCCTGGTAAATGGTCTCAAATCCTTGTGGTGAATCCTTGGAAGAAATTTCATGCTATACATTGTGGCTATATTGCTATAACTCAAAGAAATCTGGCCTCTTCCTCAGTCAAGGGATTCCGAGTCTAGGAATAGGCTTAATTCTAGGATCCGGTCAAGAGGTGAGGAATCCCCATTTTGGTAAATTAGGTTAGGATTTTGCACATCAGTCCTAGACTTTATTCTCTTATGTATGTTAAGCAATCTTTGTAGACAGCTCATCTATCTGACACCTAAGCACCCTAGGATTAATTAGTCATCATCCCACATTAAAACCCTCTGATTACAATTTCTTAATTGTAGTTTATTACAGTAATTGCCTTTCTATTCTCTGATGGTTAAGTGACTCCACTTTGCCTCTACCAGGGCAGGATCCTATTATTGACATTGATACAGGGAACCCAAATCTATTGCATCACACCCCACCATCACCTCTAGCCTATAGAAAACAGCCACCACAAGAGCCTTCAGCAGTGCTGGTGCCCTCTCACCAATAAATTTCTTAATTCCTTGGTGAAGGGAGAGTCCCTGGGTCCTCTATGAGGGAGATATATTTAGGAAATGACTGAGCAGAGTGCACATAATAGATCCATTCTAAAATTCCCATTTACTGTGCCTTCATACTCTCCTCTAGAGAATGTTCTGAAGTGCTGGCATTTTGATCTCCTTAATTCAAGGCCATAATTGACTATAGACTTTGATCAGCAAAACATTAAATCCCATGTCAGTGAAATCAGCTTGCCTACATTTATTCGCCCTTAGTCTAATACACTTAAAATCCTTCTCCATGCTTCTCCTACTCTCCTGCTTGGAGAGGTCTTGTAATTCTTTTTGTGTGCAGGCTGTCATCTCCTGGAGCATGGCTTGTACCTCTGGAACTGGCTCCCTGTTGTGATGGGCCTGGAGACAATGAGAAGTGATGGATCTGGGGCATGAGGAGAATTGGAATCAACTTGTGAGGCACCTTCTACAGGCACAGCCACTGAAGGCTTTTATTCAGAGAAGGTTGAGTTGAGGGAGGAGGCGTGGGGGAACTGCCTCTTCTGACAAGGGAAGTTTAGGGATTTTGGAGGTTCAAGGTTTTCAGCCTCATTCATATCTGTCGAAATATCCACAATCTACCTCTCATGGTTCTACTCCTTCCCAACAGTATTATTATCTTAGCCTCAGAGGCATGGAGGGAAATTAATTGGTACTGAAATTTTTAGCAATTTTGCAACACAGATTTGGGGCTTCACACTTAGCCATTTTTGTGTTACAACTAATGGATTCTTCAAAACTGCCATGAAGACCCTGTGATGTTTTTACACTTAACTGTATATTCATGGCTTTTAATTAGTTTCCCCTAGCTTTGCACTCTAGGGCCATCAGAAGTAGTCAGGCAACTTGTGCTGGTTTGGATGTATTTTGTCCCCCCAAAAATCCATGTTCTTTAATGCAATCTTGTGGGGGCACACATATTAGTGTAGACTAGGTTGGAATCCTTTGATTGAGTGTCTCCATGGAGATATGACTCAACTGTAAGTGAAATGTTTGATTGGATTATTACCATGGAGATGTGGACCCAGCCCACTCAGGGTGGATCTTGATTTAATCACAGCAATCCTATAAAAGAGCTCACAAACAGAAGAACCTAAGAGTGGCTTAGAGAGACATTTTTGAGACAGTCACTGAAGCAGACGGTTGCTGACACTTTGGAGATTCTAGCCCAGTGTTTGCTCCAGAGAAGCTAAGAGAGGACAAAACACCCAAGAGCAACATTGTGAAGAATGCAGAGCAGCTGGGAGAGGAACTGGAACACAACCCGGGATCAGCAGATGCCAACCACATGCCTTCCCAGCTAACAGAGGTTTTCCAGATGCCACTGGCCTTCCTTAGGTGAAGGTATACTCATGTTTATGCCTTCATTTGTGCACTTTCATGGCCTTCAGACTGTAAATTTGTAACCAAATAAACCCCCTTTATAAAAGCCAATCCATTTCCTGTATTTTGCATAATGGCAGCATTTGCAAACTGGAAAATAACTCCATAATCACTTTTGCCATTATTCCAACCTCCATCTTGCATTCCTTCCTGAATCACAAAGGCTGCAGAGGCTGACAATAAATGACAATAAAAATGATAACAATAACAATAATTATTATTATTATTATTATTATTATAGATAGTTTCCACATTCCCAAGGTAACAAGTGGGCACCAGAAGCAGTTTTAAACACGCCTAATCAATAAATGATAGTCCTATAGCCATGGTAACAAATAGATATTAGAACTGGTTTTAAATCCTTTTAATCAATGGCAATTCACTTCAATGCCCATGCTAAGTAACTAATCAGTGACAGACTAACCAATCAGTGCCAACCAATCAACAAGAGCCTTACTAGAGAAAACAAACACCTACAGGTGATATCAGTGCATTCACACCTCTAAAAATCAGCCAATCCATGAACTTCATACCTACAAAAAGAGGAAAAAAATCATAAAAGATAGTTAAGAAGCACTGCATGATTGTTAATAAATTAAGCTTTGTGTTTTTGTTTCACATATTGAGTTGTGGTCTCATCCTTTGACAGTGAAAAGCTAACGTCTACATTTCCCAGTAGAGACGGCAACAGTGTTATCTGTAGAGAGTTTTTAATTTAGGCAGACAAATTCCTGATTGTGATAGAAGCTGTAGTTTCTGTAACAGCCCAGTTCTTTGGGGTGTCATTGGAAGTCATAGTTGGCAGCTCAGTGGAATGTCTTTTTCTGTCAATGATTCTGTAGGACATAAACTAGCTAAACTGGATTCTATTCTCTGCAACAAAACCTTGACCAATATACAGATTTTGCTTGCAGAAGTCGGAGGGAGTTAAGGGGGCTTTCTCTGGAGGGAAGTGTGTGTGTGTGGGGGGGGGGTGTCACTTTCACAACTTCTGACTCTAGAATCACACTACTTCTGCCAGAAAAATTGATGCCCTGTTCCCTGTCCATTCACAATCTAGTGACTGGAAATGAGACTTGTTAAAGTCCAAATGCTCCCATAATCATAGTAGCGAAGAAAAACTGCATGGTATCCACCTCATGATATTTGTTTTGGCTTCCCAAAGCATGTATGGTGCATCAACTTGGTTGAACCTTGACTGCCAAGCTTTAAGGGAGTTTTGTATCTCAAGCCTATGGATTAATGTCAAAGTGAAACACTATGCCAATTACATGAGCTTCAAATACCCACCTGAAAATTGGAAAATATTGGCTCACGGTCCCTCTGCTGTTCCTGGGTAGATAAGAAAAATATATGCACTGAAGCAATTTCATCGAAAAGCTTATGAACTTCATGAGAAGAGCATGATTTTTTGCCCTACTGAGAATGGCAATATATTGTGTGTTGCTCTGGCATCTAAATCTTACTTCCTAACTCACATGTACTTAGGAGTTATCAATGAACCAGGGCAGTGCTGAGATCTGGAAAGCTGGGTATATTAGAGTTGGTCAATAAGTTAGCCTATCTATGCTCACACTTTTTTTCTTACTAGCATCTCATAAAACCATATCTGATTGCATTAGATGTCAATATAGCAATGACTGACTTAGAACATGTGGAATCATTTCTGTTCATCATTTATTTTCCTTAAATTTTTTTTTAATTAAAATAGTTGTAAGTTTACAGAAAAATCACATGGAAAGTTCAGAGTCCATCCCCAGCCCCACACAGTTTTCCCTATTATTAACATTTTGCATTAGAGTAAAATTTGTTACAATTGATGAACACTATTATTATAATTATTCTATTAATTATAATCCATAGTTAACATTAGTGTTCACTCTGTTTTTTACAGTTATGTTTTTTTATTTTTATTTTTACTCTGATAACATATATATAACCTAAAATTTCCCATTTTATCCACTTTCAGATATAAAATTCGGTGGTGTTAATTACCTTCACAGTGTTGGGCTACCATCACTGCCATCCATGAACAAAATATTTCCATCACCCCAACCAGAAACTCGGTAGCAATTAAGCATTAACTCCCCATTCCATAACCCCACCTGGCTCCTGGTAACCCATATTCTAGCTTGTTTTCATGCTACACTATTTTTAGGAAGGCAAAAAAAGACTACAGAGTTAGTGAAAATTAGCACTGGAATTCAAACCCAAGTCGTTAGATAAATTAGATTTCAGGTAAAAATGTTTGAGACTGCTATGTGCTTCTTTTATATTGCTTGAAGTGCAAACCACATTGATACCAAGATATCTAGAAGAGTCTTTTAAAATATTTATTAAATGGAATGGAATTGAACCTGGGTTTGGTCTATGAATACAGCAAGAGACCACTGGGGGCACAAGATTTCTCTGTAATCACTCAGAATCACAGTGGCCTGGCCTCCCAAAATCTGTTCCAATAGGAGAAGCCCCACTCCTAGATTCAGGACATTTTGACTTTGCTAGTATGATTCTAGTACACACTCAAGTTTAAGAACTACTGCTAACAAATGATACAATACTCATTAAACATTACCAGTATTCCCCTACTTGCTCAAGTCAAAATCTAAGATTCCTCTCCTTTCCTCACTCTGCCTGTCCAAGCTTGCTGCAAGTCGTGTGCCTCTACCCCTCTCTGAAATGTGTTCCCATCTGTTCGCTTGTCTCTGCCTCTATTGCTAAGTCCTAGTCTAAGCTACCACTATTCTTACCAGTCTCCTATCTGGTTCCCTTGCTTTCAGTCTTGACACCCTACAATTTATTCTCCACTCACAGCTAAGAGTGATCTTTCAGGAACTATAAATCTAATGCTATTCCTCTGCTGTTTAAAAACCTTCCAATGCCTTTCCATTGTATTTATAATTTTAAAATTATATCTTGTTTTTATTTTGTTACAAAACCATACATGCTCTGGTTTCTGTTTATTTCTCTGTTTTCCTCTTACTTTCTCCCTAGCTCATTCTTTGCATCTTTGAGCTTTTGTCCCAGCTGGTCCTTCTGCTGGGAGTGTTCTTCCTTCTGATCTTCAAAGAACTGGCTCCTTGTCATTCAGATTTCAGCCGAAATGTCTCCTCTTCAGAGGCCTCAGCATAGCACTTTTCACTAGCTAACTGGTGCTTGTTAGTTATTTCTTTATTCATCTGCTTATTTGTTATCCCATTCTCCTTTGAGAATATAGGCAGAAATCTTCTTTGTTTTATTCATCACTGTATCTCTCTAGCACGTAGAACCTGGTACATAGTAATTTCTCAATAAATATTCATTTGTTGAATGAATGAATGAATGAATGAAGTCTCCAACTGTGAGGGAACTGCTTTATCTAACATGATATTGCTCAAGTAAAGCCAGAGGGTAAGTAAACCATTACTAAGTCATATAGAAGTCAGAAATAAAAGGACATATTACATCCCAATTGTGCCGGTTTGAATGTATTGTGTCCCCCAAATGCCATTGTCTTTGTAGTTTTGCGGGGCAGACGCTTTGGTGCTGGTTAGATTTGCTTGGAATGTGCCCCACCCAGCTGTGGGTAATGATTCTAATGAGATGTTCCCATGGAGGCATGGCCCCACCCATTCAGGGTGGGCCTTGATCGGTGGAGCTATATAAATGAGCTGACTTGGGGGGAGAAAACTGAGTGCAGCTGTGAGTGACGTTTTGAAGAGGAGCAAGCTTGCTGGAGAGGAACGTCCTGGGAGAAAGCCGTTTTGAGGCCGGAGCTTTGGAGCAGACGCCAGCTGCCTTCCTAGCTAGCAGAGGTTTTCCGGACGCCATTGGCCATCCTCCGGTGAAGGTACCTGATTGCTGATGTGTTACCTTGGACGTTTTGTGGCCTTAAGACTGTAACTGTGTAGCGAAATAAACCCCCGTTTTATAAAAGCCTATCCATCTCTGGTGTTTTGCATTCTGCAGCATTAGCAAACTAGGACACCAATGAACCTAATTTTTTCTAAAATATCCAGATTATTCAGGAAAAAAGAAAACCAAAAGTAGGCATATAAGAAATTACTTAAATACACCAATGTATCTAGTATTTACATAACCCAGGATAATAAAGGGATTTGGCATGAATTTTCCAGATAATTAGGCTGTGTGGACCAGATCTTTGGAAAATTGAGATAGACTTTTGAGTTTAAATGCTGCATACAGAGCACCATTTAATGCCAGAGTAGTCTAATGAGGTTGCATTGTATTATGTGATATATATATCCCCAGGAGTATTGAATTGATAGATCATTATGCAGTCACATTGCCTTTTTTCCAAAAAAAAAAAAAAACAGGGAAAAAGAATTTGACTATTGAAAATAGTATAAGATTCCTTCTCTTCAAGAAATGTCTACCAAATCAAATATATATAGTTTTGTATAGTTATCTGTCTTTAATGGATGTTTCTGTGACAGAATTATAAGGGAAGCTACCTTGCTGTTGTGGTTGCCTCTTTGGGTACTGTGAGCTAGACAGAAATTGTTTTATTCAAACCATCAATGAAATGTCACTGTCAATCCTCCTCTAACTGCATCATGTGCCTTTTATTCTTTGTGTTAAAAATAAAGAAATAAATAAGAGAGTGTTTCCAGATACCATCTTGTTTCTGTGGAAGCGAGCTGAGTTCTAAACCCAAGCTTTATACTAATTTCTTGCTTATTGATACTTAACACCATTAAAAATCAACATCTAAATTTAAGTACATAAGAAAAAATTACTACAAAGAATTTTCTCCTTGTAGATTATTTCTAGTCACATCCTTCAATTTTTTCTGATTTGTGAAATATTTCCTTCCTTCCCTCCTTCTTTCCTTCCTTCCTTCCTTCTTTTCCCTCCCTCTCTCCCTCTCTCCCTCCTTCCTTTTTTCCTTTTTGTTGTTTTTGCAAGGAGACAAACAAAGATTCTCTTTCTAATTAATCTTTTCTCCCTCTGGCCCTATAGTTTCTTACTCAGTCTCCCCCTACCCCCCCCCCACCACCATATGTGCATGCTGAACACAGACTTCGACAGACTTTAGGGTTTCTAAACGGTTACTATTGGCCCCTAACTCCCGTGTGGTCTTAGAACAGAAGTAATGGAATGATTTGGAGTATTCTTCACAAAGACTACTCTGGGTTTCATCTATCAACACAGCTTAACTAATAGAGGATATACCAGGGGCACCTTTAATTGAATCCTTAATAGGAAAGATGTGATGTTTCCCCTGGGTAACTCTGTGTCAGAGCAGCCACTCCCCTCTGTGACTGGGCTCCCTCAAATTCCTCGGCTCATTCAGGAGCCTACTTGAGCAAAACTAAACCAAGGCAGCCAGTCCTTTTCACAAGCAGTTGTAATGTTGGGGCCATGTGTGAGGTTGCCTGCCATCTATGAAGACCTTTATTCAAACTTTTGAGCCTGGCTTTTGGTAGAGGGTGAATCTGATCAGCCTGTTGGAGGTGGGGAGCCACAGGGAAGGGACATTGCTAGAAGGAGCTTTAGTTGGGAGCAAGAAAGGGTCAACTGCAGCATCTTTCTTGCAAACTTTCATTTATTCCATTCCAGTGAAAGACAGGTTGGAAAAAAAGGGTCTCCAGGGATACGTCTTGACCCTAATCCCAGGAGTAGAGAGGAGAGTGTTGCCAGAGGACCTGGCAGTGTCTCTCTAACTGGGCGCAGTGAACTGGTTGGGAGGTGGGCATGAGTGGGTTATAGTCCTTAGGTAGGAAGGCGGGGCTTGGAGTCTGGTTGTTACAGAACTTAGCTTTGCCTCAGCTGCCTTCTGCCGTTTTGGAAGCACCATTAGCAGCACCTAGGGCTACGGAAATCAGCAACTTTGGAACTTAATTACCTATGGCACCGAGGTCCTTTGAGTATTTGGTAAACTGGCTTACCCCATAAATAGCAAAAGTATTCATTAATATTTGTGGAATGCCTACCACGTGCAGGAACAGTACAAAGCACATTATGTACCTTATTTCTTTTCATCTTCAGTACAACTTAGTGAGGTGATTATCATTAACAATCCCTTCTTCCAAAAGAGGAAATTGAGGTCCAGGGAGTTTATGAGACATCAAGTCAATAAGTGTAAGATAGAGGAGGAATGCAGATTTTCTCATGTCTAAACTCACACTGTTTCCATGCTATACGGGAGGGAACAAAACCCCACAAAACCTCACTAGCCTATTCCTCTTGCCCTTCTCCTTCTGTCCTTTGTTATTCAAAACAATTTCTCCATCCCTAAGAAGAAATGAGAGAGATTCTCAGCTTTATGGATGGGACTAAAACAAAACGGGGTACATATGAGACAAGGCACCAGAGTCTATGTTTACAGAATGCCACATGTGTCCTAAATCCTGGAGTTTGGACTCAATATCATTTTTTCTTTTAAGGCTGAACTATAAAAAGACCTGACCTGTCACCCACTTGATGTCCCTTCTCTTTTCCCAATCTCCCATGCCATTTTTCCTAATGATTACCAAGGGTAATGTTATATGGTGACATCCTTGGTCCCTTTTCCATTCATTTTTCTAATATATTATGGGCTGCCTGCCTCATGCTCACTCCTCTCCAGCCCTTTCTTCTTAGCGCTTTATTCCCCCACCCCAATTCTGGAGCAATCATCTATAGCCATTAACTGACTTAGCATATCTTTCTGTCAGCAGGTTATTTTATGGAAATTGAACACTAATTAACATTTATCTCAGTGGCTAATCACATAAAATCTACCATCTCCCTATCTCAGGTTCTAAAATAATGATTGCCCGTGAATTGAGCAAGGGAAGATCTTGATGAGTCCTGACAAGACCCAAGCTGAGATGAGAGGGGACGGGTGGGCTTCTGCCTCTTCTGCTAATGAGGACCACAGGGGCGTCAGCAGCTGAGGGTCTGGAGGAAAAGGTGGAGCCACCACCTCGGTAGTTAGTCACCGAGACACAAAGTTGTATCTATGCACACGTATGCACACGCTCACACAGAAATACATGTATAGTCAATATTTTAAAAAGAGGACCTTTTGTAAAAAACACCAACTTTTTTTATTCACCTATTCATTCATTCAATAAACATTTATTTATTTCCCATTATATGCCTTTTGTGTGTGTATTATCAATGGGAGAGATAAAGATGTCTAGGATTGCCCTGTGTCATTTAATTTAAGTTGTAAGCAACAGAAACTGAGTGGATGGGGGAAAAATGAGCCTCCAGGGACACATCGTACACAGAAAGGGATTAGTTGGGTGATACATATAAATAGAAAGAAGGAAGGAGATTGGTTTTATTTTGATTTCAGAAACTGAGTTAAGCTATGTTAAAAAGATTTCTTTACTTCAATGTGAAATGCCTTGAACTTGGTAACCGTACTTAGCATAGTTACATAAGTGAATTTCCTTTTTCTTAGGAAACATACATGGAACTATCAAGTGTTCAAGGAGCATGAGGTATAGAACCTACCCTCAAATGTTTAGAAAATAGATAAATAAATGACAAATAGATAGAGTGATATGGCAAGTGTGGCAAAATATTAAAAGTTGTTGGATCTAGGTATCTGGGTGGGGGGCATGTTGGAGTCCTCTGAATCGGGTTTATATTATTTTTTTTCAATTGTCTGGTAAGTTTGAAATTATTTCAAAATAAAAAGTTTTTGTGTTTTACATTTCTTTCCAGCAGAACTTTTCAGAGATATTAGTAGGCCAATGTGTGCTGTTAATCTTTGGGAGGCAATTAGAATACACTGCTTTTCTCAGATTTATGTGACCATGGGTTCTTGCGTGTGTGTGTGTGTGTGTGTGTGTGCACGTGACATTTATCACAAAGGATAAAGTTCCCCAGAATATATTTTGGGAAAAAGTATTAAGATTAGAGAATAGGCATGAAAAAAAATTATGAGGTGGTTTGGGCCTTAGGAAGGACACTTTGTTAGGAAGGAGGCAGATGTTGAGCCAGGCTAGATATTGTGCAGCATGGGGCCATCACACAGCTGTCTTTGGGTGCAGGGCTGGCCTGTTGGGTGCCTTAGAGTGAACTCGAGGCAGGCACCCCTTCCCCTCAGTGGATGCAGTCCTATGCCGGCTGCATGGCTGGCGAGTAGAGCCCTGGCTGAGTTTCAGCCCCTACCACCTCCCCAGCAGGTATGCTGGGGCAGTGTGCAACTTGCACAGCTGAATATGGCAGCCTGGGCTGGTAATCCAGGCCCTCCTTACCGCTGAGCTAATTAAACATCTAAATGCCACCCTTCCACCCTCCAGTAAATCAGTCACATCAGAATCAACATGAAGGCTGTTGAAAATAAAGCTTTCAGGCCCATTCCTCCAAATCAGAGATATCTCGGTGCCAGGAGTTTGTATTTCTTAAAAGTATTGCAGGTTATTCCAGTGGGAAGCCACCTTTGGGAATGTCTGTGAGAAGAACAGCTCAATTAAATTTTAGTGGCAAAGATGGCAATTTTGACTTGAAATCAAGGAACATTTGTTTTTCCATAATAATGGGAAGTAGATGGAAAGTTTGGGTGAGAAAAAGAATAAAAATCTTTAAAATTCAAACTTATTGTTTAAGATTAACCTAATTTAATTTATTAATTAAGCTGTCTACATGTAAATTTTCTATTGGAATTTAGTTTATATCACCAAAGTAGCTTAAGTACAATAAAGTGCATTCTAAAGAGCTGAGTGCTTGAAAATAACAATACTGGTAGGCCTACCACGGTCCTAAATTCAAAATCTCAAGCAATTCAACTTCCTATGTTCTTTTGGATTGTGGTAGCAGAAAGGACCAGAGTCAAACACAAAATGCCCTGAGGGGATTTACTCTAGGAGAAAGGGATGAAACCAAATAACTAGTTGAAAAAGAAAACAAATAATGGTTTAAAAAATGCTACTTGCCCCCATTTGCACAAAGGCAAGTTGTTGAAATTCACCTTTTGTCAATACTGAATCCATCAAAACATGGCAATAAACTTTACAAAGTACATGGCACACAGTTGGTACTCAATGTGGGCTTCTTAGGATTAGTTGAACAAATAATTTTTGACCATCTATTACTTGACACATAGTATTTGTGTCTATGTGTTGAATTAATAAACATTTTATTGTTTAGAAAGTGGTTTTAATTTTATCAAGTCTCGGAAACTGGTTGATGTAAAAGCCCAGCCACAGGCATTGTTAGGTCTGTTTCGACAACATTTTTTTGGTTGCAATTGAGATAAACCTAGTGGAAATAAGAAAACCAGGATGTCTTGAGGAGGAAGCAGGAAGCATGGCTGGGTCTCTGGATGTCTGGCAACAGGAATTGGAAAGTTCCCAGGTGCTCTGGTTTTCTTGTTTCTCTGTTTACATTCTCCCACTCTCCCTCCCTCTCTCTCTCTCTCTCTTTCCCCAAATAACTTTTTATACCTTCTTCTGTGCCTTTTGCCAAACATGACTACCCAAGGGATCCCAAAGTTATCTGTGCTTAGTCCAAACGGATACTGCAGGGTCAAATGACCAGCCTGTCCATTCTCACCGAGAGAATCTGATTGACTTATTTTGAATCAGGCTTCCACCCAATCAAATCATCCATGGCTGCAGGTTGTGGAAGAGGGGCACATAGTACAAACATGGCTACCTTGAGCCACACCTGTTGTATGTGTGATGTTCTCAAATAAGAGGGATATAAGCTAGATGGACCCCTACAAATATGTCTACTACAAAAATACCTCCCCAATGTGCCTTGTAATTCATACCCACTGCACCCTACTCCACCTTCAGGGAAGCTTCTTGCCTTGCCCTTGCAGGGGGACTTTGTCATGCATAATAGTTGTAGCAACTAAATTTTCACAAACGGGACATGAGATTTGGATTCTGCAGGGAGTGACTCATTCAAGGGAATCTAGTGGTGAATACTTTTAAGTTAAGAAATAGCATAAATCTATATGTTCTCCAAGTGAAAGTTTTTACTGCTTAGACTTTCTTAAGGCAAGGACACCTCCATGATATCCATACCACTCCCTTTCCTGTACCTTATTTCCCTTCCACAACCAGACACAAAGTTTGAATGGAAGACTTAGGGGCAATAACACTAGTTGTGACTAGGCTATCCACTCAACAGAAAATATTTTTATAGCCTCCTTGAGCTGGGTGGGAACTTATGGATCATGGAATTCCAAACTCTTCACTTTACAGAGGAGAAACATGAATCTCAAAATACTGATGTAATTTGTCCAAGGTTGTGTAGCTAGGCAGCAGGCCTAATTTAGAAAACACGTGTTTTTGTTGTATGTTTCAACTATTTCTAAATGATTGATATGTAAACTAATGGGTGTCTTTGTAATAAAAGCATTAACTCAGAGAATTTCGTATAGTTTTTTTTTAATTTATTTTAATTACAGGACTTGGATATTGCCTTGCCTTAAGTTTCTCTCAGAAACTATGCATGGTGACAGTAAAGAGGCAGGGAGAGCCAGCATCTGGTGTAAGAAACCGTTAGCACAATGGAATGGAGGCCCTGCTGAATTTACGCAGACCTTGTTTGCTTGTGTGATTAAAGGGAGCTTTCGGGAAGGATATTGTTTCCTTCTCTTTTAGTGGCTGCTGAAGAGATCAACATCTTGTGAGGCAAGCATCTTGGTTTTGGGCAATGGTTTTCAAATTTGCAAGGGACTCACAGGCTATTCGGCCAGAGAAGTTCAGCCATGGGTTGTCTATGAAATTACTGGTTGTCTTTGTTATTTTCCACATTTTTGTTTTCTGTGAATGTTATTTTTGATTGTAATGTCTTTCTCCCTTTTGGGTCTTTGAATGGCATTCCCCTCCTCATCCTCTAGCATGAAAATTGATCCCAGATAATGTCAAGAAAAATGACAAGAAAGCAAACACCATGAGTACAGCAGCTTAGCGGTGGAGTTTTTATGACATTTGCACTAACATAATCCAGATGAAGAATGATATCAAGATTCCTCAAATTTTCTTTGGCCTGAAGTCCTTGTCTTCCTAGAATTTAACAGGGGAAAGAAAAATCCTGGGCTCAGGTTGTAATCAGAGGAATGTTTGATTCCCAGTCCTCCCTTAATTTTGTTCATGAACCTGCAGATGTTTCAGCACTCTGACTGCACTGATGAGTGCACATCCCCATCTCCACTAGGAGTCCCTAAGGCTGCATAGGACCTGTCTGATGCTATTGTCACCACCGGGACACTCTTTCTCTGCTGCTGGGGCTGCTGCAGTGCCATCATCACCCTAAGAACCATTTCTGCTGCAAATGAAAAGATAATTTCCTTTTAAGGGCAACAGCTCTTTCAACCCCTATATCAATGCTGCTATTATTTGCTGAGGTATAGAAAGCTTCTTTTCCATCAACAGTTAAAATCATAACTAAATTTACTTTTGGGAGACATACATCCTTTGTCTCACTGCCTCACTTGGCATATTAATTACTGACCTTCAAGGAGGGGCTTGGAATGATGCATTTATCTTCCAGGGTTGGCATAACTCAAAGCTAATTCTTTGTTTTTCAAAGCAGCCTCCCCTTCCCACCCCAGGAAGTGAAATAAACATCACTCCCATTCTTTCTTGGCAAATCCTTAAGCACTGGATGTATTTTTTGTTCTTTTAGGTGGATTGAGAATCCACGCAAAACGAAGAGTTTGGTCTGCTGTGACACCTAAGAGTTCCTATACCAGGTAAGCAGATCAGACCCTGGCTGTACAATTCTGGAGATTCTGTGCCTTCAGTAGGTTTGGAAACCCTCGTGTAGAGGAGAGAGATCTAGAATTTTGGATCTAATGAAAGATTTACCATTCCTAACTCAGTTTCCCCTTTAAATTGAATATAAACTAATTGTTATATAGGAGAAGTTTGCTTTCAGGATCTCCTGCCTTCTTTTCCGGATCCTTTGCTCACCTCCTGCTGCCTAATGTTTTATTTAAATGATGCCAAACATTTGGATAGTTCGTTGGATTTTTCAGTTTTTCACCCAGACGTTTAGAATCCTGTGGACGTTGTCAAAGACTTGTTTATTATCATACGGCTCATAATCACGCTGTGTCTGCAAAAACTTCATCTTCCAGATGAAAACTGAGAAAGTCAGTCAGTCATCCAGATGTCTCCAAATGTCTGGGTGTTTGTCATTGCCAAAGAACATCTGGATGACTGCAAACTTTTTCAGTTTTTATTCATGTCTTTGGCATAGGCACAATCCTGGGTTTAGTTGCTCTGGATACAGCACAATAAATAAACTTAATGGGGATGGATAGAGATTTAATGGAGATACATTATAGGGTTCCTGTGGTTAAAATTCCAGCCACTGGTCTGTACCATTGGAAAATCCTGGAAAGTCTCCAAGGGAAATGAAATGGTAACCCCCCAATGCTCTCTCTAGAGGCCTTAGGAGTGAGGAAGTTAAAAAGTGGGATGCCATCTACATTTGTGTAGAAGGAGGCCTTCACAGTTGGATATACAATCCAGAGAAAAAGAAAGATGAATATGCTATAGTTAACAGCAAGAAGCAATGGCCTGGGCACCAGGTACAGCCTGAAACAAAAAGGTGTGAAAGTAGCCACCCATTATAAATATAAGCAGATAACTAAAAAAAAACCTTGTGCATATTGTTTCCCCTTTTGGGCAAGTGTAAAATGAGGGAGATGGATTAGATTATCACTCAGTTCTCTTTCAGTTCTGGTGGTTTCTTATTCTATAAAATGTATGTGCCCAGTGCATAAAGGAGGCAAGGATGCAGGAGGCAGAATGGCCTTGTGCCTGAGAGTCTGGCCTTCTGAGTCAGAAAGACCCAGCACACATCTTGATGCTGCCACTTACCTACTCTGCAAACGTCCTCTTAGCCTCTCTGAGCCTTGCTTTCCTTCCTTTTAAAGGTGCAGTAACTCAGAACATCCTTGTAAGGATTAAATGAGAAAGTGTATTTAAAGAGTGTGCCTAGAACTTGGTGTACCGTAAAACTTGAGGAAAATAAAGTCCATGTAAAGATCTGATGCATCCTTATTGAATGTTTTGGAGTTTAGAGGAAAGCCCTGGCTAAAATTGTAAACTTGAGCATCAGAAAGATAAAGATAGACGAGATAGAAAGAGAGGGTAGAGAGTGAGGGTGGGAGATGGAGCATCAAAGCCTGAGACAGTCCAATATGTAAGGTGAGGTAGAAAAGGATCAGCCAATGAGGCCAGGGGAAATCCAGGAGTCTGTGGTGTCCCGAGAGCCAAGAGAGGAGAAAGCGGTCAAGAAGGATGCAGTGACTAACTGGGCCACATGCTGCTCATTGGTTAGTGAGGTGAGACAGGGAAATATGCGTTAGAGTTAGCAAAATGGCAGTTGTCTAAGTTTGGCTTCTTTAGAAGCAAACCGTGAGCCAAAGATTGAAATGGAAGTCGTTTATTCAAGAACTGAAGGGAGGAGAGTGTAGAAGAGAGACAAGGAAGGGTAGGCAGCCAATAAAAGGTATTAGGTGTTATCAATCCAGCTGTTAGTGAGGGCAACTGATGTTTAATACTGCTGGGAAATGCTGGGAGCCAGTGTAAAATACAATTGCTCAGAGGAATTAGCCCAGCCGAGGGACCTTATTTATACCTCAAGTCCTGTCTATCATTGGCCAAGTCCTGCTCCTGGGGTGGGAAAAGCATTAATTTGTGGGCATTTCTGATCTGCTGTGTAGATGCGATGTGGACTCTGGTGGTAAGAGAAGACCCTTGGGTAAAGAAGTGCAGGTGCTGGCCTTGAAAATTTGGGCTTGCAGCACTGGAGTGGGCAGAGCATGGAGTAAAGGCAGTGACGCTACAGTGATGGGGACAGAAACCTGATTGCCATGGGCTGAAGAGTGAATCAAAAGTAAGGAAGTGGAAACAGCATGTGCTAGCAACTTGTTTGAGAAGTTTAAGTTATGAAGAGCAGAAAATAAATGTGTTATTAGCTGTTCTGGTTTGCTAAATCTGCAGGAAATGCAATATAGCAGAAATGGATTGGCTTTTACAATAGGGGTTATTAGTTCACAAATTTACATTTCTAAGGCCATGGAAATACCCAAATTAAAGCATCAAGAGGTAGATATCTTGATATCTGTCAGCTGGGAACACACGTGGCTGGTGTCTGTTGGTCCTTTGCTCCCAGGCTGCATTGCTTTCAGCTTCTGATTCCAGTGACTTTCTCCTTAAGCTTCTTGGAGTTCTCACTTAGCTTCTCCTGGGCAAACTCTAGGCTTCATGTCCTAGCTTAGCATCTCCAAACGTCTGGGTCTGTGTCGGCTCTGAGTATTTTCTCTCTAAGTGTCTCTCTGCTGTCTTCAAAATGTTGTTGCCTTTTATTCTCTCATAGAGGATACCAGTAAACTAATTAAGACCCACCTCGAGTGGGCTGGGTCACATCTCCATGGAAACAACCTAATCAAAAGGTCCCACCCACAATAGGTCTTCCCCTACAAGACTGGATTAGAAGAACAAGGCTTTTTCTGGGGTACATAATAGATTCAAACCAGCACATTAGCCAACGTGGAGTTTCAAAAGAGAGGTGCTTTGAAAATGAGCTGTTCTTCCTTCAAGTATGTTTCTATGATGATTGGAAAGACCCAAAGAGGCAGAGACTGCTAATGAAAGACACAGGGCAGAAAACTGGAGTGAAGTCCTTGAGGAGTGGAGAGCCGGTGGGGTCTCACATACACATACAACTTTAATAGGCATAGGGACCATTTTTGCATTCCCACCTGGGCAAAGGTGGATAAGATGTGCACATGGAGATGCATTCTGTTTTCTGAATGAATTATGAGGAGATATTGTCTCATAATTGTCTGTGTATGGGCTATAAGGAGAGGGTGTAGGAGGTTTGAGGAGACGATATAAAATGGCTATCTCACAGAGGGAAAACCAGACTTCCTAATACTTAGAATCTCTTCTCTGAACTTTCTCTTCACTCCCTGCTTTAACTGAAACTTGTGTGTCCCTTGAGGGCACAGTGTCCCCTGCAGCCCGATGAAGGTGAGCCTGTTTTTGCCCTCCCATCCTGCATCCCTCAGAACCCTGATGGGAACAGATATCCTGCTTGCTCCCCATTACCACTTTCAGACTACTTTTCTTCCTTCTATCTCCAAAATTTCAGTTTCTGCATGCTGTAAGATGGTTTCAAATTTTTTATCTGCATCCCTGATTTGTTTTGCATAGTATGATGGTTCATGTGTCAACTTCGTCAGGTGATGTTGCCCAGTTGTCTGGTAAAGCAAACACTGGCCTAACCATTACTGCAAGGACATTTCATGGCTGATTACATCTATGATCAACTAAGGGAGTATCTTCCACAATGGAAGAATACAATCGATTGGATATAATTCAATCAGTTGAAGACTTTTAAGGGAGAAGAGAGAACTTTCACTTCTCCTCCAGCCAGCCAGCCTCTCCTGGGGAGTTCATTGAAGACATTCATTGGAGTTGCCAGCTTGCTGCCTGCCCTACAGAATTTGGACTCATGCATCTCCACAGTTGCATGAGATAATTTTATAAAATCTCATATTTATAGATATCTCCTGTTGGTTCTGTTTCCCTAGAGAACCCTGACTAATAGAGCTTGGCACCAGGAGTAGGGTGCTGCCGAGTTTGCAAATACCAAACATGTTAGAATGGCTTTTTAAATGGATAGGGGGAAGATTCTAGAAGAATTGTGAGGCACTTGATAGCAAAGGCCTAGATTGCTTTGAAGAGACTGTTGGAAGAAATATGGGCTCTGAAGATACTTCTGATGAGGTCTTAAACAGAAATGATGAATGTGTCATTGTCAACTGGAAGAAAGGCAATCCTTGCTTTAAAGTGACAGAGAATTTGGCAAAATTGAGTCCTGGTGTCAGATGGAAGGTAGAATTTGAAAGCAATGAGCTGGGATATCTAGCTGAAGAGATCTCCAAACTAAATGTGGAAAATGCAGCCTGGATTCTCCTTGCAGCTTATAGTAAAATGCGAGAGGAAAGAGATAAGCTGAGAAATGAACTCTTGGGTACAAAGAAACCAGAAATTGATGGTCTGGAAAATTCTGGGCTTCCAGAAAGTGAGACCCCAGAAGATAGTGCACCATGTGAGGATTTAACAAAACCCAGAACCAGCCAGCCATTTCAGTACAAGCCAGGATTGGAGATGAAGTTATCCAGAAAGGATTTGTGGAAAGTCCTGTTGTCTGATGGTTTTGACCTCTGTATGCTGCATTATGCTGCATGCTGAACCAGTAAAATTTTTTGTTAGATCTGTACAAATGGAACCACTGCCAGTTTTGACGGAGGGGACAGAGAAGGGACAAGTTGAGAGAAGGATGACTTTAAGGGCAGAACCATGGAAGCTAAGGTCTGGCATTAAGTAACCTTGGCCAGGAGAGCAGACCCACCCAAGCACATGAGTAGGGTGAGTTTAAGAGTGTCCCAGAGTTTAAGAGTACTGCTGCCTCTCAGATGCCTGGGGTTTTCAGGGGAGCTTGGCTGCTCCATTGTTCAGAAAGAGTGTTGGTGCCCCAGGCCTCAGAGAGGAAGGAGCACACTCCCCAAGGATTGGGGATCCTGGCCACCCAACACATTGTTCAGAGAGGGGAGATCCTTTTCCCTGGAGATGCAAAGTCCACAAGGTGATTTCCTCAATGTGTGGATATGCTGGAGCACTCACCCCAGCATTTGGAGAGAGCAAGTCTGCTGTATAAGCCTTTGGAAAGGGTGGGACTGCCACTCACTTAAGCCCCAAGGATAAAACATCGTTTTGTAAATGACTCTCAGACTTTGAAATCTAATGAAGTACGTCCTGCAGTTTTTTGGAACGGTTTAAGTCCGATGACCTCTGTTTTCCTTTCAATTTCTCCTTATGCTATGACTGTCCCTCCTTTGTAAATCAGAAGAGAATAACTTGTTCTGCATTTCACAGGTCTACAGCCAGAGGGGAATTCTGCCTTAGGATCAACCATGCCTGTAACTGATTTCAATAAGACTTTGCACTTATTTATTGTTACTGAAATGATTGAAGCTTTTGTGATATTGTGATGGAATGAATGTATTTTGCATATGAAAAGAACATGTCTTTTGGGGGTCCAGGGGGTGGAATGTGCTGGTTTGTATCTATTATGTCTCCCACAAAAGCCATGTTCTTTTATTCCAATCTTGTGTGTGCAGACTTATGGGTAGGATCTTTTGATTAGGTTGTTTCCATGGAGATGTGATCCACCCAACTATGGGTGAGACCTTTTGATTAGATTATTACCATGGAAGTGTGACCTCACGCATCCAAGGTGGGTCTTGATTAGTTTACTATAGTCCTTAAGAGAGCTCAGGGACTGACACAGACCCAGATGCTTGGAAATGCAGACAGAAAGACATTTAGAGACACTAAGCTAAGAGATGAAGTCCAGCATTTGCCCTGGAGAAGCTAAAAGAGGACTGCAGACACTTAAAGAGAAAAACACTTGGAAAAACAAGCAAGGGTACATAGGAGCTGAGAGAGAGAATCTAAGAGAGACAGAACCCCAGAGATATTTTTGAGGAAGCCATTTTTGAACCAGAACCCTGGAGCAAAGGACCAGCAGATGCCAGTCACATGCCTTCCTAGCTGACAGTGGTGTTCCAGGAGCCATTGCCCTTTCTTCAGTGAAGATATCCTCCTGTTGATGCCTTAATATGGACACTTTCATGGCCTTGGGACTATGAATTTGTAATCTAATAAATCCCCTTTATATAAGCCAATCCATTTCTGGTATTTTTCATAATGGCAGCTTTAGCAAACTGGAACCCTTCAATGAGGATTTAAAACCTGTATTTTTGTTTTAGTTCTGTTTGTTTTTAGTTCTACCTCATTTACATCTCTTTTTTTCTCATGTTGTTGCTTTTCCCAATCCTGTTACCCTATGATCTCAGCCTGTTTGGTCTTGATTCTTTTCTGCTCCGATTTCAGAGTGACAGTCTCTTCTAGACCTCTATTAAGGAGGCCAATCAGTTTCTAGAAATGTTCTTCTGTATCCTACAAAGGGGTCATTTCAGAGACATGATCTTATTCTGGGTCTTCTGGGTGCTTTCCCTTTGTCAAAATCCCATTTTGGTTTATTTTCCTTTTGTAATCTTTGAATAAGGCAGCATCTTTGTTCATATTTGTTGTCCATGGTGAACACATTGTTTGATTCACATCTTGGTTATGTGATGGTTTAATGCTCTTTTCAAATCCAACACTGAAAAGTCAGTTGATGAGTTCAGCTCCCAATTTATTTCAGTTTCTAAAGAGTTTCAACCAGTGCACCTCTAACTCTTCTGAGGTGGCAGAAGAGTACATATTGGAAACAATATGTACTTTAAAATATTATTTACAGTATTTATGGCTACCAGAGCTCTTCCAGTTTTTGCTACCTCCAAGCCTCTCCTGATTTCTAACTTAATTATTTTCTAGGATTGTGGCCCTTGCCTGAGTGAGAACAACTTATGTGTGTGGGTTAGAGTTAGGACTAAGAGAAGAAATAACATGAGAGGAAAGATACTTTTCCACTTAGCTGAGTAATGCCAGGAGGAGAAGAATGGCTGCTTATTTTCATCTTGGATTAGGAGATATATGATCTGAGAGCTACAAAGCATTTTCTCATTTTTGTTTAAGAGGCCTCTGTTCCATGAAGTGAAAACCATTTGTGCCACAAACTAAAGTCTGGTAAGGGTTTATTCCATCCAGGTCTGATGGTGATACGATTAGTATCAATTCCTCCCAATTTCCAGCATTAGGAGGGTTATCATTCTTGTTTTTCAGAATGCCATGGGCTGCCATCATTTTTCATAATCCTCTTCAATATGTTAGTGACAAATTGGGAGAGGCTGACTTTGGGCCACTACATAGGTCCATTTGAGACCAGCAGTCCCTATCCTTTAAAGACAGAGATGCCTGGGGATTCAGTATTTCCAACAAGACTACATAGTGTGGTAGAGAGTCACTGTTGCATTGGACATCTCTGGGTCCTGGGTTTGACTGTTGTAATGGTTAAGTTCATGTGCCAACTTGGCCAGGTTATGGTGTCCAGTTGTGTGATCAAGTAAGCCCTGGCCTAATTTTTACTGTGAGGATATTTTGTGGATTTAAATCATTAGTCAGTTGATTGCATCTATGGCTGATTACTTCTAAAAGCAACAAAGGAGATGGTCTTCGACAATGGGGGAAGTCTCATCCAATTAGTTGAAGGCTGCAAGGGAGAAGTGATGATTTCAGCAGTCAGAAGTGAGGATTTCCATTTCAACTTCAGCCAGCCAGCTTCTCCTAGGGAATTCATCAGAAACCTTCATCAGAGTTCCAAGCTTGTGGCCTGACCTACAGAATTTGGACTTGCCCATCCCCACAGTTATGTGAGACAATTCTTATAAAAATATCATCATATTTACACCACACACACACACACACACACACACACACACACACACACACATCCTTTTGGTTCTATTTCCCTATAGAGCCCTGACTAATAAAATTGCCAATTGCCATCTTATCATTGTATGATCTTTCATCTGTTAAGTAGGACAAACAATATTAACTTTATATGATTTGTGAAAGGATTTGATAAAATAATCTATGTGAAACACCTAACCCAGTACCTGGCACATAGTTGGCAACCTATTATGGGTTATTGTTGAGTTACATGACACACTGCAGAAGTCCCTGCAACAAAACCATGTTAAAGAGCTTAGTAAACCAGACCAACTATGTTATAATACCACTAATAACTGACTTTCTATTGCATTTTACAAAGTCATTTTTTCCATATTTATTTTTTCACTGACTTCTCTTAATAGCTTATGCAGCAGAGAGTGTCACAACCAACCTGTCTTACAGAATGAGAAGAAAAGTGAATTCCTCAATACAACTAGCTAATTTAGTTCTGAACTCAAAGTCCTCTGATTTCAAATCTCTTGGCTTTCGGTACTGTCTCTTGAATCTTTGACAATGCACCGGTGATGCAACTATCCAAACAGCTCCTCTCCTGCAGAAGACTGCACCACTGCCTGCTGGAAAAGCAGATGAGCTTTCCTAAGGTATTGTCTTGAAGACCCAAAGGGAAATTTCTAATGCCACTCTTAGTCACAGCCAGTTCAGCTGTACGTGTTGAAGCACAGCTGGGCTAGATGTTTTATCAGTTGTCATTTGTGCTCTTTGTAAGAAAAGCTTTCCAGTGAACACAGTTAGGGCACTATTATTTGTTCTATTATTAACGGAAACTGAGCTTCAACCTTACCCTGCAGCAATGTTGTCACTTGGATCATTTATGTCTTGTTTTTAGACTAAAAGTAAATTCACAAGCAACTGAGAAAAATGAACAACTGCTTTAGCAGAAAAAAATACCATCTTAGAGAGCTAAGATCAAAAGTGTCTAGGCATGGCAGAGAGAAAGTTCTTTGTTCTTTGGACCTTTTATCTGCTCTTTTAGATAGAAGATAAATCCAAACTATGGCATTCACTTTTGGGAGGATCAAAAGCAAAATTTTTCCCACGAATTTTGATATTTGTTGAAATAATGTATAAGAACTGAGAACTGTGGGTAAATTCTCACTTAGTTGCCTCCCCTATCCATGGATGTTCACAGGGACAATGACCTACAGCCATTTTTGAGTTGTGAATCTGTAAAAACAGAATTGTGTTGACATTTTCCCAAAGAAACGCTCTTACGTCTGTTGTCAAATAGCCCAAAGCCATTTGAACTTCCTTATTCAGCTTGGTCATGGTCTGGATTTCATTTACCCTTCTAAGCCTTGCAAAATCCAAGAGCCCCTGTGTGTAGTCACTGCAGAACCACATATAAGGCATGGAAGCAGTACTCAGCTGTGCCTGGTGGAGAGAAAGTATGCAGCACCATCAGAGAGGCAGAAAGCAAAGCTTCTACAAAGGAAATGTAAGTAAATCACCAGACCAACAAGATGAAAGCAGCAAGAAGAACCAGAATTTAAAAGCTTAACAAACCTGTGCATATTCCAGTCCTTTGCATAGAAGAAATGAATAGCTGCCCACACTGTAATTCATTCAATCCAAAATAGTTGTTGTACATCTACTATATGCCAGGTACTGTTCTAGACACGAGATACTGCAGTGAACAATGTCTGTCCTCAGGAAGCTTACTTGCTAGCAAAGGGAGACAATCAATCAACAAATAATTAAGTGAAATGAGAAGTATCTCAGATGGTGATAAGTATATAGAGGAGGGAAGTGGGAGATGAGAATAGGGATGAGGAGAGTTGTTCAATTTTAAATAGGGTGGCCACGGGAAGGTCTAACTGAAAGGGTGACATTTCAGCAAAGATCTGAAAGGGAACAAGTCATGCAAATATCAGAGGAAGAGCACACCAGGCAGAGGGAATGGTGAGCAGAACAATTCTAAGGTGAGAGTGCATCTAGCATGTTAAGGGACAACAAAGCCAATGGGGCTGGATCAGAGGAAATGAAGGGGATGAGGTCAGAAGGATGGAAGGAACCCAGATTTATGCAGAACTTGTCGACCATTTGGAGGGACCTTGGCTTCCAGGGTGAGTGAGATGACAAGCCATTGGAGGGTTTAAGCAGGGGCAGGGATGACCTGGCCTGTTTTACAAGGACCAGTTAACAATAGAAAAAAACAAGGAAGGGTAAGACAGCCTGGGGGCCAAAAAGACCAGTTAGGAGGATATTTCAATAGTCCAAGAGAAGGTGTTAGCTTGGACCTACTAAAGAATGGTGGAAGTGGTGAGAAGTGGTCCTATGTAGATATATTGCTGAGGTAGAACTAACAGATTTTCAAATCCTTTGCCCATTTTGTGGCTGAGTTGTCTTTTTATTGTTGATTTGTGAGAGTTCTTTATGTATCTGGATACTAGAATCTTAACAGATATACAATTTGAAATATTTTCTCCCAGTCTGTAGGTTGTCTTTTGACTTTGTCCTTTGAAACAAAAAGTTTTTAATTTTGATGAAGTCTAATTTATCTATTTTTTTCCTTTGGTATTTCATTTTTTGGTTTTGATATCAGGGTTTTGGTATCTGGTTTTCATATCTATGAAACCATAGCCAAATCCAAGGTTGTGATGATTTACCCTTAAGTTTTCTTCTAAGAGTTTTATAATTTTAGCTCATATATATCTTTGATCCATTTTGAGTTTATTTTATATGGTGTGAAGTGCAACTTTATTCTTTTGCATGTGGGTATCCTACTGTCCTGGCACATTTGTTGAAGAGAGTATTTTTTTTTCCCTATTGAATGATCTTCACACCTTTGTTGAAAATCAGTTGATCATAGATACATAGGTTTATTTCTGGACTCTCAATTATTTTCTTATTGATATGTGTGTCTATGTTTATACAAATACCACACTTTTGTTTACTGTAGCTTTGTGACAAGTTTTGAGATTGGGAAGCATGAGTCCTCCAACTTTGTTTTTCTCTATCAAGATTGTTTTGGCTATTCAAGATCCTTTGGAATTTCATATGTATTTTAAGATCAGCTTTCCATTTCTGCACAAATAGTCATTGGAATTTTGATAGGGATTGCAATGAACCTGTAGAACAATTTGGGGAGTACTGCCATCTTAACAATATAAACTCTTCCAATCTGTGAACACAGGATGTCTTTTTATTTATTTAGGTCTTTAATTTCTTTCAATGATGTTTTATAGTTTTCAGTATACAAGTATTGCCTTTTTTTGTTGTATTTATTCCTAAGTATTTTTATGCTATTGTAAATGTAATTTTTATTTTATTTTCAGATTGTTCATTGCTGGTGTATAGAAATATAATTAATTCTTTGTATATTGATTTGTATGCTCCAACTTTACTGGATTTGTTTATTTGTTCCAATTGGTTTTTTTAAAAGTGGATTTCTTAGGATTTTCTACATACAAGATCATGTTATTTGCAAATAGAGATAGTTTTTACTTCTATTCTTCCAATCTGGGTGTCTTTTTCTTCTTTTCTTTCCTAATTTCCCTGGCTAGAACCTCCAATGCAGTGCTGAATAGAAGTGGTGAAAGCAGACATCTTTGTCCTGTTCTGTTCTTAAGGGAAAAGTATAATTTTTTCACCATTAAATATGATGTTGGCTGTGAATTGTTTGTGGAAACGCTATCTGGTTGAGGAAGTTCTCAATTCTTAGTTTGTTGAGAGTTTTTATCATGAAAAGGTGTTAGATTTTTCCAAATGCTTTTTTTTCTGAATCAATTGATATGATCGTGATTTTTGTCCTTTATTCATTAATACGGTACATTACATTGATTGATTTGTATATATTGAACAAAGCTAGCTTTCCTGTATTCCTGGAATAAATCCCACTTGGTCACAGTGTATAGTCCTTTTAATGTGTTGCTGGATTTGGTTTGCTAGTATTTTGTTGAGGACTTTTCTGTCTGTATTCATAGTTGTATTGTTCGGTAGCTCCCTTTTCTTGCAATGTCTTTTTTTTTTTTTGGTATCGATATCAGGGTTTTGGTATCTGGTTTTGTTATACTAGTCTCATAGAATTAGTTGGGAAACATTTCCTTCTCTTCTGTTTTTTGGAAGAGTTTGTGAAGGATTGGTGTTGTTTCTCTAAAGTTTGTTAGAATTTACTGGTAAGACCATCTAGTCCTGGGTTTTTCTTTGTGATAAGATTTACTTATTATGTATCAGTTCAGATTTCTATTTTTTCTGGAGTTGGTTTTGGTAGTTTGTGTTTTTCTAGGAATTTGCTCATTTCACCTAGGTTATCTAAATTTTTGGCATATAATTGTTCATATTATTCCTTTATAATTCTTTTATTTCTGTAAAGTCTGTAGTAATATCCTATTTTCATTCCTGATTTTAGTATTTTGAGTCTTCTATCTTTTTTCTTGCTCTGGCTAGCAAAAGGTTGTCAATTTTCTTGATCTTTTCAAAGAACCAAATTTTGGTTTCATTGATTTTTAAAATTGTTTTTTTCTATCCTCCAATTCACTTAGTTCCAGTCTAATCTTTGTTATTTCCTTCCTTCTACTTGCATTGGGTTTAGAGTGCTTTTCTTTTTCTAGTGTCTTCAGATGGAAGTTTAGGTTATTGGTTTGAGATCTTTCCTCTTTTTTTGTGTAGATGTTTACACCTATAAATTTCCCTCTAAGCACTGCTTTAGCTGCATCCCGTAAGTTTTGGTATGTTATGCTTTCATTTCATTCAAACCAAAAATATTTCTAATTTCACTTGTTTCAATATCTTTGACTCATTGATAATTTAGGAGTATTTTCTTTAATTTCCACATATTTGTGAAATTTTCTTCTTTGGTTATTGATTTCTAACTTCATTCCATTTTATTCAGAGGACATACTTTGTTTTATTTCAGTCCTTTAAATGTATCAAAACTTGTTTTATAGCCTAACATATGGTTTGTCCTGGAGAATGTTTCATGTGCACTTAAGAAGAATGTTTATGCTGCTGCTTTGGGGTGGAGTGTTCAACAGATGTCTGTTAAGGCAAGTTGGTTCAAAATGTTGTCAAGTCTTCTATTTCATTGTTGAAATTCTGTCTATTTGCCCCAAGCATTATGGGGAGTGGGGTTTGAAGTTTTGAACTATTATTGTTGAATTGTCTGTTTCTCTCTTCAATTCTGTCAGTTTTTGCTTCATGTATTTTGGGTCTCTGTTGTTAGGATCTGCAAGCCTTTGGTTAATTCCAGAGTTCTGAAAAAGTTGACAATTTTTGCCAGTGTTTTTATTGCTTTTATTGAGGAGAGAATATTCAGAGGCCCTCATTCCACCATTTTTTCTGGCATCATCCCAAGTTAACAGGATTACAAATGGACTGGGAGAGAAAGATGCCAAGATAAGAAAGACACCAAGGTTTTTGGTCCAAACAATCATGAATATGAAGCTGCTATTTCTTGATAAGAGGAAGACTGCAAGAAGAGCAGGCTTTAAAGGGGAAGAACAGGATTTCAGTTTTGGACCTGTTGCTTTTGTCTGTTAGCCAGACAAGGGGAGGTGTCAAGTAGGAAGTCCACATACAAGTATGGAGCTCAGAATAAAGCTCCAACCTGCTGGTGCAAAATTGTAGGTGAAGACCGTAAGTCTCTGCCTCTTCATGCCTATAGCCATGATTCTGCTTAAGATACCTCAGGACCGCTAAAACTGTTCTATGTTCTGTCCCCCACATATGCCAAATACTGCCCAACTTCTTTGCTTTCATTCACATCACTCTCCTGTCCTAACAGATTATCTCCTTCCTTGTTTAAAATTGATCCTTCTTCAAAAATTCAGTTGGAGTTCTATCTTCTTGACAAGACTTTCTTACCAACTGAGCCCTCAGCTACTTGCTTCTCTTCTAATTCCCTACAGTACTCCCTGCCAGAGAATTTCCACTTGACACAGTTTTTACAAGTTCATTTGTCTTCTATAACATTTATCATCATGACAATATTGTAATTATTTCATTATAAAGCTGATCTCTCAAGAAACTTTGAGATCTTTGAGGCTAGGGATTTCTGAGATTTATTTTCATTTTTGTATTCCCAGGGCCCAGCATAGTGTGTAGCCCATAGTAGGTTTTCAGTGTATGTTTTTGAATGAATGTAGATTTACTATGTGTTGGCCTCTACATTAGTTAATCTGTCATTTAATTAAAATGCAATGTATCCAGTGAGTACATCTCAATAAAATTGCATTAAAAAAAGGCAATGTATCAAGACTTGCAACCAATCCCTCAGTGCTGGATTCATGTCTTTCTCCACGTTTTCTTATCTGGTGCCTGCAAGTCCTGAGTCTCCTGAGGTTTGCAGAATGGTTCAGTTTTCTTCTTGAATATCCCCCCTGCAGAAACCTAAGCTGGTAACTCCTCCTCTCTGCTAAGCCATTGCCATTCCTCAATCTGAGTTCCAGCTCCAAAAACTGGTGGTATCTCTTGTTGTGTCTTTTTCCATTCTTATCAACCTTTTATTATTCCTTTATGTTTAGTGGCATTTTTTCAGAGAAAAAATAAATAAAATGTGTGCTCCATCAGTGATGTTTAACTGGAATCCCATATTCTTATTTTAGATGTGTGTAAAGACTAGATTCATTTTTTAAATTCAGTTTTATTGAGATATATGCACATACCATACAATCATCCATGGTGTACAATCAACTGGTCACAGTACCATCTTATAGTTGTGCATTCATCCCCCCAATCTATTTTTGAACATTTTCCTTACTCCAGAAAGAATCAGAATCAGAATAAAATATAAAAATAAAAAAGAACACCCAAATCATCCCCCCATCCCACCCTATTTTTCATTTGGGTTTTGTCCCCATTTTTCTACTCATCCATCAATACACTGGATAAAGGGAGTACGATCCACAGGGTTTTCACAATCACACCATTACCCTTTGTAAGCTACATTGTTATACAATCATCTTCAAGAGTCAAGGCTACTGGGTTGGAGTTTGGTAGTCTCGGGTATTTACTTCTAGCTATTCCAATATATTAAAACCTAAAAAGTGTTATCTATATAGTGTGTACGAATGTCCACCAGAGTGACCTCTCAACTCCATTTGAAATCTCTCAGCTACTGAAGCTTCATTTCATTTCATTTCGCATCCCCCTTTTGGTCAAGAAGATGTTCTCAATCCCATGATGCTGGGTCCAGAGTCATCCCCAAGTCATATCCTGCATTGCCAGGGAGATTTACACCCCTAGGAGTCAGGTCCCACCTGGGGGGAGGGCAATGAGATCACCTGCCAAGGTGGCTTAGTTAGAGACAGAAGGCCACATCTAAGCAACAAAGAAGCACTCAGGGGGAGACTCTTAGGCACAATTATAAGCAGGTTTAGCCTCTCCTTGCAGCAACAAGCTTCATAGGGGCCAGCCCCAAGACAGAGGGCTCAGCACATCAAGCCATCAGTCCCCAATGTTTGTGAGAATATCAGCAACAATCCAGGTGAGGAAGTCCAACACCTCTGCATTCTCCCCCAGCTCTTCAGGGGGTCCCCAAATATATATTTTTATTCTCTGCCCAAATTACTTTAGTATGTGTTGCTATTTCATTCTAATCTATACAGACCTACCATATCTCACTTCCTATTCAAAGTTCCATGTAATTGTAGTGTTTGAACAAACTGACTGTAGAAGTTATATTGTTTAGAAAATATAGATCCTACACCAAATAAACATCTCTTCCCTTGGTCTCACATGGAAGTTGAAGTTTGGACACAGTCAGTTTCAACCTTTACCCTTTGGCCCGATTTGCTCGAGGACTAGATTCATTGTATCATCACTATTAGAAAGTATTTATATAGAGATATGAAGCTTTCAATCACATTTACAGGTTGTTTGTTTATACATATTACAGTTACTAGGTGATTGAGGGTATACTATTGTACACAGAAATTACTCTTATCAGATAACTTCCTTGTATGTTATGTGAGGGAATTCATGCAAATTAGACTATAGAGCTGACTACAGAGCAAGGCAGATTGTATCCCAAAGCCTCTAAACCTTATTGAGTGTCAGACACCAACAATGTAAGAATCTGATGTGGAAAGTATATTCCTCAGGTGATGAAGATCATAGAACTTGGAGAGCTACAGATGGTAAGAGAGCTGTGAACGAGGGAATTTAGCACTGCCTGCAAGAGCTGGAGGACACAGTGTTCAATTGGACTGCTCTTCTATGACTTAAAAAAAGGATCATATTGTCACAAATGACAAAATGACAATTTTTAAAATGGAAGGTGGGTATGTAAGAATTCATTATATATTTTCTCTGATTTTACACGTTTGACAATTTTCATAATAAAAATTAACATAATAAAATGCATGATACAAAATTTTAAAAATACAGTGTATCCAAAACTGAACTCCTTATCAACTTTCAGTAAAACTCAAGGAATGTCACTACCATTTGCCTAGTTACCAAAACCTAAAACACCAGTGACCTCCTTCACTATCTCTCCACTCCCACTCACCCAGATCTAGGCAATACTAGGACTTTGCAATTCTTCATCATAAATTTCTACTGAATCCACCTACTACTCTCATCCTCACTGGCTTTTCCTTCACCTAGACTATCATCTCTCACCTGGGTTACTTTGAGAGACTTTCTTTGTTCCCCTCCAATCTCTCTACTTGTAGCTTGAATGATATTTCTGATATGGGAACTGTACATTAGCCCTTCTGCTTGATACCTTTCAATGACTCCTTGTGGTCTTCAGAAAAAGTCCAAATTCCTTAATATGGCTTCAAAGACAATTTCATCTCCAGTTTCATCTATCAACACCTCCATCCTATTATTTGCAGTTGCCAAGGGCATTGTGCCCTCATTTGCTACCAGACTTTCACACATGCCGCAAAAGCAAACAAACAAAAATCAAAAGGCAAATAATTGCTCTCCACACTCTACTCCTCTTTACCTAGATAAGGCCTAGTCTATTTCTTCTTAGATATCAATTCTTCAGGAAGCCTTTTGTTCTGGTTTGCTAATGCTGCCATTATGCAAAATACCAGAAATGGATTGGTTTCATAAAGGGGGTATATTAGGTACAAATTTGCAGTTCTATGGCCATGAAAGTGTCCAAACTAAGGCATCAACAAAAGGATACCTTCCCTGAAGAACGGCCAATGGCATCTGGAACACCTCTGTCAGCTGGGAAGGCACATGGCTGGCATCTGCTTTCCCTTGATCCTGGGTTCTGGTTTCAAATTGGCTTTCTCCAAAATGTCTCTGGACTTGTCTCTCTTAACTTCTACAGAGAAAACTCTGGGCTAGAATCTCCAAACATCTCCAAGCATCTCTGTCAGCTCCCAAGTGTCTCTCCAAAAGTCTCTCTCAACTGCCCTCATGGTGTTTTGTTCTCTCTTAGCTTCTCCAGAGCAAACTCTGCACCAAAATCTCAAAGCATCAGCAAGCATCTCTCCAGAAGTCTTTCTTGGCTGCTCTGGGCTCCTTCTGTCTGTGAGCTCTTATAGGACTCCAGTGATTTAATTAAGACCCAAACGGAATGGGCAGGATAACACCTCCTTGAAAATAATCTACTCAAAGGTATTATCCACTGTTGGATGGGTACATTCATGGAGACAGGGAAACATTCAATCAAGTTGTCACACCCTAATCAGAAAGATTAATAAATCTGCCCCCACAAGATTACCTTAAATAATATGGCTTTTGGGAGAACATAATATATCCAGACTGGCACACCTTTCTTTCTTCACCCAGAACTGGTTAGGAGTCTCTTCTTTGTGTTCCCATAGCACCTGGTGCTTAAATCTTGGTAGCACTCATCTTACTGAATTGTAATAGCTTGGATTGGGTTTTGTTGAGGTTGCTGTAGTTGTGGTTGTGACTAGGCTATCTTGCCTACTGGACTGTAAACTCCCTGAGGGCAGAACTTTATCATCTCTATTTTCTGAACTTTGTATAGGATTTGGTGCACAGTAAGTTTTCAAGATGTATGAGAGGGTATCTTAGATGCTCTACAACTTTATTGAAAGAAATACACACAATAGCTGTTTAAGGTAGATATTATTATCTTTCCTTTATCAATAAAGAAACTGAGGCTCAGTGAGCCGCAATCAATTTCCCAAATTCACAGAACTGGTAGGTGGCAGAACTTAGACATTTAACAGTCTTTGTGACTCTTAATCTTGTGCTCTTTCTAATAAATCTGAGCCACAACCATTCTGTCACGTAGTCTATGTTTTTACATTATTCTTCATCTCTTCTCACAATTAGGCTATAATGTCCTCAAGAGCAGCATCTAAGCCTGAAACTTCTTTATGTCTCCTAACTTCCTGACACCAAGCAGGTGCACAATTAGTATTGTTTCATGTGAAAACATTTATGAAATTTAATTAATCTGCAAATACTAGGGGCTAATTGTAGTTTTTATTAGCAGCCATAACTCTCAGTCTACCAAGAGCTTTTCTTCTGCAAAGAACCAAGACATCAGAAGAACATCCAGAGAACCGATCAAGTCCATCACCCTCATTTTACAAACGGGAAAGCTGAAGCCCAGAAAACTTCAGTGACTTATCCAGGGCCACAGTGGTGATATTTAGCAGAACAGAGATGGCAGCATCAATATCCTAACTCCCTGTGTCAGGGTCTTCTGACGTTGCCATTTGCCATGCAGCCTCTTTGGGCCAGGTCATAGGAGGGAACATGGAACACTAGTCATCAGGGCAGACTAATGGAGCCTGCCCACTGACTCATTGTTGAAGTACAAGACCTTGGATGATTTGGGAGAACTGAAAGCTGAACTTGTTTTTTCTGGTAAGCAACAATCTTTCTCCTGGCGAGACAAGGTCTGCACTCCCACTGGGACAGCCTGTTGAGCTGTCTGGGCAAGAGAAATGGATGCTCAGGAAGTATTTGAGCTCCAGGTGCTCCATGTTATGCTACATATACTGTGGGTGATGTTGCATTTGCATCAGTTTCAGGGTTTTTCTAAAGCTGCTCACTCTCTTCCATGGGTTATAGCAGAGCAGGTCTACCATGATTTATATGAATATTGGGATATTATCGGAAAAGGAAACCTATTTTTAGGCATTCCATGTAGCTTAAGAGATTAAAAGGAACTCTGCATTCAAAGGAACTCTGAAATACTTTATTTAGTGAATAAAAGTAGTAATCACGGGAGGCGGGGCAAGATGGCAGACTGGTGAGCTGTATGTTTTAGTTACTCCTCCAGGAAAGTAGGTAAAAAGCCAGGAACTGCGTGGACTGGACACCACAGAGCAATCTGTCTTTGGGCATACTTCATACAACACTCATGAAAACGTGGAACTGCTGAGATCAGCGAAATCTGTAAGTTTTTGCGGCCAGGGGACCCGCGCCCCTCCCTGCCAGGCTCAGTCCCGGGGGAGGAGGGGCTGTCAGCTCCAGGAAGGAGAAGGGAGAATTGCAGTGGCTGCTCTTATCGGAAACTCATTCTACTGATTCAAACTCCAACCATAGATAGACTGAGGCCAGACACCAGAGACTCTGAGAGCAGCCAGCCCAGCAAAGAGGAGACGGGCATAGAAGGAAAACAACACGAGAAGCTCCAAAGTAAAAGTAGAGGATTTTTGGAGTTCTGGTGAACACAGAAAGGGGAAGGGCGGAGATCAGGCCTTGAGGCGCATATGCAAATCCCGAAGCAAGGCTGATCTCTCTGCCCTGTGCACCTTTCCTTAATGGCCCTGGTTGCTTTGTCTATTAGCATTTCAATAACCCATTAGATCTCTGAGGAGGGCCGTTTTTTTTTTTTTTTTAAATCCTTTTTGCTTTTTCTAAAACAATTACTCTAAGAAGCTCAATACAGAAAGCTTCAAAGAATTGAAATTTGGGCACGTCAAGTCAAGAGCAGAACTAAGAGAGCTCTGAGACAAAAGGCAATAATCCAGTGGCTGAGAAAATCCACCAAACAACACAACTTCCCAAGAAAAGGGGGGTGTCCGCTCACAGCCACCATCCTGGTGGACAGGAAACACTCCTGCCCATCGCCAGCCCCATAGCCCAGAGCTGCCCCAGACAACCCAGTGTGACGGAAGTGCTTGAAATAACAGGCACACACCACAAAACTGGGCGTGGACATTAGCCTTCCCTGCAACCTCAGCTGAATGTCCCAGAGCTGGGAAGGGGGAGCAGTGTGAATTAACAGAGCCCCATTCAGCCATCATTTGAGCAGACTGGGAGCCTCCCAACACAGCCCAGCAGCCCAGAACTGCCCTGGGGGGACGGCACTCACCTGTGACATAGCACAGTCATCCCTCAACAGAGGACCCGAGGTGCACAGCCTGGAAGAGGGGCCCACTTGCAAGTCTCAGGAGCCATACGCCAATACCAAAGACTTGTGGGTCAGTGGCAGAGACAAACTGTGGCAGGACTGAACTGAAGGATTAGACTATTGCAGTAGCTTTAAAACACTAGGATCATCAGGGAGACTTGATTGTTAGGGCCACCCCCCCTCCCCGACTGCCCAGAAACACGCCCCACATACAGGGCAGGCAACACCAACTACACACGCAAGCTTGGGACACCAATTGGGCCCCACAAGACTCACTCCCCCACTCACCAAAAAGGCTAAGCAGGGGAGATCTGGCTTGTGGAGAACAGGTGGCTCGTGGACGCCACCTGCTGGTTAGTTAGAGAAAGTGTACTCCACGAAGCTGTAGATCTGATAAATTAGAGATAAGGACTTCAACTGGTCTACAAACCCTAAAAGAACCCTATCAAGGTCAGCAAATGCCACGAGGCCAAAAACAACAGAAAATTATAAAGCATATGAAAAAACCAGACGATATGGATAACCCAAGCCCAAGCACCCAAATCAAAAGACCAGAAGAGACACACCTAGAGCAGCTACTCAAAGAACTAAAGATGAACAATGAGACCCTAGTACGGGATATGAAGGAAATCAAGAAGACCCTAGAAGAGCATAAAGAAGACATTGCAAAACTAAATAAAAAAATGGATGATCTTATGGAAATTAAAGAAACTGTTGACCAAATTAAAAAGATTCTGGACACTCATAGTACAAGACTAGAGGAAGTTGAACAACGAATCAGTGACCTGGAAGATGACAGAATGGAAAATGAAAGCATAAAAGAAAGAATGGGGAAAAAAATTGAAAAACTCGAAATGGACCTCAGGGATATGATAGATAATATGAAACGTCCGAATATAAGACTCATTGGTGTCCCAGAAGGGGAAGAAAAGCGTAAAGGTCTAGGAAGAGTATTCAAAGAAATTGTTGGGGAAAACTTCCCAAATCTTCTAAACAACATAAATACACAAATCATAAATGCTCAGCGAACTCCAAATAGAATAAATCCAAAAAAACCCACTCCGAGACATATACTGATCACACTGTCAAACATAGAAGAGAAGGAGCAAGTTCTGAAAGCAGCAAGAGAAAAGCAATTCACCACATACAAAGGAAACAGCATAAGACTAAGTAGTGACTACTCAGCAGCCACCATGGAGGCGAGAAGGCAGTGGCACGATATATTTAAAATTCTGAGTGAGAGGAATTTCCAGCCAAGAATACTTTATCCAGCAAAGCTCTCCTTCAAATTTGAGGGAGAGCTTAAATTTTTCACAGACAAAGAAATGCTGAGAGAATTTGCTAACAAGAGACCTGCCCTACTGGAGATACTAAAGGGAGCCCTACAGACAGAGAAACAAAGACAGGACAGAGAGACTTGGAGAAAGGTTCAGTACTAAAGAGATTCGGTATGGGTACAATAAAGGATATTAATAGAGAGAGGGAAAAATATGGCAAACATAATCCAAAGGATAAGATGGCCGATTCAAGAAATGCCTTCATGGTTTTAACGTTGAATGTAAATGGATTAAACTCCCCAATTAAAAGATATAGATTCGCAGAATGGATCAAAAAAAATGAACCATCAATATGTTGCATACAAGAGACTCATCTTAGACACAGGGACACAAAGAAACTGAAAGTGAAAGGATGGAAAAAAATATTTCATGCAAGCTACAGCCAAAAGAAAGCAGGTGTAGCAATATTAATCTCAGATAAAATAGACTTCAAATGCAGGGATGTTTTGAGAGACAAAGAAGGCCACTACATACTAATAAAAGGAGCAATTCAGCAAGAAGAAATAACAATCGTAAATGTCTATGCACCCAATCAAGGTGCCACAAAATACATGAGAGAAACATTGGCAAAACTGAAGGAAGCAATTGATGTTTCCACAATAATTGTGGGAGACTTCAACACATCACTCTCTCCTATAGATAGATCAACCAGACAGAAGACCAATAAGGAAATTGAAAACCTAAACAATCTGATAAATGAATTAGATTTAACAGACATCTACAGGACATTACATCCCAAATCACCAGGATACACATACTTTTCTAGTGCTCACGGAACTTTCTCCAGAATAGATCATATGCTGGGACATAAAACAAGCCTCAATAAATTTAAAAAGATTGAAATTATTCAAAGCACATTCTCTGACCACAATGGAATACAATTAGAAGTCAATAACCATCAGAGACTTAGAAAATTCACAAATACCTGGAGGCTAAACAACACACTCCTAAACAATCAGTGGGTTAAAGAAGAAATAGCAAGAGAAATTGCTAAATATATAGAGACGAATGAAAATGAGAACACAACATACCAAAACCTATGGGATGCAGCAAAAGCAGTGCTAAGGGGGAAATTTATAGCACTAAACGCATATATTAAAAAGGAAGAAAGAGCCAAAATCAAAGAACTAATGGATCAACTGAAGAAGCTAGAAAATGAACAGCAAACCAATCCTAAACCAAGTACAAGAAAAGAAATAACAAGGATTAAAGCAGAAATAAATGACATAGAGAACAAAAAAACAATAGAAAGGATAAATATCACCAAAAGTTGGTTCTTTGAGAAGATCAACAAGATTGACAAGCCCCTAGCTAGACTGACAAAATCAAAAAGAGAGAAGACCCATATAAACAAAATAATGAATGAAAAAGGTGACATAACTGCAGATCCTGAAGAAATTAAAAAAATTATAAGAGGATATTATGAACAACTGTATGGCAACAAACTGGACAATGTAGAAGAAATGGACAATTTCCTGGAAACATATGAACAACCTAGACTGACCAGAGAAGAAATAGAAGACCTCAACCAACCCATCACAAGCAAAGAGATCCAATCAGTCATCAAAAATCTTCCCACAAATAAATGCCCAGGGCCAGATGGCTTCACAGGGGAATTCTACCAAACTTTCCAGAAAGAACTGACACCAATCTTACTCAAACTCTTTCAAAACATTGAAAAAAATGGAACACTACCTAACTCATTTTATGAAGCTAACATCAATCTAATACCAAAACCAGGCAAAGATGCTACAAAAAAGGAAAACTACCGGCCAATCTCCCTAATGAATATAGATGCAAAAATCCTCAACAAAATACTTGCAAATCGAATCCAAAGACACATTAAAAAAATCATACACCATGACCAAGTGGGGTTCATTCCAGGCATGCAAGGATGGTTCAACATAAGAAAAACAATCAATGTACTACAACACATTAAAAACTCGAAAGGGAAAAATCAATTGATCATCTCAATAGATGCTGAAAAAGCATTTGACAAAATCCAACATCCCTTTTTGATAAAAACACTTCAAAAGGTAGGAATTGAAGGAAACTTCCTCAACATGATAAAGAGCATATATGAAAAACCCACAGCCAGCATAGTACTCAATGGTGAGAGACTGAAAGCCTTCCCTCTAAGATCAGGAACAAGACAAGGATGCCCGCTGTCACCACTGTTATTCAACATTGTGCTGGAAGTGCTAGCCAGGGCAATCCGGCAAGACAAAGAAATAAAAGGCATCCAAATTGGAAAAGAAGAAGTAAAACTGTCATTGTTTGCAGATGATATGATCTTATATCTAGAAAACCCTGAGAAATCAACGATACACCTACTAGAGCTAATAAACAAATTTAGCAAAGTAGCGGGATACAAGATTAATGCACATAAGTCAGTAATGTTTCTATATGCTAGAAATGAACAAACTGAAGAGACACTCAAGAAAAAGATACCATTTTCAATAGCAACTAAAAAAATCAAGTACCTAGCAATAAACTTAACCAAAGATGTAAAAGACCTATACAAAGAAAACTACATAACTCTACTAAAAGAAATAGAAGGGGACCTTAAAAGATGGAAAAATATTCCATGTTCATGGATAGGAAGGCTAAATGTCATTAAGATGTCAATTCTACCCAAACTCATCTACAGATTCAATGCAATCCCAATCAAAATTCCAACAACCTACTTTGCAGACTTGGAAAAGCTAGTGATCAAATTTATTTGGAAAGGGAAGATGCCTCGAATTGCTAAAGACACTCTAAAAAAGAAAAACGAAGTGGGAGGACTTACACTCCCTGACTTTGAAGCTTATTATAAAGCCACAGTTGCCAAAACAGCATGGTACTGGCACAAAGATAGACATATAGATCAATGGAATCGAATTGAGAATTCAGAGATAGACCCTCAGATCTATGGCCGACTGATCTTTGATAAGGCCCCCAAAGTCACCGAACTGAGCCATAACGGTCTTTTCAACAAATGGGGCTGGGAGAGTTGGATATCCATATCCAAAAGAATGAAAGAGGACCCCTACCTCACCCCCTACACAAAAATTAACTCAAAATGGACCAAAGATCTCAATATAAAAGAAAGTACCATAAAACTCCTAGAAGATAATGTAGGAAAACATCTTCAAGACCTTGTATTAGGAGGCCACTTCCTAGACTTTACACCCAAAGCACAAGCAACAAAAGAGAAAATAGATAAATGGGAACTCCTCAAGCTTAGAAGTTTCTGCACCTCAAAGGAATTTCTCAAAAAGGTAAAGAGGCAGCCAACTCAATGGGAAAAAATTTTTGGAAACCATGTATCTGACAAAAGACTGATATCTTGCATATACAAAGAAATCCTACAACTCAATGACAATAGTACAGACAGCCCAATTATAAAATGGGCAAAAGATATGAAAAGACAGTTCTCTGAAGAGGAAATACAAATGGCCAAGAAACACATGAAAAAATGTTCAGCTTCACTAGCTATTAGAGAGATGCAAATTAAGACCACAATGAGATACCATCTAACACCGGTTAGAATGGCTGCCATTAAACAAACAGGAAACTACAAATGCTGGAGGGGATGTGGAGAAATTGGAACTCTTATTCATTGTTGGTGGGACTGTATAATGGTTCAGCCACTCTGGAAGTCAGTCTGGCAGTTCCTTAGAAAACTAGATATAGAGCTACCATTCGATCCAGCGATTGCACTTCTCGGTATATACCCGGAAGATCGGAAAGCAGTGACACGAACAGATATCTGCACGCCAATGTTCATAGCAGCATTATTCACAATTGCCAAGAGATGGAAACAACCCAAATGTCCTTCAACAGATGAGTGGATAAATAAAATGTGGTATATACACACGATGGAATACTACGCGGCAGTAAGAAGGAACGATCTGGTGAAACATATGACAACATGGATGAACCTTGAAGACATAATGCTGAGCGAAATAAGCCAGGCACAAAAAGAGAAATATTATATGCTACCACTAATGTGAACTTTGAAAAATGTAAAACAAATGGTTTATATTGTAGAATGTAGGGGAACTAGCAGTAGAGAGCAATTAAGGAAGGGGGAACAATAATCCAAGAAGAACAGATAAGCTATTTAACGTTCTGGGGATGCCCAGAAATGACTATGGTCTGTTAATTTCTGATGGATGTAGTAGGAACAAGTTCACCGAAATGTTGCTATATTATGTAACTTTCTTGGGGTAAAGTAGGAACATGTTGGAAGTTAAGCAGTTATCTTAGGTTAGTTGTCTTTTTCTTACTCCCTTGCTATGGTCTCTTTGAAATGTTCTTTTATTGTATGTTTGTTTTCTTTTTAACTTTTTTTTTCATACAGTTGATTTGAAAAAAGAAGGGAAAGTTAAAAAAAAAAAAAAAGAAAAAAAAAAAAAGAAAAAAGACAAACAAGGGAAAAAAAAAAAAAAAAGATGTAGTGCCCCCTTGAGGAGCCTGTGGAGAATGCCGGGGTATTCGCCTACCCCACCTCCATAGTTGCTAACATGACAACAGACATAGGGGACTGGTGGTTTGATGGGTTGAGCCCTCTACCATAAGTTTTACCCTTGGGAAGACGGTTGCTGCAAAGGAGAGGCTAGGCCTCCCTGTATTTGTGCCTAAGAGTCTCCTCCTGAATGCCTCTTTGTTGCTCAGATGTGGCCCTCTCTCTCTGGCTAAGCCAACTTGAAAGGTGAAATCACTGCCCTCCCCCCTACGTGGGATCAGACACCCAGGGAAGTGAATCTCCCTGGCAACGTGGAATATGACTCCCAGGGAGGAATGTAGACCCGGCATCGTGGGATGGAGAACATCTTCTTGACCAAAAGGGGGATGTGAAAGGAAATGAAATAAGCTTCAGTGGCAGAGAGATTCCAAAACGAGCCGAGAGATCACTCTGGTGGGCACTCTTACACACACTTTAGACAACCTTTTTTAGGTTCTAAAGAATTGGGGTAGCTGGTGGTGGATACCTGAAACTATTAAACTACAACCCAGAACCCATGAATCTCGAAGACAGTTGTATAAAAATGTAGCTTATGAGGGGTGACAGTGGGATTGGGAATGCCATAAGGACCAAACTCCACTTTGTCTAGTTTATGGATGGATGTGTAGAAAAGTAGGGGAAGCAAACAAACAGACAAAGGTACCTAGTGTTCTTTTTTACTTCAATTGCTCTTTTTCACTCTAATTATTATTCTTGTTATTTTTGTGTGTGTGCTAATGAAGGTGTCAGGGATTGATTTAGGTGATGAATGTACAACTATGTAATGGTACTGTAAACAATCGAAAGTACAATTTGTTTTGTATGACTGCGTGGTATGTGAATATATCTCAATAAAATGATGATTAAAAAAAAAAAAAAAAAAAAAAGTAGTAATCACGGTTGAACCCAATGTCTTTTACTATTCTTTCCTTCTCTGAGATTCTATGAGTGCATTGATAATATGAATATCACACTTCAATTTCTTTGCTTTTGGTGAGGCTGAATTCTTGCTGGCAATGGAAGGAAGGAAGACCAGGATAAATTGGGTATTTGCTGGCTGCCAGTTGCTTCATGTACATCAACTAATATAAACTTCTAATATTATTATGAGGTTTGAAGCTCATTTTACAGATGAAGTTTCTGAGGTTCAGGAAGATTAAGTGCCTTCATCAAAGTAGAAACCAGGATTGGCAGACCTGGGATTCAAACCTCTGACTGTGTGATGTCCAAGCCCAGGAAGGCGACTCTGTAGCCCCTTTGGCAACCCTGCCAACCTTCATAGTTTCTTTAAAACAAAGTACAGTTCTACTCAGATCATGTCCACTGGCCTGGCACAAAATTAGAGGGTGAGGTTATAAGGACAGTTTAAATAGAATCAAGAAATTGATTGGGCCTCAGGGGTTCCTTTATACCCATTAGAGCAGCTGCCTCTTAACCTGTGGGCTGCAGATGTGGTCTTCACCTAGGACATCCTGAATGGCCACAGGGACTCACTTCATCACTCTTCAGGGACCCTTTTTAGGTAAAGTTTCCAAAGCAAATAGGTTTTACTCAGCAATTTAAATATATAGAGGGAGAACTATAGACTGTTTATTGAAGATATCACTTCAGTTGAGAAGTGGGCAAAGCCAGCCAATCAACTGACAATAGACCAATCCATTTCTGGAGTTTCTGTTCTCATGCCTGCTTGGCTAATTTCTTTTTTATAACCTGGCCTATTTATGATCTTATCATATTAGCATAGCTTTTGGAGCAAGCATATGGAATTACTTGTCCAGAGTTATAGTCAAGCAATCATTCAACAAGAAGCTACTATGTGTTAGACTTTGTTTTAGGGACTGGGGACACAGAAGTGGACAAAATTCCCTATCCAGTGAATTTACCTTCTAGAGGTAGAGTCGGCAGTATATAAGCATCTAAATTTGATAATTTTGGATACTGATAAGTACTGTGAAGAAAATAAAATGGAGCAAGGTGATAAGAACAGATAAGAAAGTGGGATGAGGGGGGTACGACCTTCCCTAGTGTGGTTGGGGATGTGCTCTCTGAGAAGACAATACTTAATGATGATGATGAGGGAGCTGTACCAAGTCTGTGGGAAAAGGATTTCAAGCAGAAGGAATAGCAAGTGGGAAGAATATAAGCTTGGTGCATTTGAGGGACAGAGAGAGGACCAGTGTGGCAGGAGGGTAGTGAGTGAGGAAGAGTAAAGAAAGATGACCCGGGACAATGGGCAGGTACTGCAGCACTGTAAGTGTGACAGACACTGTTGGTTCATTTTCCACTTCTTTATTATCCCTGCCTTTTCAAAAAATGGGACCATGATGTCCTCTCAGAAAGTATGCATTTTTCTCTTCCCCAGGAAATGAACCATGATTGGCTTGGGCATGTCCCTTTACCAGTAATTAATTTAGGGCTAATTGGTGATTCAGTTCTGGGATCTGAGAAGTCTGCTTAGGGCATTTGAGATAGGTTCCTCTTCCCCTTAATAAAATGAGGCCCTCCCTTTTCTTTCTACTCTTGGACATTGTTATATGAGGATGTGATACTTAGAGCTTCTGAGTGGAGGTATCACTGACACATCGAAGATGACAGAGATGGAAAGATCCAGAATTTCAACCACATTATTGAGCTCTTGAGCCAACCTTGGAGCCACTGACCTTTGGTATTATTGAGGAGTGAAAGGTAAAATAATCATTTTTAGTTGGATTATTTTTAATTGCAGCCCAAGTTATTCTAACTATCATAGGAAAGACATTGGACTTTATAGTCATTATAATAGGATAGCATTGGAGGGTTTTAGGCTAGTATGCTTTCATTTATGGCTTAAAAGATTTCTCTAGATCCTATTTGGAGAATGGATCAGAGTGGAGCAAGAGAGCAGTTGTGAAGCTATTGCAGTGGCCTAGGCTTACATAGGCTGTAAAATGGAAAAGGAAAAAATATTTAGATTTGGGATAGGCTGTGAAAATATTGCTGTTAGGAATTGCTGATGGATGGGATTTGATGTGGAGTATCAGAAAAAGAGAGGACTAGAGGATGACTCCTGGGTTTCTGGCCTGAGCCAGATGGTGATGGTGTTACTTATTGAGATGGAGAAGATTCAGAGAGTTGGGGTGTGGAGTGAATGGTTCTGTTTTGGTCAAGTTATTTTTAGATATTTGTTACCTAAGTGGACGTGCCCAGCAGACAATTATATATGCAAGCTTAGAGCTCAGGAGAGAGGTTTGGGATAGAGATATAGATTTTGGAGTCATTAATCTTTAGAAGGGACAAGATAAAAATCACCCATGAAAACCATAGATAAAGAAACGAAGAGGACCAAAGACAAAATTTGGGAGCACTGCAAAGCTTGGAAGTACAGTAGAGAGTGAAAGAGAGAGCAAGCAAAGGAGACTGAGAAGGAGTGTTTGGTGAGGTTGGAGGTAAACCAGGTAAGGATGTTATTATCAAAGCCTACACAAAATGTTTCAAGAAGGTAAGAGCAGTCAACCATGCCAAGTGCGGTTAAGAGCAATGAGGTAAGTGAGTTGGTCATTTGCTTTGGGAAGACCTCTCCTGCTTTAATGAGCATCATAGTCATCTGTGTATCTTATTAAAGTTGTATTCTGATTTAATACATCTGGGTTTGGTCAGGGAGTCTGCATTTCTAATAAGCTGTCAGTTGATGGATACTGAAGCTACTGGTCCTTAGGCCACATTTTGAATGTTAAGGATCTAGATTATTGTGAACTTGACAAGAACTGCTCTAGTGGAGTGCTGGAGGATGAAAGTCGTAATGGAGAGAGAATGAGAGTTTAGGGAGTGAGGCTGAAAATGTGGACCACTTTTGAGGAGTTTTACTATGAGTGAGGAAGAGAAATGGAGCAGTTACTACAGTAGGATGAGGGATATGGAATAAAGAGGTAGCTCTCTCCCTCGTTATCTACCTCTAGCTCCATCTCTCTCTCTCTCTGCCCCTGTAGTGCTCTTGTTTGATTTGCATCAATGTGTGCCTGCATAGATGCATTTTCCTGGCTATCATCCCATGAGATGATTGCTGTGATTCTTGAGGGAAGATCAGATCTGCCCTCTGCAGCCCCTGTGGCTGGTCCTTGGGATAAATCCTGCAGTGATCCTGACACTAGAGAAGCAAAGCATTGACTTCAAGCTAATCTGACCTTTGTGTGTTTGAGACACTGCTGAAGGCATCACAGAGCCACTCAGCAGACTGCTAATGATGATGTTTCTTTCTAAAGGCCCTCCTAGCACAGTTGTTTTTGCTACAGGATATTTTATGAGAAGTGCTACATATAAAATTTTCCATAAAAATGATATGTGTAAACTTTATCCTGTTTATTATGAGACTATTTTATGGGCCTTTAAAAGGCATATTCTATTACTCATATATCCCCAGGATTACCAGGAGTCTGGTGTCAGGCTGCACCATTTTATTAGCTGGGTAACCTTGATCAAATTAGTTAACCTTGCTAAATCTCAGTTTCCTTCCCTATAAGGGATAAAAGTACTCAACAGTTTTGTTGGGAGGAATAAATAAGATAATGCATATAAAAAATTAGGCATAGTACCTGGTCATAGATTTTTGTCCATTATTATATAATTTAACAGATAAGGCGTGAAATAGTCAATCTGGAGAATTGGATCTACACTGACTTTCAAATTGGATTGATTTTGTAATAGTTTTATGGAATGATCAGAAAAGAGATGTATATTAATGATGGATGAGATGTCATATTCAGCCCCAAATTAGCAAATGTAAAAACCATGTGTGATAGCCAAAACACTGCTAAATAGCAAAATAATTTCCAACATTGCCTCCTTTATAAAAAGGTATCTGTCCATTTCTGCTTTCTGGCCTCCAGAGTCAAGTTCCTGCCCTGCCTCCTCTTTCCATCTCAGAATTATAGAACATCAAAGACAAATGATCGTAGAGATCAACTTGTCGGACTATTGCTGTATAAATATGGGATCAAGGCTCATAAATTTGGGCAGCTCACACCAGGTCACATTACCTATAAACAAGTGAAAGGAATACAGTTTAAATACCAGTCTCCTGAGTCTTTAACCAATGTTCTGGGATCAGATGAGTGAAGAGATTAGTGGAGGAAATGTTTTGGGGTTAAATGATTCAAAATATTTTTGTGGCAGCAGCTTGAGAGGTGAAGGGGCAGCCTCGAGCCTATAAGCAGACATGTACAGAAGCATGCTGGCAGGCATGCAGCTTCTTGGCATCTTGGCATTTGACATCCTTATCCTTACCTACATTTTGCCCATCTCTCTTGGCTGTGAGCTGATACCCTGCTTGTTCCTTTGAGTTCTCTCATTCCTTATTCTGGTGTATAAAGCATCTCCTCCCTTCAACTATAGTGTTTGTGTAGACTGGCTCTCTGTGGCTTTGGCATGGTTTCAAGAGTCTCTCTAAGTCCCTGACTCCATAGATAGTTTGATATCCAGGGTTCCACATGCCCTTTCCTGATCTCAGAGGGCTGGGCTAGGCACATCTGACTCAGTTAAACCTGATAAAGACCAACCTATTCATATAAAAATTATCAAATAGAATCAATCTAGAACTGCTCTCTTTTAGGATTAGTTTGAATATCTGTCTTGATGAACTTGGGCAGGCTTGACTAACAGTGTTCAATTCATGAGTTAACTCCAACTGATTGGTTGTGGCTGCCCAGGATATTCCCATGAGTGTCTGGGCTGTGTCTAACCTCAAAGGAAAGAATAAGGGAAAAAAAGTGCCATGCTCAGTTAGAAATATGTGTCATGGACAACTTAATGGGGAGTAATGGCTTATGTCTGCTTATTTCCAATCCCTGAATGTCTAGTTGGGACATTTTCTGGAACTTTCTTCATAGGTATATGCTTGGAGGGTTTTCTGTTTTGTTTGTTCTGTTTTGTTGTTTCATTTTCTGACACATATGTCTTTGTTTGCCAAGCTGCTATCACAAATACCACAAACTGGTTTTAGCTTACATACAGGAATTTATTGGCTAACAGTTTTGAAGCTAGAAGAAGTTTAAAACCAAGATGCTGCTAGGCTTCCTTACTCTCGGAGCATGTAGCATTCTGATGCTGGCTTCTAGAAATCCCTGGCATTGCTTAGCCTGAATCTCTGCCTTCCACCCATGTGATATCCTCTCCATTCTTCCAGTTTCCACTGACTTCCGGCTTCTTCCTCCTCTCCCTGTGACTTTCTGGCTTCCAGATTTTTCTCTGAATAAGGCCTTCAGTAACATGGGTTAAGAACACCCTCATTCAGTTGGGCCACACCTTAACTAAAAGTAACATCTTCAGGAGGCCCTATTTATGATGGATTCACACCCACAGGAATGTGGAATAAGAATCTGTACATGTCTGTGTTGGGGTACATAATTCAACCTACCACACCAAGTGAAAAACTTTATACCTCCCCATCTTTAGGAGGATAAAAACATATTTAGAGAATTTGAGCTCTTCCAAGGAGGAGAAGACGAAGGAAATTAAAATTTGTTGAGGGTTTTCTGTGTCCTACCTACTTTCATGTATGTGACTTTTTAAAGTATGTAAAATAAAATCGTGCAGAAGGGAGGAGATGATTTGCCCTGAGCATGAAGTAGAACAGAGCCTGTTGGCAGGGGTCAAATGTCCCAACTGTTGGAAGTAGAGGAGCTAGGTTCAGGGAGCCTGCAGGCCCTGCTATTTTTTGTTGTCACATTATCACAATTAAGTGTCAGAGAAGCAAAAAGGCAACACCAAACAATAAGAGAGGAGATAATGGGAAGCCCATTAGCATAACTTATAAAAATTAATAACGTTGACATTTCCCTACTTTCACAGTGCCTCAAGATCTCCAGCTCTGCTTTGTGTAAGAAATGTCCCCCAAATCAGCCAGTTCCTTGCTCTACTGGGTAACTCTGGAATTTGTATGGGTGAAGACATCATCCCATTTGAGAACATGCCACAAAATTGTTCAGGTTATATGTAGCTGCATGTCAAATAAACGCACACTGTGGGATCCAGCATTCTCGGACTTAATGCCAGTTTCTGGTTCTACAACTTTCTAATTGAAAAAATATGAGTTAAATCCTAAAACCTCTCTATAGCTCCTTTTACTAAGAAATGAGAAACTGTAGCTCCATCATGTACTTTAAAGGTTGGTTACTCTGTACTAAAAGTGCTGTGAGAACCTACTCAAGAAATGTTTATGGCTGGAAGATGAAACATTGCTTTTCCAAAAGATTATCCAGGACTGGCTGCCCTGTTTATACAAAGGAGACCACATCAACTTAATATAAATTTCACCGGCACCTGCTCCTGGGCATTATGCTAAGGACCACCTCCCAAGACATGCACACACCCAAACTCACACACACATACATGTACATGTACACACACACATACACATATTTCTGGCAGCTCCAAGAGATAGCTCACCTATATCTCGGAATAAATCCAGTTGTCTATCACATAGCATTCCAGGGACTACAGCTATCAGTGCCTCCAGTAAGTGGCACTGCCTACTCTAGGCAGCGCTGATGTTCCACCAAATTCAGCAAGCACTGCGGCCCCTGCTGTCACTGCCACTGGAAGCACCATCTCTTGCCATTGGTTCCATTGCCTCCTACATGGTACTGCAGGCTCCTGCCAGATACTGCTTTCTTCCATATGTCACTACAGTAGCTTCTCCCATCTCTCTCACCCCAGATCCTGATGTCTCCCGCCAGGGGTTGCCACTGAGTTCTTAAAGTAACATATCAACACAACAGTCTGTGGCTAAATGGGGGAGACTTTCTCCACTTTTGTGTATTGCAATGTTAGAGGTCCCAAAGCAGTATTGTTGGTGTCCAAAAGGCTTATCCACCATTGAATATATTTCTTTTTTTATCTTTTGGGTTTTACTTATACTATTTTCTCTTCCTATGCCTTATGACCTGAGTCCATAAATTGACAGGAACCAGAATCACTCTTCCCCTCCAACAACCATTGCGCTGATGCTGGGACAGTGGAAATTACTAATAGTTCTCCAGATCTTATTACCTCCCTTTTTCCTTTAGTAACAGAATCCCCCATCCCACCCCTAATAAGTTATCTTGACACGTGGCATTCAGCTAGAGACTACTTTTCTCAATCACTCCTGCAGTGAAATGTGGCCATATAACTCAGTTTAGGACAGATGTTTCAAGCTGGACTAAAAGCTCTTTTTATGGCTCTGAGGAGGTCTTAGGAGAAAGATTATTCTAAGGGAAAGGGGCTGCTATGACCCACTGTTTTAGCTAGAGTACATACTGTGATGCCATGATGAAGTGACTTGAAAATATACAGTGGCCTAAGAAAGAGTTCGTTTTGTCCTGAAATGATTGGCCTTAATGCATTGGGCAGAGGCGTCTGCATCCTTGCTTGCCCTTGTGTAGGCTGGAGCACAAACACGGCAGTGACCATGAGGACAAGGATAATACACTCAGAGGTGGCACAGCTGCAAGATGGAAGAGACTGGGATCCCTCAGTGACCTCAGGAAGCACAGCTACTCCACCACCCTGAGCTGTCCACTTCTGGACTGTTTCTATCTAATTTATGCTACTGTATTTTTAGGTTTTTGTTGTTGTTAATGTTTAGTAGCATGGCCTGAACTCCTGCTTGTCACAAGCCTGGCTTTTTGTTTCTTTAGGAAGAACTTTCTCCTATGAGGCTCCTTAGGAAGCATGAAAATAGACTTCCAATGGACCACCTCAGTAGCTCACTGAATATACCCAGGCATGTCTAAACACAGTGAAGATTTAAGATGGAATTTCTGCTCCATTTTGGGGCCAAATCTCTTCCAAATCCATGGCAAGGTTTGTTGTGGCTGTTGTCACTGTTGTCACTGTTTTACCAAGCACGAGAAGGTTTCCTATTTACATTTGCAAATCTATTTTTCTCAAGGCTGTAAAAATTGCATCTTTAGAAATTCTTTCATGCACTCTTTGACCTGAGGCTTCAATCAGAATCTTAAGAGAAATCTTGTGTTTTATGGAAAATACAAACAGAAGTCTGTGCCTGAGATATCTGTGCTGCAGTTAGGGCAGGTTCTCTCAGTATGGCCTCGCTTGAAGGCACCCAAGGCTGGTATATGGGCAGAAGAGCTTTGATGAACTAGTCCTTGGAACTGCAGCAATTCATATTTGTGTACATGACTGCTGGGCAAGGGAGGCCTTTTGTTATTGATTTGGAGAAAAGTATAAATTAACCCACCATTTTGAGACAACTTATTCATGCTAATGACTCAATTGTCCTGTCCAAGTGGTCTAGAAAAAACAAACTAATAATTGTATATGACTTTTTAGTTGGCAAAATGCCTTTATATCCTCATTTACATACTTTATTATGTTTTCATTGTCACAATGCTTTGAGATATATGTTATGGCCATCACCAGTTTGAGGATGCAGGGACAGAGGCACATGGGAGAGAGGTAATGTGACTTTTGCAAGTCACAGAGAGAGTATATGGTCTGAAGATCTGATTCCAAATTCCATGCCCTTTCCAGTATTCCATGTGACCAAGTACATGTTGAACTCTACTCAACTTCCTCTTATTCTTAAAATCTATTGGAAATCAGAGTAATGCAAATGTATGATTTTAAGTTGTGCCATATACACAAATGGATGAGTTAAATGTGTTTTATTCACCATTGTGCAGCAGCTGAACAGTGTTATTAGGTGTTCATACAATAACTTAGAAAGATTTGAGTCATACAGTTGAGTAAGTAAAATAAGGTACAGGGTGAATTCTATAGCATGATACCATTTATAGCAATTAAACACACACAGCAATAGTATGTCTGTGTATATTCATTTCCAAGAACATCTATCAAACACAATAGGGTGGGTGTCTGGGGAGGAGAGGAGAATGAGAATGGGGACATTGATGAGAGTCTGCCATGAACCCATGAATAGGGTTATATTTTCTCTTCACCCAATGTCCAGAAGGAAAAAGAAAATGTTCAACTACATTGTTTCAGGATCAAGGATGGAAGCATCCAGATATAAAACCACAGCAGCAGAACAAGGGAGTCAGAAAGTCACTGTCTTGCATCATTTTTTTGGGACAAATCACTTAATCTTCCTGGGAAACAATTGACACGTTCTTAATCTAAAAAGGAGAGTTTGGGCCAGATAAACCTGAGCTCTTTTAGTGCTAACATGTGTTTCTAGTGACCTTCATTCATTTGTTCATCCAATATTTACTGTCCACCATAAGCCTAGCCATGTTCTAGGTATTGGGTCCATCCCAACACCAAACAGGACATGAATCCCTGCCATTGTGGAGTTTCTATTCTAGTGAGGAGAGAGACAATAAGCAAGAAACATAATACTTAGTAAATTACAGTATCTTGAAAGGTGATAGGCCCTAAAAGGGAAAGGTCAGGCAGGTGAATAGTTTAGGATTGCCAGATGAAGAGTGGCAGGGTACAATTTCAAATGGGTTGCTCAAGAGTGGTGTCATTTAAAAAGATGATACTTAAGAAAAACTTTAAAAACATAGGATCCTCAGCTATTTGGATATCTGGGGAGAGTTCCAGGGAGAGGTTCAGCCCATGCAAGGGCCCTAAAAGTGGAACATGCTTGGCACGTTCAAGGAGCAGCAAGGAGGCCTGGGAACTTAGGGTTTTATCTGAGTGAGATGGGAGACACTGGAATGTTTTGAGGAGTGACATGATCTGATACTTTAAAAGGATCCCTCTGGCTTCTGTAGGGGAAGGCAAGAGTGAAAGCAGGGAGGCCAGTAGAAAAAAATTGAGCATCCATGTAAGAGATTCTTTAGACAAGAGTGGTAGCAGTGGAGGTGGAAAGAAGTGGTTGGTTTCTAGATATATTTTGAAGGTAGGGACTGTAGGGTTTCCTGATAGATTGGATATGTGTGAGAGCAGAGAGGTGTCAAGGATGATTCCAAGGTTTTTAAATTGAGCAACAATAGAGGTGGAGTTGTCATAACCTGGGATGGGGAAGAAGACTGCAGGTTGTGTAGGTCTGGCTGAGGATAGGTGGGCTGGAACTCATAGGTTCTGTTAAGTTGAGAAGCCTACTAGATATCAAAGTGAAGGTAGCAAGTAGGCAATAGATAAGGAGGTCAGGAAAGGTATAATTTGGAGACAAAACATTTACAAGTATTGAACTATGAATCCCATATATTAAGAACTCAGTGTGTTTCTTATTCCTGAGGATTTTATATCTGGAGTGTTTACATTGATCCTGAATGCCATTGTCATCACCATGACTAGACCCCCTGGATTAGAGGTAATTTGTGAACTTTTCTGGTCATCTAGGTGTATGCCTGTGTTCTTGGCCTGTTCTGATATAAAAAAGAGACTTGTTCAGATTGTTCTTAGGCTGGGTAAGGTTCAGGCAGAATGAACTATGGTAGATAGTAATGGCCATCATATGCTGGCATTTCAAAAGAAAAAAATCATAGTTGGTATTACTTCAAAGTTATTTCCTCTGGTGTGCAGAAATGTAACTTCATATTTACAACAATTCAGTTCTCTTTTTAGCCCCCAATTCACCTAACACCTGAAATGCAATCTTAATCAATATAAAGTGATTCAGGCATTTTGGGTTTAAAGTCAGTAAATTCAAGATTTTCTCTTGTGCATCCTTCTTTCCAGCATGGAATTTAAGTTCTGAAGATGATATTCACATTAGGGTAGAAATAAGTGCCTGCCCAGAGTCTACAATTGACCATGTACAGAAATGTGCATTGCAATAGCTCCTTCTCAATTGTCAGCATCCTTCTACTTGGGCCTTCTCTGAGCTCTCTACATCCACATCTGGTCCTCTGTCCACAAGGCTTTCCACTGTGGTATCCCCTTATCAAGACTGTGAGACCCCTTCGTGTTTGCTAGTTCCCTCTCTCTATTTCTGTTTCTTTTTCTACTTCTGTCTTCTGGCTTGTTTGGAGGAGGTGGATAGAGGAAAACTTGACTGCTCTCCTTGCCACTCCAGGGCCACAGGAAACATGAGGTGGGCTGTCTCAGGCCTTTTCTTCCCCAACTTGCCTGATCTGAAGCTGTGACTTGAAATCTCAAAGACGTGGGGCTCCCCCATGTGGTAACTGCCTTCATGGTTTTCTTATAGAAAGAAAATGGTTTCTTTCTCCTCCTGGTCTTCAACTCTGTTGGGGATGTTCTACATTTTCCAGTAATGCCCATGTTCAGGACATAGTCCAAGGTGAATAGGTAACAGGGCCTCAGAAACCTAAACTAGGGTCTAATTCTCTTATTCTTATTTCCTTTTGTATTGTCTTCGAACTTGCTAGCTCAGAAATTTTATTTTTCATCTTTGTGGTGGGAAATTGGCTAGCAATCATTTTTCTAAACCTATAAACTATTGTAAGATTGTGATTTTATGGAAGCTTAAAAGCCAGGAAGTAATTTCTTCTGCTTCTCCTTGCATTTTTGCTGTGACTACTCTTCCCTGCTATGGTAGAAGCCATGGTGTGGTTCAAAGGGATGACATGAGGGAGGACAATACAGAGAAGGATAAGCAAAGGGATATTGGAGACAAAATTACTTATCTTCCCAGTATCATTCAGTGACAGAGTCTCTGGGGATCTATGCTGAGAACTCTAACACAACCTCATTTACCTCCAGGACCTAGTTCAACCCTTCCCCAATATCTGGGCTTCTTAAGCATGAGAAACATGATATGAAACACGTTAGACAGTGAACCCAACTGTAAGTTATTGGTCTGGCTCCTACCACCAGGTTCAGGGGACTGAACTTTAAAAATTTTAGTTTCTTTATCTGTCAGAGAGGTATGCATGTCCCAAATACACACACTGTCCCAGTTTGCTAATGCTGCCATCATGCAAAATACCAGAAATGGACCGGCTTTTATAAAGGGGGTTTATTTGATTACAAAGTTACAGTCTCAAGGCCATAAAGTGTCCAAGGTAAGGCATCCAACAATAGGTAACCTTCACTGGAGAAAGGCCATTGGCATCTGGAAAACCTCTGTTAGCTGGGAAGGCACATGGCTGCCGTCTGCTTGCTCCCAGGTTGCATTTCAAAATGGTGTTCTCCAAAATGTCAGTATCAGCTTTCAATGGCTGTCTTCAAAATGTCTCTCTATGCTGCAGCTCTGAGTTGCTTCTGTTTGTCAGCTCTTTTATAAGGTTCCAGTGATTTAATTCAGACCCACCCTGAATGGGTAGGGTAACACCTCCACGGAAATTATCCAATCAAAGTTCTTGCTGACAGTTGATTGAATCATATCTCCATGGAAACACTCAATCAATAAGTTCCAACCTAATCAACACTAATATATCTGCCCCCACAAAATTGCGTCAAAGAACATGGTGTTTTGGGGGACATAATACATCCAAAATGGCACATTCCACCACCTGGACCCCAAAATGACACAATCTTTCCATATGCAAAATACATTCATCCCATCACAATATCACAAAAACTTAAATCATTTCAGTAACAATAGAAAAGTACAAGATCCCATCAAAATCAGTTACAGGCATGGACTGTCCTAGAGCAAAATTCCCCTCTGGCTGTGGACCTGTAGAACTTAGAACAAGTTATCTGCTTCCAGTATACAAAGAAGGGATAGTCAAAAGATAAACATTCCCATTGCCATAAGGAGAAACAGTAAGGAAAACAGGGTTTAAGGGCCCCAAACATTTCCTAAAATCTGCAGGGCAAACTCCATTAGATTTCAAAGTCTGAGAGTCATTTATAGAATGATGTTTTATCCTTGGGGCTTGAGAGAGGAGGAGTCCAACCCTTTCCAAGGGCTTATGCGGCAGCCCTTTTCTCTCCAAACACTGGGGTGAGTCCTCCAACATATCCACACATTGGGGAGACCACCTTCTCAGCCCCACCCTCCTCAAACATTGGGGTGGCACCTAGACTCTCTTCCATCTCCAGAGCACATGCTCAACCCCTTTAGAACAGTGGGGTGATGGCCAGGCTCTCCCCAATCCATGGGGAATGTGCTCTATCCTCTCTGAGGCCTGGGGTGGCAGCACTTTTCCTGAACATCAAGGCGTAAGGCCTGCACTCTGCCTCTGGGGCAAACTCACCCTTTCCACTTATGTAGGCCACTCCACTTTCCAGGCTCGAGACCTCTCAACTCCAGACCTCAATCTCCATGGCTCTGTCTTTGAAGAAATTTTTCCTTTAATTTGTTCCTTCTGTGTTCCCTCCAGTCCAGACTGGCAATGATTCTTTCTATACAGAACTCACAAAAATTCTATAGGCTTGGCATGCAGTTTACAGGGGTCAAAACCATCAGACCAGAGGACTTTCCACAAATCCTTTCTGGATAACTTCATCTCCAATCCTAGCTTGTACTGAAATGGTGGTCAGGTTCCATGTTTGGTTAAATCCTCACATGGGGCAGTAGTCACTGTGGTTCCACTTTCTGGAAGCCCAGAATTTTCCAAACTATCAGTTTCTGGTTTCTTCGTACCTAAAAGTTTATTTCTCAGCTTATCTCTGTCCTGTCACATTTTACTATAAGCTGCAAGAAGCCAGGCTACATCATCCACACATAGTCTGGAGTTCTCCTCAGCTAAGTATTCCAGTTTGTCGCTTTCAAACTCTGCCTTCCATCTGATACCAGAACATAACTTTGCCAAATTCTCTGCCACTTTAAAACAAGGATTGCCTTTCTTCCAGTTTGCAATGACACATTCAACATTTTTTTTCAAGGCCTCATCAGAAGTATCTTTTAGAGTCCATATTTCTACCAGCAGCCTCTTCAAAGAAGTCTAGGCCATTTCTATCAAGCTCCTAACAATTCTTCCAGAATCTTCCCCTTATCCATTCAAAAAGCCATTCCAACATGTTTGGTATTTGCAAACTCAGCAGCACCCCACTTCTCTGGTACCAAAATCTGTTCTGGTTTGCTAATGCTGCCATCATACAAAATACCAGAAATAGATTGACTTTTATAAAGGGGGTTTATTTGGTTACAAAGTTACAGTCTTAAAGCCATAAAGTGCCCAAAGTAAGGCATCAACAATAGGGTACCTTCACTGGAGAAAGGCCATTGGCATCTAGAAAACCTCTGTTAGCTGAGAAGGCATGTGGCTGGCATCCGCTCACTCCCAGGTTGCATTTCAAAATGGCATTCTCCAAAATGTCAGTGACAGCTTTCAACCGCCATCTTCAAAATGTCTCTCCATGCTGCAGCTCTGAGTTCCTTCTGTTTGTCAGCTCTTTTTCTATATGGCTCCAGTGATTTAAGTAAGACCCACCCTGAATAGGTTGGGTAACACCTCTGTGGAAATTATCCAATCAAAGTTCTTGCCCACAGTTGATTGAGTCACATCTCCATGGAATCACTCAATCAATAGGTTCTAACCTAAGCAACACTAATACATCTGCCCCTACAAGATTGCATCAAAGAACATGGTGTTTTGGGGGACATAATACATCCAAACTGACACTCACACATATGTTGCAGAGGATGTGAAGTGATGGGGGTGTGGAAGAGGAGGTGGTAGTTGAAAGGGCACCAGACTGAGAATCAAAGAACCTGATGTTTAGCTCCAGTTCTGCTAAAAATCTGCTTTGTGATATCCTGCCATTCATTTAACCCCTATATTCTCAGTACCCTTTACTGTAACATGAAGGAGAATACCAGATTCACTCATCCATTTATCTGTTCAGTCATAAATTCAGCATTAACTGAGCATCCTCTGCGTTCTGTGCATTGCGCTAGGTGCTAGGCCATTTCTGCAACTACTGCTCCCTCTTACAGCACCACCAACTGCAGTGACAACAACCCTTAACTGGACACCTATTAGAGGCCAGGCATTGTGTGGAGAGCTCATATATATTATTTCATTTAATCCTCAGAATAGTACAGTGAGGGGCCAATTCCACCTCTATTTTGCAGTTAAGAAAGACAAAGCTTGTGATATTAAGGCAATTGTTCAAGGTTTCCCAACTAGTGGTAGTTGTCAGAGCTTGAACTGAAGCCTATCTGCTACTGAAGCAGATGAATGTCCCATCGTCTTGTTCCTTCTGATTTAAACATGCTATGATTCCATGTAGAACTGAAAACATTATGTACTTATACAAACAAATACACATAGGAATATTTCATGAATTTGTTCATCACTGTGATCTCAAAAATTAGTGAAATGCCTAATACACCCAACAGTGGACACCCTGGGAGTCCTGTAAGTAAGGATGACTCCAAGAGCTCATTCTCTGTGGTGCTCCCATCTCCATTCCAGGGCTGTGCTCCTATAGAAGGGTGGATATCTCACTTAGCCTTTGCTGAGATTACCAGGAGAGGAGAAAGACCTGTCCTCCCTTCTCCCCTCCCACAGTTGGGCATCTCCTTTCCTGAGCTCAGTGGGGATAAAATAAGAATGCTACCAGGAAGCTGCACCTGTGAGTGCTAAAAAGCAGTTTCATGTGTATGGCAGAAACTATACACAGCATTAGTTGTTCTGGGCTGAGTGGGGCATTCCCGACCCTCCTATTTGGTGAATGAATCTTTTTTCTCCAAAAGATGCCTCTGACAAACAGGAGATGTCATTTTGGAACATAGTGATTCAGGACACGCTTGGGAAAGTACTTGTTAGAAATTGCTCTTGAGTGACTTTATCTCAAAAAATTGCTGAGGATGAGCTGTTATCAGATTAAATGGCAGACCTCAGTGTATCCACTCTCCCAATAAAACACATTTATTACCTTACAAAAGTGACATTTTCCTTGATGGTGAAGCAGTAACATTTTAAAGAAATTATTGTCCATAACATTGTTAGTCACTGGCATGCGAAGTCATTCTCAGGCATTAAACTCAAATGATGTCTTTGATGATGATTACTGTCATAAAAAGATAAACTGGGCTTTGTTACTATGAAAGGAGTTGGGGGATGAGTTGGAGAAAAGACGTTTCCCATGATCCTTCTCTCACAAGAACTGAGATTGGAATCTGAATGTGAAGACTACAACCTGTGGAGACTAACTCTAAGATCCTAGTTTCATCCTGTTGGTGTGGGCATGGTGAGATATTCCTCTTTCCCTGGGGAAGGACTGGTACTTCGCTGACCTTAACTATGGGGGGGATGGGAATGGGAAAATCTTTAACAAAAAAATGCAAATTATGCAGCATAGGCAATGTATTCTTTTATTATCCTGTCATCTCCCAAGAGGAAGCACAGGGATAAACAGGTAAATAGTTTTGCTTAACATTTGTGTAGCAGTTGAACTTTATGGTGCTTTTCACATGAATTCACCTATTTACGTCTCCCAACAGCACTGTGAGTTATTATTCACATTTTATAGATGAGGAAACTAAATCTCAGATAAGGGAGTTGAAATCTGGATTTTATAAAATCATGGATTTATGGAATATTAGGGTCAGAGGGCATCTTAGAAATGACCTACTCAGAACTCTAACTCGAACCAGGTTAATTCTCTCAATCTCATTGGATTCAATAAACATTCATTTAGAACCTGAGTGTGCCTAGCATTGTGTCAGACACTGGGTCTAAATACAGGAATTAGTCCTGGTTTCTGTCCTTGAGCATATCTTCTTGCAGGGGAGACAGCTTGGTAAACACATAACTCTCACACTGTGAAGTAGGGGCCACTGCAGTGTATGAGAGGTAGCCTGGGAAGGAGCAGTTATTCCGCCCAAAAGGGGAGATGCGGGGAAGCTCTTGCACGAGGTTTCCTTTGAGCTGAGCTTTGCAGGATAAGGAGGATCCTTTCTGGTGGACAGTGAGGGGAAGAGGGTTGGGCGGCAGGGCTGGGCACTGCAAGCAGAGGAGACGGGGTGAGCGAAGGACAAAGGGCTGCCTGTGGAAGGTTTGCAGTTCTGTGTGGCTCGGGGGGCAGAGTTGTAGAAGTGGCTGGTAAGGAAGCTGGAAAGGGAAATTAGGATCACGATCTAAAGGGCTCCGAGTACCATGTACAATTCAGACTTTCTCCCGCTAGAAATAGGGACCCATAAAAGACTTTAAAGCACAGGAGTACAGTAATAATAGCAACTATTATTAACTAAAATAATTATTAGTATGCTAAAAACTAATATTTATTGAGGGCTTACCAGAGGTCAGGCACTGTGTTAGGGACTTTACATACAGTAGTTCACTTAATCTTCTCAAAAAAAACTTTGAGGAAGGAACTATTAAAATTCCCGTTTTACAGCTGAGGAAATTAAGGGAGCCGAAGTAGCTGGTAGTGGCAGAGCCAGGATCTCAGCTGTGACAGACTCAGGCGGCTGTTTGTTAGAAGGTCACTAACAGCAGTGTGGAAAGTGGTCTTAGATGGAGAAAGGGGTTATCATGCTCAGGAAAGTATGAATCAGGCCCCACAGGGGTGTCCTTGGTTTCTGACTGGGTTGGGAAATGCCCTTTTCCTTCATGCTTGCTTCTTTCAGGGGGCTCAGAGGAGGAGTGTGGTCCATTTGGCTACTGGCTCCTGCCAGTCTCCACCATCTCTGCCCCCATCCTTTCACCACACACACACACATTTGCGGTTTTCATTAGTGACAGCTCTAAAATCCATCACTGTTGGTCAACAGTCTTCGGTCAAACCGAGGCTCTTCTTCCTTGGAGGTGACAACACACAGAGTGGGGTCCAGGATAAGTTGGGGAAGGCAGAATGAGCAGAGAACACCACACCATTAGCACCCCACACAACAGTCCCCAGAAATGCTCAGATTTCGTGCCAATTAAATGTGGGTAATGTAATTGTGAATGTACCGGTTAAAGAGATGAAAATGGCTGAACTGTAAATCACTTTATTTAAATGCATTTTTTGATAGCAGCGTATAGGCATATCATTAGCTTGTAAATATGTCTAATAAGCCTGTCTTCACTAATATGCCAAAAAGAGCCTAATTAACTTTTTTTTCTTCCAGTTAGACAGTAGTGTGAGTATCCCTGATCACATTTCCACACTATCTTTTTAGCATCAGCAAAGTGGCACTAAAGCAGCCCCTGTGACATCTATAAAAATGCTAGTTTATAATTAGGATGATCTTGGCTTGAACAATAATGTTGCAATTTGTAGTGATGGCTTCTGTTCCTCTTTAATTTTAATGTATTAGCCTACAATGCTCTGGAGATTTCTAGGCAGACTAGCCTGTTTCCGTTTCCAAAATTGCTGGCATTATACACTTTAGGGAAAGGAAGGAGAAGCAGCTGCAATTTGGTTTGTTGTTTTGTTTTTTTTTTCCTGGTAAAGAAATACAGAGGCAGAAAGGACACCAATGAAAAAGCTGAGTAAAACATTACCCATTTGTTTCTCATTGTCTGAATGTGAGGACCATGTCTTGGAGACGACACTGATGATAACCAGACACAGGAACCCAAAAACAGCAGGATCCTGGTGTTCTCCAATGTTCTCCAGTGCGGGGATCATTAGCTTGTTTCAATCAGTCCCAGGGGCCTGCAATGGATTCTACAAAGAAAAGTCAGTAAGGTTGACTATTTTGGTTTGCTAGGGCTGCTGTAACAAACTAAAACAAACTTGGTGACTTCAATCAACAGAAATTTATTGTCTGACAGTCTGGAAATTCTAAATCAAGGTGTTGACAGGGCTACCCTCCTTCTGAAGTCTGTAGGGGAGAAACCTTCCATGCCTCTCCCTAGCTCCTGGTGGTTTGCAGGCAATTCTTGGCTTGTAGCATTTCAATCTCTGCCTAAGTCGTCTCATGGCATTCATCCCTCTGTCTGTTTCTGGGTCTAAATTTTCTGTTCTTATAAGGAAACCAGTCATATTGAATTAGGGCCCATCCTAACCCAGTTAGGCCTCCTCGTAACTAATCACATCTTCAAAGAACCTATTTCCAAATAAGGTCACATTCATGGAACTGGGGATTGGCACTTAAAGTTTTCTTTTTGGGGTGGTGGTGGGGGCACAATTCAACTTATAATAATATAACTTATAACTTATAATTCAACTTCTTCTTTCAGTCCTATAATTCTTCCTGGATTCCATTCGGATATAGAAACAAAGGTGGGAGCCAATGTCATTGTCAGAACCACATAACTGAGGCCAGCCATGTCTCTCCCATCAGGCTCAGGATGCAATTGCTCCCTGTTGCCTAATGCTAGGGTTCTCAATATAGGGGGAGAGTGGTCCTTGGGTAGGCTTCAGGAAAACATGAATGCCCAGAAATAGAATGTAATTCTGATTGAACATCAGAATTGCTGTGGGAGATTTTACCCATACCCAAACTTGGGTCTCACCATTGGAGAATCGGATTCAGGGGATTCTGAACAGGGTTTGGGAATCTGTAATTATAATTCTTATAATTTGCCTTGTCCAGAAACCACAGCCCAGTCATTATCTGCATGACCTTTTGGTGCTCCTAGCCCTGTGTTTGAGAGGATAGGAATGAATCCCATACAGTAGGAGGGTCACAAAAGGGCATGGAGGGTACAGAAGAGCAGTTAGGATGGGACATCGTGGATAAGGGTCTGAAACACCGGAGCGAGACAACAGGTGCTGGTTGTGGGGAAATCAGCAGGATCCACATCCAGCAGTTTTTCGGGAGGTGAAAATTGCTTCAAAAATCAAAGAAGCATAAGAGAGTTGTCTGACCAGTATTTGTAAAACGAGTATGATAATGATGCCCTTTTAGGGTTGTTGAGTAGGTTAAATGAATAAAGTATATAAAGTGCCTAGAATAGTGCCTGTAAGAAGATACTTAACAAATAATAACTAAACTTAATTTTTAAAGGCACAGGGAATACCACTTGGATTATCACTGCAATACAGATTCTATTATGACTTATAATACATGTCTGTGGGGAACATAGAGTGTTAATAATAAGAAATCATATATGAATAGGAGAGTAAACACTAATAATCAAATACATTGAAATAGTTTTAAATAATTTTGGTTGGCTGCTTTCCTTGAACAAATACTTTGTATGTATTGTGGGCTGGTCAGGACTTTGTTTTCTGCACAGGTGACCTCACACCTCAGCTGGCTGCTTTAGTCTATGAAGGGCCCAAACTTCTAAGAGGAACACAGAAGAATCTGTCTTTTGAGAAGTTAGAAGTACACAGCACAGCTCAGAATGACACGAGTCAGCAATTCATCTAAGTAATACTTTGTTCCCTTATTGTGGTATATTTTCTAGCACTTGTGTTAGGCTTTACTTATGTGTCTTAGAGTCCTGAATAACAGAGACAGCAGTTTACTTATCTTTATGCCCCCCTCACTTCACAGATTGTCTAACACCCTTATGTGCTCAACAAATTTTTGTTGAATTAATGGGGTGGGGGGGGGGTACAAATGAACACAGCAACTTATTTCTAGGACCTGCCTTCCCCATCTAATGGGTAAATATCATCTAATGGAACTCAAATGACTTAAAGAGTATTACAGTGACATTTCTGGACTCCTTCACTTCCATTCCCACCTTATCAGATGAGGGCACCCTTGCTCAGTGAACAATGCTTTCACTGATTTATGTCCTTTCATATCTACAATGATGCTACTGATAAGTCTCGTCCTACTCATAAAGGTAGGGCAGATGCTTTAAATTCTTTTTCAATGGATTGCTTGGTTTATTTATTGGGTTTTCCTATACTGGAAATGAGCTTTCACAAATGCATCCATAAACATACTTGGCATCAATGCATCAATTTGCCCAACTTCTGGCTAAGGAGAACAGGCAAATTATGATCAGAGACAAGCAAACCATCCAGCTTGTATTCAGTTAATCAAATCAATACTTCATAATTATTCCCAGCTCAATATATAAATAAGCTTTCTAGCAATTAGGGATGGTTATGCAGCTTTGACTTGAACTTTTAGAAAGTGACAGGGAACTCACTGTCTTAACAAGTAGCCCATTCTACTTGAGTTCTACAGAATTTGTGGTTCTGTGATTCTAGGAAATGGTAGTTTCATTTATTATTTGAAGGAATTCATTTCAATTATGTCTCTGGGAATCACAGAGTAGAAGAAAGAAATACCACAAGATTTCTTCAAAATAAAGGAATGGGATTTTATCCTAGAAGTCCTTGACCTCACTAGCACTTGACTCTGAGTTCCTCAGTTCTCAGACAGGGCTAACCACAATGTGTGCTTACTTCAGTAATGCCTCTACTCTAACTGCTAAAAACCTTTTATCCACAAACTCATGCTCTTCTCTCCAGACGAGAGTCTCTGAACCCTTGCTCTGATATTTTCTGTATGCCCTTCCTCTGCTGAAACTCTTATTTGTACCTTTTCATTTAAGATCCACTATAGAACTCAAGCAGGCATTGTCAAGCATTAAGAGCAATTATTCCAGTGTAATTTGAGGAAATCAAATGTCTCATTTACCATGAGACCTGGAGACATGTGAGTTTTAATGCAAGTAGCCATACTTTGGAAACTGTAAATTTCTATCACCAATTTGTTATGCTGACACTTGTAGGAGGGACATAGCTCTAGCCCTTTAGCACCCTGCTCATCTAGCAATGAGCAGAACCTCACATAAATGGGATATGGTCCTGGTAGGTTGAGATGGAAGAGAGAAGGCAGGAAAAGATCTGGGTCCACTGGAATGTGACAGAGGGCTGTTCTATGCTGGCTTGGGGGTGACAGGAAAACCCTGTAGTCAGTAATGGGAGCACTGGATAAGAACCAAAGCACCTTGGAAAAGCCCTACCATCACTACCTTTTTCATCTCCCTTCTCAGGCTAATCTTCCAAGTAATCCAGAAGAATTCAACAGCCTCTGAGTTACTTTACGTTTGCTTGGTTCAGTTAGATCTTGTTACTGGCTAGGTTGTAATTTACATGTACCTGGTAGTTACTCTTCTCTGTGGGTCCAATCTTTCACTGCAAGCGAAACTTCCCCTGAATGTCCAGCACAGGGCCATGCCTGCTGAGAATCCCCCCTCCTCCCACCTTTGCCAGATGATGGTTGTCCCTGAGGCAGCACTTATGTAACCAGACCTCAATGCAACTCTCACTACTTTTACTCTATAGATATTTAGGATATTTCTATGAGCAAACCTCAAAATTCATTTTTTTCTATTGGTTCAGGTTCTATCAGTTATCTCAGAAACTGTTTCTTTGCAATCTAAATGATTAAATAAATGGAAACACCAACACCACAATTTTGCAATTCAATTCACCTTCATAATGACATAGCAACACACTTTGAAAGGCAATTCGTTCCCATTTGCACAAACTAGGAATGACCAACTGTCAGAGAACATAAGGGTAATGTAAGATCCCCTACCCTAGTGGTTTGCTGGGTTTTAAGAAAAAGGACAGCAAGAAGCCATTTGTCTCAAAGCAGGAAGGACATATAAATGTATCAGGTTTTCTTGATCAACCCTTTTATTAACTATCCTCAGATTTTCAGGATGTTGCTACTATTTTCTCCAACAAGTTCAGAATCATAGACTTAACATTTCAAAGAATAATAAAATTATTGAATTTTTAGAACAAGGATGAACTTCAGAAACCATCCCTCATTTTACACATGAGGAAGCTAAAGCCTGGAAAGGAAAAGGGACTTGTCCTGGCACTTGGTTGCATGAGTGGCAGATCTAGGCTCAAACCTAGATTTTCTAACTCAGTGTCCGGTGATATCAGCTTAAGAAATATGTGCAACCCAGGAGAGTGTCCAGCCAGCAGGATTCAAGCAGTCCTAGTGATGTTCTCCTCCCTCATGCCTTTTGCCCTGCCTCCATCACCAGCACCCTTTTTTCTGTGCAGGTAGCCATCATTTCTAGTTCTCTGCCTTAAATAAGGTAGTGCTGGTGTGTCTGCTCAGATAGAAGGGCAGCAGCTGTTTCCCCTCCTTGAAGATATTGCCTGTGGAAGCCCCCCACCACCTCCCAACAACTGTCCAAGAGCGCTGCTGCTACCTGGGGAGACAGAGTGGAGAACGACCCCACACCATTCTCTCAGGACATGCAGCATTTTCTTAGGGGATTGTGATGGGGTGCAAAGACTTTGGATCTTCACAGAACGTGGGACAGACAAAAACTTACAAAATTAATTTTAGGCCATTTTTTCATTGGCCCCTTGTTCTGGTTTGGAACTGTTATGTACCCCAGAAAATGCTATGCTCTTTTAATCCATTCTATGGGTGCAGACCTATTGTTGAGTGGGACCTTTTGATTAGGTTGTTTCCATGGAGATGTCACCTAGCCCATTCAAGGTGGATCTTAATCCTTTCCTGGAGTCCTTGAAGGGAGCTCACAGAGAGAGAGAGAGAGAGCTGAGAAAGAAAACTCCCCAGGAGAAGCAAGAAGGACCCACAGAAACTAAGAGAGCCATTTTGAAACCAGGGCCCAGGAGAGAAGGACCAGCAGACGTCACCATGGCCTTCCCATGTGACAGAGGAACCCCAGATGCCAGCAGCCTTTCCTCACAGAAGGTATCTTCCTCTTGATGCCTTAATCTGGACATTTTCATGGCCTTAGAACTGTAAATTTGTAACCTAATAAAACCCCATTGAAAAAGCCAACCCATTTCTGGTATATTGCATTCTGGCAGCTTTAGCAAACCAAAACACCCCTGGTCTCCTCCAATATTGTATATTATACATGTGCTTCTGCACTTATTTTCTTATTCTCAATAGCAGTAATAGTAAAAATGGTGGCAGCAGTAGTCACAGTAGTAATATTTCTTAACTATACAATGAATCCTTCTTAGAACTCATGGTTTTGTCAATGTTTTGTGGATTAATAGTGCCTTTGGGAATTGTTCAAAAGCTAAGGACCCTCTCCCAAGGAAAATGCACACAGAAATAAGCACACAGTTATCCATGAGGTTGTGTGGGTTTTATGAACTTCCTGAAACCCAGACCTTAGATGATCCAAACCACTTAGCCCCTGTGGACAGAAAACTGGGCTCAGGACTTGGCAAACTTTGATGGTGCCATTAGCTTATTTGCTGTGCTGTTTTGGATAAGCCAGTTGTTTCTTTTTTTTTTTTTTTCTTTTTTCTGGTTTCTATTTACTGGTCTCTTAAAATGGGAATGGACATTTTATTCATAGCTGGAGAGAACGAGGTTAACAACACAGGGCCATGCCTGCTGTGGCCTCAGTCAGGGGAGTGACTGTGTGTGGAGACAGACAGGAAAGGGAGGATCAGAACCTTGCTTGGGAGAATGTGAGAGGGGCTGGTGGCAGACGGCAGCTGCATTGGAGACGTCCACCCCCAGGAACTGGTCTTGGGAAGAGGGTGTCGATAGACAGATCCCAACAAGCAGGGGTACTCAAGAGGCTGGCAATTTTATAGCTCCTGGCAGGAAGACCAGCAGTCAGCACCAGGCTGGTTTGAATGGAAGTAGCAGGATCTGAATGCCGAGGCTGGGAACCAGGGGCAGATCTGCAATCCCTGGGAAAGTGAGTCAGGGTAACAGTCTGCGAAGAAGTGGAATGCTCAGCAGATCCTGGAAGGAAGACTTGGAAACAGGCACTGAGACCCATGTAGCCACAGGAAATGAGGCTCGATATTGAGGCTGAAACATGAAATGTTGGAAATGGGCCTCATTACTGGGGCTGAAACTCAAAGAAACCAAACCAGTAAAGGACAGTCATGGGCAGTTTATAAAAGAAAGAATACAGCTAGTCAATGTGGACATAAAAAGTTAAACCTCAATATTAATCAAATACTTGCAAATTGAAACAACATAAGATACCATCTTTCACTTATAAAAAAAGGTGAAAAGCAACTGGTGATGGTGAGGGAATAGGAAATAGATATGTATACACATTTTGTTTGGTACGGTCTCTCCTAATTTGGAAAAGTGCATCAAAATTTGAAAAATACACACATATTTTGCACCAGTATTTTCATTTTGAGAAATTTATACTAAGGGGATGTTTAGGAATGTGTACACATATTTAGCCATAAGAATGCTAATTGCGGAGAAATCAGATGCCCAACAAATAGGTAATTAGTTAATGTATTATACCACACCATATATTGGCAAATTATGAACAAGTTGATAAATATGTTTATTGGGATGAAAGGTATCATGGTGTATTGCTAAGTAAAAGAAAAAAAAATGGGTTACAAATGTGTATATTCAATATGTACCTGACACATAGTATGCACTTAATAAAAATGTGACATTGATATGGTACAACTCTAATAAGGAGAACATATACCAAAATGACAATAATTATTTTCCTGGTTAATGTATATGGGAAGTTTTATGTACCTCTTTTTTGCTTGTCTGTTTTCCTATTTTTCATCCAATGAACAAATATTATTTGTATAACACAGAAAAAGTAAAAGTACTTTTAAAAAGTGACTCTCATTAACTGGATGCCTTCTTTACCAGGGCTTTAGGGAATATTAACTAGCATGGTATGTCCATGCCCAAATCTAAAAGTCAGGCTTAGATGACCTCCTCTAACCAACCTGAGCTGGGGTGCACCAGGCAGTTTCAGGGATGGCGCTTCTGTGCCACTTCCCTTCTGCTCCCCTCCCCACACTCCGCCACTCTGCTAAAAGTGAGGTCACAATCAAGCCAGGGGCCAGATCCCAGATGATTCCTGAAAGCCTGGCCTCATTTGGAGGAGCCTTCAAGCTCTTGATATTTGCTAATTACACAGATATCAAATACCAAAATCTCCACAAAGACAGATAATAAGGCAGTCTTGTGTGCTACATTAGCCCCAGTATAGTTAGCACAGTCAATAGAGCCCATAATAGCCCATAATAAAGGTTTGATAAGTATTTCAGAACTGATATAGAACAAAGGAAAGGAAATCAGATTTTATGTGTGCCTTGTATATACCAGACATTATTTTAGGACTCTTAAATGACTCTTAAGAGTCACTATAGGGTGATGGATCAAAGGTACAAACTCTGAAACTCAGGATTCCTGGGTTTGAATACTGGCCCTACCTCTTATTAGCTCTGTGACTTTGAGAAAGCTAACTCTTCCAAGCCTCCATTTTCTTATAAATAAAATAGAAATATGGCAGCCAGTCTCCAAAGCTGGCCCCCACTAGACTGTACCTCCTGGCTTCTGTGCCCTTGTGCAGTCCCCTCCCACAGTCAATCTCTGCTGGCCTGGATCTGATTGAATGAATAGAAGGAAACATTAAATGATGTCCTAGAAATTCAGAATTCATGCATTAAGGAGGACTTGCAGATTTTGCTTTTGTGCTTTTAGGAGCCCTGAGCTGCCATGTAAGAAATCTTTCCTTCTGCAGAGACCACATGGAGAGGTGAGGCCCTGCCACGACAGGGGAGGGAGGGTGGCCCAGCAATCCCAGCATCCTACTCAAGCCCAGATGACTCCAGCTCCAACTGCATCTACTGCAACCTCAGGAGAGACCCCAAGGGAGACCCCAGAGAAACCCCAGCTGCACCCAGTTACCTGCAGAACTGTAAGACATCATGAAATGGCTGTTTTAAGCCATCAAGTTTTGGACTGGATCGTTCCACAGAAACAGATAGCCAAAATCTGGAACAAGAGTTTCTACCTTGTAGATTAAATACAACTATGCATATAAAGCACCTGGCACAATAAAACTGCCCTGTAGGTATCTGTTAATTATTTAATCTTTGTGAACAATTCTGTAAGGAAGATATCAACATCCCCATTTCATGATGAGAACCCTGAAGCAAAAAAACAGAAGGCAAGGGTTGGGACAGTATTCAAGGAGCCAGGTCCACCTCACCCCAAAAGCAAATCTTGAGGAACCTAAGAAGGCGGCTAGGTGAGACAGGGAAAAAAAACACCTCTGTGAAAAATACTAGATAAAAACCAGAAAGTGACCTACAACACCAGTTCCAGTGATGCATAAGCTGGACAAGGTCTGCTAAATCCACAGGGACCATGCATTTGGTGAAACCAGGAGTCTGCATTCTGAAATGAGTGAGTAAGCCAGCTGAAAAGTCCGGTGGCCGCACTGTGGTGTGGGGAAACAGTGGGTTGGCGTTTGGAGATGGACTAGTTCTTGTTTTAAAAAAAAAAACCCAGGAGTGGCTGCGGACACGACGGGGAGAACCATGCAGTGAAGCACGGCAGGAGCAGGCTGTCCCAACGCTTCGGTGTCCGGAGTGAAGAACAGCCCTTCCCACACTTGCTGCTGATTGTCTTGGGTCCAGCGGGGCAGAGGGGAGCCAAAAGGAGAAAGAAACCGCACCTCTTGTAACTATCTCCCCAGCGGGCTGGGGACACTCCCGCCCAGGGCCGGACCCACAGCCCAGAGCCATGCCAAGAAACCCAGTGTGACGGGGAGTGTATCCCACGGCACCACGCACATGCCACAATATCGGCCATGGACAGTGGCCTTAGGTGCACCCACAGTTAATTGTCCCAGAGCTGGGCAGGCGGAGCTGTGCGAAAAGGGGGAAATTAACACGCCCCATTCAACCATCTTTACATCAGGCTGGGAACACCCTTGCATGGCCCAGCGGCCCAGGGCTTCCCTGGAGGGCTGGTGCGCACTTGTGACATGGCACAACCTTCCCTCAGCAGAGGTCCTGGAAGAGCGCGGCTGGGAAGGGAGACCCACTCAGAAATCCCAGGGACCCTACGCCAATATCAAGGACTTGTGGGTCAGCGGCAGAGGCAATCTGTGGCAAGACTGAAATGAAGGCTTAGACTCTTGCAATAGCCTTAAATCTCTGGGAACACCTGGGAGGTTTGATTATTAAAGCTGCCCTGCCTCCCTAACCACCCAGACACATGCCCCACATTCAGGGCGGACAGCACCAACAACACACCCAAACTTAGTGCACCAATTGAACCCCACAAGAATCAGCTCCCCACACACCACAAAGACAAAGTTGGGGAGAATTGACTTGAGGGGAATAGGTGACTCGTGGATGCCATTTGCTGGTTAGTTAGAGAAAGTGTATGCGACCAAGCTGTAGATCTGACAAATTAGAGACTGGTATTTTTTATAACTTGAAAGAACCCTATCAAGTAAAGCAAATGCCAAGAGGCCAAAAACAACAGAAAATCTTAAAGCATAAAACCAGATGATATGGAGAACCCAATTCCAAACACCGAAATCAAAAGATCAGAAGAGACACAGTACTTGGCACAATTAATCAAAGAACTAAAGACAACCAACAAGAGCATGGCATAGGATATAAAGGACATGAAGAAGAGCATGGCACAGGATATAAAGAACATAAAGAAGACCCTAGAAGAGCATAAAGAAGAAATTGCAAGAGTAAATAAAAAAATAGAGAACTTATAGAAATAAAAGAAACTGTTGACCAATTAAAAAGACTCTGGATACTCATAATACAAGATTAGAGGAAGTTGAACAATGACTCAGCATCCTCAAAGACCACAGAATGGAAAATGAAAGAACAAAAGAAAGAATGGGGAAAAAAATAAAAAAAATCAAAATGGATCTCAGGGATATGATAGATAAAATTAAATGTCCAAATTTAAGACTCATTGGTGTCCCAGAAGGGGAAGAGAAGGGTAAAGGTCTAGAAAGAATATTCAAAGAAATTGTTGGGGAAAACTTCCCAAACCTTCTACACAATATAAATACACAAAGCATAAATGCCCAGAGAACTCCAAATAGAACAAATCCAAAAAACCCACTCCAAGACATATTCTGATCAGACTGTCAAATACTGAAGAGAAGGAGCAAGTTCTGAAAGCAGCAAGAAAAAAGCAATTCACCACATACAAAGGAAACAACATAAGACTAAGTAGTGACTACTCAGTGGCCACCATGGAGGCAAGAAGGCAGTGGCATGACATTTAAAATTCTGAGAGAGAAAAATTTCCAACCAAGAATACTTTATCCAGCAAAACTCTCCTTCAAATTTGAGGGAGAGCTTAAATTTTTCACAGAGAAACAAATGCTGAGAGATTTTGCTAAAAAAAAGACCTGCCCTACTTCAGATACTAAAGGGAGCCCTACCGACAGAGAAATAAAGAAAGGAGAGAGAGAGAGAGAGAAATTTAACAGACATATATAAAACATTACATTCCAGGTCACCAGGACACACATTCTTCTCTAGTGATCATGGATCTTTCTCCAGAATGGATCGTATGCTGGGGCATAAAACAAGCCTCAATAAATTTTAAAATCTCTGACCACAATGGAATACAAATAGAAGTCATTAACCATCAGAGACTTGGAGAATTCACAAACTCCTGGATGGCAAAAATGAGGGGGAGATGAATACATTCCCGGATAATCAAAAGCTGAGGGACTTCATCACCAGTAGATCAGTCCCATAAGAAATGCTAAAGGGAGTTAAGCAGGCTGAAAGGAAGGGACACTAAACAATTGACTGAAACCACATGAAGAAATAAAGATTTCCAGTAAAGATCACATGGTAAGTATAAATACCAATACTACTGTATTTTTGATTTGTAACTCCACTATTTACTTCCTACAGGATCTAAAATACATAAACTGTAATGATAAATAGGTGTTTTTGGACTCAATGTAAAATATATAATTTTTGACAAGAACTACATAAAGGTGGGGGAATGGAGGAGTATAGGATCATAGTTTATGTGTCCTATTGAAGTTGAGTTGGTATCAAAGAAAAACAAGATTGTTATAGATTTAAGAGGTTACATTTAAGCCCCATGGTAAACACAGAGTATCAGAGAATATGACCATAGAGATGGAAAGTAGAGTATGGGTTATGAGAAGTGGGGGAAGGGGCAATGGGGAGTTAAGAAATGAGTGTAGGGTTTCTGTTTGGGGTGAAGGGAAATTTCTAGTAATGGATGGTGGGAAGGTGATAACATTACAACATTCTAAATGTGATTAATCCCACTAATGGAATGGTAGGGAGGGGTAGGAATGGGAAGATTTAGGCTGTATATATGTTTCCACAATTGAAAAAAAAAAGTCTAAATAGATGACAATTAAATGTCAAGGATGATCCTGGATGGGATCTGAGGATGGAGGAGAGGAGGCTCAAAGGGACACAGATGGTACATAAGAAAAAAAAAAAGAAATATAGAATGTAAGCTTTGTATCAATGTTGAATTTCTTGAACTTCTTAGCTGCGCTTAATGGGATTGCATAAAAGAATGTTCTTGTTCATGGGAAATGTATATGTGGATTATAGTGTATGTTCAAGGATGTGTGCAGCCTGCTCTCATATGTTCAGAGGACAGAGCAATAGATGATGGATGATAGATAGGGAGGGTGGGAGGGAGGGAGAGAAAGAAAGAAATGGTGGTATGACAGGATGTTAAAGTTGGTGGATCGGGGTATCGAGGGAGGGGGGTCAGGGTATGCTGGAGTTCTGTGTATGGGGTTTGTATTGTTTTTGCAACTGTTCCTGTAAGTTTGAATTTATTTCAAAGTAAAATTAAAAAAAAAAAAAAAAAGCAAATCTTCTCCCTTACATCACGGCTGCCTCTCTAGGGAAAGAGAAGTAGCGACTTGCCCCAGAGTCTTAGGAAATAAACAGCCTGTTTTTTTTTTTCCATATCAAATCCCCTTGATAATAAATAATGAGGGAAATGAAGGAATATATGAGTCAAAGCATGTGCTCTTGTGGTGGAATTGGTTGCTGTGGAGATAGCTGTGATGGCTCAAGCCAGTGATGGTTTCAGCTGGGGAAATGAGCCACAGGAATGGAAGCACCAGGAAGCAACAACCATCTTTCTCCTAATGCAATGTAATGAAGGAAGTTAAACTACAAATGAATGAAAATAGGGATGGAAGATTTTCTAAAGATGATGCTTCCCAGCGTTTCCACAGTTCTCTAGCGAACACCATCAGCTGGCAGAAAACAGCAGTAAGTGCCATTCAGTGTTAATTACATTTAAATGTAAATCTAAATGCATCAGGCGCAGATGAGTCATTTTTAATAACACCTCATCCTGGGCTATTAAAATTTTTATTTGTCACAATCTAATTGATTTGTGTCCATTTCAATTATTCGTTTACTTTATGCTCATCACTTTCCTGGGCTGATGGGAACAGGCCGGCCAGCAACTTTCATTTCCTCCCTCCACTTGTGTTCATTCTCATCAACATCTACCATCCCAAATATCTGATGGTGGGCCATTTCAAATCGGTTCACGTCCTGCCTGAACCCTACCCCGCGAGACCAGCCTGGGAGGGTCCTAATCAATCCCTGAGCCCTTTATAACCAGCTGAGATATCACCCAGGAAGGCCTCTCTGAGGAGCTCCACCTAATCCTCATCACTCAGGAGAATCACTGGGAACTTGTATCATTGTGCTTTTCAGTATATATCACTTCTAACTTGAGTTTATGTATATTTTATCTCATCAAGGACAAAGGTGTCCTTACTGTCTTCTGTTTCAGGTACTTTCATTATGTACACCACACACACACACACACACACACACACATTCTAGAACAATCCTTTGGACTGAGTTCTAGTTCCTTTCATCAAAACTTACCCTTCATGTGTCCTATTTTCTCAGGTCTCCTCCAAGGGGCCAAGGGTGGTAGTGGATTTGTTAATTGGTGAAATGAAGCTCTATACTGTATTAGTTGTCTTTCGTGTGATGTTTGCCACCTAACAATATGTTCTAAATTAAATAAAAATGCATATTTCTCCTTAAGATGAAAACTGAGTTAATGGTGGAAGTAAGGAGAAATGTATCAGGCTAAAAGTGTAGATAACTTGGAATATGGAGACCATTCTGGACCCTCAAAAAACGCCAGGAAGTCAGTTGCTTATTGTTCCCAGACCTTTGAATGCCACGTTTGTCAGTAACTTTGTTTTATAGAATGGATGGTGGTGAACAACACTAGTGAGTCCTCTAGGGGCCCCCAACCCACCTGCCAGATAATAAGAAGCAGATGGGAGGTGTTGCTCATTGATGCTTTGGGGCAAGTATAAGATGGAAGCAGCAGAAGAGGTAGAAGGCAGGAGTTCTCCTCTCCCATACCCCTGTGTGCATGCACTTCCCCTCCTCTCCCTCTTCTATACTTTCCTCCATTTTCAGACAATGTGCTCATGCCTTTGAATGCCTCCATCTCTAGGCCTGATGTTTTGTTTTTCTACTGCAGTATGAATCAGAGTAGACATGGCTTCCAAAGAGCCAAGGGGAATGGCATTCACCCATCACTGCGGGGACAGGCACCAAAGGCTCCAGCAGTTGACAATATGTTTGTAACAGATCACTGGGCAATTTTCCAGTCTGATACTTCCACTCTGCCTGTGTCCTCCAAAGCACAAGGTATCAGGAAAGTTGGCAGTCCATGTGACAGAGGCTTTGAAATACAGCCCCCATCACACACCACATGCTGGAAAGCATCCAAGCCATAGTACTCCCATTGGATTCATTTGCAAGTCTCTGAGTCCCAGGTTAATTGTACTAAATAATAGCCCTGACCCATCAGTACACAAAGAAGGCTGGCAGGCCCGTAAGTTTTTGTTCATTTAACTCACCTCTGTAAGTGTCAGTGTACTTACACAAACATGTACACAGGAGGTGAGCATAGAAATATATATTGCTGATGCATATTAGCACACATGCACACACATATATTCATACACTTGCACACACACATATGCATACAAGATGCAACCTAGATAAATCATCCTTCAGGCTGGCTCTTGAGTCAAGCCAACTGGACGTTTCCTTTTTAGTCTGCTCCTAGAGGCAGAGAGTACAGTTCTGCAATGCTCTAAGTAGGAAGCACATTCTGGCTACTGACAATTACCTGAGCCTACCACAGCCCAGACTCTTTGCTTTGAAAGCCAGGAAGTCCACGCCCCAGCCATGAAACAGACGGGCTTCTCACAGCTGCCTGACTGGTGTCCAGATTGCTGTGGTGGCTCCTTCCCCCATGCCAGAGAAGGGCCAGAGGCCTCATCCTGGCTCCTACTGCCTTTGCAGCTCTGCCTTCCTGCCCATGGCTTTCCCACCCCATGACTCCCATGGGTCTCTTGGCTGATGAGCATCTGTCCACTCTTGCATCCTCTCCTGTTACTCTAGGTATGGGTTCAGCTGGCAGAGCTGCTGCACATGGGCTTGGTGAGGATGCCAAATGCCTATATAACATATACTTGAAGGCTTCTGGCTGTACCACAACCCAGTGTAGGCAGGAGAGTGAGGAGCTTAAGAGCAAGGGTGTTAAAGAGAAACTACTCTGGGATTGAATTGCCACTATTTAGTATGTGTCCTTGTGTATGACCTCTTTGAGCCTCAGTTTCCTCAACTGTAAAATGTAGATGGATAATATCTACCTCATAAGGTGATTGTGAGGGTTGTACAAATGTATGTCAACAGTTTAGCACAGTGCCAGGCACATACTAGGGGCTCAATAAGTGTTGTGAATCACATCATTATCTTCATCATCATCATCATCATCATCATTATCATCATCACTTCTTGCTCTTTAGCTACAAAAAGCAGTAGGTCCTTATAATGGCCCTTGCCCCTACTGCTTTCTCTTTCTAGACTTGCAACTTCAGCTCTTCAAAGAAGAAATAGTATAATCAAAGCTTCTTTCTTTTTGCAAAGATTTTAAGACTTATTTATGTTTGTCTTTGTTGGTTTAGAGAAAAGGAGAAAAAAAATTAGTAAGAACCAACCATATACCAGGAACTATCTAAATAGTTAAAAGCTTGAAAATGCCCCCACAAAAACTGAGTTGCATTTGCAGGTAGAACTCTGAGTGAAGGGGTCTGCTGGGTGCAGGGACTTGCTTCTGAGATAGTGAGGAATCCAATCTGTGTGTGTCTTATAGGTGCCAGGGAGCAGCATGGCTCATTGCAGCCTTGGAAGAGAAAAGAAGGAGAATCCAACCCTTTGCCTGGTCTGGAAGGTGGGGCTCTAAAGACTTCAAAGGTGCTATCTGGAGACCAATTCTGTGGCAGGATGCAGTGTGTCTAGGGGCCTGGGTACACATGTTAACCACTGGAGAAGTTTCTGATTCAGGGTGAAAAGGAGGACAGTGAGGGGAAAGCTATGGTCCTCCTTGGAAGATGAATTTCCTATGTACTTTAGAATCCCATCACCTCAGATTCAGTGCCTGGCACAGAGAATGCTGGCCAAGAGACTAATAATAATAGATTTATTGTGTCCTTACTATATGTCAGGCACTGTTCTAAGTGCTTTGCATGTATTGAGTCATTTAATCCTTCTTGTTCTACAGATGATGAAACTGAGAACAGAGAAGTTATTTCTAGCAGATGGTCACACAGCTAGTGAATGGCAAAGCTCAAATTTGAACCCTGGAGTCCAGTTGTTCATGGTATCATCATATAGTTGTACATTTATCACTCCAGTCAGCACTTGAACATATTATTATGAGACGAAATAGTTTCAGTGGCTGAGAGATTTCAAATGGAGTCGAGTGGTCACTCTGGTGGGCATTCTTACACACTATATAGATAACACTTTTTAGGTTTTATTGTATTGGAATAGCTAGAAGTAAATACCTGAAGCTACCAATCTCCAACCTGGTAGCCTTGACTCTTGAAGACAACTGTATAACAATGTAGCTTACAAGGGGTGACAGTGTGATTGTTAAAAACCTTATGGATCACACTCCCTTTATCCAGTGTGTGGATGGATGAGTAGAAAGATGGGGACAAAAACTAAATGAAAAATAGGGTGGGATGGGGGGATGATTTGGGTGTTCATTTTTATTTTTTATTCTTATTCTGATTCTTTCTGGTATAAGGAAATGTTCAAAAATGGATTGGGGTGATGGATGCACAGCTGTGTGGTGGTACACCATGTATGATTGAATAGTATGTGAATATATCTCAATAAAACTGTATTTAAAATAAAAAATTAAAAAAGTTCATAAAGGACACTGGAAGTCAATTGTGCCATGTTACCTGCTCTTACACAATACATACATTCTTTAAAAAAAATGTGAAGACTTTAGTCTTCCACCTCATTTCAAATTCATGACTGTTTTGAAAACCATAGGAGAGTTGAGCTCACAAAGCAAACAACTGGCCTTGAATATCCCCAAATTTAAGGAGAGACAGTGTCTGTAGAGAGAGAGGAAATTCAGACCCAGGCTCACCTGGGATAGATACAACTGGACACTTGTGGGAAGAGTTCAGCTACAGTAGTTGACAAATTGATGAAGGCTAAGTGTGGGCTGTCAGGTCAATATGATTACCTCTTGCAGGCTGCAAAAATTGGGGGAGTCTGCCTGCATTCTCTTGTGGCCTCTTTCTACATGAATCCCACCAGGCAGTCACAGAAAAGATAGCCAAGAGCCCTTAAAAGTGCCTGTTTTGGTGAAGACTTAGGGAGGAGGAAGAGCAGCCAGGGAGAGGGGCAAAAAACTTTACCTATCTTCAACATCCAATATAGAACAAAGGCCTTAATCAACAGGGGCTGATTTGGGGTGGTGCTGCAATAAGCACTGCTAGCTTTAGGGCAATCTTTAGTACTCTTTTCAGCTGGGGAAAGGGAAGGGGGGGGGACCCTACTCCTAGGGAAGGGGCAGGACAACTGCAGCCTGAGGAAGGGAAGAAAACAGAGAAGCCCACACAGCATGAGACCCAAGGACAACATGTGCTTAAGGTGAGGCTTAATCAGAACAACAGAGGCAGTGTGCCGCCTCCACCCCCTCCACCCTCAACATACACCATGGAGCTAAGCAGCTTTGAATGAAATGTAACAGCAGAATGCTCCTGACAGAGAGACAGAAAAGCAACCTCTCTGACACACAGCAAACAGGGAAGGTCTAAAAGTCAAAGTTGAACAGATATTGCTGTGGTAAACCCTTCCCCATCCTAGACACAAGGTATCTTTACAGGAAATTGAAGGCTGTGATGCACTGAGGGTAACCAGAGTGACAACAGATCTCAAACCAACTCCTAACTGGATTAATGCAAGACCCTACTCGAAAAGACTAGCAAAAGGAAAGCTGTGCCCATTTCCAGGCTTAAAATCTATCTACCACACTCCTTACCATCCTACACAACATACTCCGCTTTCAGCAAAAAATTACAATGCAGACTTTAAAAAGGTAAGAAAAAACACACTCCCAAGAGAAAAAAATCATTAGATTCAGATTAGATATGATAGACATGTAAGAACTCTTGCTAGGGAGTTTAAAATGAGTATGATGAATCTTAAAGGCTCTAATACAAAATATGGACAAAATGTAAGATAATATTGGTAATTTCAGCAGAGAGATGGGAAATAGAAGAAATGAATGGAAATGCTAGAAGTTAAAAAAAAAGCAGCAGAGATTTTTAAAAAAGTCTTCAATGAGCTCATCAGTAAAATGGAGCCAAAGGAAAGAATCAGGGAATTAAGGATAGGTCAATAAAAATTTCCCAAATCAAAATACAAATAGGAAAATAGTGGGGAAATAAAACACAGAACAGGACACCCAAGAGCTTTGAGATAATATCAAATGTTCTAACGTAGGCATAATTGGAATCCCATAACAGGAAGAGAGAGAGAATAGGACAGAAGAAATATTTGAAGAAATAAAGACAGAATTTTCCAAAATTAATGATAGGCACCAAACTACAGATCCCAGAAATTCAGAGAACACCAAACAGCAGAAAAACCAAACACCTAGGCACACCATATTCAAACTGCAGAAAACAAAAGACAAAGAGAGACTATTGAAGATCCTGAGGAAAAAAGAGACATTACATAGAAACAAAAAAAATAAGAAATACAGCAGACTTCTTATCAGAAACTACAGAAGCCAGAAAATAATGGAATGACATATTTAAAGATTTAAAAGAAAAAAAAAATCAACTCAGAGTCCTAAACCAAGCACAGATTTCTTTCAAAAATGAAAGAAAAAAATTTTTCTCACAAAACACAGAGGGAGTTCATTTCCAGAAGACTTACTCAATAAGAAAAGTTAAAATGCCTCAGGCAGAAAGAATATGATAGACTGAAATTTAGACTGATACAAAAAATGAGGAGTATGATGAATGGAATAAATGAAGGTAAAATTACATTCTTTTTTATATTTTTAATTTCTCTAAAATATAATTGAGTGTATAAATAAAAATATAAAGAATGTATTGTGTGCTTATAGTATGTGCAGAGAGTATGACAAGACAGCATACAGGATGGGAAGGCAGAATTTGGAATATACTGTTGTGAGGTCCTTACACTACACGTGAGGTAGTATAATATTTGAAGGTAGACTCTGATTAATCAAAGATGATTCAGCAGAGAGATGGGAAATAGAAGAAATGAATGGAAATGCTAGAAGTTAAAAAAAAAGCAGCAGAGATTTTTAAAAAAGTCTTCAATGAGCTCATCAGTAAAATGGAGCCAAAGGAAAGAATCAGGGAATTAAGGATAAGTCAATAAAAATTTCCCAAATCAAAATACAAATAGGAAAATAGTGGGGAAATAAAACACAGAACAGGACACCCAAGAGCTCAAGGCACACTACTTTATGCATTTTCCAGAACCCATAGAAGTATACACATGAGGAAAAGTGAATTTTACCGTATATAAATGTAAAAAATATAACCATGATTTAGGGTAAAGATGGAATGCAGACTGTGACAAATGAATCAACTGTGTTACAAAGAATCACAAAACCACACTGAAGAGGATGGTGACGAAAGGAGCTTACCTAAGTAATGTTTCCTTCCCTGGAGCTGGGATAGTGATGTACATTTCAGAGTATGTACAGTCTGTCTCATAGCTGAACAAACTTGGGATTCTACCATCTAGAATGAAGGAGAGAATGACTGTTGCATAGGCAAGTGTCACAGAATGACTCCTGTCCCCCCACAGAGACAGTCATGTCCTAAACCCTGATCCCATGGGTGTGGAGTCTTGGGAAGTAGAATCTTCAGTGTGACTGGAGCCCTTATAAGCAAAGGAAATTTGGACATGAAAGCTGCAGAAGGAGACTGAGGGAGACAGATGGTCACAAGATGGAGGCAGAGGCTGGTCACCAGCAAACCACCTCCAGAACACCACAGAATTCAGAGCAGGCATGATCTGCCATTCCCTTGATCTCAGACTCCTAGCCTCCAAACTTTGAGCCAGTAAATTCTTGCTGTTTTAAGACAACCAGTCTTTGTATTTTGTTGTAGCAGCCATGGCAAACTAAGACATCTGCAAGTAGCATCTGCCATATATACTATCTTAAGTTATTCTTCAATTTTTTTCACATGTATTGGTACTGCTCTTGTCATTATACTTCTTGTCATTCTGATAGCATGACCCAACTAGGTCTTAGTTCTCTTTTGTATTCCCCTCAGAGCCTGGTCCAGAGCTAAGCTCAATAAATTTTGTTAACTGGTTGAAGAAAGAAAAACAACAACAACAACAAAACTCCCAATGTCAAAGAGTTGAAGACACTGTCATTTACACTGTCTCCATATTTCCATGCCAACCCTAGATTCATCCCTTTGGTGCACTTGCAGAGAGTACCAAATAGGAAGAAAGGCACCAGTTCAGTGGCTGGGCACGCACATATGCCAAATTATACACCAGGCAGACATTGGGACACCTGCATCAACAAAGCATATCTGTTATGGGATTTGTGTAGCTACCAATGCCAGAAGCAAACTTCCTCACATTCATCATGCTGTGTATCATCTCTGTATTTTTGTCCATGCTATCCCCTTTTCCCTGAATGCCTTCCCCTTCCCCACCATCCCTTCACCTGGCTGAATACTGCTCATCATTTAAAACCTCCCAGGAAGTCTTACTCCCCAGATGCTTCTCATTAGGTTGGATTCGGGGGTTCCTCCTCTGTACTCCTGGGGAGACTCTTAATAATTGCATTTAATTGTATGTAGTAAGCATATATTGCTATTTATTGAGTGCCTTCTATGTGCTAGGCTTGTGATAAGTATTTTAAATATATTATCTCAATCAGAAAAACCCTATGCTATACTATCTAGAAATGAGGAAACAGTCAAAAAGGTAAGCAATTTTTCAAAATTACACAGTGAGTTTAAGAAAATGGATTCTAATGAAGAACTGTGTGATTCTACTATGCTATTCTGTACTGTGATGATAGTGATGCTCTATTTACATATCAGCCCTCCTCCTCTCATCCACCCTCTGCCACTAATGAATAAACACCTTTAGGTCTTATTAACTTTGGAACCCCTAATGCTTAGCATCAGAGGGTGAAGGTTATGGTGGTCAAATTCTGCCTACCACACAAGCTTAATTAAGGAGATTAAATCAACAGTTCTTGAACATGGATTAAAGGGGCTATAATTATATTCTTCCTTGAGGAAGGATGCAAGTGGAGAAAAGTTATAGCCCAATGTCAGGTAACAGGCTACTGCTATTTCCCAACTAGTATTACCCAGATGATATGCAGGCATCGTATGCAATCATGAGTAATGAGCTCTGGGCTAGAGGAGTGGCCTGAGCTCTGGTCCCATCTTGTGGGTCCTTAAGCAAGCCATTCTTGGGGTCTTGCTTTTCTAGTTTGTAGAAGGAAGGAATTGAACTAGATATTTTCTTCCAACTGCAGATTTCTAACACTGAGTTAATCATGTTCATTTGTCTTATTTGTCTTTTCTTCCTGCTACTTGATCAGGAATGGGCCAGGTGTGAGGGGGAGGGATGATGGAAATGCTGCAAATGCTGAATTCATCATGTCTTTTCATAGAGTGTAATGCTAACAGATGTTTCTGAGTCATAATAAAAGGTTAAATATTTTAATAAAAAAGACACATGTTGAAGGTGATTTGGGTTTCTATTAAACTCCCCCATACCCACAATTTTTCCTTCTATGCAAATGAACTGGAAGCTTATTAATGAGATGAGAGGCTAGAGCCTAATTAGCAACAGGACTGGGGAAGCTTATATTAGCTGATTCAGCAAAGTAACTGGATAATTACTGTAGCTGGACTTTGGCAGCTTCTAGAAAACCTTATTAATGGAACTCTCACAAATTGCCTTGATTATGGTCTCTCAACCTAAGGGCTTAATCCAGGCCATAGGCATTTTATGGTTATTCTGTGCAGGGAATCACTCTCTTCCATCATCATTAGTGGGCAGGCAGAATACAAACTATCTCCTGCTAGGTCAAAGCTTTAGCAACTTGGGGACCCAAGGGAGCTTCTCTGTCTGCTGCTGACCCAATCTTTTCTTGAGCCCAGTCTTTATTTGCTCCTTGGCTTGGAGAGATACACCTGATGGTACTTTTCACATCCATTGCTTATTTGCACCTAGGAGGTCTAGTATTTTATATATTAATTTTTAATTTAACAAACACTTTCATGGTGTTTAGTATGACGGACACAGTTCTAAGTGATTTGCACTTATTAAACCTCATGGGAAAGAAACAAGTTGAACCCTATAATTGTCCCAGCTTACTGCCTAGAGAAAGTTTCCAGACCACAGAGCAGCCTAGCATACTCTCTGAGTTAAGGAGATTGAGTTAAGAGTCTGGGGAAACCAAAGCTGCTAGAGTCTGTGGACCATGCTCCGGAGAGAGAGATCTGGCACAGAGACAGCTTTAAAGACATTCAGAGGGTCTCCCTTGAGCATTCATCTATGTACAAATCAGTGCATATATTTGAGGAAGCTCTTGAACCTGAGGAAAAAACTCCTCAAAAGTATCAGAGGGAATGGTCCCCAGTGGTGCTCACTTAGGGCTGGGAATTGTGTCTTTTCTCACCAGTCAGAGGGGAAAACCTCATAATTCACAGGGCACTGGGTAGAGTACACAAAGGTGTTGGTTCAGTAGTGGGGAAAATTAACCTTACACAAACGTCTGTGCTGCCCTGATGCAGCCTAACAGAGCTTAACATCAAGTTCTGAAAAGACCAAACGGTTTCCAAGTAACTTAACAGCATTCCAAAACAATGTTCCCAAGAACAATTAAAGGAATATAAAAACATCCAGTATCCAATAAGATAAATTCAAAACTCTGACATCTAATAAGAATTTTCCAGGCATGCAAAGAAGCAGGAACATACTGCCCACACTGAGGAGAAAAAAATAATCAGTAGAAACTGACCCAGAAATGGCACAGATATTAGAATTCGTAGATAAGGACATTAAAAGAGTTATTATTAGAACTGTATTCCATATGTTTAAGGACCTAGAGTAAATATCGGACATGTTAAGTAGAAGATACAGAAAATGTATTTTTTTTTCAAAAAGACACAAACCAAATGTCTAGACATGAAAACTATATAGTTGAGCTGATGGGATTAATGGTAGATTAGACATTGCAGAATAAAAGATTAGCAAATTTGAAGATATAACAATAGAAACTACCCAAAATGAAATTTGGAGAGAAAAAAAAAATTAAGAACAGAGCATCTGAGAGTTGTGGGACAACTTTAAGCTGTTTAGGCAATTGGAGTATCTGAAGGAGAGAAAAGAGAAAAGGGAGTAGAAAGATTACTTAAAAAAAAAAACAATGGCTGAGGAAGTAAGTAGCTGAAATGAACAAAACCTTGGAGAGAAGGGAAAGACCAGGAGATGCCACCATATGTCTTGCCATGTGACAGAGGAGCCAAGGATCACCGGCTGCCAGCCCCAGAGTGCCATGGTCTTCAGGGAGAAAGCATTGCCTTGAAGAATGAATACAGAGTGTGAGAGAGAAAGCCACAGAAGCAAGAAGCTGAAAGCAACAAAACCTGGAAGAGAAGGGGAGAGACCAGCAGATGCCATTTGGCAGAGGAGCCAAGGATCACTGGCAGCTGGTCTTCAGGAAGAAAGCATCGTCTTGATGATGGCTTGATTTGGACATTTTTCCCTGCCTCAGACAGTATCCCTGGATCCATGCCCCAGGAATCTCAGACATGAGTGTTAGAGCTGTGAAGTGGATTTTCCAGGAAAATATTCATAAAGGCTGCCATGGCCACTATTGGCAAAACATATGCGTCTATGGACCTGGTGACTTAAAGTATCTCTATTAATCTTCAAGCATATTTGCTAACAAATTGGAGTTGGGGACATACCCAGTTACTGTGGAATGCTTAGAACTGAGGATTCGAGAAAGAGCCGTAAATCAGAGTGAAATCCCAGTGGAACCAGACTGGCATTTACTCCCAAATTACAAGCTATATTGAAGAAAATAGTACAAACAGCAACAATTAAAAAAAAAAGGGAAAAGAAAAGAAACAATGGATATTTTTCAAATTTGATGAAAACCATATACCACAGATCCACAGAATGGAATACTACTCAGAAACAAAAAGTATTGAATTATTGATATACATGGTATTATGGATGAATCTCAAAATAATCATGCTGAGTGAAAGAAGTCAGACAAAGGAAAGAGGGAGAGGGAGAGGGGAGGGAGAGAGAGAGCGAGAGAGAGCGAGAGAGAGCGAGAGAGAGAGAGAGAGAACGTACTTGTGGTGACTTGGAGCTATGTACCCCAGAAAACACATTCTTAAACTTAATCCATTCCTGTAGCTGTGAACCCATTGTAAATAGGACCTTTTGATGAGGCTACTTTAGTTAAGGTGTGGCCCAATTGAATCAGGATGGACCTTAATCCTATTACTGATGGTCTTATAAGAAAGGCCACAGAAAGAGAAGCCAGAAAGGGCAGGCAGAAGCTGGTAGTTAATGGGACCCGGAAGAGAAAGAAGATGCTGCCATGTGCATTGCCATGTGATGGGAAAGCCAAGGACCACAGATTGCTAGCAGCCAGCCCCAGAACACCAGTCATTTTGGAGAAAGCATCATGTTGATAACACCTTGATTTTGGATTTTTCCTAGCCTCAAAACTGTGAGCCGATAAAATGCAGTTGTTTAAACCAACCCATTGCATGGCATTTGCTTTATCAGCCAGAAAACTGAAACAATACTCTATGATTATATTTATATAAAATTCTAGAAAATACAAATTTATCTATAGTGAAAGAAAGCAGATCAGTAGTTGCCTAGGGATCAGGGATAGGTGTGGAAAATTTTAAAGGGGGCATGAGGAAACTTTTGGGGGTGATGGATATGTTCATTATTGTGATTTTAGTGATGGTTTCATGGGTATATAAAAACTTCAAACCACTAAAAAGCAACTGAAACAAACTATCAAATTGTACACTTTAAATAGTATAGTTTACTGTATGCCAATTATAACTCAATACAGCTGCTTAAAAGAAACAAATTGGTCAGCACTGGGGACATTTTGAGATCCATCTCATTATTTTGAAAACTAGTAAGTAATGAGAAAGAATCAAGACTTTATTCTGCTTTCCCTATACAAACTGAACCACTGAGTAACCAAATGATAGAGGAAGAGAAAATTCTTATAGATGTATTCCTACTTTTTAAAAAATACAAAAGAATGGCAGAACCTAATGATAAATGGACTAAGGCACTGATAATCAATGTCTGCTAAGATTACAGAAAGGTTGAGAACCAGACATTATGTGTCCTGATGTTAGGACATGATGTCACTTCTGAAGAAGTCTTGCCACAAAAACTGAACCTATATATCCAACACCAAACCATGGGAAATATAGAGGACAGAAGGACATGTTGAAGGATACCATGGAGATGCAATAGGCAAAACTCCATCTGTAGGAAACTCTTCAGAACAAACACCCAGATTATTAACAAACAAACTGCAAGGTTAAAACAGATCAAGGGAATTTGTAGATTAAAAGAAACTTGAGATATTTCAATGAAATACAACATATGGATCTTAATCGAATCTTACTTTGAACAAAAGGCAAAAATAATTCTTTTCCATATTTATGAAATAATTGGACATTTGAACACTGGCTATTAGATGATATTAAGAAGTCATCAAGATTATTTTAGCTGTGAAAATATTACTGTATTATTATAAAAGAATTTATGTAGCTTATTTAGAGAGTCACATACTCAAATATTTCTGGACAAAAGAATACGATGTCTAAAATTAGCTTTAAAATAATATAGGGCAAGAGTAGCAGATAAGTTTGTAGGTGAAATATTTGCCATGAGTTGATAATTGTAAAACTGGATGCTACCTACATTGGAGTTTATTGTACTATTCTGGGCACATAATTTATGTTTTCCCTAATAATTTTTAAAAGACTTTTATCTTGTTTGAAACGAGGTGTTTTTTTTAAACAAAGCTAAAAGGCACTACTTTAAATAATGTGGAATGACATGGCCTAGAAAAAATGGAAGGTTAAATACAATTTGTTTTCTATTAGATACACAATTAGTGTGAATGGTAGAAATGGCATCTTGATACAGGAGTGAGACCTGCTTGTTTATACCCCAGGACAGAAATTGCAGTATTTGTTTAAACCAAAACTGAACAAATCTGACACTGCAAGAAGCCACAGACTTCCTTAAGAGCGTCATTGGCAGAAACCCCTGCCTCAGCGGGTGTGAGCATCCAGATTCTTGGATGTTCATCAAGACCAGATTGAGTCTTTAGGGTTTCACCCATCACCAAGCAGAAGGATGTTTCATTGCTTTTCCTCATCACACGTCACTGAAGATTAGGATTTCCTAGATAAAATCCTACCCTTAGGTAGTTGTTGGGAGCACACCTCATTTACTTAAGGCCGACGAGTGGATCCATCTTAAAGCTGTAACATATTTCCCTTTCCAACAAAGGGAATACCAGTCTTCCGTGTCTTGTTGGTTCTCAGCATGCGATATAGCTTCAGAAGGCTATACATCTCTACAGCATATTTCTTTTTTTTAATTAAAGAAGTTATGGGTTTACAGAACAATCATGCATAAAATATGGGATTCCCATATACCACCCTATTTTTAACACCTTCCATTGGTGTGATACATTCCTTACAGCTAATGAAAGCACATTTTTAAAATAATTGTACTATTGATATAGTTCATAGTTTAACTTGGGGTTCACTGTGTTGTGCAGTTCCATGGCTGTTTAAAACATTTTTATTCTGGTAACAGATATTCATCCTAAATTTTATCCTTTTAACCACATTCAAATTATAATTCAGTCCTATTAGTTCCATTCACAATATTGTGCTACCACGATCACCATCCATCCACCAAAACGTTTCCATCACCCCAAATGGAAACGTTGTACCTTTTAAGCAGAATCGCTAAACCTCTTGATTAGCTTTGAGTTCAAAATCTTTGCTGAACACTAGATAATTTAACTTGTAGGATCAGTTTGTTTGAACACCATAGGTACATGGAGCGGTGAATGGGAAGTAGGATTTGGTGAGTTTGTACAGGCTGGGGTGAAATCCTGATACATCCCAGAGTGATAGAGGCAGAGAGTAAAAATGTATTTGCGGGCCCCCCCGAGGAATTGGGGAGAAATGTGGAAATGTTGGACTTCCCCACCTGGGTTATTGCTGATTTTCCCACAAACATTGAGGACTGCCAATTTAGTGGGCTGAGCCCTCGATCTGGGGGCTTTCCCTTGTGAGGCTGGTTGCTGCAAGGGAGAGGCTAAGACTACTTATAGTTGTGCCTAGGAGTTCCCCCCAGAGAGCCTCTTTGTTGCTCAGATGTGGCCTCCTCTCTCTCTCTAAGCCCATGTGGCAGGTGAACTCACTGCCCTCCCACTACATGGGACATGACACCCAGGGGTGTAAATCGCCCTGGAAATGTGGGAAATGACTCCTGGAGATGAGTCTGGACCCAGCACTGTGGGATTGGGAGGATCTTCTTGACCAAAAGGGGGAAGAGAGATGAAACAAAATAAGGTTCCAGTGGCTGAGAGATTTCAAATGGAGTAGAGAGGTCACTCTGGAGGGTATTCTTATGTGCTATATAGACATCACTTTTTAGTTTTTAGTGTGTTGGAATGGCCAGAGGGAAATACCTGAAGCTGTCAAACTGCAACCTAGAGACTTTGATTCTTGAAGACAATTGTATAAACTATGTAGCTTGCACAGTGTGACAGTGTGATTGTGAAAACCTTGCGGCTCACGCTCCCTTTATCCAGTGTATGGACAGATGAGTGGAGAAATGGGGACAAAAATTAGAAGAATAGGGTGAGATGGAGGGGATGGAAAGATTTAGGTGTTCTTTTTTGCTTTTATTTTTATCTTAGAGTAAGGAAAAGGTTCAAAGTTTGATTCTGGTGATGAACGCACAAATATATGATGATGCTGTGAATAATTGATTGTATGCTGTGGATGAAGGTAAGGTATGTGAATATATCTCAGTTAAACTGTATTAAAAAAAGTAAATGAACAATGGGGGGAGGAGGGGAATGGGATGTTTTGGATGTTCTTTTTATTTTAATCTTTATTTTATATTTTGGATAATGAAAATGTTCAAAGTTTTATTGTGGTGATGAATGCACAACTATATGACAATACTGTGAACAACTGATAGTACACTTTGAATGACTGTATGTTATGTGATTATATTTCAATAAAATTACATTTAAAAAAATCTTTGTTGAGATGGTAACATGCAGTAATGCAATACAGTTAAGAGGCAAATGCTTTGTAAAAGGAGTTGTTTTCAGAATCTCACCAGAGAGTAAAGAGGGGTAAATTTAGCTTTTCTCTCTCAATGCTATTCTGCAGTATGACAGTGATTCTCAGCCCTGGATTTATGTTGGAATCATTTGTGGAATTTGCAAATATATGGATGCTTGGGCTCTGCCTCTAGAGGCTCTTGTTATTGTTATGAAACTTGGTCCAGGCAATAGTTGTGGTTTTGTTTTGTTTTCAACTTTTCCAAATAATCCCTTGTTCAGCCAAGGCTGAGTACCTCTGATTATAAGGTCTTGATTGACATCATGGATGACATGCAGCTCTGTCTGTAAACAGGGTTCCTGACTACTTATCATATACCGACTCATGAATGTTCAATGGAAGGCTTAGGGAGAAAACGCAAAGTGCTATAAAAACATTAAATGTTTTTGCTGAACTGAACTGATCACTGTTTTCCACCTTTGTGTACTCTAATCATTTCAACAGGACAACAGCTCTGTGGTCTGGCTCTTTCACTCACTTTTGTCTGTTGCTAGAATTAACGGATGATGATAGCAAGTGTGGACAAAGCACAGAAATGGAAGCCAAGGGAAATAGACTCTAGTACTAGCCTGGCCATTAGCTTGTTAACCTGTCTGAACCCACACCGCATCCTTAGCCACCCTCTCTCTACCTGTGAATCTGCCCAGAGTCACTCTGCAACCACTGGTGGTGATGTTCATCGTGAGGATGACGAACCTCTGCTTAGTACCTGTTTGCTTTCTTTTGGTGTGTTTCCCTGTCCCCAGTTTGTCCCACTGTCTTATGTCTAATCTCAATTTCTTGGCTTAGTTGGACTTCACTTCAGTTGAGCTTAGTTCCCAATTGCAGTCTTGTGCCAGACTCTGCCTTTCAACTTTCCCCAGTTTCCAATTCACAGCAATCCAACCCCACTAATGCCGGCAGTTCAGCCTGTTAGAATCCCCAGCCCCCATCTTTTACTCCTTAGCCCCATCCCCTGGCCCTAAGTGTGCTACTGGCCCATCTCCATCTGCTGGCCACCACTCTTCCGAGAAACCTGGGCCTCACTGGAGAAAAGCTAGTACAGAAAGACAAGGGGCTTTGGTCTGGGCCGAGACTGGGTTTGAATCCCAACTCTGTTGCTTACTGATTGTGCAATCTCGCTTAACTTCTTTGGGCCTCCTGAAAATGTGTTCATATCATGACATTTACCCCTGAGAAATATTATAAGTATTAAATTAGATAATATAGGTAAAATTCCTGGCATATAATTGGTAGTGTGCCGGTAGCACCATATGGCCTTTCAGCGCCTAATCTACTTACTACTCTTCGTTGTCTCCTCTGTGAAAATGGAAGTGAGCCCTTTAAAATGGTTCTCCTTTGCCAGCTGGCACAGTGTTAAGCTTTGTTAGTAGAGGGTACTAGAGGGACACTGGTAGAGAATGGAATTTTCCTTCCTAGTTCCATTGTGCTTTTTTGGCAACCTCCTGCAGCTTGAGGGACTTCCACAGTGCCTGGATCCCGCAGTGCAAGTGTTTTTCCCCATGTCAGGTTTCTGCAGCATGCACAGCTTCTCCAGGCCCGGCTTCTGCAGCATGTCCAGGGGCCAGCAGCCTACCTGGCACCCCCTAAAGCAGCTTTGCAAGGGAGTACACTGGCAAAGCACCTCTCCTTTATAAGCTTCCCCGACTGATCCTTTGTGGTATTTTTCAGCAAGTTCTGAGATGCACCACCTCCCTGTTGACAGCTTCCCCTGGCAAATCAGAAGACGGATTTCCAGCAAGGTCCACCCACTTGAAACCTCAGTAACTTCCCCTCTATGCAGTGAACCACAGCCGTGACCTCTCCAATGAAGTCTGGATCTTGGCCCTGGGGGAAAAGAAGGGGGTCTTTCATGAGAATGTCATCTCAGCCATAGTGGTAGCAGCGGCTCTTTCCATCTAGCCTATATTCTTTAGAGATCTCTTTACTGCTTACTAGCCAATCCCCCATTACTTCAATCCCTTGTTATAGCTGATAATTCTTTATATTAAATGTTGGGTGAGTCCTGAACTGAAGAGATTGGCCTGGATAATCTTTTGTAGTTCTCATTCAGCTCTTTTTTTAAGAAAATTCTATTCCATAGCTAGCATTGCTTTTATGAGAATATAAATATAATGCATAAAATATGAATTAATACCTGAGGACATAACGACAATGAAGGCCTGTCATATGATATATATTCACGTTAACACAAGATGAGACCCAGGCCCAGCAAGAGTCCTTCAGTAATTCACATCTCCTGATTGAGGACCTTTTTTCTGCAGTAACATACTCTTCTGCAGTAACTCTTCTGAAGGGTTTCTAGCAAAGAGATTCTATCAAAAGGAGTTTGTTCTTTTCTGGAATGCTCCTCAATGTGGTTTCACGGGGAGCAGCAGATTAGTTCAGAGAAGAGGTTGCTTATCGCTGAAAAACAAAATGTTCTTAGGACCTCGCAAAAGTTCAATGGAAAATTGTCTACATTAGTGGTTGTTAAAGAAATAGAACAACAAGAACGAGTAAAGTTTGGATGACAAGGTTGAAGTGTTAATTGAACTACTAAGTTGGTAGTCATTTTAATTTCCTGCCAATGGGATATTGAGAAATCTGTCTTAAAATTAAAGGCAGTCCCTTTCCCAATGAGTCACTGGTAATTGGTGCCTTTGAAAAGACTGAACAGAACTTATGACTTGAGGTTTTGTTCTTAATTTGCATTTTTAAATAGATGGATCTCAGAGGGTTACTGAGCCTTTTTTCTTTTTGCCTTTTGCATTGCCTTTTTTGGACTGTTGCTCTGCAATTAGAATTTGTAACAAATGAGTTGCTGGCATATAAATGTCAACTCTGAGGTAAAATATTATTGTTGAAGAGCTGAGCAGGGTTCTGACTGTTACTTTTAAATGAAAGCACATTCCTCTGATGAGAGAGAATCAGTTGGACTGGAAGAAGGAATGTTCAGCTTTAACTCTGGTTAAAGTTCTCCCCATAAACTGTTTTCTCCATTTAAATTTGAATAATTTCTGAAACACGGCATGCAACCCCGACCTCAGAGAACATTTAATTCTCCTCCAAGTGCCTGCTTGTGTAGAAGCATCAAGAGGACAAAGTCAACAACCCAGAAGAGCAGAGTTGGACTTAGTGGCTCTTCAAAGAGCTCCTCATCAAATGATGTGCAGGTGCAGGTGGTCATATCTTGTCTTATTAAATGATTGTAGGAAAATAGCCATGGGGTCGATATTTGACTAGACACAAACCAGTGGGCTGTAATCGATCATTCTTGCATCATCTTATCCAAACTCTCAACTTCATTCATTCATTCAGCATTTAGGATCTCCTGTTATATGTCTGATGCTGATAGACAAAGAAGAAGAGGCCTCTCTGTGGCCACTCGGCTTTCAGAGCCTAGTAAAAGCACAGCTGTACTTACAAGAGAAAATTAAAGGTGCAATGGACACTGGCAAAGCAGGGTATACATCTGCTATTCCAGACACAGATCATCTCTGTTTTTAAAGGTGTCTAAAGAATAGGAATCTGTAAACTCCCATGACAACCTGTCCAGCGCACTGCCAGGAACCACTTCCTCATATCTAGCTTAAACCCCTCGTTCTATGGTTAAGCCATTATTCTCTTGTTCTGTTCTCAACTGAGAGAAAACAGCTACTCCCCATCCTGCTTAGGTGAGCCTTTTATAGATTTCAAGACAGTGTCTGCCTTCTGTCTACTTTTGACAAGAAAGAAACTGGGGCTGCCAACGAAGATAACAATAATAATTTTCACTTGGAGATGGAATTATTATTGCTATGGTTACTAGTAAGATTTTTTCCAAAGGGAAAAAAAGCATTTATTCAGCACTCTGCTTCTAAGAGGAACAAAGTGCTAATAATCCTCCCTGGTTTGTCTGCTTTGTTGATTACTCAGAAACGTCAAATGGGAACTGGTAAAAATATATCCTGCTGCCATTTGGACTATGGTGGAAAACTTGACGAAACCCAGTCCTTCCCTCAATTTCTGAGCTGCAAATGTTCAATGCTTAAACCAAATAGAATCTCACAGCTTATTAAATCAGGATAATTTCAAGAGGGGGCTTTGAAAGAAGAAACAAGTAGAGTGTGATTTAAAAATTATAATTGTCATTTAGAGAAAAGGGATCCAGTAACTTTTTTTTTTCTTTTAACTCTGAAGAAAAGCCTGGAGAAGTCACTAAATGGTCAAAGCAGGCTTATGTATGACCAGTTGCCTGCGTCTTGTGATTTGAAGAATGCCACCCATTGCTGCCCTTCCAAAAAAAAAAAACCCAAAAAACATATTCTGTAGTGGCCATTTTCCCATTTTTCATTTCTATAGTTTAAGAGAGAAAAGGTAAAAATTAAAGTAAAATTGTCTTCTGAGACAAACAAATAATTTAAGTCATTATCAGTTCTTAACTCTTGGACTCAAATTAGTTTGTTAGGTTATTTCTAGCCAACAGCAGGGCTTTGAGGGAATGGATACAGGTCAAATGCATGTCGTATGGGTGAGGAGTGGGGAATGGTGGTGGGAGGATGGGGAGATGGGATGATGCTGCTGGGACATGGGCCTCTGAATGGAAAGTTTAGGAGGGGAGGTGGTCAGGGAGAGCCAGTGGAAACAAACTGCCCATGGTGGTGATGGTAGCACGACATTGTAAATGTACTTGACAGCACTGAATTATAGATTTGCATGTGGTTAAAAGGGGAAATTTTAGGTTGTATATATGTTACTGGAATAAAAAACAAACAAACATAGGACTGTACAACACAAACCATGAACCCTAATGTAAACCAGACTGCAGTTAATAGTACAATTATAATAATATTTTTTCATTATTTGTAACAAAGGCACCACACTAATGCAAAGTGCTAATAATAATGGGGTATATGGGAATTCTATATAGTCTGCGTAATTTTTCTGTTAAACCTATAACTTCTATAATAAATAAATAAACAAACAAATTTTCCAACATCCCAATTTTGCCTTAAGAAGACAATTTTATACTTGTACCTAACATTTCCCAATACTTGTTTTTTGGTAACTCAAATTAAAATCAGTTAGAGGAATTTCAGTTGCAAATATATTTTGCAATTAATACAATATATTTGTATGCATTTATTGGTTCATTTGAGCCCTCTAAAAAAAGAATTTGGGGTCGCTTAAACGATTAAAAGTTAATATATAATACATTAATAAAGAATGAAAAAGTATCAATTAATTCCCAATCAAGAATTTAAAAGAAATTTCAGTTGTGGTGATGTCATTGCATATTAAAGATATGTCTATTTTAAGCTTTATTCCTCCACTTTTAAAATATTTTTAAGCATGATATTCAGACAGAAACATGTACATAAGACAGAGCTAAATGAATTTTCACAAACAATGCATCTAGTAACCGTCACCCAGATCAACAAATAGAAAATTATCAACCACTGCAGGAAATCTCCTTGTGTTTCCTTCCAGTTACTACCTCTCCCCAAGTGTAACCACTATCCTGACTTCTAGAGTAGAGAGTAATATTTTCTTCATACTTTATAAACTAGCAAAAAACTGAATACATTCTTTTTTCAATCTGGCCTTTTTGACTCTCAATATTAAATTTGTAATATTCATTAATATTTTTATCTATACTTATAAATCATTTGTGCTCCTTGCTGCCTAGTATTCCACTGATGGGAATAAATCACAATATATTCATCCATTCTTCTGTTAATGGGCATTCAGGTAGTGTCCAGATCAAGGTGTTAAAAATAGTGCTGCTATGAACATTTTGTTATGTGTCCTTTGATGAACAAATATGCGGTCGCAGTTGATTCGTCGGGGGGGGGTGGCGGCCGGTTGCTAAATCCTAGGCTCTCAGGATTGCTTGGAGGGTACCGGCGGCGGGGGCTCTTTCCCGGAGGCGAGGGCGAGGCGGGGGACTTGGCCAGGTCCCTGGCGGGGTGGCGTGCAAAGTATGGAGGGCGGCGAGAAAGGAACAGGCGGGACACGTTTCTTTTTAGGGTGAAGAAAACCAAGAGAGTTTATTAGGGGAGAGTACAAGCTTATATCGGGCGTTTAGAGGGCGGGGTAGCTGTAGAGGTTAAAGGCTTGGATTGGTTCTGAGAGGGCGCGGAGGTTGATTGAAAAGGGGCGAGAGTTGCTCCGGTAACGGTGTCTGGCAACAATGTATGCGCACTGGTGGTGATGGGAGTTGCACTGGCAACGGGGAGTGTCCGGGCAAGATAAGGGGGTGGGGAAAAGGCGGTTCCCTCCGGCAAGCCTCCCCTAACAGTGGTATTTTGGGTGAGGAAATGGGGCCTGCCTCCGGCCTCACTTTCCCAGGCCCGGGGGGCTGCGGAGGGCGCTGTCGCCCGTGCCCACCACCCTCCCCAGGGGCTGATCAGGTCCCCTAGCCCAGGCCCGCCAAGTTGAAGCACGTAATCAGTGTCCCGCATTTCCCCCTTCTTTTCTAATTAAAGGAAGAAGCTTACCGGAGAGGTCCGCTAAGGGATGAGGGAAGGGGGAGGCCGGGGAGGGGAAAAAGGGGTTGACGGTGGCTCAGCGAGGCTGGAGCTCAGCGTTGGTGTGGCGCCTGGGCACTCGACAGGGGCCTTGCTGCTTGCGGGATGGACGAGGGTGGGGGGTTTAAAGTTGGAGGTTCAGAGAAGCTGGAGCTCGAGGTTGGTGCGATGTTCAGGCGATCGAGAAGGGCCTCGCGGTCGGCGGGTTGACCGGTGGTGGTGAGGTCGCGGAGGGTTGGTTGTCATCTCGGAGTAGGGAGCGTCAGAGGTGGCGAGTCGCTGGTACTGGATTTGCACGAACGAGGAGAAAATAGCATCCGTTTGTTTCCTTACAAGCTGGACAATTCTGCGGATAATGCAGGGTCCTAAGGTGAGAGCTAGAATAATCATTAGTAGGGGGCCGAGGAGAGGGAGGAGGTAAGGGAGGAGGGGGGTAAAGATGTGGGACCAATAGCTGGTGGCTTCACGGTCTCTTTTGCGTTGTTCCAGTCCCTCTCGGACCTTCTTTAGGCTGTCTTCGGCGAGACCTGTGGAATTGGCATATACACAGCACTCTTCTCCTAGGGTGGCGCAAAGGCCTCCTTCTTTGAGGAGGAGAAGGTCGAGACCTCGGCGGTTTTGGAGCACGACCTCAGAGAGGGAATTGACAGAATTTTTAAGATGGGAAATAGCGTCTTGTAGGTGACGAATGTCCTCGTCAACAGCCGCCCGGAGGTGAGTTAGGGCGGAGCCTTGACTGGCTAATGCAGCGATTCCGGTGCCAGCGCCTGCAAGACCTAGGAGGGAGGCAATCGTGAGGACGGTGATGGGCTCTCGCTTTTGCAGTGGGACAGAAGCTGCAGTTGTTTCCAGGCGGAGGAAGAAGTCTTCCTCGCTATGGTATAGGACCCTAGGGATGAGGACAATTAGGAGGCAAGTTTCATTAGTTGTATTGAGGGTTTGCACGTTAAGGCAGGGGGTAAGCCCTGTAGAGGAGCAGAGCCATTGGGAGGAGTTATGAGGAATGAGAAATTTTGCAGAGCTGCTGGGAGATGAGTAGTCGGCACAAGCTGTGAGGTTGGGAGAGTTACTTGAGCGAGGGCGGATGCACTTTCCTGTAAAGGAGACTGAATGAAAGGTTAGGGGGACGGCAGAGGTATTCCAATTGCATTCCGAGGGGCTGTCCTCTGTGTTTTCTGAAAAGGAGAGGTTGGAGGCAACTGGCTCATACAGGGGGGAGGAAGTGGAGAGGCAAAGCCAACAAGAGGAGGTAAGATTGGGGTTGGAGAAATTTACCGAGGTGAAGGTTGCTTGGATAAGGCTGAAGAGGGGAGAGGAGTAATGAGAGGGGGGCAGAAAAGGTTGGGGTGGTGGGGTTGGCGATGCGCTGTTTGTAGCTGAGGTGCGGTTTCCAGATGCGCTGCTTGTAGTTGAGGTGCGGCTGGAGGGCTGTGGATAAAGGGGGTTAAGGACTTGGTTGGGACCTATGCCAGAGGGTGTTTTTAATGCAGTATTTTGGCATGGTTGGCTTACAGCCTCCTTTTTTATGAGAATAAGTGATCCTCAGTCGGCTTCTTTTTCATAGATTCTGAAGCCCCAAGTTTGACCGAGTAACCAGGAGGGATTAGTGGGGAGCTGCACTGTAAGATTAAGATGTGTGCAGGATTCCTCGCTTTCTTGGCCGAGCCAGTTAACTGTAGGGAGTTTGCACCCTGTAGGGGTCCATTTTAAGGTAAGGTAATGATTAGGAACAGGAGGCTTCCAATTAGTGGCTAATGTTTCACACCCCCAGTATGCACAGTAGTACTCGTTGGGGGAATTGTAGTACGATTTTCCAGGATTTGAGGATGGGCACATGTAATATTGGGCCTGGGGATCACTTACCTTTCGAGCGCAGGTTTCTTCGACTTTGGAGACAAAGGTGGCGAAAGGTTCACTCGGCTCCTGGAAGAGCTTGGTGAATTTATTAGGCCGACAGGCGGAACAGTTGGCAAATGCTCGCAAGGCGATTACCCGAAGGATAGGCCAAAAGGTGGCAGGTACATTAATATAAGCAGATGCATTTATAAACGCTCCCGTGCCTAAGTAGGCTTCGGGGTGATGATTGACTTCAGTGGCTGCGTTTTGCTCACTTTGCCTAGCTGCTTCTGCCTGGAAGTGGGCACGCCAATCAACAAACTGGCTGGGGTTAAGAATGGAACGGGCAAGCGAGGCCCAGTCTTGGGGGAGGCAAAAGTTCATGGCGAGATCCTGCAGTATTTGGGAAGTGTATGGGCTACCTAACCCGTCCTCCTTGACGGCCCTGCGAAGCTGCTTAATAGTATCAGAGTCAATGGGATACCAGTCATACGGTTTCTGTGGTGTGGGGGTAAGGTTAAGAGGAAAGCAGCGAAAGGCACGAGAGAAAGGAGGACGCGCTTGCAGAGGGCTTGGCGCGGGAGTGGGGGTAGGGGGAGCGTTGTCCCAAGGGTTGCCTTGAGGTGTAGAAGGCAGCCAGGGGTTGTTAGCCGGCAGGGTGGGAGGAGCGGCGGCAGCTGCCAGTAGCGGCTCCGAGGGGGAGCTCGCCGGAGGGGGAGGCGGAAGTGGGAGGCCCCAAGCGTCGCAAGACGGCGGCGCGGTGGGAGTGGCTAAGGCATAAGATGGTGGACTAGCTCCGCCCTGTGAAAGGGCGGGGCCCAAGGCATAAGATGGCGGACTAACTCCGCCCTGTGAAAGGGCGGGGTAAAGCGCTTGCGGTTTCCGGCCCAGCTTAGGGCTGACGTCATCGCCGGAGCACTTCCTCCCCTCGATGGAAGAAGAAGGAGGAGGAGGAAGTTCGCCATCTTGGCGAGGCTCAGTGTTATTTTGTTTTTTGGGAGTCACTTCGAGCGCGTTGTTAATCTGCTCGACTAAGGACTCTGTGTCCGAATCGTGGTCTACATTAGTATTGCTGTCTGAATCTGTTGACTGGGTTGATAGGGCCTCCTTGGATTTAATGGGGCCTCGATCAGGGGGGAGGGAGCCTTGAAGGCAGGAGCGGACGGTTATTAAGGTGGGGAGCAAGCCGGGAGGGAAGCGCTTGCTCTCATGTTCCATGGCGTTGGTGACCCGATTAATAAGGCGATCATAAGTAACAGGGTCCCAAAGATGGCAAGTGGTGAGCCATGGGTTAAAGGGCAGCAGGAGGTCCCAGTATACTTGCAGCTGCCGGACAGACACTTTACAGCGATGTGTGTCTAGGAGACCAGCCAGAGCACGAACTTGGGGTGCTTGGCGTGCAGATAGACGATTACCCATAGCGGAGTGAGAAAAGAAAAAAGGGGGGTTGATTATTGAGTAAAGAAAATGAGGTAAACCGAGGAAACGGCGAGAATAGAAGGCAGGAGCCTCTAGTAGTGAGAGCAGTTTGGGGGGGGCGGTCGCAAAGAGGCACACCGCGCGAAACAAAGAAACAAAGACACAAAGGACCACAGCAAAGTAATGGAGGGGAAGAGGGAAAGCTACTGGAGGAAGAGTGTTAGGAGGAATGGGGGGACATAGGAAGAGAAGACGAAAGGTAGTCGGGGGTAAGAGTTAGGTTAACGCGGGAAAGGAAGAGCGGCCCGGGCGCGGAGCGGCGTGGGAGAGGCGGCTCCGGACGTGGAGCAGCGAGGGAGAGGCGGCTCCGCGGGGCGGCGAGGGAGAGGCGGCCCTTACTTTGCAGGCGAGGAGAAGGGGAGCTGGAGAGGCGTCCGGGCGAGCGGGTGGTTTTACTGGACCGCTGCGTGGAGAGGACTTTTAATTCCAGGGGCCCCACGTTGGGCGCCAGTTGCGGTCGCAGTTGATTCGTCGGGGGGGGGTGGCGGCCGGTTGCTAAATCCTAGGCTCTCAGGATTGCTTGGAGGGTACCGGCGGCGGGGGCTCTTTCCCGGAGGCGAGGGCGAGGCGGGGGACTTGGCCAGGTCCCCGGCGGGGTGGCGTGCAAAGTATGGAGGGCGGCGAGAAAGGAACAGGCGGGACACGTTTCTTTTTAGGGTGAAGAAAACCAAGAGAGTTTATTAGGGGAGAGTACAAGCTTATATCGGGCGTTTAGAGGGCGGGGTAGCTGTAGAGGTTAAAGGCTTGGATTGGTTCTGAGAGGGCGCGGAGGTTGATTGAAAAGGGGCGAGAGTTGCTCCGGTAACGGTGTCTGGCAACAATGTATGCGCACTGGTGGTAATGGGAGTTGCACTGGCAACGGGGAGTGTCTGGGCAAGATAAGGGGGTGGGGAAAAGGCGGTTCCCTCCGGCAAGCCTCCCCTAACAGTGGTATTTTGGGTGAGGAAATGGGGCCTGCCTCCGGCCTCACTTTCCCAGGCCCGGGGGGCTGCGGAGGGCGCTGTCGCCTGTGCCCACCACCCTCCCCAGGGGCTGATCAGGTCCCCTAGCCCAGGCCCGCCAAGTTGAAGCACGTAATCAGTGTCCCGCACAAATATACTTATTTCTGTTATATACTTCAGAGTAGAATTGCTGGGCCATAGGGAATGCATATGTTCAGCTTAGTAGATACTGACAGCTTTCCAACCAAATATGTGTTTCTGAAACACATACTTTTACTAATAACACATGAGAATTCCAGATGTTCCAATCTTTACAAACTCTTGGTATTTTCTTTTTCATTGTAGCCATTCTGAAGGGTATCGTTGTTGTTTTAATTTGCACTACTCTGATGACTAACAAAGTTAAGTACCTGTTTATGGTTTTTTGTTGTTGTTGTTGCTGTTGTTTTGCTATTTTGATATTCTCTTTTGAAGCATCTGCTCAAGTATTTCATGCAATTTTCTACTGGATCATTTATGTTTTTCTTATTGATTTGTAGGAATTCATTATATATCCTAGATATAAGTGATCTGTGTATAACCCACGCTGTGGATTCCTTTTACTCTTATAATGTCTTTTATAAACAAAAATTCTTAACTTTAAAAAATCCAATTTATCATTTTTTTTTCTTTTATGGTAGTTTTTTAAATATCCTACCTAAGTAATCTTCACCTATTCTAAGATAATGAAGAAATTCTCTAGTGTTTTCCCCTAAAAGCTGGATTATTTTACCTTTCACATTTAAATCTGCCATTCATCCCAAATTGATTTTTGTTTATATTCTCCACCAAAATCTGACCATCCCTTCTTGGTTTATTCCAAACCCTGCTCAGAAATGCCTCAGAGCGGGGTACTGGTTAGCATTGCCAGCTGGTAGAGGGGCTGTTGGAAGCCAGGCCAGAGGGTCTGCAAAAGTGTCCACAACAGCAGGGTCAGCCTGGGCGGCTCCACTCTGCAGTTACCATCACATCCCAGGGTCAGGGAGTGGCAAGAGCACTGGACTAGGAGTTAAGAGGTGTGTGCTTGCAGTCAGAACCTGTGGCAGCAGACATGTCACTGCAGCTCTCAGGGCCTCCTTAGTTTGCTCATCTGTAAAAGTGGTTGGACAAGATGCTTCCATGGAATCCTTTGTCTCTATATTCTCTGACTGGGACTCTTTGCCAGGGCTCTGATCAAACGTGCCCTGGCAATACTCTGAGCGGGGCTCTCCAAATGGTATTTAGACCTGCTTTTAAGCAGCATGCACAATAATTATTAGTGATTGAGTGTCAAACTTTCTCAGTCACCTTGAAGAGGAACAGGAAGGAACAAAAGCACCAAGTACCCCATAGTGAGAATAAAGAGACCTGGATTCTCATCCTAACCAAGGTGCACACAGGCCATGCATCACTTCCCACCCTGGACTTCCATTTCCTCCTCTATAAACTGAGTAGGACCAGATAACAACTGTTTATACAATGTCCACTCACCATGTGCCAGACACTGTTCTAAATGCTTTACATGTACAAATTCACTTAATCCTCACAATAACCCTATGCTGCAGAGATGATTATTACCCCCATTTTACAGATGGGAAAGTCGAGTCACAGAAAGGTTTGGCAACTTGCCCAAGGTCTTACAGAGAGTAAGGGTCAGAGCCGGAATTTTAAGCTTGGGCAGCCTGGCTCCAGAATCCAGCATCTTGCAGCTGTGGTTTTTAGTCAGTTGTAGATTAACAGTCCACAGACTTTTTTGTCTGCACCTCTCTCCTAGGGATTCTGATTCAGCACTTGTCGACTGAGTCCCAGGACTCTGCATTTTTATCGAGCATCAGAGGAGGCTGAAGGAGGTGGTTGAAGCACTGCAGCATTCTAAGAAACACTGTTCTAGAGTCTTTCCTTGTGTTTCAGGAGCCTTCTTGGGGAGTTTGGGACAGACTGAGTGGGTGGAAGACAACTCCATGTCTTTGAAGAGTGCACCATCTAATTGGGAGGAAACCCTACATGGAGCATATTAAAATTCAAGATGGCCTGGGGTGTCCTCACTGTCCCATCAGGCTGCTGACCATCTTCCTCCCATCCACATATGCCTCAGGTGGTAGCTACCCCATGTCTGGGACACTGGGACAATCTAGTACATTTGGCCTATCTCTGGTTCCTCTCAGGCCCACCCCGGCATCCACCACTTGGCCACTGCTTCTCTTCTGCCGTGAACCTTCGGCTCCTTGCAGCGTCCTGAACCCCACCTGTACCTCCAGGACCCAGTGGAGGGGAGAACTTCCCTTTCCTATATGCATGTGAACACATTAAAAAAAAAAAGGCCCTCTGCAAAGTCTTTGGCACCCTAAGGGGCAGACTTTAGCCAGAGTGGGCACTCTCTTGTAAGCTCTGTGTGGGGAAAGAGCTAGGCAGTATGCTTACCTACTTGTTTCTTTTATGAAGGGAGGTTGTCCTTCCAGTTGCTTACAGAAACTTAAGTGTTCCTCGAGGGCATGCTTTGACCCTCTGTACATGCAGGAGAAAAATTTACACTTGAATGCACACATTCCACCACGTGACAGAGAACACTTGCTGCACTTCTGCTTCTGAACCACAGAACTGCACCCATTGCATCTCATCGCTAATTTATCACTAATTTATCACGGATCTGGCTGTGGCTAAGTTTTCTGATTGGTTGTAAGAGTGCTTCTATCTCTGCCTCATGCCCTCCTGTCAGTCTATCAGTAATTTCAAATCATCTTTCCTAGGGCAGGAGTTGATAACCTGGAAACCTCTTTTTGTAATGCTCACCCAGGTTCCTGGATATGTGGACCCTTAATACAGACATTGCTTCCTGAGTGAGACTCACTTGATGAATGTTGAACCCATGAACACCTATGGAATCCCCACTGTATATGCTAAAGATCTTGAAATAAGTTACAGACAGAGGGACAGCATCACCAGCCTTGACATATCATCTAATTTTAGTATTAAATGTTTGCTTGGAAGTCAAACTAGATCATGTACTTCCAAATAGCTCTGGGGATCCCTAAAGGTAAGTCCTCTGTCCCTGCATCCCCTAGCTCAAGAGGAGGCAGGGTGAAGTGTGATGTATGTGAAAAAGAGATTGAACAGAGTTTCCTAGCCCCTTGAGCCAAGAAACATTCCTTTTGTGTGTCTTCATGTTGCCTGTCTTCCAAAGATTTGGTATAGGAAAAGTTTGAAAATCACTTGAAATTTTCCCAACAGCCTGGTTTAAAAAGCCAACACAGTGTTGCTCCTCCCAGTTTTCTATCATCCATAAATATTTGTTTGGTATTCATCCAAATCACTACTAAATATTTAATAAGACAGGACAAAGTACAGAATCCTAAGTCCACTACTAGAGATCTAATGATTGTGTATGTTAATGAAAGTGAAAGCTCAGTAAAGCTCTAAATCAATAGACAAGCATTAGTTACCATTAGAAACTTGTGGAAACTTTCTTCCATTGTTAATATCAGTCCAGGAAGGTATATTTTTATTACAGATTTTCTAATAAATTCATATAACTGAATTGCCAGTCAATTCACATTTCTTCATCTTGTTTACAAAGATACCATTTAATAAACTGCCAAATGTCTTACTTAAATAGGCATATGTCATTCTTCTGATCATAGTAAAATAAGGAAATGCATTCTGGGTGTATGAATTGTTCATAGTAAATCCATGCTAACCCCAGCAATCACACCTTTCTTTTATAAATACTCATAATTTGTTTAATTTTCTATTTGAGAAGTTTCTCCTCCATTTTTTATTAGTATGCATTTTCCAGATTCAATCTTTTTTTTTTTTTAACATTCTTGAAAACTTGAATTGGATTTTGTTCTTTTATGCCTCACATTTGCCATGGTTTCTCTAAGATCTTGGTTCTGTAATCCTATCTGAAAGCTGTTTTCTTTAAAAAATGATAAAGTTCTTTCATTTGAGCCTAAATACTGGGATCCCTGTAAAGAGGAGGGTTCTTTCCTACCATCTCCACAACTCAGGCTGTAATTCCTTTCTGGTTTGACCACCATTATCCTTGAAGACAAATACGGAGGTAAATGAAGAGTTCAAGATTCTCCTTCCCATTTGATAAAGTGTAAGTGAAGGCTTGGAGAGGACTAAGTGTCCTGCGAAAAGCCCAGGACCGCATAGAATGAGACCAATGGAGGGATTTAATTCTCTCTGGCACCTGTAGGAGAACTTCATCAGCCTCAGTACAGCCATGACTTCTTTGCTGGTAGGAGAAAGTACACCATAAGTTCTGATTTGTCATCTTTCCTAGAATAATTTATTTCAAAGGTGTAATTATTTCATACAATGCAAAACTGATCTTGTTCCTATAGGAAGCAGAGGCAGAAACAGTTCTTGGATTTTTCATTTCAAATATGTCTGAACAACCTCTTTCAGAAAATGCATTCCGGTATCTCAACCTAAATCTTCCTGTTTTTTCCTCAGTGCATTGGGTGTCATCTCTCAAAGTCTGATATTCACTCATATATGATGCAAATATGTGTCATATAAATCAATAATAAGTACTGGCTATCTACTGTGTTGCTAAGTACTGAACCAGGCACTGTGAGATGATTATGATCATTGGCTTCAGGCAGTGCTGCATTTACACCCAGACATAGGCTTTTAATTGTTAGCTGGTCCTGGACAAATTATCCTCTTGCAATCTAAATTTCTTCATCCGCAAAACAGGAATTTTTAATTGTATTATGCCACTCTCGCAGGATTCTTTTTTAGATTAAATGAACAATGCATGAAAATAGTTGTTCTTAAACTTTGCTGCACATTGGAATCACCTGGGAATCATTAAGAGTCTGATGCAAAAAAAAAAAAAAAAACACTGATGCCCACTCTGTCTCTAAGCCAACTCTGCAGGTAGTCACTGTCCTCCCCCCTATGTGGGACATGACTCACAGGGGCATAAATTTCCCTGGCAACATGGGATATGACTCCTGGGGATGATCTTGGCCCAGGCATTGTGGGATTGAGAAAGCCTTCTTGGAACAAAAAGGGTAAGAGAAACGAAACAAAATGAAGTTTCAGTGGCTGAGAGTCTCAAATGGAGTCAAGAGGTCATTCTGGAGGTTATTCTTATGCATTATATAGATATCCTTTTTTAGTTTTTGGTGTATTAGAATAGCTAGAAGGAAATACCTGAAACTGTTGAGTAGCAACACAGTAGGCTTTATTCTTGAAGGCAATTGTTTAACTATATAGCTTACACGGTGTGACCATGTGATTGTGAAAACTTTGTGGTTCCCACTCCCTTTATATAGTGTATGGACAGATGAATAGAAAAATGAGGACAAAAAGTAAATTAATAATAGGGAGGGATGGGGGTATGGGATATTTTGGGTGTTCTTTTTTACTTTAACTTTTATTCTTATTCATTTGTGTGTATGGTAATGAAAATGTTCCCCCCCCCAAAAAAGAGTACTGCTACTTTGACCATTTGCACATGTCTTTGTGTGGACACATATGTTTTTATTTCTCTCGGGTAGATACCTAGAAGAGGAATTGCTGGGTGGTAAGTTGAGTTTAACTTTTTAAGAAGCTGCCAAACTGTTTATAAAATGCTGCACCAAGGAACCCTGGTTCTTTTCGTTGGAGAATGGTATTTAGACACCGAGGTCCTGGTGCTAGTTGTGCTTATTGTCACCAGGGTGTCCTGGAGTTGAGAAATATTTGTGTGTATACCACGAGTCAGCACATATGGTACGTGGTCCAATCCAGCCTGCTGCCTGTTTTTCTAAATAAACTTTTATTGGAACACATACACACACACACACACACACACACACACAAATACTGATGCCCAGCTCCCACCCCCACATATTGTGAATTAATTGGTACAGGGCCTTGGGATTTTGAAAAGCACCCCAGGTAATTCTAATGTGCAACAAAAATTGGAAACCATGCATTAAATGCATACAGAGTAGGCATTTGATAATCATTGGTTTCTTCCCCTTTATTTTCTCTCCCCTGATAGAGCACCTAACAGATTCCCAGAATACACAAGATATGTGCTCTCTTATCTATATTTGAATTGAACAGAATGGGTCATTTTGATTGGAACTGATGTCTTGAAACAGATTAAAGTCCTTGCCCTCGTGGGGCTGATACTCTTATGGAGTATAAATATTGCTCCTAAAGAAATTGCTTCTCTAGTAAAATAAAAGACATTCCCAAGTTTCAACTTTCAGTTTCCCAAAGATCTGTAGACTTTGCTATTTTCTCAAGCCAGGAATGTTCACTTCTCTTCAACCCTCCTCACTCCTACCAATAAATACACCGCTGACTAGTACCTATTTCCACCGTCCACATCCCTCAGACACAGGAGAGCTGCTGTCACCCACCAGCAGGCAGTCAATTAGTGGAGAGGCTGCACCTGCCTCCTGCCTCTTGAGGCAATTACCTCTCAGCTGGCACTCCTAAGAGATGCTCTGACTCCCTAATTCCATGATTTCAAAATGAAATTACTCACTCGCCTGTCTTCTCACTCCTTGGGGCAGTTTATCCCCAGGCCTCAAGCACTAATCAACAACTAAAATGGCAAGTGCCTTTTGCCCCCTAATTCCGATTGTCATTGACTTGGAACATGTCATGAATCAGCTTCTGGGGCAAGCCCTTCATCTTGTGGGTTAGCTCGTGTCAGTGCCTAAGGAAGCCCCAAGTGGCTTGCTTTCCCAACATCAGGATGCTTTCTGGGAGATCCTTTGGGCATAGTCCTAACTTGGACCCACATTAGGGATGTTGTCCTCTAAAACCCAGCTACAAGGCAGGTGGATGTCGCCAGAGATGGTGGATGCTGACATCGCACTAGGGTTTGAACTCCAAGACAGACCTGATGTCATGGTTCTCACTAGCAGTGAGGAAAAGGACATATAAAAGAATTACCTGGGAACTTTCCAAAAATATATGCTTCTTACAGAGCATGCCCTTTTCTCCTCATTTTAAGAACTGTAAAGGGATCCCAGTATGAGTCAAGATTCAGGACATCCTTCAGCTGAGTCAGAAGCTGGAGTCGTGGGTTTTGCCTTGACCAGTGGCTTCATTAGGAGTCCAGGAGCAGACGAATGAGAGGCAAAGGGCAAAGGGCATGTCTCCAGGGAAGCGGCTGTCTATTCAGAGACATGAGGGGGTAGTGAGTCCTTCAAATAAAGGACATTCTCCCCTTTAGCTTGTTCCTGGTGCTGCCATTGATCCAGAAACTGAGTCTTAACGGCTCATTTGGCGAGGAGTACATCTTCCCTCCATCGGGTAAATGATGCCCAGTGACACAGTCACACATTCACAGGAAATGTGCCTCCTCTCATTGTTCATTGTTCTTACTTCATTTCATTTGGAAAACAAAAATAGTGAGCACCTAGGAAACTATCACAGGGTTTTCCTGTGTTTAGGAGACAGGGTTTATAGACTTGATAACTGATTGGGAGGGTAGGTAGATTGCAGTAAAAGACAGGGTGAAGGGTGACCCTAGGGTTTCTGACTTAGGCAGCAGAGTTGATACTGTGTGGTTACCAAGGTAATGTTTCTCATGATCTGGAGGACACGTGTCCTCTCACTGACCTGTGTCCTTTCCACTTGGATCTCTCAATCCCATTCTTCCACTGTTTTCCTTTCCCTCTCAGCAGCCTCTGAACCATCTGATTATATCTCCCCATTCTACTCTCAACATCTCCGGAGACAAGAATACTTTACACTTATGTGTATGGCACATTAAATTCTTCGAAACGCTTTCACATATATCATTTCTTTTTTCTTCCCCCTGCAAAACAACCTTTCTCTTTAAACAAAAAGTCACATTCATAGAATTGCTTCTCCTCAAACGGTAAAACATGAAGGCTGTTTTTGGCTGCTTTCCTTTTGTGTTTCTTTCTGTTCACTGTTCTGAATATTCAGTATATCTGCCTTACTGTTGCTTATTATGCACTCTGTGTTACTTACTAGCAGAGCCTAGCACACGGTATGCTGAAAACAGCAAGCACTGAGAATGCTGGAACTTTATGGTGACATTCCTCACCAAAGAGTGGCTTTCACTGTCCTGCACCCCTACAGTTAGAACTGTCTGAATAGTGGAATGAGCTGCCTTACGAGGTGGTAAGACCCCCACCACTGGAGGCGTTCAAACAGCAACTGCCCTAAATACGGCAGAGGGAATTGATGGTTAGAGTAGGAGGTTAGAGTGAAATCCTTTCTCTCAATTTCTCTGATTTTCTGATTACATCAAAGGGTTTGCCAAAGGGCCTCATTATAATGGTCTCAACTACAAAAGAGTTGTGTAGCTAAGATTCTCTGAGGATTGTATTTTAAGTGAATCCTTTTGTGTATTTAGATTCGGATAGACCTTCTCCCCTTAAAAGTAGCCTCTGGTAAAATTCTTTTGTCTTCACTCAGGCTTTCCCCCCACCTTTTACAGTGTATAAGGCCAGCCAGATATTAGAGCAGATGCCCTGTTCCCAACTTCTGAAGGCAGAACATTTTGGATAGAGCTGAATTCCTCACCGAGAAGCTACCAGTCAGCAAAGGTAGGGCAGGAGAGCCAATTTCCCCCCATGTCCCTGGCTGATTAATTCTCTCTCCTTTTCTCCTTTTTAAATCTCCTGTGTTACTTTTAAAATTGAATCTTCAGCATCCTCCTGATTTCTCTTTTCCCAAGCATCATTTGATCTCAGAGAATGCAAACTATTATAATATTAGCCTAAGGAAGCACATCCTGAAGTGTGATTAGGGGTATTCTAGCCTTAATATGTGCTTCAGGAAAACAGATCCTTGAGCTCAATATTGCTACATGTGTTCTTCCCCTCTGGAAAATTTCAATGCACATCAGCATTGCATCTGCACAAATAAATCTATTTACCCAGGTTTAACCCAGAGTTTCTCAAATTTATTTGATTGTAGAAATATTTTTATGGAAACTTCATTTCATTTTGGGAAAACTTGGCCTGTGGCAATTGATTTGGAAACTGAAGTATCTGCAGAGGGGGGCCTGAATAAGGCAGAAAGAATCATAATGTCATTCATGATTGGGGAAAATGTTTTCTGGATTATGCATTGTTTGGATCAACTGTGCCATGGCTCCCGCCCCCACCTCCCTGGCATAATGGTGCGTTGGCAATATTACCAGCTACAGAAAGTCCCAGGCACCTCTCTTAGGAATCTGTCTTTGATGAGTGTTATTGACCTGGCTCCAGAGCAGGACAACTGTCCTCAGGGCTGTGCCTGTTTTGCATCTGCAAGTTCCTCCAGGAACAAGTATATTTCATCTTCTGGCTCCAGGGCACCTGTCCTGCAGCACCTGGAATAGAAAGATAACTCCTGCCATGGGATGTTTCTGGTAATTCAGTTGGCAGGAGCGAGGGGCTCAGAGGCCCTCTTCACAAATCTCTAAATCAACTGGCCATGCAGATGCAGGAGCAGCAGCAGCTGTTTCAGAGGCAAAGGCCATTCATCTTCTGCCTTTTATTCTCCTGTTTCTAGGAAACTCGGAAGAATGAACATCTCTGCCACAAAACATCTCCTACCTGGGTACTCACTAAGGATTCACATAGGCCCATGGAATGTGGAGGACAAAGTTCTTTTATGAA